>NC_134271.1:49810529-50437196 GCF_031893055.1 Leptodactylus fuscus | reverse complement strand
GAGGAGGGTTAATATACAGGTTACTATCTATTGGATTAGTGGTTCATTTTTTAATATATATATTTTTTAAAAATAAAGAGACTCACAGTAAAACTGGCAAGGAATTTTGGGGAAAACACCTTGCACCTCTTGAGTACGGAATACCCCTTGTCTTGAGTATTATGAGAACTTGTCCTATTCTCGATCCAATATACTGACAAAATCACTTACCAAATTCGCAAATAAAATATAACTCCTGGCTGCAGTTTTCTGTTGTTCTCCATTGGTAGCCAGACTCCTTCTTTAGGTAGCCACATCTCCCATTTCTAGTTGTGTTTTGCCTATTCCAATAGCTATAGGTAATATTAGATGTATCCAGCCAAGTCACAGATTCTGTGCAAAGAACAGACTTAACACGGTTATCCTATATATAATTTGCATGACTGGATTGACATTTCACTGGATAGTTTAATTTTTTTTTAATGATCTATACAATAAACATGGTATATCATGGCGGGACAAACTGTTTAATGATCAGCATCATACAACTACTGTATAAGTCACCACCATGACCATAGGTAAATAAAGTAACTCAAAGTAACTGTACAGAATGCAATTTTTTGTTGCTGCAACACATGGGAGGTAACAAGGATAATAGGGAAAGTACATTTTCTACTAGTTATGTGCATTTAGACATATATAAAGCCTAGTTGCACTCTATGGTTATGGTACAAAACCTATGCTACAAACAACACAACGGTGAGCTAACTCATCGATACCCTAAAATCAGTACAGAAACAATCAAGCACTGTATTAAAGTTTCTAAAGAAATTTACCTTCTCCTGAGTCGCCCTGCTCTGGTGAGTGGCGAACAAGGCCGATCCACCAATCGACATTCTTAGACAGGTGTTCACCCAAAAAATCCTGTGTCCCTTGGTTATGGATAAACACTAGATGTCCTCCTCCTCTCTCACACCAGGACTGGGCACTTTGGAAGGTGCGTTCAAGACGAACAAATTCATAGCACGATTTGTTATAGGGCACCTGGTACTTTGAGCAAGGTGTGGAATCTGCACAGATGACAGAAGCAAGACAAAACAGAGAAAGCAATATGAGCCATGTTCTCCATCCAGGACCCAACATGGTGCTCGCTACATTAGGGACTCTGGTAGAATGATACCTTTGACAAGTCATGTTATTCCCTAACCAGGGATAAGTGACATCACTGCACCAATTACTATTTTCTGCTCCATTGTGTTTTGGCCAGGCCATAAAAAGAAGAATAAATTATAGATGGTATTATCCTTTTGGGTACACAAACCCAGCCATCTATAAAAAGAGATGAAAAGCACAATTGTAATAGGGGAGAGGGCGGCTCTAATTACTCCGCAGCATTGTGTGGTCGGGGGAGATAAGACTCTAATCCTCTTCTCTCACAGGTGGTGGTTGGAGATAATCCTGCCAAATTTTCTTATATTGTCCCCATGTCATTACTAAAGGTGGATTCAAAACAAGGCATCTACTTCTATGGAGCAAATAAAGCGTAAGAGGGAAAATATTCTAGCATGTTTCTCTTAGTATATGCTTTAATACATAGTATTATCTTTGCACCTGAGCACTCATCTTTGGATTGGTGATCCAGGGGTTATTTGCAAAAACTCAATATAAATGATCTGCAGTGTTGTTCAGCTGCAGCAGGCTACACAGGGCCTTAGCCTCAAATTGGTTTATAGACTGAGTGCTAAACTTAACACTAACTAAACACTAACCCCTGTAATGTCCATAACAGCTTACATTTTGTCAACAACATAATGTTCAATGCACCCCATTCTCAAACAATCTAGCAGTCGCATCGAGACTAGGCTTGATTACTAAGTATGAAATATGGTCCCCGATCCATCTGAACACATAGAGCTTTAAGAAAAAAGTTTGAAATCCTATTTCATAAGTTTATTTATTGCTAGGACTATAAGTCCTTATTCACACAACAGTGTCATGTCGGTCCATTGAAGTATTAAATATTTTATATTGGCCGCATGACGGCCATTGCTCAAATGGCTGTCACATGGCCACTTCAAAACTCATGAATGTCTAATGGTCCATTCAAATGACTCAAAATGAACAAAGATAGAGCACATCAGTTTTTTAGATGGCTCTACAAAACGGTCCTTCAAGTAACAGAGACGTGAATAGACCCATAGACATTCATGGGCATTCATATGTTTGTCTATCATTATTTTGTGAATAAAGCCTTATTCATATTTATACAAGGATACTGTTAGAATAAGAATGTAGAATAAGGAATTATTAACCCATCGAGCTCCACTTTAACTTTTATTAGGGCACATGCTGTATGCTTGGACTGTTTATGGTATTATACAAATTCTTAGGGGTTCATGTTATATAAATATTAACTCTCCATATCCATTTTTCATAACATGGCATCAGTGCAACTTATTTTGGTTATCATCTATAGTGATCAGGTGAACATTGGATACGTGAGAACCTAGCATTGTCTTGCATTAAATATAGTCTAGGGAAGTTACTATAACCCTATCAGATACTTCATGGTACTTTTCTGACGTGGAAAAACTGCACAATGAGTCACAATGAGCTGAGGAGACCCAGTACCATGCAGTCGGAAAAGGGGCTTTTGTGACAATTTATGATGTCTCTATGAGCAATGCAACAGGGGAATGTCTCTGTTTTAGGCCAATGTTCCATTTTGTAGTAAAGCTGATTTTTTTGTTGCAAATTTTGCTGCGTATTTTTGAGCCAACGTCTGGAGTGAATTTAGCAGGCGGGTATAGTATAAGAGCTTCCTATACACTCACCGGCCACTTTATTAGGTACACCTGTCCAACTGCTCGTTAACACTTAATTTCTAATCAGCCAATCACATGGCGGCAACTCAGTGCATTTAGGCATGTAGACATGGTCAAGACAATCTCCTGCAGTTCAAACCGAGCATCAGTATGGGGAAGAAAGGTGATTTGAGTGCCTTTGAACGTGGCATGGTTGTTGGTGCCAGAAGGGCTGGTCTGAGTATTTCAGAAACTGCTGATCTACTGGGATTTTCACGCACAACCATCTCTAGGGTTTACAGAGAATGGTCCAAAAAAGAAAAAACATCCAGTGAGCGGCAGTTCTGTGGGCGGAAATGCGTTGTTGATGCCAGAGGTCAGAGGAGAATGGCCAGACTGGTTCGAGCTGATAGAAAGGCAACAGTGACTCAAATAGCCACCCGTTACAACCAAGGTAGCCAGAAGAGCATCTCTGAACGCACAGTACGTCGAACTTTGAGGCAGATGACCATACCGGGTGCCACTCCTTTCAGCTAAGAACAAGAAACTGAGGCTACAATTTGCACAAGCTCATCGAAATTGGACAATTGAAGATTGGAAAAACGTTGCCTGGTCTGATGAGTCTCGATTTCTGCTGCGACATTCGGATGGTAGGGTCAGAATTTGGCGTCAACAACATGAAAGCATGGATCCATCCTGCCTTGTATCAACGGTTCAGGCTGGTGGTGGTGGTGTCATGGTGTGGGGAATATTTTCTTGGCACTCTTTGGGCCCCTTGGTACCAATTGAGCATCGTTGCAACGCCAAAGCCTACCTGAGTATTGTTGCTGACCATGTCCATCCCTTTATGACCACAATGTACCCAACATCTGATGGCTACTTTCAGCAGGATAATGCAATGCCATGTCATAAAGCTGGAATCATCTCAGACTGGTTTCTTGAACATGACAATGAGTTCACTGTACTCCAATGGCCTCCACAGTCACCAGATCTCAATCCAATAGAGCATCTTTGGGATGTGCTGGAACGGGAGATTCGCATCATGGTTGTGCAGCCGACAAATCTGCGGTAACTGTGTGATGCCATCATGTCAATATGGACCAAAATCTCTGAGGAATGCTTCCAGCACCTTGTTGAATCTATGCCACGAAGAATTGAGGCAGTTCTGAAGGCAAAAGGGGGTCCAACCCGTTACTAGCATGGTGTACCTAATAAAGTGGCCGGTGAGTGTATATTTCCCATTCCCATTGAAGCCATTCTTGGCTTTGGCTTAAAAATCACAAGCGAGTTCTGCAAAAAAAAGCATCTTTTTCGCAACGTGGGGAGTGTCAAGATCTTTTGATTGCCACCAATAAAATCAAAGATAAAATGGTATCCCATGGTTGAATGGTGGGGTACCAGCAAGGTGACTATACAGTATAGACACATAGTAGGTTAGAGGTACCATATTACACATCCATCCTCATGGATCCATACTGCATTTACAATGTGTACAAATCCATATTTGAACATGTGTAATATTATATCACTTTGATATTTGGAAAGTAGCTAGAGGAGTGGTCAACAGAAATGTCAGAGCTACCTATATCATTAGCAATAGTTTATTTCTGATATGTATAATACGATTCAGTTAGAATACTAAGGGCAGGTAACTGTATGATAAATTCAATATACTGTACCATACATTATCTTAAAGGGATTCTATCATTAAAATTACATTTTTTTCTCAATCACACAAAGGAATAGACTTAAGAAAGGATATTTTTCTCCTACCTTTAAATATCTTCTCTGCGCCGCCGTTCAGTAGAAATCTCAGTTTTCGTCTGTATGCAAATATGTTCTCTCGTAGCACTGGGGGCGGTCCCCAGAGCTCAAACAGCACTGGGGGTGTCTTCAATGCTGCAAGAGAAATCTCCAGCGCTGCCTTCATCTTCTTCAAGTATGGCCTCTCTGCACATCTTCTTCTGGAGCTGGGTTCAAACATCTACGCATGCGCAGAAGAAGATGGAGGCGGCGCTGGAGATTTCTCTCACAGCACTGGGGGCGCCCCCAGTGCTGTTTAAGTGCTGGGGACCGCCCTCAGTGCTGCAAGAGAACTCATTTGCATACAGACGAAAACCGGGATTTCTACCGAACGGCGGCACACAGAAGACATTTAAAGTTAGGAGAAGAATATCCATTCTTAAGGCTATTCCTATGTGTGATCGAGAAAAAATGTGATTTTAATGATAGAATCCCTTAACACTCAGAAAAACTTGGAATACATTGCCTAGTGGGTGACTGCATTAAAACCTCAGCTTGTTGTCCTTTGAACATTCTTGGCCAACAAAACCTGAATTATGGCTTTCTACATTTCTCATAATTATTTTTGCCTGTTATCTCATAAGCTAATTTGTAATTGCCCATATTTAGATGAAATCTTAATTGGAACAGTAGATAAGACATGTGAAACAGTACATGGGAGGATTATTGTGTCAAATATTAATCTATCGAGTTAAAGTTCAAAACCATTGACCAGAATAAACATGTAGAGTCATAGCACCATCACCTACAAATTGCTTGTCAGTTGGCTCCAGCTTTATGTGGGCCCTTGAGCGAGTGAGTCTCTGTGGGTTCCCTTTATGGTGCTTATTAGAGATGAGCGAACAGTGTTCTATTGAACTCATGTTCGATCGGATATTAGGCTGTTCGGCATGTTCGAATCGAATCGAACACCGCGTGGTAAAGTGCGCCATTACTCGATTCCCCTCCCACCTTCCCTGGCGCCTTTTTTGCTCCAATAACAGCGCAGGGTAGGTGGGACAGGAACTACGACACCGGTGACGTTGAGAAAAGTAGGCAAAACCCATTGGCTGCCGAAAACATGTGACCTCTAATTTAAAAGAACAGCGCCGCCCAGGTTCGCGTCATTCTGAGCTTGCAATTCACCGAGGACGGAGGTTTCCGTCCAGCTAGCTAGGGCTTAGATTCTGGGTAGGCAGGGACAGGCTAGGATAGGAAGGAGAAGACAACCACAACAGCTCTTGTAAGAGCTAAATTCCAGGGAGAAGCTTGTCAGTGTAACGTGGCACTGACGGGCTCAATCGCCGCAACCCAGCTTTCCCAGGATCCTGAATGGAATACACTGTCAGTGTATTCCCGTATACCCGATATATACCCCGATACCCGTTCCAACGGTGTGCCCCCCCCACCTTCACCCCAGAAATACCCTGCAAGTCCCCTAGCAATAGAATTGGGGCTATATACACCCACAATTTTTACTACTGGTATACAGTGCCATTGTCTGACTGGGAATTCAAAGAATATATTGGGGTTATAAATACCCTCATTTCTTGCTACTGCCATATAGTGCCAGTTTCTAACTGGTAATTCAAAGAATAT
Source organism: Leptodactylus fuscus (assembly GCF_031893055.1). Classification (NCBI taxonomy): domain Eukaryota; kingdom Metazoa; phylum Chordata; class Amphibia; order Anura; family Leptodactylidae; genus Leptodactylus; species Leptodactylus fuscus. The sequence continues at coordinate 50,431,032 of NC_134271.1, read as the reverse complement.
ATTGGGGTTACGTGCACCCACAATTTTTACTACTGGTATACAGTGCCATTGTCTGACTGGGAATTCAAAGAATATATTGGGGTTATAAATACCCTCATTTCTTGCTACTGCCATATAGTGCCAGTTTCTGACTGGTAATTCAAAGAATATATTGTGGTTACGTGCACCCACAATTTTTACTACTGGTATACAGTGCCATTGTCTGACTGGGAATTCAAAGAATATATTGGGAATACAAATACCCTCATTTCTTGCTACTGCCATATAGTGCCAGTGTCTGACTGGGAATTCAAAGAATATATTGGGGTTACGTGCACCCACAATTTTTACTACTGGTATACAGTGCCATTGTCTGACTGGGAATTCAAAGAATATATTGGGGTTATAAATACCCTCATTTCTTGCTACTGCCATATAGTGCCAGTTTCTGACTGGTAATTCAAAGAATATATTGTGGTTACGTGCACCCACAATTTTTACTACTGGTATACAGTGCCATTGTCTGACTGGGAATTCAAAGAATATATTGGGAATACAAATACCCTCATTTCTTGCTACTGCCATATAGTGCCAGTTTCTGACTGGTAATTCAAAGAATATATTGGGGTTACGTGCACCCACAATTTTTACTACTGGTATACAGTGCCATTGTCTGACTGGGAATTCAAAGAATATATTGGGAATACAAATACCCTCATTTCTTGCTACTGCCATATAGTGCCAGTGTCTGACTGGGAATTCAAAGAATATATTGGGGTTACGTGCACCCACAATTTTTACTACTGGTATACAGTGCCATTGTCTGACTGGGAATTCAAAGAATATATTGGGGTTATAAATACCCTCATTTCTTGCTACTGCCATATAGTGCCAGTTTCTGACTGGTAATTCAAAGAATATATTGTGGTTACGTGCACCCACAATTTTTACTACTGGTATACAGTGCCATTGTCTGACTGGGAATTCAAAGAATATATTGGGAATACAAATACCCTCATTTCTTGCTACTGCCATATAGTGCCAGTTTCTGACTGGTAATTCAAAGAATATATTGGGGTTACGTGCACCCACAATTTTTACTACTGGTATACAGTGCCATTGTCTGACTGGGAATTCAAAGAATATATTGGGAATACAAATACCCTCATTTCTTGCTACTGCCATATAGTGCCAGTGTCTGACTGGGAATTTAAAGAATATATTGGGGTTACGTGCACCCACAATTTTTACTACTGGTATACAGTGCCATTGTCTGACTGGGAATTCAAAGAATATATTGGGGTTATAAATACCCTCATTTCTTGCTACTGCCATATAGTGCCAGTTTCTGACTGGTAATTCAAAGAATATATTGTGGTTACGTGCACCCACAATTTTTACTACTGGTATACAGTGCCATTGTGTTAAATATCTTGTATTCGCTGGTGAGACTTGTGTCCACTGTTAAATATCCGGACCTGGCCTTGTCCACGATAGGAAGAAGTCAGCTTGTTATAAATCAGTGTAGAGGTTTATTAATATCTTGAAGGAAAACACAGGAACAGGGAAAATGTCCAAATAACACAAATATCAGTCAATTGTCAATAGCTTACATCTTCAGAGAAGTTAAATCATCTGGATATCTTGTAGTTACAGCTTGGTTCATGCTTGTCATCTGGTTGGTGGACTTGGGCTGGTTACGACGTCCATGGATGTCCATCTGCCTGGACCACCCACCCTGGTGTTCCCAAAGACAGACCTCCTGGTCTTCCCCTGGTCTTCCCAAAGACAGACCCAGACATGTGTATTTCTTACTCATTTATATTCATGAGAGTGGGTGTTACCTTCCATCTTGTAGCTATGTAAGGAGATTTCTAAAATGGTCTACTCTAACCGCACCCATGCACCCAAAATATAAGACTATGATGTCAGTAGAGTGTTAACCCCATGTCTGCTAGAGAATATTGTAAATATATAATATTTAACATTTCCCCCTTTTGAGAGTGAAATATCTGTTTGAACTCTCAAGATATACCATACAACAATATTCATTCAATTAGATTATATCTTCTTTCTTCTTTGCTGAATACTGGAACTTAATTTTCATTAATTGTCCATATAATAATTTCATCAATTTGCGATACATTTTGACATTAGTAAACGTTATGGTATGTTATGGTAAACTGTGATCAAAGATGGAAACAATTTGATCCACTATCTAACCTACACCTGATGAAGGCTCTTCTTTCATCGTCTGGTCTTCTGGTCATCTCTTCTTCCGTCATAATAGAAGGCTTATTACCACAAATGTAGTTCTTGACTTAAAGTCCTTTAGATTTCCTCCGTGTTGTGCAGATATTATAACATTGTCCATTAAAGTTCATATTGTGAAGATATTGATATAACAGCAAAGTCCATATGTTATGTTTCACTTTACCAAGACATAGACTGTAGAGGAGTTTCCTTTGGTAATTCCCTTGACCACCTGTCACTGTAGAATCATGTGACACTTCTGGAGCAATACTGCAAAAGCAAGGCAAGTGTGAATTCTGACATCATCCCTGCTGCTTGTCAGTAAGGTTCAGTCCTGGAATCTCAGTCTCTTGGATACACAATATCTGTGTTCGGGTTTTATCATTCACAACCCTTTTGCTCACCAAACAACTTGAAGTCTTGAAATAGAGAAGATTCCACCAAACATTGATGAGGACGTCTTTATATTTGTCCAATCATCAGCTGATCAAAGGTTCCAACCTCCAGTAATAATTTTTAAACACAGTCCTTGGCATAAGCTTAAGCATATAGCATCATACCTTCAGGTTATCTTTTCCTGCACATCTTCTTCTTGTAACTGTTAAAGTCTTTTTATTAACATTTGATATCAAACTTTCTCATAATCTTGGACTTGATTGAAGATAAGTTTTCTTTCCCTAATAGCTAAGCCAAACTAGGCAATTAACTAAACTATAATATCACAGTGTACCATATCATTCATTTATAGATCAGACTTCTCTTTACATTGTATCAATATTTATATTTGACTTATTAAAATATTGATATTCAATACATTTATCAAACTATCAGATAATAGTACTTTGGATACAATAATCTATATAAACATCATATATCAACATATATATCTTTATATCTATATGTATGAATATATATGTGTAATACATTACTTGTGATGACAAATTGCAACACGACTTTGAAATATAATGTGATTATTAATTACCATTCTATAGACAATCACAATATTTATTCTTTAGTTAGAACTTTTCACCAATTATACTAAACATATGTTCCTATATGATTGTGTTATCATACTTATCATACATTTTCTAAAGTTTAATCACTTTATTATCCTTTTTAATAAGAAATAATTTTATTTTGAACATTACTTTATTAATTATCATTGTGTTCCTTATCTGAGACACAATATTAACCCTTTATTCATAAAAACTTATGTGACTAAAGTTTCCTCTTAACACCTCGTCTCTTCACAGACTCCTGTGTCCTTTTTTAACCTTTCAGATACCTCCAATACCAAGAATAGAGACAAGACTTAACATACTTGACTGTCTTTAACTTAACTGTATATATTCTTGTGTACTGGCTGTATGTGAATACCATATATATGAAATAAGTATATAAACATAAACTTTTCAAAATATGTCACATCCTATAATCAGAAGTTTGAAGAATAAACCAGAGACTATCTCTCTTGATATCCCATATCCTTTGATGATATTATGCTTCTCCTTTCATGAAGATGATTAGCTTATCTTATTTGCATATAAGACACTTATGTTTTCCCAATGTTTGTTTTCCCAATGTTTGTTTTCCCAATGTTTGTAGATGTTGATGTGTGTAAGTGTATGCAAGTGTGTGTGTACATGTAAGAATACATAATGAATAATAATACAATAAATCAATACTGCAATACTGGCTATAGCTAACTAGATTTTTCCACCATACCTAATATATTTATTATCCCATGATCCAATTACCCCAATAAACCTTTATTTGTCAGGTTTGAACAAATATATTGAAGAGCTATCTATATCTTAGTCAAAAGCTTCTTCTTTTGCTACAAAATGTTCACAAACTAAAATAACCTTCACCCTACTGCATCTGTCACCTTTTCCTCAGCTCATGTGACTTGAACACTTGGTTTTCCTGTAGGTATAAACCTGAAATTCCTTTTGATGGATTTCTCATATATTTGCTGATTACCCAATTTAATATAGAGGATCATATAAGATAAAAAATAGAAAGTAGAAGAAAAAGAAAATAGAAATAGAAAATAGAAAGAAATAGAAAATAGAAAGAAAATAGACGTCTCTTTGTTGGATATATTTTCCTTTTTTCCTTGTTGGATGCATCCTGATTTTCTTAGGCCTATTTGTGATGTCACAGATCTGTAGTATACACCAGTGGACACATAACACACATAACACTTATACTGACCAGCCCATCAGGGTCACAGGTCACAGTGTGTTGCTGTCAATCAACTGACCACATGAACGAACACTTATTCTCACAGTAAGTAAGAGCTCCATGCCTAGTTGCATGCCTTCATACATAATGGATTATAACTTGAAAATCCTAAAAACATGGACTTTACATGAAACTATTGAAAAACATGCTTGAGGTAAGTTAGAACTTCTATCACTTTATCATGCATTGTTATTAGTCACACCATGTGAAATTAGTTTACTCATTAATAGTTAGACACTCCATGTATTCTTTTGGCTATAAGGAAAGAATGATGAATGAATGGACATCACTGATTGAACTGATCCATTTTTCCATATATCTATATCTGATGAGAAAAAATAGATAAACTTTAGCAAAAAACAAATTAATACAATAATGATTTTAACCAATGGAAAATTTAATAACTTTATGGATCCCTAGTACTATTTGATCATATTCATATAATGTACATAACATGTTCCTCCTCTCTCTGCATCCAGAGAGTGGACTATGACAAAAATCTGTCACCACACATCAGGCTCTTCTCCTATATGTGTGTGTATATATATAATAATATGATCCATAGTATTATTCACAATAGCATAATTAGGATTATTTTACAAACATTATCACATAATCATGTGGATTATACCTGATCATTGGACTTCTCCTCATATAAAAGGGATTTCTCTTTACATAGCCAAATAGTACATAAGTAAATACTCAATAGACAGTCATTCCTTCAGAGATACTTTTAAACTCGACCCCTGACCTTCCTGTCAATCACATCCCACAATAACTCCACCAGGTCATTAGAGAATGCCAAGCTTGCCCTTTTCCTAAAAATATTAGGTAGCTCAAATTCCTCTTGGTTACTGGGAAGATCTGACATTTTGGAAACAACTGGTACATTCCCAGATACATTCTTTTGCAGATACTCAATAGATTTGGCTGGCTGCAATTCTTTAATTTCAGTTAATAATGGAATTTCAATTTGTGGATTTTCTTGCATGGCATATGGTTTATATGCAACATGTAATTTCCTACGTTTCTCATAGATTTTGTCACTTTCCCTCCTATAAATAGGGGACACTTTAACATGATTTGACAGATGTCTCTTAATAGGCTTTGCTTTTTGCTTTGGACATACTCGATTTACATTTGACATATGTTTCTGATGTCTTCTGGCCATGTCCAATAAACTAGCAGCTTCAAATAAAGTCTTCTTATCTGAGGCACTGGCAAGGGTGACTGCATCCAAAAATTTGAACTTTTTAACAAAACTTTTCACCATAGATGAAGAGTTCACCTTTTGAATGACAGTTTTGTATGTTCTCTCAAATTTAGACATGAATGCATATGTACATTCTTTTCTGCCAATCTTTATCTCATTCAGTATGTCAGATGTTGGCATGCTGTCACCTCTAGTGCACCAGATTAATTTCTTTAATCTCTCCACATCACTGTCTTTTAACCATTCATCTGACTCATTATCATAAGACATTTTTGCAGACAAACGTTCTGTAAAATCAATAGGAAGCCATAATTTAAACAGTTTATTTCTCTGTTCAATATTTAGATCAAATTTCTCTGCATGGCTTTCAAAAATTTCTGAGTTTCTACACACATGGATCTTTACATCATATGTGGGAATGGGTTTACTCAGATTCATCAAATATTCCTGAGATTTTAATTTCAATTTAGTTTCTTGTATCATTTGTTCCTCACCATCTATGGCCATTACTGCCACATGGTGCTCTTTATCAACATATTGAGATTTCTCATCTGTCTGAACAGATTTATGCATACTATTACTTAATTTCTTTTCTGTTACCATGTCATTAAAAATCTTTACCAAAGAAGCAATATTCCTAAATACCTGCTTCTCTTTTGTAGAACAAATTCTATTTTCAATCTTAGAATTTGCCTGCTCACATTGTGTATACAAATCTTGCCATATACTCGCTAAATTGTCACTAGACAAAACTTTATACTCAAAGTTACACTTTTTAGACAATGACTCTAATTTTTCCATACTTTAAAAGTAAAATCTTTACTCACCACTGTGGAAAGCTTCACCTTTAGCTTGTCCTTGGAACAGTTGGTCCCTGTCATCAGAACGTCTCAGTACGTCTGGCACTTGTGGTCCTTCTGTATTTCCTCACAGGCTTTCCTCACACAGGCTTCCGTATCATATAACACGTGCAACAGTCATCTGTATCTCACCAATATAGGTTTCTTTTCGAAGTCTTCCTGAATCTTGCAATTCATACAACTTGCAAAATACACCTCTCTTCCCCCTTAATTGCAAGTGAACGGAACGAGAAAAACAGGAAAAAAAACGACCGTGCTGGCTCGCCACTGTTAAATATCTTGTATTCGCTGGTGAGACTTGTGTCCACTGTTAAATATCCGGACCTGGCCTTGTCCACGATAGGAAGAAGTCAGCTTGTTATAAATCAGTGTAGAGGTTTATTAATATCTTGAAGGAAAACACAGGAACAGGGAAAATGTCCAAATAACACAAATATCAGTCAATTGTCAATAGCTTACATCTTCAGAGAAGTTAAATCATCTGGATATCTTGTAGTTACAGCTTGGTTCATGCTTGTCATCTGGTTGGTGGACTTGGGCTGGTTACGACGTCCATGGATGTCCATCTGCCTGGACCACCCACCCTGGTGTTCCCAAAGACAGACCTCCTGGTCTTCCCCTGGTCTTCCCAAAGACAGACCCAGACATGTGTATTTCTTACTCATTTATATTCATGAGAGTGGGTGTTACCTTCCATCTTGTAGCTATGTAAGGAGATTTCTAAAATGGTCTACTCTAACCGCACCCATGCACCCAAAATATAAGACTATGATGTCAGTAGAGTGTTAACCCCATGTCTGCTAGAGAATATTGTAAATATATAATATTTAACACATTGTCTGACTGGGAATTCAAAGAATATATTGGGGTTATAAATACCCTCATTTCTTGCTACTGCCATATAGTGCCAGTGTCTGACTGGGAATTCAAAGAATATATTGGGGTTACGTGCACCCACAATTTTTACTACTGGTATACAGTGCCATTGTCTGACTGGGAATTCAAAGAATATATTGGGGTTATAAATACCCTCATTTCTTGCTACTGCCATATAGTGCCAGTTTCTGACTGGTAATTCAAAGAATATATTGTGGTTACGTGCACCCACAATTTTTACTACTGGTATACAGTGCCATTGTCTGACTGGGAATTCAAAGAATATATTGGGAATACAAATACCCTCATTTCTTGCTACTGCCATATAGTGCCAGTGTCTGACTGGGAATTCAAAGAATATATTGGGGTTACGTGCACCCACAATTTTTACTACTGGTATACAGTGCCATTGTCTGACTGGGAATTCAAAGAATATATTGGGGTTATAAATACCCTCATTTCTTGCTACTGCCATATAGTGCCAGTTTCTGACTGGTAATTCAAAGAATATATTGTGGTTACGTGCACCCACAATTTTTACTACTGGTATACAGTGCCATTGTCTGACTGGGAATTCAAAGAATATATTGGGAATACAAATACCCTCATTTCTTGCTACTGCCATATAGTGCCAGTGTCTGACTGGGAATTCAAAGAATATATTGGGGTTACGTGCACCCACAATTTTTACTACTGGTATACAGTGCCATTGTCTGACTGGGAATTCAAAGAATATATTGGGAATACAAATACCCTCATTTCTTGCTACTGCCATATAGTGCCAGTGTCTGACTGGGAATTCAAAGAATATATTGGGGTTACGTGCACCCACAATTTTTACTACTGGTATACAGTGCCATTGTCTGACTGGGAATTCAAAGAATATATTGGGGTTATAAATACCCTCATTTCTTGCTACTGCCATATAGTGCCAGTTTCTGACTGGTAATTCAAAGAATATATTGTGGTTACGTGCACCCACAATTTTTACTACTGGTATACAGTGCCATTGTCTGACTGGGAATTCAAAGAATATATTGGGAATACAAATACCCTCATTTCTTGCTACTGCCATATAGTGCCAGTGTCTGACTGGGAATTCAAAGAATATATTGGGGTTACGTGCACCCACAATTTTTACTACTGGTATACAGTGCCATTGTCTGACTGGGAATTCAAAGAATATATTGGGGTTATAAATACCCTCATTTCTTGCTACTGCCATATAGTGCCAGTTTCTGACTGGTAATTCAAAGAATATATTGTGGTTACGTGCACCCACAATTTTTACTACTGGTATACAGTGCCATTGTCTGACTGGGAATTCAAAGAATATATTGGGAATACAAATACCCTCATTTCTTGCTACTGCCATATAGTGCCAGTTTCTGACTGGTAATTCAAAGAATATATTGGGGTTACGTGCACCCACAATTTTTACTACTGGTATACAGTGCCATTGTCTGACTGGGAATTCAAAGAATATATTGGGAATACAAATACCCTCATTTCTTGCTACTGCCATATAGTGCCAGTGTCTGACTGGGAATTCAAAGAATATATTGGGGTTACGTGCACCCACAATTTTTACTACTGGTATACAGTGCCATTGTCTGACTGGGAATTCAAAGAATATATTGGGGTTATAAATACCCTCATTTCTTGCTACTGCCATATAGTGCCAGTTTCTGACTGGTAATTCAAAGAATATATTGTGGTTACGTGCACCCACAATTTTTACTACTGGTATACAGTGCCATTGTCTGACTGGGAATTCAAAGAATATATTGGGGTTATAAATACCCTCATTTCTTGCTACTGCCATATAGTGCCAGTTTCTGACTGGTAATTCAAAGAATATATTGTGGTTACGTGCACCCACAATTTTTACTACTGGTATACAGTGCCATTGTCTGACTGGGAATTCAAAGAATATATTGGGAATACAAATACCCTCATTTCTTGCTACTGCCATATAGTGCCAGTTTCTGACTGGTAATTCAAAGAATATATTGGGGTTACGTGCACCCACAATTTTTACTACTGGTATACAGTGCCATTGTCTGACTGGGAATTCAAAGAATATATTGGGAATACAAATACCCTCATTTCTTGCTACTGCCATATAGTGCCAGTTTCTGACTGGTAATTCAAAGAATATATTGGGGTTACGTGCACCCACAATTTTTACTACTGGTATACAGTGCCATTGTCTGACTGGGAATTCAAAGAATATATTGGGAATACAAATACCCTCATTTCTTGCTACTGCCATATAGTGCCAGTGTCTGACTGGGAATTCAAAGAATATATTGGGGTTACGTGCACCCACAATTTTTACTACTGGTATACAGTGCCATTGTCTGACTGGGAATTCAAAGAATATATTGGGGTTATAAATACCCTCATTTCTTGCTACTGCCATATAGTGCCAGTTTCTGACTGGTAATTCAAAGAATATATTGGGGTTACGTGCACCCACAATTTTTACTACTGGTATACAGTGCCAATTTCTAACTAGGAATTCAAAATGCGCAAGGCTCCCGGAAAGGGACGTGGACGAGGCCGTGGGCGAGGTCGGGGGAATGGTTCTGGGGAGCAAGGTAGCAGTGAAGCCACAGGGCGTCCCGTGCCTACTCCTGTGGGGCAGCAAGCATTGCGCCACTCCACAGTGCCAGGGTTGCTTGCCACATTAACTAAACTGCAGGGTACAAACCTTAGTAGGCCCGAGAACCAGGAACAGGTCTTGCAATGGCTGTCAGAGAACGCTTACAGCACATTGTCCAGCAGCCAGTCAGACTCTGCCTCCTCTCCTCCTATTACCCAACAGTCTTGTCTTCCTTCCTCCCAAAATTCCGAAGCTTTACAGAACAATAACCCAAACTGTCCCTGCTCCCCAGAGCTGTTCTCCGCTCCTTTCATTGTCCCTCAACCTGCCTCTCCACGTCACGATTCCACGAACCTAACAGAGGAGCATCTGTGTCCAGATGCTCAAACACTAGAGTCTCCTCCATCTCCGTTCGATTTGGTGGTGGATGACCAGCAACCCACCCTCATCGACGATGATGTGACGCAGTTGCCGTCAGGGCATCCAGTTGACCGGCGCATTGTGCGGGAGGAGGAGATGAGACAGGAGTTGGAAGAGGAAGTGGTGGATGATGAGGACACTGACCCGACCTGGACAGGGGGGATGTCAAGCGGGGAAAGTAGTGTGGATGTTGAGGCAGGTGCAGCACCAAAAAGGGTAGCTAGAGGCAGAGGCAGAGTTCAGCAGCTTAGGCGAAGCCAGGCCACACCCGGAATCTCCCAAGATGTTCCAGTTCGTACCCAGCCCCGAAAAACTCCCACCTCGAGGGCACGTTTCTCGAAGGTGTGGAGTTTTTTCAAGGAATGCGCCGAGGACAGATATAGTGTTGTCTGCACAATTTGCCTCTCGAAATTGATTAGGGGCTCTGAGAAGAGCAACCTGTCCACCACTTCAATGCGCCGTCATTTGGAATCCAAGCACTGGAATCAGTGGCAGGCAGCAACGGCAGGACAAAGGCCGCCTGCCGTTCACGCCACTGCCACTGCCTCTGCCACTGCCTCTGCCTCTGCCACTGCCACTGCTGACTGTGCTGGCGATGCACTCCAGAGGACGAGCCAGGACACCACTTCATCTGCCTCCGCCACTTTGTTGACTTCTACCTCATCCTCCCCTGGTCCTGTCTTATCTCCTTCTCCTGCACCATCAAAGGCACCATCAGGCGTTTCTTTACAACAACCCACCATCTCTCAGACATTGGAGCGGCGGCAGAAATACACTGCTAACCACCCACACGCGCAAGCCTTGAACGCCAACATCGCTAAACTGCTGGCCCAGGAGATGTTGGCGTTCCGGCTTGTTGAAACTCCCGCCTTCCTGGACCTGATGGCAACTGTGGCACCTCGCTATGCCGTCCCTAGCCGTCACTACTTCTCCCGGTGTGCCGTCCCCGCCTTGCACCAGCACGTGTCACTCAACATCAGGCGGGCCCTTAGTTCCGCGCTTTGCACAAAGGTCCACTTGACCACCGACGCGTGGACAAGTGCATGCGGACAGGGACGCTACATTTCACTGACGGCACACTGGGTGAATGTAGTTGAGGCTGGGACTGCTTCCCAAACTGGCCCGGTGTACCTCGTCTCCCCGCCTAACATTCCTGGCAGGGACACGAGAAGAACACCCCCCTCCTCCTCCTCCTCTACCGCCTCCTCCTCCGCCACCGCCTCCTCCTCCGCCACCGCCTCCTCCTCCGCTGTTAGATTGACCCCAGCTACGAGTTGGAAACGTTGCAGCACTGGCGTTGGTAGACGTCAGCAGGCTGTGCTGAAGCTGATCAGCTTGGGGGACAGACAGCACACTGCCTCCGAGGTGAGGGATGCCCTTCTCGATGAGACGGCAATATGGTTTGAGCCGCTGCACCTGGGCCCAGGCATGGTCGTTTGTGATAACGGCCGGAACCTGGTAGCAGCTCTGGAGCTTGCCGGACTCCAACATGTTCCATGCCTGGCCCACGTCTTCAACCTAGTGGTGCAACGTTTCCTAAAGAGCTACCCCAATGTTCCAGAGCTACTGGTGAAAGTGCGGCGCATGTGCGCCCACTTTCGCAAGTCGACAGTAGCCGCTGCTAGCTTAAAATCTCTCCAGCAACGCCTGCATGTGCCACAACACCGGCTTTTGTGCGACGTCCCCACACGCTGGAACTCAACGTTTCAGATGTTGAATAGAGTGGTTGAGCAGCAGAGACCTTTGATGGAATACCAGCTACAAAACCCTAGGGTGCCACAAAGTCAGCTGCCTCAGTTTCACATCCATGAGTGGCCATGGATGAGAGACCTTTGTGACATCCTACGGGTCTTTGAGGAGTCCACAAGGAGGGTGAGCTCTGAGGATGCGATGGTGAGCCTTACAATCCCGCTCTTGTGTGTTCTGAGAGAATCCCTGATTGACATCAGGGATAACTCAGATCACACAGAGGAGTTAGGGATAGCATCCGATCCGTCACAGCTGGAGAGTAGGTCCACACATCTGTCCGCTTCACTGCGTTTAATGGAGGAGGAGGAGGAGGAGGAGGAGGAGGAGGAAGAAGAGTTGTCCGATGATGTGATGGTGATACAGGAGGCTTCCGGGCAACTTCGAATCGTCCCATTGTTGCAGCGCGGATGGGTAGACATGGAGGATGAGGAGGAAATGGAGATTGAACTTTCCGGTGGGGCCAGAGGAGTCATGCCAACTAACACTGTGGCAGACATGGCTGAGTTCATGTTGGGGTGCTTTACAACCGACAAGCGTATTGTCAAAATCATGGAGGACAACCAGTACTGGATCTTTGCTATCCTTGACCCCCGGTATAAAAACAACATCTCGTCTTTTATTCCGGTAGAGGGGAGGGCCAATCGCATCAATGCTTGCCACAGGCAATTGGTGCAGAATATGATGGAGATGTTTCCAGCATGTGACGTTGGCGGCAGGGAGGGCAGTTCCTCCAGTAGGCAACCAAGTTCTCACCGGTCCACACAAACGAGGGGCACACTGTCTAAGGTCTGGGACACCTTGATGGCACCCCCTCGCCAAAGTGCCGCCACGGAGGGTCCTAGTGTCACCAGGCGTGAGAAGTATAGGCGCATGTTGCGGGAATACCTTTCCGACCACAGCCCTGTCCTCTCCGACCCCTCTGCGCCCTACACGTATTGGGTGTCGAAGTTGGACCTGTGGCTTGAACTTGCCCTATATGCCTTGGAGGTGCTGTCCTGTCCTGCCGCCAGCGTCCTATCTGAGAGGGTGTTCAGTGCAGCCGGTGGCATCATCACTGACAAGCGCACCCGTCTGTCAGCTGAGAGTGCCGACCGGCTCACTTTGATAAAAATGAACCACCACTGGGTAGAGCCGTCATTTTTGTGCCCACCTGTGTAAAGCACCCCAACATGAAACTCTATGTCTGTACTCAACCTCTCCAATTCCTCCGCATCCTCATACTCATCCACCATAAGCGTTGCACAATTCTGCTAATACTAGGCTCCCTCCACCCTGATTTCCCCCAACTCTGCTGGTTAGAGGCTCCCTCCACCCTGATTTCCACCAACTCTGCTGGTTAGAGGCTCCCTCCACCCTGCTTTCCCACAACTCTGCTGTTTAGAGGCTCCCTCCACCATGAATTTGCCCAAACTGGGCTGTTTAGAGGCTCCCTCCACCATGAATTGGTCCAAACTGGGGTTTTTAGAGGCTCCCTCCACCATGAATTGGTCCAAACTGGGCTGTTTAGCGGCTCCCTCCACCATTAATTGGTCCAAACTGGGCTGGTTAGAGGCTCCCTCCACCATGAATTTGCCCAAACTGGGCTGTTTAGAGGCTCCCTCCACCATGAATTTGCCCAAACTGGGCTGGTTAGAGGCTCCCTCCACCATGAATTGGTCCAAATTGGGGTTTTTAGAGGCTCCCTCCACCATGAATTGGTCCAAACTTGGCTGTTTAGAGGCTCCCTCCACCATTAATTGGTCCAAACTGGGCTGGTTAGAGGCTCCCTCCACCATGAATTGGTCCAGACTGGGTTTTTTAGAGGCTCCCTCCACCATGAATTGGTCCAAACTGGGGTTTTTAGAGGCTCCCTCCACCATGAATTGGTCCAAACTGGGCTGTTTAGCGGCTCCCTCCACCATTAATTGGTCCAAACTGGGCTGGTTAGAGGCTCCCTCCACCATGAATTTGCCCAAACTGGGCTGTTTAGAGGCTCCCTCCACCATGAATTTGCCCAAACTGGGCTGGTTAGAGGCTCCCTCCACCATGAATTGGTCCAAACTGGGGTTTTTAGAGGCTCCCTCCACCATGAATTGGTCCAAACTTGGCTGTTTAGAGGCTCCCTCCACCATTAATTGGTCCAAACTGGGCTGGTTAGAGGCTCCCTCCACCATGAATTGGTCCAAACTGGGTTTTTTAGAGGCTCCCTCCACCATGAATTGGTCCAAACTGGGGTTTTTAGAGGCTCCCTCCACCATGAATTGGTCCAAACTGGGCTGTTTAGCGGCTCCCTCCACCATTAATTGGTCCAAACTGGGCTGGTTAGAGGCTCCCTCCACCATGAATGTGCCCAAACTGGGCTGTTTAGAGGCTCCCTCCACCATGAATTTGCCCAAACTGGGCTGGTTAGAGGCTCCCTCCACCATGAATTGGTCCAAACTGGGGTTTTTAGAGGCTCCCTCCACCATGAATTGGTCCAAACTTGGCTGTTTAGAGGCTCCCTCCACCATTAATTGGTCCAAACTGGGCTGGTTAGAGGCTCCCTCCACCATGAATTGGTCCAAACTGGGTTTTTTAGAGGCTCCCTCCACCATGAATTGGTCCAAACTGGGGTTTTTAGAGGCTCCCTCCACCATGAATTGGTCCAAACTGGGCTGTTTAGCGGCTCCCTCCACCATTAATTGGTCCAAACTGGGCTGGTTAGAGGCTCCCTCCACCATGAATTTGCCCAAACTGGGCTGTTTAGAGGCTCCCTCCACCATGAATTTGCCCAAACTGGGCTGGTTAGAGGCTCCCTCCACCATGAATTGGTCCAAACTGGGGTTTTTAGAGGCTCCCTCCACCATGAATTGGTCCAAACTTGGCTGTTTAGAGGCTCCCTCCACCATTAATTGGTCCAAACTGGGCTGGTTAGAGGCTCCCTCCACCATGAATTGGTCCAAACTGGGTTTTTTAGAGGCTCCCTCCACCATGAATTGGTCCAAACTGGGCTGGTTAGAGGCTCCCTCCACCATGAATTTGCCCAAACTGGGTTTTTTAGAGGCTCCCTCCACCATGAATTGGTCCAAACTGGGCTGTTTAGAGGCTCCCTCCACCATGAATTTGCCCAAACTGGGCTGGTTAGAGGCTCCCTCCACCATGAATTGGTCCAAACTGGGCTGGTTAGAGGCTCCCTCCACCATGAATTTGCCCAAACTGGGCTGTTTAGAGGCTCCCTCCACCATGAATTGGTCCAAACTGGGTTTTTTAGAGGCTCCCTCCACCATGAATTGGTCCAAACTGGGCTGTTTAGAGGCTCCCTCCACCATGAATTTGCCCAAACTGGGCTGGTTAGAGGCTCCCTCCACCATTAATTGGTCCAAACTGGGCTGGTTAGAGGCTCCCTCCACCATGAATTTGCCCAAACTGGGCTGTTTAGAGGCTCCCTCCACCATGAATTTGCCCAAACTGGGCTGTTTAGAGGCTCCCTCCACCATGAATTTGCCCAAACTGGGCTGGTTAGAGGCTCCCTCCACCATGAATTGGTCCAAACTGGGTTTTTTAGAGGCTCCCTCCACCATGAATTTGCCCAAACTGGGCTGGTTAGAGGCTCCCTCCACCATGAATTGGTCCAAACTGGGTTTTTTAGAGGCTCCCTCCACCATGAATTTGCCCAAACTGGGCTGGTTAGAGGCTCCCTCCACCATGAATTGGTCCAAACTGGGGTTTTTAGAGGCTCCCTCCACTATGAATTTGCCCAAACTGGGGTGTTTAGAGGCTCCCTCCACCATGAATTTGCCCAAACTCTGCTGGTTAGAGGCTCAATCCACCCTGATTTTCAAAACAAATGTTGGTGCCAACCTCAACTTACTACAAGGGCCAAATTCACTGCTGGTGACAAGCTCTCCTCACTGCAAGTGCCAAATACACATGTTTCAAGGTGTTTTCCTACTGTCAGAGAGGTGGTATTGAGTGTGTAAAGTGTGTAGTTGTTAGGCTGTGATGTTGGGGTAATAGAGGGTCTTTGGTGTGTTAGATGCCCCCAGACATGCTTCCCCTGCTGTCCCAGTGTCATTCCAGAGGTGTTGGCATCATTTCCTGGGGTGTCATAGTGGACTTGGTGACCCTCCAGACACGGATTTGGGTTTCCCCCTTAACGAGTATCTGTTCCCCATAGACTATAATGGGGTTCGAAACCCATTCGAACACACGAACATTGAGCGGCTGTTCGAATCGAATTTCGAACCTCGAACATTTTAGTGTTCGCTCATCTCTAGTGCTTATGATTTTCTGGCAGTATTTGTGTTGCTAATACATTTTATAACATACTTTGCTATCACATTTTCTGTAAAATCCTGCATCTCTTTATTCTTTCCATTTCTTCTGTATTGAGAGCTGTTTCTGCATCTCACTGAGTAAGGCTGGGTTCACACCAGCATTGGCTCTCTGGAGGGGGATTCTGCTGCAAGCAGGTACAGGTGTGAGTTAGGCATTAGGCGTCCATTGTAACACAAAGCTATTTGACTATGATGGGAATGCGAATTTGAAAGGAATCAATAGTCTATAGAGAACTTCACTGCACCTTTTATCAGGGGACACGTACACTGCCCTTCATATTTGTTAGGATAACAGATGCAGTTTCAGAGCCAAAGTAAGAACCAGTACTAGATATATTGATTAAAATGGTTAACACGGCGACATATGTTCGACACCCTCCAGGCCGCACCAACACCGACCCCACAATGGTGTTTACCAGAGCCCCAGATGGTGGGGATGGACTTGGCTGCACTGCTGGGCAGATACACAGCGCACCACAAATACACAGCGCACCACAAATACACAGCACACTACAAATACACAGCGCACCACAAATACACAGCACACTACAAATACACAGCGCACCACAAATCACGGCAAGCCAGACGCTGAGACTCTTATTAACAGATGTTTCAGGTTGCAGTGTTGGTCCAGGGATTCAGAAGGCTGAAGCAGGTGGTCAGCAGGTGGTGGCAGAGAGTAAATCGTAGTCGTATGGTCCGGGTCGTCAGCAAGACGCAGTACAGAGGGAAATCCAAGTGGAACGTCAGGCAGGCTGAGATGGTAACAGGAACAGAAGCAGAGTACAAAGCATGGTTCAGGGAGCAGAGGTCTAGAGGCAAACCGAGGTTGTTAACAGGAACAGGCAGAGTACAGAATCAGGAGGCGAAGGCAAGGTCAAAGGTCAAGGCAAAGGGGTCAGGAACACAGGTAAGCAGATCAGGGACCGCTTACTATCAGGATATGGAGAACAACTGAATAACCAGCACTGGAGTGCTGCTAGAACCCAGCTTAAATAGCACACCAGAGGCTGGGGCAGAATCTCAGGGAAAACCCCACTCAAAATCGGAGAATGCAGACATACAGAGATTAACCCATGCCAGCCCTGACCAGTCCCCTAACAATATTATTATGCAAATTATATTTTTCTCTGATCTTCCTAAATGGTCAATGCAAAAAATCACATTTTATTGGGCAAACTTTCCAATGATATATTTTTTTTCCAAAAATTAAAAAAAAAAATCCCATGTTACAAATTATTATTCATAACAGAGTTTCTAAACATTTTTTAGGCTGTAAAGAACTGAAAATGGTCATTTGTTGAATATACAGCACCAAGAGGTCATATACTGTATAATGAAATAAAAAAAGTTAATTCAATCAAAAACATCTTAACAGACTAGGTTACGTGTTAACATAGCACCCCTTCTTTGAAATCACCTTGACAATTTTTGCATCCATTGACTGTCTGAGTTTTTGGATAGTTTTTGCTTGAATTCCTTTGCAGGATGTCAGAATTGCCCCCCAGAGCTACTGTTTTGATGTGAACTGCCTCCCACCCTCATAGATCTTTTGCTTAGGATACTCCAAAGGTTCTTAATAGGGAAGTCAAGGGAGGATGGAGGCCACACCATGAGTTTATCTCCTTTTATGTCCATAACAGCCAATAAATCAGAGATATTCATTGTCATGCATGAAGAGGATATTGCTACAGAAGTCATGGTTCTTTTTTTGGCATGGAAGAAAGTGGTCAGTCTGAAACACTATATATTTTGCTAAGGTCATTTTCACATCTGCATGGACCGTAAAGGGTTCTGCCAGATTTCTCACCTTGATTCCACCCCAAAACATTACTCCTTGCTGATGCTGCAGCCTTGCTCTGGACATGGTGTCCATCCACCAACCATCCACTACTTCATCCATCTGGACTATCCAGAGTTACATGGCACTCATCAGTAAACAAGACTGTTTCAAAATTAGTCTTCATGTATGTCTGGGCCCACTGCAACCGTTTCTGCTTGTGGATACTGTTTAGGGGGTGGTCGAATAGCAGGTTTATGTACAACTACAAGCCTCTGGAGGATCCTACACATTGAAGTTTGTGGGACTTCAGGGGCACCAGAAGCTTCAAATACCTGTTTGCTGCTTTGTAATAATATTTTAGAAGTTACTCTCTTAATCTGATGAATTTGTCTGGAAGAAAGCTTGCACATTATGTCTTCATCTACACAAATCTGTTCTGAATTAACCACAAAGCTCTTCTAATGTTTTCTTACCTTCTCCAAGGCATTGCCCTATTTGACATTTTTCAGCAACAGAGAGATCCTTTAATTAGGTTTCCTTCAATTGAAGGAAAGAGGGAGAAAATGTGTGGTGCGCTGTGTGCGCCATCTCTGCCCCCAGTATTGTTATACACCCTTCCATCTCTGCCTGCAGTATAACGTTCCCCCTCCATCTCTGCCCCTAGTTTCATGCCCCCCTCCATCTCTGCCCCCAGTATGTTTTCCCTCCATCTCTGCCCCCAGTATAATGTTCCCCTTCAATCTCTGCCCCAGTATAATGTCCCACTTTCATCTCTGCCCCCAGTATAATGTTCCCCTTTCCATCTCTGCCCCCAGTATAATGTCGCCCTTCCATCTCTGCCCCCAGTATAACATTCCCCTTCCATCTCTGCACCCAGTATAACGTTCCCCTTCCATCTCTGCGCCAAGTATAACGTTCCCCTTCCATCTCTGCGCCCAGTATAACATTCCCCTTCCATCTCTTCCCTTAGTGTAATGTCCCCCTTCCATCTCTGCCCCAGTATAACGTTCCCCTTCAATCTCTGCCCCCAGTATAACGTTCTCCTTCCATCTCTGCCCCTAGTAAAATGTTCTCCTTCCATCTCTGCCCCCATTATAAGGTTACCCTTCCATCCCTGCCCCCAGTATAATGTCCCCCTTCCATCTCTGCCCCCAGTATAACATTCTCCTTCCATCTCTGCCCCCAATATAACGTCATCTCAGCTTTCTTGAGAAAACCGAACCTTTTTTCTAGGTGGTATAAAACCAGAGATACAGCCATTCAAAGTGATTATTCCTCTCCTTTGGTAACAGAGTCAGTTCTAAATATTTACAATACAATTGTGTACATACACTCACCGGCCACTTTATTAGGTACACCATGCTAGTAACGGGTTGGACCCCCTTTTGCCTTCAGAACTGCCTCAATTCTTCGTGGCATAGATTCAACAAGGTGCTGGAAGCATTCCTCAGAGATTTTGGTCCATATTGACATGATGGCATCACACAGTTGCCGCAGATTTGTCGGCTGCACATCCATGATGCGAATCTCCCGTTCCACCACATCCCAAAGATGCTCTATTGGATTGAGATCTGGTGACTGTGGAGGCCATTGGAGTACAGTGAACTCATTGTCATGTTCAAGAAACCAGTCTGAGATGATTCCAGCTTTATGACATGGCATTGCATTATCCTGCTGAAAGTAGCCATCAGATGTTGGGTACATTGTGGTCATAAAGGGATGGACATGGTCAGCAACAATACTCAAGTAGGCTTTGGCGTTGCAACGATGCTCAATTGGTACCAAGGGGCCCAAAGAGTGCCAAGAAAATATTCCCCACACCATGACACCACCACCACCAGCCTGAACCGTTGATACAAGGCAGGATGGATCCATGCTTTCATGTTGTTGACGCCAAATTCTGACCCTACCATCCGAATGTCGCAGCAGAAATCGAGACTCATCAGACCAGGCAACGTTTTTCCAATCTTCAATTGTCCAATTTCGATGAGCTTGTGCAAATTGTAGCCTCAGTTTCCTGTTCTTAGCTGAAAGGAGTGGCACCCGGTGTGGTCTTCTGCTGCTGTAGCCCATCTGCCTCAAAGTTCGACGTACTATGCGGCGTTCAGAGATGCTCTTCTGGCTACCTTGGTTGTAACGGGTGGCTATTTGAGTCACTGTTGCCTTTCTATCAGCTCGAACCAGTCTGGCCATTCTCCTCTGACCTCTGGCATCAACAACGCATTTCCGCCCACAGAACTGCCGCTCACTGGATGTTTTTTCTTTTTCGGACCATTCTCTGTAAACCCTAGAGATGGTTGTGCGTGAAAATCCCAGTAGATCAGCAGTTTCTGAAATACTCAGACCAGCCCTTCTGGCACCAACAACCATGCCACGTTCAAAGGCACTCAAATCACCTTTCTTCCCCATACTGATGCTCGGTTTGAACTGCAGGAGATTGTCTTGACCATGTCTACATGCCTAAATGCACTGAGATGCCGCCATATGATTGGCTGATTAGAAATTAAGTGTTAACGAGCAGTTGGACAGGTGTACCTAATAAAGTGGCCGGTGAGTGTATTTTCCCTAGTAACAGCTCATTTAGAGGATTGGTAAGGTTAAAGAGGGATTCTACCATTAAAACCTTTTTTTTTGTGGATAAGACGTCGGAAAGGCTATTCGTTTCTTACCTTTAGATGTGGTCTCTGCTGCGCTGTTCCTTAGAAATACTGGTTTTTTACTGGTATGCAAATGAGTTCTCTCACAGCAATGGGGGTGGGCCCCAGCGCTTAAACAGCGATGGAGGCGTCCCCACCGCTGCCAGATAAGTGTCTCCAGTGCCGCCTCCTTCTTCATCCGCAGCGTCATCTTCAAGGTCTTCTTCCAGCACAGGCTCGTAACTTCTAGGCCTCGGGCCTTGGGCAGAGCAGACTGCGCAGGCGCACAGGCCACGGGTAAATGGCCACTTGCACAGTATTGTTAGTGGCCATTTTCCCGTGGCCTGTGCGCCTGCGCAGTCTGCTCTGCTCAAGGCCCGAGGCCTAGAAGTTACGAGCGTGCGCCGGAAGAAGACATTGAAGATGACGCAGCGGATGAAGAAGGAGGCGGTGCTGGAGACACGTATCTGGCAGCAGTGGGGACGCCCCCATCGCTGTTTGAGCGCTGGGGCCTGCCCCCATCGCTGCGAGAGAACTCATTTGCATACCGGTAAAAAACGGTATTTCTAAGGAACAGCGCAGCGGAGACCACATCTAAAGGTAAGAGACAAATAGCCTTTCTAAAGGCTATTCCGACGTCTTATCCACAAAAAAAAGGGGTTTAATGGTAGAATCCCTTTAAAGTTAAAGCCTGTTTAATAATAAAAAAAAGGAAGTTAGATATGATAATAAAATATATTACAAAAATAGTCACCAAACAACCCCCGGCACAAAAAAAAGTGATTTACAGTTTAAATTCTATCTTAATACTTTGGCTAGGGTGTGTCCACATCGCAACCTCAGCTTGTTCTTTGAACAGTTACAGCCCAATGTATCTGTATTATCGCTTTCTATATTTTTCTTGTATTATGATTGCCCCTGTTATCTCATGAGCTAATTTGTAATTGCTGCTATTTAGATGAGATCTTAATTAGAAAGCTGGATAACATATTTGTGTCATAGGACATATAGATATCCGCATTTCTTTTACAGCTTCATTGAAAAAACAAAATCTGCTGACAGATCAACATCAACACAGAGATAATAGCAATGGCTATAGATCTTTAATTATATCACATTTATTAAAGGCTAAGTGACTTCTAATATGGCAGCGATCACAATACCCACATATATTGTAATCTAAAGACCTTGATACCAAACATGTAACGTTATTAAAGGCAAAGCTCACATAAAGCAATCTGTAGGAGCGTCGGTAAATCACATACTGTGTAACTGTGTAAAGAGATAAGAGAGAATCCATGGCAGACTCTGCTGTATTAGCAGGTCTACCATTGTTTATGTGTGTAGTAGGCTGCAGCCTTCCCTGAAGGTAAAGGGTGAAAAACAGTAATATAAAAAGGTCTAAGCATGTAGCTGACCATGTACAGATTATAACCATGAGCAACTTGTGTTTTGTTAATTCCTATAAGCACGCTAATAGCCCTAAACTCCCAGCCACACTATTTGGCACCTACACAAGCAATGCTATAGTATAATCATGTCATTAAGCTCCCTGCCCAGAATACACTGGGCTGGGGTGGAGATTGTGCAAAGGCATAACTTAAGGCTCCTGGGCCCCAATGCAAAATTTATATTGGGCCCCATAGCTACCGTGTGACATTTAAAATAGTAGTATCTTTTATGTGGTAGAAAGACCTTTGAGGCACCCTCAAGGTACAGGGCTTGGTAGCGATTGATACCACTGCACCATTTATTGCTATGGCCCTGTAGGTGTTACAGCCTGTGAGCTCTGGACAGATTATGAAGCTGAAGAAAATGCCAAGACAGTGATTCTTTTCTTGTGGCCCTGGTAGTTTCCAGTAAAAGAATTCTTTAAGGCTAAGGCCTCACCTAGCGAAACGCAGCAAAAAAAAAAAAAAAATGCTGCAGAAAAATATGTGGTAGAAACGCATCACATTTTTTACAGAAAGTCCAAAAAGTTTTCTTCTGCGGACTTTCTGCCCCTTTTACACTAGGTTCACACCTGAGTTTGAGTTTTTGTTCAGAGGACAGCTTGGGGATCCTGCGGACAGAAACTAAATCCACTTAAAAAGTGGACCCCATAGACAATAATGAAGTCTGCCGGGTTTCTGCCCAAAAAGGGTGAAAAATGCAGAGAGAAAAGCGCTGCTTGCAACGGGACAGAAACCCCCAAGGGAATTGATCTGCTGGTGTGAACCCAACCTTACACCTATTTCCGCAGGTGTAATTGACATTCTGTGGATTTTTTCTGCAATGTGTGGATGGGATTAACGAGAATCCACTTTGCAGGTAATGTAAAACGCAGTGTTGTCTTCTAGTTGTAGGGTTATATACTGTCTATTGTATGCACAGTCAGTAGCCCTTGTTATGTAATACTCAATATACTGTATTCCAACTGACTAAGGCTAGGCTCACATCTGCATAAAAAAGCAGTTACACTAGGAAACCTGTGAACCCCATAGACTATAATGGGGTTCCTGTGGTTTCCGCTCGGAAAGGGTGAAAAATGCGGAGAGGGGAACAGAATAATGAGTAACAATGCGTGATCTTCAAAACCTTTGCTCTAATCTAGTCCTCTTCAATAAACAGACCTCAATTGGTTTTAATATTGATAACATTGATCACGTCCACAGGAAAATATTTAACTAACACTACAATTAGACTTTGATTCATCCCATCCAGGCTGATAGCACCGCATACAGTTCACTCCTCTGATAAAAATACTGCTCATGCTAGCCCATACTTAACAGAATAGATTCCAAGCTACTGCCCTGAAATACTTTATGTATTTGGTGATTTAAAAGGGTTGTCCAGATTAAAAAACACAATTTAATATACCCTATTAGAGAATTCACAGCCAACAGAGGGTGCTCTTTTGTTTAAGGTGCTCATCTCTTTTCCAAACTGAATTTACAAGGAGCATGTCTTACTCTGAAGGACCTGTCCTATCCTACATGACAGACAACCAACTGATAAGAATGGACACTGTGGAGTTATACATAAGTCCCACTGTGGTGGTACCGCAGGGCAACTGAACCCTACTTTCAGGTTTCAGCACTTACTACAGGTGATAGCTGGGGTCGGAGTCCCAGAAGAACGACCAACTGTGACCTGATTATTGTTAAGGGATAAATCTACCAAATACAGATTTGTCTTTAACGATGACATCATAAGATGCTGCTGAAAGATCTTCCTTTTTTCTGTGAGACATTACCCCCTTTTCAGCATGTACATGGGTAGCATTACATATAAGGGGGCATTCACACGGAGTAATGCCGGGCGTGTATCACAGCCGTACACACCGGCGTTACGGCAGACTACCGAACACTTCCCATTCACTTCAATGGGAGCGCTCGTAAACGCCGCTGTTACGAGCGCTCCCATTGAAGTGAAAGGGAAGTGTTCGGCAGTCTGCCGTAACGCCGGCATGTACGGCTGTGATACACGCCCAGCGTTACTCCGTGTGAATGCCTCCTAACACATATTTGTAGCAATATACCAAGACTTCTGAACAACATTTTACCACTACATAAAATTTTGGTTATGTTCACAGATATTTTGCTTTACTTGTACTGATCTTGAGCTGCATCTTATCCTTTCACCCCATTTCACTGTCAAGGCTTTATCTCTGACTGTGCAGCTTAGCACTATAGGGCAGGCTTTGTACAGACACAATAATGATCAGATGACTTCTAACCAACCAGCAGAATTTTGAGTATAGCATGGATTTTATTGGTGAAGATAGCAAGCTGTAACTCCAGATAAGATTAACAACGTTCTTAGAATATCATCTGGTCTACCATAGTAGCAGGAGATCCTTAGTCGACCCAGGTTCTGACATAATGATAATAGATAGAGGTTGCCCTTTAGAACCATTTCCTTTGGTGGGTTCAGGGAATCTCAGTTCAGTATTAAATGTTACCAAATATTTCATGTAGACGTACATTTCTCCTTTACTTTATAAAACTGACACTGCACTCTCCTGGTTCTCCTCTTACCTCTCAGACCGCACGTTCAGTGTATCATTCGCGGGCTCTGTTTCCTCCCCTCTTTCCCTTGCTGTTGGGGTTCCTCAGGGCTTGGTCCTAGACCCCCTGCTGTTTTCTCTCTACACAGCCCCCATTGGACAAACCATCACCAGATTTGGCTTCAGGTACCATCTTTATGCTGATGACACCCAATTATACACATCTTCCCGTGACATCACCCCTGCACTAATACAGAACACCAGTGACTGTCTTTCTGCTGTCTCTAATATCATGTCCTCGCTCTGAAACTAAATCTCACTAAGACTGAACTACTACTGTTTCCACCATCTAATAGATCTGTCCCTGATATATCCATTGCAGTCTCAGGCCTTACTATAACTCCTAGGCAGCATGCCCGCTGCCTCGGGGTCATGTTTGACGCAGACCTTTCCTTCACCCCTCATATTGAATCACTCGCACGTTGATGTCATCTCCACCTCAAAAACATCTCCAGAATACGCCCTGTCCTTACCAGAGATACATTAAAGACACTTATTGTCTCTCTGATTCATTCTCGCCTTAACTACTGTAACTCCTTACTAATCGGTCTTCTTCTTACTAAACTCTCCCCTCTACAATCTATTCTGAATGCAGCGGCCAGGCTCATCTATCAGTCTAGACGCTATAGCGATGCCTCTGGTCTGTGCCAGTCGCTACATTGGCTGCCTATTCATTATAGAATAAAATATAAAGTTATCACCTTCATCCACAAGGCTCTCTATAATGCCGCACCTCCATACATTTCCTCCCTCATCTCTGTCTACCGCTCAACCCGTGTTCTCCGTTCACTCAATGACCTAACACTTACATCCTTATCAAAACTTCCCACGCTCGTATACAAGACTTCCCGCAGGATCTGGCAATTGATTGTTTGTTTTTATAAGTATATAGTAATAAGCCTCTTCCCCCCTCCCTCCTGTAATCCTACCCCTGTGTCCAGTTATAAATATGCAGCCTCTAGAAGGTGTTTTTAGATATATTTGAAGAAGGAGCTCAGAGGAAGCTTCGAAACGTCATATTCTGTCATCATTATGAGTTAGCCATTAAAAAAGGTATCACCTACTGAAGACTTGCAAAGTTTTTTTTTTTTTTATAGAGATATGGTAGACATCTTTCATAAATTTGATGGGGTATCTGTGTAGTTTGGACACCCTGGATGTGACACACTCTATAGTCTGATTTCTCATGATCAAGGACATCAAGTTGTGGGCACCTTCTTACAATCAAGGGGCACACAATTCTATAAACATAATGGGGAATATTTACTAAAATGGTCAAAAAGCAAACGGCCTTGTTGCCATAGCAGTCAATTACAGTATGGCTTACATTTTATATTCTGCTCCTGACAAATTAAAGCTGCATTATGATATGCTGGTATGGGCAAATGAGGCTGCATAGGTTTCTAGGTCATTAGGGTCCGCCGGGAGACCCAAATGATGGAGAGCCAGACTGCTAAAAGCGGAAGCGGTTACATGCGGACAGCAGAGAACCCCATTGACTGTGTGTCTGCTGTTTTCATACTAAAGTTGAGGACAATTTACTATTAATTTTTTAAATTTCCACTTCTTTTTCTTTTCCTCTATCACCTGTAGTCTGGGAAGACAAGTATATTCCAGCCAGGCACCTAAAGGGTGTATGGTGAGACCCACACCAGGGAGGTCAGCTGACTAATCAGACCCTAATAACAGTCTGAGTGTGAAGACTAGCAATGTGGCACCACACTGACAGAGTTGAACTGTCCAGACCGGACCTCCAAAGCAGGTACTGTGCCACCTGTGGTTGTTGCCAAGGCAGGAGACTGGTAGCCAGTCTCCTGTACAGTCAGAGAAAAGTTTCCTTACGTTTAAGTTAGTTTCTCAGCCGAGAAGGGTTTTGTTTTGTTTATCCTGTGGCTTTGCAAAAGCAGTGTATGCGCTACATGTGAATAAAGCCTGAACTTGTGTGCAATCCAGTGTCTGTGTCCCTGTTTCCTGCACTGCTACAAGCATCTACCTGAGCAATTCCTCACACACCATACAGGTACAAACTACTTTAACTTCTTCATGCAAAATCACATATATGTATGGGTGAAGAGCTAAACAACTAAATATCTAAAAGTATAAACAAAACACAGAAAAATACAAAATTTCAAACAACCCCTTTCCCTACATCCCATAAAAAATGAATAAACAAAAGTAAACAATAACACTTTAGGTATCCCCTTGCTCAAAATTACCCGAACTACTAAAATATAAAAATATTTATCCCATATGAACGTCATAGCAGGAAAAAAAAATCAAAATTGCCAAATGGCGATTTTCTTTTTCAACACTTTGACTCCAAGTTATAGGTGTCATACAAATACAAATGTGCTTTATTTGCGTTACCAAACAATATGACATTTGGTGTTGCCAAAGCAAAAGGAGGTTGGGGGTGGTGGAGGGGAGTGGGTACGGGGTCCATGGGTTGAGATTGGGGGTTTGAGTGTCCTTAGCGTCTCATCATTCTTGTTTGGGGCGTGTGGGTATCAGTGGGTATGTGGTAGACGGGTGGGGTGGGGGGGTTTAGTGGTCTTTTGGAAGGTGGGTGGGGGGTTTAATAGTCCATGTGTTTCATCTTCCTCTTGTTTGGTGGCAGCTGGACACGTATTGGGCAGCAATCTCCACAGTGGACTGCTCTTCTCCCTGTAGGATGTAGAGTTTCCTCTTCTCGTCTGCAGATGTGAAGTCTGGGATGTGGGAAGAGAGTCTTTGGTAGTAGATGGCCCTCACAGCTGAGTATTTGTTGCAGTGTAGCAGGAAGTGGGTCTCGTCTTCTAGAGCCCCTTGGTCGCAGTGTTGGCACAGTCTGTTCTCCCGTGGTTTGTATGTCTGCCTGTCTCGGCCTGTTTCAATCTCTAGGTTGTGGGCGCTCAGTCTGTACTGGCTTAGGGTCTGTCTGTGTTTGGGGTGGTCTATTCTCTCCAGGTAGGTAGCCATGGTGTAGTCCCTTTGTAGGGATAAGTACACAGTGAGTTTCTTGGAGTTTTTTTTCTCCATTCTTCGATGAACTGCTCTTTGTTTGCCTCTGTGGTCGCCTTTATTTGGGTCTTGGTCATCATCTGTTGGTTGGTTGGGGGGTGTCGGGTTTGCTCAGGTCTCTGTGGCTTAGCCAGGCTTGGTGGTGGTAGGAGTCGGGATTGCTGCCCTGAATGTGCACCTGGAAAGCTAGCGCCCTCTTCTGTATGGTGAGCCATAGGGGGAGCCTGCCTAGCACTGCCCTGCAAGCTATGTTGGAGGTGTTGTGGTGGACATGGAGCAGGTATTTGTAGAACTCCAGGTGGAAGGTCTCTGTTGGGCTAGAGTCCCATTTTGGCTGGTCTGGGTAGGTGGCTGGGCCCTAAACCTCGCTGCCATAGAGAAGGATCGGGGCGAAGACTGCGTCAAATATCTTAAGCCAGACCCTCACCGGTGGTTTGAGGTGGTACAGTTGTCTTCTGATGGCGTAGAAGGTTCTGCAGGCTTTTACTTTCAGGGTTTCTATTGCTGTTTTGAAGCTTCCTGATTGGTTGAGCTCTAGCCCCAGGTAGGTGTAGCTGTTGGTTTTCTCCAGTGTGGAGCCGTTCAGTGTGAATTGTGGGGTGGGGGCTTTATTGTGGCCCTTCTTCTGAAATACCATGATTTTGGTTTTCTTGTGGTTGATGGGTAGAGCCCATGTGGTGCTGAATTTTTCCAGCACTGACAGGTTTTCTTGGAGGTCTTTGTCGGTGGGGGACAGGAGTAGAAGGTCGTCGGCGTATAGCAGGAACTTCACCTTATGGTCGTTCAGGGTGGGGCCTGGTGTTGGTGAGGCCTCCAGGGCTGCAGCCAGTTCATTGATGTAGATGCTGATGTTGGGCTCAGGCTACAGCCTTGTCTGACCCCTCGGGCCTGTTGGAAGTATCCTGTCCTTTTCCCTTTCACCTTCACACTGCATTGGTTTCCGGTGTAGGAGCTCTTGATGACATCATACGTTCTTCCTCCTATTCCATTCTCTAGGAGTTTTAGGAGTAGGCCTGGGTGCCATACGGAGTCAAATGCCTTCTTGAAGTCCACGAAGCAGGTGAATATCTTGCCTCTTCTGGTTTTGTGGACGTGGGTCTTGATGAGGCTGTGCAGGGTGTAGATATGGTCCGTGGGAGGTGGTTTGGCATGAACCCTGCTTGGCTTTTGCTGAGGACCCCGTGTTGTGTGAGGAAGGTGAGGATTCTGTTATTGATGATGCTGTTGAACAGTTTCCCGCGCGTGCTGCTGACGCAGATCCCTCTGTAGTTGGGGTTGTATTGGTCTCCATTCTTGTAGATGGGGGTTATGAGGCCTTTGTTCCAGTCTTGGGGGAAGTGTCCTGCGTTGAGGATGAGGGTGAAAAGCTTTGTCAGTGCCACGTGTATTGCTGGAGGGCTGTGTGTGATTATCTCTGGTAGGATGCCATTACGGCCGCTGGCCTTTCTGCTTTTCCTCAGGGTGATTCTTTCTTGTATGTCTTTTATGGTGATTGGTGAGTCCAGAGGGTTCTGGAAGTCCTTGATGACTTTCTCCATATCCCTCAGTTTGGTGATTATCTGTTGCTGTTCTGCGGTTAGGTCTTCTTCAGGGATGTTTTTGTAGAGACCTCTGAAGTAGTTGTGCCAGATGTTGCCGTTTTGGATGTGGAGGGAGTTTTTCCTGGGCTTTGTGCCCATATGGTGCCAGGTCTCCCAGAATGAGCTGTCCTGGAGGGAGTCCTCTAGTTGCTCTATTTTGTGGGAGAAGCACCTCTGTTTCTTCTCTCTGAGGATGCCTTTGTATCACTTGCACAGATTGTCATAGGCTTCCCTCGCCTCCTTGTTGTTGGGGGTCTCTGTATTTTTGGTTAGAGGCTGTTCTTAGGGAACGGCGTAATGCTCTGCAGTCGCTGTCGAACCATTTATGGGACTGTTTATACTATGGTGGCAGAAATATATTTTTTCTATTTTTCAAACTTTTTAATCTTTTTATAAGGTATAAAATCAATAAAAATTATATATATATATATATATATATTTGGAACCACCATAATCATACTGACCCACAGAATACAGGTAACATGTCATTTTTACCACATTTCCGTAAAAATTAAACCAACATTTTTTTTTCTATCTCCACCTCATTCTGATTTCTTTACAGCTTCCCCGGTACATTGCACAGGATATGGAATGGTGCCATTGCAAAGTACAATTTGTTCCACAAACAATGAGCCATCATTGGAATGTGTATGTGTGTGTGTATAGTGGGGGAAGGCAGTAAATGCAAAAATCAAAATTGGCTCAGTCCTGAAGGGGTTTAGGCTCCACACCTTGGAAAAGCTGCTTTTTGTTGCGAGTTTTGCTCCGTTTTTTAGCCAAAGCCAGTAGTGGATTTAAAAGTATAACAGCTTCCTTTATATTTCTCATTCCTTTTCAAGTCACTCTTAACTTTGACTCAAAAAACTACAGGAAAATCTGCAAAAAAGAAAGCAGCTTTCCAGCAACGTATGGCCTTAGCCCAGTGGCGTAACTAGGAATGGCGGGGCCCCGTGGCGAACCTTTGACATGGGGCCCCCCATGACGCCGAAAACCCCGCACGACCCCACCCCCCGCATTCCTACGCACACTATTACGCTCCATAGTGGCCCCTGCACACATTATTATACCCCATAGTGGCCCCTGCACACATTATTATACCCCATAGTGGCCCCTGAACACATTATTATACCCCATAGTGGCCCCTGCACACAGTATTATACCCCATAGTGGCCCCTGCACACAGTATTATACCCCATAGTGGCCCCTGCACACAGTATTATACCCCATAGTGGCCCCTGCACACAGTATTATACCCCATAGTGGCCCCTGCACACATTATTATATCCCATAGTGGCCCCTGCACACATTATTATATCCCATAGTGGCCCCTGCACACATTATTATACCCCATAGTGGCCCCTGCACACAGTATTATACCACATAGTGGCCCCTGCACACACTATTATGCACCATAGTGGCCCCTGCACACACTATTATGCACCATAGTGGCCCTGCACACAGTATTATGCCCCATTGTGGCCCCTACACACAGTATTAGCCCACATTGTGGCCCCTTCACCCACTATTATGCCCCGTTGTGGACACCCATTAACAATTATTATACTCTGGGGTCTTTTCAGACCCCAGAGTATAATAATCAGAGACCCAGGGGAAGAACAACATAAAAAAAAAAAACACTGTAACTTACCTGTCTCCCGACTCCCCGCTGGCGGCCATCTTCAATGACGTCAGGGACGTCATGTGACCGGGAGCCTGCGTCGCGACGCATAAGGACGCAGGCCCCGATCATGAGACGTCACACAAGTAGGCCGAAGCCTGCGCGGAGCCTGGAGAGGTAAGTAAGACCCCCGAGTATAATAGTGCTTGTGGGGCCCGCAGTGTCACTTACCTGCCAGGATCGGTAAGTATATAGGGCCCGTTAGCGGCTGGAGTAACTCCAGCCGGTAACGGCCTATTAAAAAAAAACAAAAAACGCAGCGGTAGCGGCTACCACCGGGCCCCCAATGTCCCGGGCCCTGTGGCAGCTGCTACTGCTGCTACCACGGTAGTTACGCCACTGCCTTAGCCTTAGAGTTGGTTCATCATTCGTGTGGGCAGTGCGTGGCAAGCACACGGAGCCCATTATAGTCTATGGGGTCCATGTGCTTTGACAGCACATCACTTGCAATTTTGTATTCCGTCCGGGGGGTCTCCATGCGGAATCCTTCCAGACAGAATACAAGCACTAGTGTGAACCAACCCTTAGACAGTTTTGCTTTTAGAATGTTTTTAAAAATGTCTCTATGAGTCCTGAACCTTCTGGAATTTACTTAGGAGCACAATTGTTTCGATAATACAGTATATTCACTATGGTGAGGAACAAAGGATAGATTCAAACAGTTTATCGAGATCCTCAACCAGAATGAGCTACGACATTTTTCACATAAGAGAGTTGAGATACCCAGAATAACTTCACAGCAGATGGATTGACAGCCGTGCAGTATGATCTACCATAAGACAGCTGCAAATTATCTACTTCGTAGGGAAAGCTGACACCCAAAGGTTTTATATAAAGGGATACCCAAGGTGCAATTCTTAGAGCTTTAATAAACTGTACCACTATCAGGAAGCACACCAAATATTCAGAAAAAATGCAAAAATTGTTTCTTTAATCTATCCAGCAGGAATCTGTCTAAAGACTGCTGGAACCAAAATGTCACAAATGGATTAAAGAAAAACTTTTTGTATTTTTATGAACATCTGGAGTGCTGCCTAATCTATTCTTTTTGATACAGTACTTATGTGGGATCTGTAGCCTGATACCTGTTAGGTATGTACCCAAGACCTTGCATGGTTTTATATGTGATGCTCTGGACTTTTTATTTTCTATGTCTTTTACTAGAAATAATAAAGTTTCAAACTCTAAACTGTTTTTCTTTAGGCCTTTAGTGATATTTACCAATCTACCAAACAGTTAACTGCACTGATAATATTGCATTCCAGTGTTATCTTAAAAATTTGACTCCATTCCAAATTTTGCTATGAGGCCCCATGGTTACAGGTCTACACTATACTGTTTGCTAATATTTTGACGTAGCCATTTTTAATAAAGTAACCTATCAGCTGGCTTGGGACCATAAAACCAGCAGTAAGTACCAAAATATTGTGGTGGCCTAGGTCTCCCCAACCCCTGCAGGTATTATGAAGCCTCCATGCTCCAGAGAGTGTTGGACTGGTGCCGTCACTTACCCTTCAAGCAGTGGATCAACTTGGAAGGCTCCTTTTCCAGTTCCCCTCTCAATCTGCTCCCCTGTCTGGACTCATCATTCCCTGCCCCCATGCAGTCTCACCCCACTATAGGGCCCACTCTGCGAGTGTGTCAATCGCTCTTTCCAAAAGAATGGGTATCCCCTACCCCTCTCCTATGTTCCCGGTCCTGGGTAACACATCTTTTCCGGCAAGCCTCTCCCCGGGGCCATTCTGACAGTGGCAGAAGGCGGGCAGGCAGAGGGCTATGCATTTTTGTGCTGGGGGTTCTTGGCGCTCCCACCGTGATCTCCTCATGGATCCGGATCTTCCTCCTCTGGGTCCGTGGTGAGTCTTGCAGCTCTCCCATTTTCTCTCCTCACTCCCTAACTCCGTAGCATTTGACAGGGTTCTCACAAGTTTCGAGAAAGCCTGTTCTGGCTCTGGTCTGCTCCAGCATTCTCTCTGAGTTCTGCCTGCTTTTGGTCTCCCCTCCTCAGGGTCACAGGCCCCCATTCTTGTCTAAGTGGGAGACGGACTTGAACCTGTATTTCAACGACTTCAGTGTGCTAGAATTCTTGAGTTTGCTCACAAGAGTTTGGTGGCTTGCAAATATGAGGGTTATAAGATTTTGACCAGGTGTTACCTTGTTCCATCCAGGTTGCACAGATTTTTCCCGTCCTCCTCCCCCCTTTGTTGGCACTGTGGCTTGGAAGAGGGAACACTCCTGCATGTCTTCTGGAGCTGTCCTGTATTGAGAGGATTTTGGAACAGTGTTGACAATCTACTCGGTCAGATTTTCCAGACCCCTATCCCTTATACACCTTCCTTCTTCACCTTTCGGATTTCTCCTTTCGGGCCTACCATAGATCCTCTACACGGCATATGGTCAATGCTGCTAGAGCCTGCATTCCAGCGCTCTGGAAATCGGTTCACCCTCTTTCCCTCTGCCACTGGATTCGCAGGGTGGAGGATATCCAGATCATGGAGGACCTTTGGGATGCTCGTGGGGCTTTCATGGATGCGTGGACTCTGTGGATACTTTTCGTAGGGAGGCAGACTTACCGTGACCTAATGGGTTGAATCTGTGGAGGATTGTACCCCGTCTCTGGTGGCCAGAGTTGCTCACCTTCTTTCCCCCCCAACTCCTCTTCTTTCTTTTTTTTTCCTTCTCCCTGTTCTTTTCTTCTCTCTCGGCCGGGGATTCCCTGGTTTCTTCTGGTTCCCTTGGTTATGTCTTGTTGATTATTTTGCACTGTTTTTGTGTTTATTTTTGTTATAAATAAAGAATTTATTTAAAAAAACAAAACAAAACCCGGCAGTATGCCGTTATGCATCTGGGGTTTAGGGCTTCAAACCTCGGTAACTAATTCACTGTTCTCAATCCCTTCTGTCTTCTCCTTTCCAGAATACATAATGCTCAAGAAGTGCTATGTAGCAAAGAGAAGAAAAGGCAGCTATTCTGTCTTTATCAGACTCGACAATCACATAATTGATCAACTGTCTCCTGGCATGGTCTACCACTGACTATTGTCGCTGTTGAGGATTTGTTTTCCCTGTAAATGGGCCTCCACTTACATTGGAAATCTTTAATAGGATGTTTTATAACTACTTTTTAGCAATTCCCAAGTAGCTGCTGCTGGAACCTGGGAAGAAGAGGAAAGACAAAGACAGTGAGTCCTAATGCTGAACCAATTGCCAGTCCATGCCTACTTGCCTCAACTACCCTAGGCGATAGAGGAAAACTGGGCAACAGTCCCTTCCTATCTGCAAGTGAAAACACAACACACAGACAGGGCAAACAAACAGGAACGAGTAGTCAAGAGAGCCAAGGGTCTAAACCATGTTGGCGAACCTATGGCACATGTGCCAGAGAGAACAGAGCCCACTCAGTTGACAGACACGCCGTCGCCATGATCGTTCACTAACGGGGAATCCGATACAGCTGTATGTGAAAAAGCACATGTGATATTATTACAGGGTTTAATAACATTGCACGGTCACTATAAAACAGATTCTTATTAATATAAGGTTAAATTGCCATGTTGGCAATTTGCGATAATTTAGTGTGTTAGAGGTTGCAGATTGGGCACTCGGTCTCTAAAACGTTCGCCATCACTGGTCTAAACTAACAGATCAGCGACGTACAGAATCCGAATCCAAAAGAGTAGTCACAGGGAATGGCCAAGGTCAGGAATATATATAATCAGAAAACAGTATAAAACCAGCACACACAGAGAGACTCTACGCTTGACTGACCAAGAGGAATGTCAATCAAATAACTAACAACTTTAACTCCTTAGAAACCAGAGGACTAATAGCATTGGACTAAAACACAGCAATGAAACCCAGCTGTGCTAAAACAGAAGGAGCAAAGGATCACAAATGGACACGCCTCCTGCGCCGTAGCATGCAGCTGGAAGATGGAACAGAGCCCTGAATGGGCAAAGATTTTACACTACTATATTTTTTTGACCTCTTGGGGACACACATGCAAAAATATATACGGTACATATACAAGCAAAAGAAAATGTAAACCATCTGTCAGGATACGGAGTCGCCGCGGTCTCCTTGCTGCGCAGCGTCTCCCTGGGAGACGTGTTAGGAGTTCTATTGGGTGTGCTTAGGTCATTAAGGGTTAATCTTTTCCTTGCCTTCAGTCTCCATGCCGTTAGCCATCAGGTGTGTTCTCTGCTGCTATTTAAACCCCACCCAGGCATGGATCGTTGCCAGCCATTCACTTTGTGTTTCCTGATCCCCCTGCTCAGTCTGATTCCCTGTCTGTTTGTATTCCATATGTTTCTTGGGTTTTTTTTGACCCGGCTTGTATTTTTGACTATCCCTTGTCTTTTGATTCGGTACCTTTATTATATCTCCTGGCTCGACCTCTTGCTCGTCTGACCTCGCTTTCTCTTCTGCATCTTGCTGGGACTTGTGGTCCTCCCTGGTTCCATGTTGTTTAGTCTTTTGTTTTGCATTGCAGTTACACTGTGCTTTCTGTTTAGGTGTGACCCCTGTGACTCCAGTCCCTAGGACTTTCAGGGCCTCCTCTTCCCTTATCCTAGCCGCCAGATAGAAGTGTCAGGAGCCTTGGTAGGCGCACTTCAATTAGGAAGTGCATGGGTCTGCCTCATCTCAGATACTACAGCATAGTCATAGCCGCAGGGCCTACGACCCCTTTTGTCATTAGTTGCACAGTGTTGCTTTCCCAGCTGTGTCACTTTGCACTGCCTGACCCTGACTCCAATCCTTACACCATCACCATAGCCACCCAATTAATCTGAGATTATATATAAGTATTAAACCAAGTGATTTTACAAATTTATTTTGGTATCAATTTACTAATTTAAAATATAAAAAACATTAACTATTTTACTTTCTATTCATTTTAACCTAAATTAAACTAAAATATTATCTAAAAGAATATTAATAAACAGCCCTATGTCAAAGGAAAACACTTTTGGCAGCTCAACAAATAAAAAAGGTTAGTACTGTTAAACCACCATGTTCTCAAAGTCACTAAAAATGACCTTTCAAGCAAGGTCATTAAGTGGTTAAATATTCAATTAAATCTGAAGGTAGCATGTTATTGAGAGGAAGGAGGAATGGAGGAGATTGGTATACAGTTGTGGGCAGTGGTGAACCTAGCCTCTCTGCTGCCTGAGGCAGACGATCAAGATTGAGTCCGGGTGAGGCTTTTCATCATTTGATCATCCGCCTCAGGCAGCAGGGGGGTTGGGGGTGCTAGCGGTAACATTACAATAAACACAATGCAGTAATATTTTGTGCAGTAATACTCACAGGAGACGTCTTCCCACATTTCCCGTCTTTTCCCTTTCAACCGCCATGACCACTTCTTCCAGCTGTGACTATACTCTGTAAAGTTTGACTCCTCACTTCTCCATGCACCCAATCCCTATGTGTATATATATATGTGTATATATATATATATGTGTATATATATATATATGTGTATATATATATATATATATATATATATATGTCCCACAGCGGCCCCTGCAGCCTATATTATGCATCACAAAGGCACAATAGACTGTGGGCCATAATAGAGGTTGCAGTGGGGCCGCTGTGGGGCATAATAGAGGTTACAGGGGCCACAGTGAACCCTTCAAGCTCTAATATGCCCCACAGTTGCCCACCCAACTATTACGCCCCACAGTTGCACACCCGTGAACTATTATTATACTCAGGGGTCTTTTCCTGGCCATGCTCTCACCATACTCCCTTTTAGGAAAATGGCAAGGATGGCAAATAAAACAGAAAAGTTGATATGTATTGTACAAAATTCTTACTTTTGTAAAAAAAAAAAAAACTATGACTTTTTTTATGTCCAGTATGCCACAAAACTGGAGTACAAGATATAATAAATCTGAGTTAGGGTAAGTTCACACGGAGTAACGTGCCGCGTGATGTGGCACGTATACGCCGTGTGAGCGTTTGCGGGCCGTATATGCTCCCATTGATTTTTAATGTGAGCGTGGATCGTATACGCGGCGCTATTTTGCGGCCGTGATTTTGCAGTAGATGCAATGTGAATTTGTATGGCGGATTTCTTTTATGATTTTTCTATTGTTATCTATTTTTCAATTGTTCTAGAAATCTAGCAAAAAAAAAAAAAAAAAAAAGCCACAAAACTAGTATATGTGGTTTTAGTAAATGTTTACGACTTTCTTAACTCCATTTACGTAACCATTCATCTACACAAGTGTCCCTGGCCAAGCATGTAATCTGTGCCAGGATTAAGATCAGTCTGTTTAAAGGAAGCGTGTATGTGAACTGCTGTGTCATGTGTGCATGTCAAACCGGACAGGAAAAGAACAAGTAAATACAAGGTTTAGCAAAACATGAAATGTTAAAGAGACATGAACAAAATAAAGTAATTCTGTAGTTTTTATAAAGATTTTATTTCCATAATTCAGCAGACTTGTGTTCTATGACATTGTAATAAATGGCTGATTGAGTAAAAATATTATGATATCCCCAAATACTCCAGGAATAATGCTATAATAGTGCCCAATGCTGTCTCTATGAGTAATCTTTAGGGCTCGTTCACACCTGAGCAAAGGGGAGGTTTTTGACAGCGGATTTCGCGTCAAAAACCTCCCCTTTACAATGGTGGTCTATGCGGACCGCCAGGCTTCTTTTCTCCACTAGCGGCGGGCTGCTGCTAGCGGAGAAAAGAAGCAACATGTCCTTTCTTCGGGCGGAAGCCGTGCGGGCTGAGCCGCGCGGCTTCCGCCCAGCGGCAGCACCCTCCTATGTCGGTTCATTCATTTGAGCCAACAGTGGAGGGTAAAGCCGCGACCGCGATGGTCGCAGCAGGTGGGTTTTGACCAGAAAGTGTCAAAACCCGCGCAGGCAGTTCACATACCTCTCTCATACCAATTTTCGAAGAACAGAAAGAGGGACAAAATGTGTGGCGCACAGTGTGCTGCCCACTTTTATGTTGACTCCGCCCCTTCTCATTCATTTTTCATGTGCCCCCACACAGTATAGTCCTCCTACAGCCCCCCGTAAATTAATTATATGTTCCTCCTCCATCTCTCTTCCCCCCCAACTTTCTTCCCCCAGTGGAGCTGCGCCTGTTAAAATTGGAGCTGGTGGAAGTGGTGAAAGGTCCTTAAATGACCTCAATAAGGCTCGCTTTACACCTCACTTACAGAATCAAATTACTGTATGCGCCAGGGAAGTGTCACGTTCGTGTCTATGCCTAGACCCAAAATCCGGACTGCAGACTGCACCACTAAGGGAACAGGGGAGGGAGACTTTCCCTGACGCTACGGCAGCTAGCTAGGCCCTGCCTGCAGGTGGTGGTCAGCTGTTCCCAAGCTAGCCTTGGCCCCAACAACTCCTGGCTCTCTAACACGAAGGCCTAACCGACAGATAGGGCGAGACCATTTCTTCCATATAAGTTGGTTTGTTGGTGTACACCTCCTCTGTTCCATTTGCTCAATTTTACTTTCTGAGGCTTATACGCCTTCACACATATTGTTATGCTGTTTTGGTTTTTTTTTTGTATTTATGAAAAAAATGTCATAAAAATTTATTTAACATAACTATGGTAGCTTCAAACATGCACTAAATCACATCTATTTAGGCAGGCTTATCAGATGACCTGATCATATTTTTCTACATTTCTTATCCTAAGTTATCCCTTCTACTCTATTCCTCGTAACTTGACCCCTCCATCTAGAAGTTACCCTGCACTCCACGCACTTGTTATCTGTATATTCACAGATACCAGCTGCTGATGGGCTCACACAGTTTCAGTTTTAATACAGTTTATTAAAAGATGGCTGGAAACACCTGCAAAGTAGATGGGATTCTAGGGAATCCCATCCACACATTGCAAATAATTATTCCTACAGAAACGCCGGTGGTTTCCCTCTGTGGACTTTCTGTGAAAAACACTGCAGGAAAAACAGTGTTGCATTTCCGCTACTAGCTTAAAAATGTTTGTTATTGCTGCCTGCTTTACATCAATCGTCTTATTTACCACACTATTTGTACCACACTATTATATTACATCATGCCTGATAAAGAGACCTAAGTCTTGAAAGCTTGCTATTTGTCATGTTTTCACTCAACCAACAAAATATATCAATTACGGGGGGCTTTCACTTTTTGTCTTTTATATCTACTGTTTAACATTGCACAAATATATTTTTCTCTAAGATAATAAGTCAATGATCCTCTGTACTACCCACCTTACTCCATTCCTCTATTGTTTGTGTACCCTCAGGCAGGTTTACTCCCATATTTTTACGCCCGTTATAATAACTTTCCTTTGTATTGTAACAATTTCTGTGTAATTGAAATGAATATGTTGTATCGTGATCTGTCTGGGACAAATGTACATCCCTGGCAATGCGTAGGTTAATTACATCAGTGTGTTTACACTCTTCCTATTTCTTTTGGACAGAGATAAGCTCCTTCATTCTGTCCTAGGGGAGGAGAGAGAGTGAGCATGTGAATGAGGGTGTATGTGTGTGTGAGCGTGTGTGTGTGCATGTGTGTGTGCATGTGTGTGTGTGTGTGAGAGTGTGTGTGTGTGTGTGTGTGTGTGTCTGAGGGAGTGTTTTCTGCTATTGTGCAGATATAAACACACCATCGGCCAGGCTGTACTTTGACCAAGACATCTCTATAAATAAGCTATGAGGAAAACAAGTGGAAGGCGCTGGGAAAGCTGAGAGTCCTCATCTTCCACACTGACAGAACAAGTCATGGAGAACACATATGACCGGGTAGAATCTGTAGTAAATGTCATCTTCTCTAAAAACCGCCAGGAATGTCCAGAGCCAATAAAAGCAGAGGTACAAGGTAAGGGGCCACGCCAATCTCCCTTCTATAATCTGCTTCTGCATAAGTGTCTAGTTGTACTTTAGTTTATTCCTTCTGCATTAAATAGCAGAGTAATCCCTTAAAGGACCATGCTCTTCTTAGATATATAGAACACTTCATATGGATGGTGCTTGGGCAAAACACTGCAATGGTAGCAAAGGTTTTTGTCCACTACTGCATCAAGTTTTTAAAACATCCATGTGAACAAGTCCAAGGGTTGGTTGTTACAGCTCTTAGGCATTTCTAACTGAGCTCTTAGCTGTAGAATACACATTTTTAGGACTAGGCCAGTCATAATCCAGTTATTCTAAATTAAGATTTGTGAGTTCAAAACGCACAAGAAATGTAATCCTTGGACATGTTAATTTTATGTTTTTGATGGGTTCAAGGAAACATGGATGATACAGTACCCTGATACAGTAATGGACAACTACTTCATTTTCCTGCCACACAAACTCATCATGTTCATGGAAACTGAATCTTGAGATCTACATTTTTACAAAATATATGTTATAAAGAGTTAAACTGACTGTACAATATTAAATTGGAGAACTCTTTAAGGGTCAATACATACAGAGTTTTTTGGCGAGGATTTTGGAGAGGAAAAAATCCGCTTCAGTAATTAGGAAATGTTTTCTTCCTCCGAAAGAGTCATTCCTCCGACTGGCTTTCTAAACTAGACAAAGGCTATGATCTTCAGTCCGGACAGGGATTGATGGTGAGGACTAAGGTGTCAACACTTATTAGACGAAAATGCATGACCGACCCTGCTGTTTTGATAGCACTAGCAGACTATTTAATGTACATACATACTCATTGTACCCACACTACATAAACTGCTGTCTGAGGTTATTACCAGCGGCTTGTTCATCTCTCTAAAGTGTATGACTACTTTAAGGCTCTGAAAGGTCTGCTCTGGGATAAATACATGTTAGTCTAGGAAGGGAAAGTAAAAAGTCGGCAGGAATAAGGTACAGTGTCCTCTAATAATGGCACAATGGGTATCATTACCATATATGTATAAACTGTAATAATAAAACCCTTCCTCTGAAAGTGACACTAATAGGGCAATGTACATGTTATGTTGGTTACAGTACATAGGTGAAGTATTACAAGTATGACATTTAAACTGAGATTACATTGTCTATGGAGATTACGTTTTGCTAGAACATTTAAAGGGAACCTTTCAAGCGAAAAATGCACCATGTAGGTACCATGTTACGGGGCAAGAGTTGAGCAGATTGATGAATACATTTGTAGGAAAAGATTCAGCATAACATACTGTGTGTATATATATATATATATATATATATATATATATATATATATATATTCACTGAAATCTCAGCTTTTTCTATGCTGAAAAGTCAAGGAGACGGCCCTATCAGTACTGACAGCTTCCCATATGACTGTGCACACATAGATAGCGGTCAGTCACTGAATCTACTTCTCAACACAGAGAGCAGAGATGTCAATGAATACATGACAAGTCATACTGAATCTTTACATATCTACATATTAATATGCCTGGTTTCTTCCCTATAATGCACACAGATTAAACAACATTTCTTTCAGACAGGTTCCTATTAATATAGTGTGCCAGTATAGTATATATATTATATATATACAACATTTATACACTGTATATATATATATATATATATATATATATATATATATATATACTGTGTTACAGTATGCATAAATAGCTACACACATATGCCATTGACTGACAACTCTGTTGCACCACATACCTTTCATATTACATATTACACACCAATCTAAACAGTTAATATATTATTGCATAGGACTATCTAGAATCCCAGTTCTGTTCATCATGGCAGCATCTTCCTTTGGACACCTGATCACTAAATAATTATTTAGGAAATATTCCAATGAAGAGCAAACAGTGCAAGCAATGAAGCGTCTTGATATCCCTTTTATCTAGATCATGTATATTCAGCAACTTTGGGAACAATGAAAGGGATTAGGGATTATAGGGTGCCAACTAAATGTCAGTCCCATTAGTACACATTAGTTTCAGGTCAATTAACAGTTTTCTAATTAAAGGGCTAGTCCAGGAGGGCCATAGACTGTGCTTACAAATGCAGCATTTTCTACTAATGATCATGTATGCCATACTTTATACTTTACCACCCATCTACAGCATTGTTCATCCAGCACCTTCTGATGCATGAACAGAATGCAAGTACTACAGTTAAGAATGACGCAAACACAAGTTAGATTTATCTGACATTTAAAAGGGTTGACCCATTTCAAAACTATTATTTTCCAATACCTTATTCTGAGTTAATATGGGGGTGGGGGTCCTATCCAAATCAATATATAAGAGTTGAATGTATAAGAGTTGCAATCAGCTACAAATATGTCTCTCATTAAAATGTACCTCCAGTTATCAACAATATTTCATAAATGAATAATCCAGGTTAATATAATGAATTTTGTTATATAGCTTATTAAGGAAATATGTTTCCCTCTTTACTTTTTAAGAATAGTTACTTTCTATATATTAATCTATAAAGAGGAGGGAGAGTAGAAAAAACACTCAAATGACTGAGGTTTTTTTCACTCTGCTATTCTAAATTCTTTTAACACTGCAATGTTTGTAGATTTGAGGCTATGAGTGCACAGAATAAGGCAATAAATCAATGAACTGGTGGGCAGGAAATACTACCCCACCCCACTCCTCTCCATAGTGCTCTAGGTGTGAGGCTGAATACGAAGAAGAATGTAAAGTAAACAAGCGGTCATATTGAACAAGACATCAAAGGTTAAAAACTGGTGAAGGAAACAGATCTAATGAATAAGAACTATTACAAAGTTTCTTATTTTCACCTGTACCATTCATTTATCAAAAGTTGTTTATTACTGGAGGTATGCTTTAAGGGCCAAGCGTGTCGAGTGC
The DNA here is from genome assembly GCF_031893055.1 of Leptodactylus fuscus. Taxonomy (NCBI): domain Eukaryota; kingdom Metazoa; phylum Chordata; class Amphibia; order Anura; family Leptodactylidae; genus Leptodactylus; species Leptodactylus fuscus. The sequence goes on along the minus strand of NC_134271.1, from coordinate 50,388,011 downwards.
AATCCCTCAATTCTCCTAAGGTAGCGCTGTAGAGAAACACCTGTTGCCCTGCTCCTCCATAGATTACAGCATATCACTTAAAAATTCCAGTAATAGGACATTCTGTACCAAAAGATATTGTCAAAAGTGGGTAACCCATTTAAGGCCTATAGAGGGCTAGGTGATAATCCTAAAAAGGCACGGCAATAAATACCATTATGCAGTTTTTGAGGCTACAGACTTTTTCAATGTTTAAATTTAAAAAGAATATCCTGAAACTGTTTGAACCTATAAAACACATCTATAGCGATATGATAATTTACCATGGTTTAAAGGATTTTTCTGGGACCAAAATAATGTTGACCTATTCTTAAAGGGGTTGTCTGGGATAAATTAAGCTAAACCCCCTTCCCCTGCCTAACTTCTAATTTACCGTACTCCTTTTATACCTGAGAATTCCCACAAGCCAACCAGTAACTTTGTGCTTAATTCTACCCAAAACCTGCCCCTTTGTGGTTGATAACACCCCTTCCCACAAGTATTGGAGCATGTGGAAGCTGTAATGGTGATTTCCTGTCGGTGAATGGAATCAAGAGTAACTCAGGAATTACTCGGGGAAGGGGGGTTTATTTTCATTAACTTTTTCCTGTTCAAGCAATGTGCTTTGATAAGCAGAAGAGGCAAATTGCTGAAGTACAATAGGATGATCTCATGCATTATAAATTATGTTTGCTTCCTAATAGATGGCTTCTTTCTACTGTACAGGGACTATACCAGAATGGCTGCAGGGAACTCTGCTACGCAATGGTCCTGGAATACATTCTGTTGGGGAAATGTCATATAACCACTGGTTTGATGGCCTCTCCCTACTTCACAGCTTCACTTTTAAGAATGGTAAGTTTGCAGTCCTGTAGTCCAGTTCTGTACAAACCACACTTTAAATTGGCTTAAAACATAGTGTAGAAAATCTGAGGGCTACTAGAAATTTATCTATTCAATTTCTAGCTCTTTAAGGCAAACAACGCCAAAGATTTGTCAAAGTAAAAATGACATTATTATGCTCTGGGGTGTCACCCTGCCTTACCTCTCTTGGGCCTCTTTGCGGCATCTTGCATGTTCCTTGTTATGTTTGGCACGCGGTGATTGGGCCACCAGCGGTCACATGGGCACGCTGAAGGTTATGATGTCATGACCCTGGGTGTGCCCAGGTCACTGCTGAGGCCCAATCACAGGCCTCAGCTGTGACCCATAGACCGATGACATAACAGAAGAGCCCTAGATGCAACAAGGAGTCCCAAGAAAGGTAACAGAAAGTGAGTATGAGTGTTTCTTTTTATCCACATCTCTGAGCCTCCACCTACTATACTTTGGGGTCTAAAAATGATGGTAGCCATTTTAGTTCACCATTTGTACGAACGAACAATTTGGTATATTTGGGACAAACCCGGCTTTTAACAATTCACCCATCTCTAATATGCAGCATTAGGGTGAGTTCACACTGAGTATACGCCAGCTTATTCTGAACGTAAAACACGTTCAGAATCAGCAGTGTATAAAGCAGTTCCCATTCATTTCAATGGGAGCCGGCATACGAGCGCTCCCCATAGAAATGAATGGGCTGCTTTTTTCACTACGAGCACTCCCATTGAAGTGAATGGGAAGTGCCCGCATGTACGGCTCGGCATGAGCAGAGCTAGCCGTACACGTGGGCACTTCCCATTCACTTCAATGGGAGTGCTCGTAGTGAAAAAAGCAGCCCATTCATTTCTATGGGGAGCGCTCGTATGCCGGCTCCCATTGAAATGAATGGGAACTGCTTTATATGCCGCTGATTCTGAACGTGTTTTACGTTCAGAATAAGCTGGCATTTACGTAGTGTGAATTCACCCTAACATGGATCTTTCCACTGTTCCTTGCATTTTATCTACATAAGTGACACTGTCCAACATACAAGATCTGAAGACAGAAAGTGGAAGAAATATAGGTAAAATGAGGGGAATTTACTAACCCATCTATGTCAATTTCCTTGTGTAGATGGGTGTGAATGTGCTGCACATTTGGTGCATGGCCTTTCTTGCACAAAACAGTGCTACATTGTACCTCAATCAACACTTTTTCCAAAAGCAAATATGCTATAACTTACACCAGAAAGCTGGCTTGATGTATACATGAAATTTCTGCCAGTTACTAACATGACTGTGAACTCTAGTACTAGGTCAGGTCATATAAGGGCAATGACTCCATTTCATACCAAAGCATTACTGGGATGTTCAGGGAAGCTGAGCAGTGAGTACAGCTACTACTCTAGAAAAAAAAAAACACTCCTTCAAGGAGGCAATGGTATATAGATGAAAATATATATATCAGACATACATACCCATGACAAAAGGAGTAGACAACTAGACCTCTATACTACTGACACGCACCAGACGCACGCTTTGGCAAAATGCCTTTGTCCAGGGGCATTTTTTTTTTAAATATAGATTGTGAGTCCCATATAGGGCTCACAATCTACATTTCCCTATGAGTATATCTTTTGAAGAATGGGAGGAAACCCATGCAAACATGGGGAGAACATACAAACTCCTTGCAGATACTGCCCTTGGCAGGATTCGATCCCAGGACTCCAGCGTTGCAAGGCTGCAGTGCCAACCACTGAGCCACCGTGTTGCCCCTGTCCAGCGGCATTTTGCCAAAACGCACGTCGGGTGCTTGTAAATGGTACAGAGGTCTAGTTGTCTACTCCATTTGTCATGGGTATGTATGTCTGATATATATTTTTCATCTATATACCATTGCCTCCTTTATGCTTATATGTAACTTGACTTCTGTAACTCTTCCAATATAGTATAATTATATCCATGGGTTTTGGCAATAGGCACTTATATCAATGATCAGCTCTTTTTTACCATGACTAGATTCATGTATTTACTTTTTTTACCTCTGTTTCACATCTGTGTTTGGTATTTGGTTTGGGTAGTCCGCTTAGGGACCCTCTGAACAGAATACTGAACACATTAAAAAGCAGTTAGCTTAGAAACCACACGGACCCCATACACTATAATGGGGTCCGTGTGTTTTCCGTGCAGTATCCCCACGAATCATGCAGAGATAAAAGTACTTCAAGCACTACTTTCCTCTCTGTATGATTTGTGCGAACACTGTGAGGAAAACACACAGACCCCATTATAGTCTATGGGGTCCGTGTGGTTTCTTAGCTAACCGCTTTTTAATGCGTTCAGTATTCTGTTTGGGTGGTCCCCAAGTGGACTTCCCGAAGGGAATACTGAACGCAGATGTGAGGCCTGACTGTGTTTGTGCTGTTTTTTTGCATACTATATATGTATGGTTTAACTTTTGGTATTTCAATAAAATAACTTTTTTACATATTAATTACATGTTCTCATTTTTCATGTCATCCCCACCATATTTTGTCATTTTTGGTGTATTTATGGGTTAAACTATATTAGCACTAAGGGTTAACATGCTGGTGGTGGTGACCTTTGGTTGCTCCATTACCCTATTGTGCATTGTTCGTGCTATGTTTGTTTTCTTGTCAATTAATAATAACTAGTGAAGCAGTTACATAAAGGTGTCCATGTATGTTAGAAGAAGGTCAGCCAATGTGTATAGCAGATTCCAACTTTACCCCAATGATAGATGTCAGGGAAAAAAGGAATGGGCATGCTGGATTTCAACACGAAGTGGTAAAGATTGGAAAAGTCTTCTTTTGATTATGTGTTTTTCCTTTTTCTCATAGAAAAGGGAAGTATTTGACCTATATTCAGAGAGAATATAAAAAAGGGAAGATGTCCAGATGACTGACCAAAGGAGTCAGTGAAAGATCATATGATATATGTCCAGTTCATAAAAAATCAGAAAATGCAGTATCAAACCAGTCATAATGCATTGTAAGGGATATTACGCTGAGCACCAGCACACCTTTAGATATTCCTGATATATCCTTTGCAGTCTCAGGCCTTACTATAACTCCTAGACAGAATGTCCGCTGCCTCGGGGTTGTGTTTGACTCAGCCCTTTCTTTCACCCCCCCATATCCAATCATTCGCACGATCGTGTCACCTCCACCTCAAAAACATTAAAGACACTTATTGTCTTTCTGATTCATTCTCGCCTTGACTACTGTAACTCCTTATTGATCGGTCTTCCCCTTACTAAATTCTCCCCTCTACAATCTATTCTGAATGCAGCGACCAGGCTCATCTATCAGGCTAGACGCTACAGTGATGCCTCTGGTCTGTGCCAGTCACTACATTGGCTGCCTATTCATTATAGAATACAATATAAACGTATCCCCCTCATCCACAAGGCTCTCCATAATGCCGCACCTCTCTACATTTCCTCCCTCATCTTTGTCTATCGCCCAACCCGTGCTCTCCGTTCACTCAATGAAGTTTGTTCTCGTACCGTGTTAGCCAGTGGGTAAAGGAGCCTAGATGTTCCGAAACGTTGTAATCTGTCATCATTATTAGTTAGCCATTAAAAAGGTATCAACTACTAAAGACTATCAAATTTTTTGTTTTTTTATGTTTCCCACTCAATGAAGTGTAAATAATTAAACTCTACCTGATGAATGCTGATGCGGCTCTGGCACACTCCTGTGGAGGGGGGGCTATTATGGCACAATTACAGTAATAGTGCCTCTCACAAGTAATAGCCCCCACCTAAGTAACAGTTTTACTTATACTAACAAAAACAATAGCTAGTAAACACAAACCCCAGACCGGACTTCTAAATAGTTACACACCCAATACAGACTCCATATACATACAGCATCTTAGAATCCTACTATGTGCAACCTTACTGTTCCATCCTTTAGCTTTAGGACACATGGTTAAGTGAATTTATTTGTATCAGTTCATTAACAACCCTGCAGGCCCATCAACATCATTGCACAAAGCAGCTTCATCACAAAAAAAAACCCAAAAAGGTGACAAAACTGAAATATTTTTATTTTATTTTATTTTGAGATACTGAAAAATAAGGGTTGTAAATAGGGTTCCATGTGCATAGTTTAGCCAGTTTTCCCTGGAAGTATACTGAAATTATATTACAAAGTATCAAATTAGTTATATTTGGCAAAATTCTGAACATAAAATGTCTGACCTGTTTTTCACAAGCTATGAATTGTTACTTGATAGGCGAAGTATACTACAGAAGTAAATACCTTCGCAGCGACACTTATAACTCCAATATAGAGGCCAACAGAATAGTGGTGTCTGAATTTGGCACAATGGCTTATCCAGACCCCTGCAAAAACATCTTTAGCAAGTAAGTTTCAGCCTGATGCTGTCTTTATTATGTCTTACATTACAATGAATTTGTATTTACCTGAACTACTCTTTAGTTTTCTGCATATTTTCCATATTGGAAGAATATGCAAATATGTTTCCCAAGATGTAAATAGGGAAACACTGCCTCTGTATGCTGCCCTCTATGGGAAGCTCCCTTGAACATCATGCCCGAATTTCCAACAAACCTTTATTGCAATGATGTGGGATTTTGTCAAGTCAGTATCATCCTAGCTGTGAACAGCGCCGTTTCGATCCGATTGGATCTCATCAGAACAGCCTCAGGAGAACTGACTTGGCATGATGTTCAAGGGAGCCTCCCATAGAGGGCAGCATACAGAGGCAGTGTTTCCCTATTTAGATCTTGGGAAACATATTTGCATATTCTTCCCATAATCCCCCACAGTGGAGCGAAAAGGGCTTTGTAAGACTCCACACACCTACAAGGTGGTCTCTCCCTAAAGAGCGATAATATCCCAATATTTTCCATATTGATACAGTCTTTTGTATAACCACATATTTGCTGCATATTCTTCATGACATATATTGCTTTCTAAATAAGATATGGTACGGGCCTGCTGTTTTTGAAAAAGCATATGCATTTTGTGGTTTTGTTATTAATAGTAATAACAATAATAATAATAATTATTATTTATTAATAATAATCATCATTATTCAAACACACAATACACATATTTGACATAGCTTTTTTAGAAGTGTTATAAGGCTGAGGTCACACGTTGTGAAACACTGCAATTTTTGTTGCAGATTTAGCTTTGGTTAGGAAGTATAAGTGTTTGATATTTCCCCATTCCTTGGCTCAAAAAGACAGCAATATTTCGAACAGAAAATACAGCTTTTCCACAACATGTGCCTTAGGCTAAGGCCCCATGTAGCGGACCACAGCCAAGAAGTGCTGTGGGAAAAACTGCAGCAGAAACGCATCAAGATTTATCCCACAGCACTTTTCACAGAAAATCTGCAGAATTTTCCTCTGTGGACTTTCTGCTTCTATTATACCTATAGGGAAACCACTGGTGCTTCCATAGTTTTAATTGACATGCTGCGATTTCCGAAAACGCAATGGTTTTGGAAATCACAGCATTTCCGCTGCACATATTTTTCTGCAATGTGTGGATGGGATTCGCTAGAGACTACAAAATGCTGCAGTTTGTCCACATGAGGCCCCAGCCTTAAAGGGATTCTATCATTGGATACACTTTTTTTCTGACTAACACGTAAGAATAGCCTTAAGAAGTGCTATTCTTCTCCTACCTTTAGATATCTTCTCTGCGCTGCCGTTTGGTAGAAATCTGGATTTTCTTCGGTATGCAAATGAGGTCTCTTGCAGCACTAGGGGCGGTTCCTAGTGCTCAAACAGCACTGGGGGCATCCCCAATGCTGCGAGAGAAATCTCCAGCGATGCCTCTATCTTCTTCTGAAACGCCCTCTCCCTGTGTCTTCTTCCATCCTGGGATTCAATCTTCTAGGCCTCGGGCAGAGCCAACTGCACGTGCCTGGGCAACAAGAAAATGGCCGCTTATACCAGCTTACTGTGTAAGCCGTCACAAGAAAATGGCCGCTTACACCAGCTTACTGTGGCCCAGGCATGCGCAGTCGGCTCTGCCCGAGAGAACTCATTTGCGTACAGAAGAAAACCCGGATTTCTACCAGACAGCGGCGCGGAGAAGACATCTAAAGGTTAGGAGAGGAATAGCCTTTCTTAAGGCTATTCCTACGTGTTAGTCAGAAAAAAGGGTATCCAATGATAGGATCCCTTTAATGTGCTTTTTCCACAAAATTACTGAAGAATAATAGCTTCTCTAATCTTCTACAGCCAGAGACATAACTTGAAGCTCCTGGGCCCCAATGCAAAATCTGTAATTTGTTCCCTATCTATCTTATCCCATTTAGAATAGCGGTATATATGATGTGTCAGCTGGAACTTTGGGGCTTTTTCAGGGTCCAGGGACTGGTAGCAACTGCTCCCTCTGCACTCTCTGCATTCCTTCAGCATACTATAGCCCACTATACCTAAGGTGAACCACACAGATGTGGGAAGCTTCACAGATAACAGAATTTTTTGAAAACTCGCGTTTTTGAAAATTGTGAATTATACCTACAGAAATGCTGGCATTTTACATAAAGTTACAACCAGTGCAGAAAGTCCATAGAGGAACACTCTGTGAGATTGCAATGAAAAGCAGTTCCGAAAAAACTGTAATACGTTTCCTTTGTTGTTTGTTCTGCAGCATTTTTTTTGCTTTTTCACTATGTTGGGTCTCAGCTAGAGATGAGCGAGTAGTATTCGATCAAGTAGGCATTCGATCGAATACTACGGTATTCGAAATAATCGTACTCGATCGAATACTACTCGCTATTCGCAGTAAATATTTGATTCAGAACCAGCGTTGATTGGCCGAATGCCATACAGTGTATAGCATTCAGACAATCAACACTGATTCAGGCAGCAGTCTTCTCTGTGGTTCGATATTAGTCTCTGCCTCCTCACAGACTAGCCTCTGGCAGAACCAGCGTTGATTGGCCGAATGCTGTACACTGGCCAATCAATGCTGGTCAATGCATTCCCATGAGAAAAAGTAAGCTCCCTCGTAACCGCAAGCTGCCAGGTCTCCCGACTAGCAAGGACGAACCTGCTGCAGAACCAGCGTTGATTTGCTGCAGGCTCGTCTTTGCTAGTCGGAAGAGCTGGCAGCTTGCGGTTATAAGGGAGCTTACTTTTCATCAGCGCAACTGTGCAGTTGAAGCGCACAGTCCCCGTAGACTATAATGGGGTGCATGCGCTTTAACTGCACAGCGCTCCTCCTAAACACTCTCCTCCTGCTACTTGTGGACTTGGTGACTCTCTAGTTGAATAGTGGTTTCCCCTGAAATGAGCATTTTTCCCCATAGACTGTAATGGGATTCGATATTTGATCGAGTAGTCGAATATTGAGGCTCTACTCGAAATGAATATCGAATCTCGAATATTTCACTACTCGCTCATCTCTAGTCTCAGCCTTAAACTTCTGCTACATATCATTACTGTGGCGAGGTACCACCCTCTCTCATTGTACTCTACACCCGCATGCTATTTCCTTGTTATTTATTTCATCATTGCATGCCTACCCCAGGAATGGCGGACAGAATACTAATGATTATTTTTTGTTCCCTGTGCTATTGCTTTTATGTTTTACAATCTTCTTTAAAAAATACTTTCAATAAAAAACTGCAATTTAAAAAAGTAACTCGGCTTACAATGCATGTACAGTATGTGACCAATGTTACTTCAAAGCTATATAACTCTGGTTATATTTAATGCATTATACTTTCATTACAGGGCATTCACTTACTTGTCACATGTAGTACCTGAGTTTACTGACAATTGTCTAATCAACATCATAAAGTTTGGAGACGACTATTTTGCTTCCTCTGAAACTAACTTTATCAGAAAGATTGATCCTCACTCACTGGACACGCTGGAAAAGGTATAACGGCAGAAGAAGGGGTGTGGTGGGCACATAAAAGCCCAAGGTTTGTCCTCACAAACTTAATTGTTCTCAATTATAAGATTTTTAATGTCTGAAAGCCTAACTTTTGGTCAAAGATATCTTCATACCAAGAAGAGTTGAGTCTGCGTTTCAGTTACTACGGTGCCTGCCTCTCAGTCGAAAGGTTCTGTGTTTGAGACCAAGGACAGGCTTAATGAAATAGAATAAATCTTTACATAGATGAGGGATCACCCACTAAAGCTGACATGACAGTGCAGTGAAAGTCATTATTGGCTGGGTGATCAGGTGAGGGGGCCACAAAACAGAAACACTACTGGTAAAAACAGGTGCATGGACAACCCTCCTTCTACCCCTTTCTACTGTGGTGAATATGGAGTGACACTGGCTCTCACACTCCTAGCCTTACTCGGTCATTGCAATGGATAGACTGATCTATATGTGATTATATGTCTTATGATATTATCCAATAAATCCTGTATAATTCATGCATCTATAACGGAGTTCACACGGAGTAACGTGCCGCGTGATGTGGCACGTATACGGCGTGAGACTTTGCGGACCGTATATGCTCCCATTGCTTTCAATGGGAGCCAGGATCGTATACGCCGCATTATTTTGCGGCCGTGATTTTGCGGCTGCAAAATAATGCGGCGTATACGATCCTGGCTCCCATTGAAATCAATGGAAGCGTATACGGCCCACAAAGTCTCACACGCCGTATATGTGCCACATCACGCGGCACGTTACTCCGTGTGAAACTCCCCCTAAGAAAGAGTGTGTGCTGTGCTTTCCTATATAATGTCCACGTATTGTGACTGTAATAAGTCGCCTAACATTAATCGAAATGAAGTCCATCTGAAGGCATACTTTTCTCTATTCTTTCATTAAGGAATTTAATTTTTACAGGTGGACTACATGAAATACGTGACAGTCAATTTGGCAACTTCTCACCCTCACTATGACAAGGAAGGGAACACTTTAAATATGGGGACATCTATTGGGGACAAAGGGAAAACAAAGTACATCATTTTTAAAGTTCCATCAACAATGACAGGTAAGAGAGAATTAGCATTAGGCTGATGCCCCACGTTGCGGAAACACAGCCTTTTTTGTCGCAGATTTTGCTGCGGGGGGTTTCAAGCCAAAGTAAGGACTGGCTTGAAAAGGAATTTTATAATATAAAGGAAGCTCTTAGACATTTCCCTTCTGTGAATTCTACTTCTGGCCTTGGCTCAAAAAACGCAGTAAAATCTGCAAGAAAACAACGCCTATCTCCTGGCCTTTGTACTCTCTTACTTACCGGACTGCAAACTTGCTGAGAGGATACTCAGTTATAGTTGGGCTTTATGGAAACAGTGTAGCTCTGAGCTATGGTGTTACCTTAAAGGGGTATCCCCATGTACATAATCTTATATATTATTGTAGATAATTAAGAGTTAAACATTTTTGCAAATATAAGTAAAAATTCTGCAGCGTTTTAAAGATTTTCTTTAACTTTCTTAGTAGTGACAGTCTGTTATTTTGATCGGTTGCCATGGATACGACCACTAATGCAGAAACTTTCTATGGTCTGGGACTTGTCAGGAACCCAACTATGATTTCCTTATTGTAGCTGGGTTATCAGACAGGGACATTACATGTATCAGAAGATATCCCGGCCACAATAAGGAAATCATGTTGGATTTTCTGACTTTAGAAAGGTTCTGCATTCATGGTCGTATCCACTGGCAACCGAATAAGATATCAGACTATGATCACAAGATATTTAGAGAAAATCTTTAAAACTCTGCAAAATGTTTAATTACTTATATTTGCAAAACTGTTTCACTTTTAATTATCTACTAACTTAAAAATAATTATGTACATAGGAATACCCATTCAACTTCCATAAAAGTAAATGGGAGTTACAGAAATACTTCTTTGGGAGTGACTGAAACGGCGTAACTCAGAGCTACAGTGTTTCTGTAAACTCTTACCTGTAAAGCCTGGGTAAGGTGGCATTCAGGTAAATAGTGGGTCATGGAAGCTGGGGGGGTCATTTTAGAGCTAGGTGCAGGTCCTTGGGTGGATCACTCCCACACCAGATAATTGTTTCATTTTTCTGTTGATGGAGCTGGTTGCTGGGTTTTTTCTTATTATTATGGGACAAGCTGTACTTTTTATTAATAATGTTCTGGGGTACATATGACTTTTTTATTCTATTTTTTTTGGAGGGTAAACGGCCTTGCATCCTAAATAATGTATTAGCTTTCTTGTAAAGGACATCACAGATAATACCAAATATTTATGTTTTTGAATTATTTTTCACATATAAAAGAACATAGTAAAGTAATAAAGGGGTATTTTATTTGATGTAATATTGCTATTGATTTTTTTTTACAGTAATGGCAATCTTCTTATTGCTACTATAATACGCGGTAATACTTCAATACTGGAATGTATTTTAACTACCAGCACTATGCTGATAGCCTTTACTGACATTTCCTGGTACGTGAAGGACCAGGGATGATGCTAGAGGTGCCTAAAGCTCTTTGGGGATGCCCCAGTCACCTAACCCACAATCTGAGTTCTCTCTGATCTTGACTATTGCAGTTGGAGCACAGCTATCTATTACAGCCGGCTTCCAATACCATTGACAAGATTTGAGCTTGTAGGATCTGAACACAGTAATTGTAAGATGCTGAGCTTTAACTACTAGTATTCTGTATCAAACCTGTATAGCGCAAAGAGTGAAGTGGTACATTAATGCACTTACAACCGCATTATATGTTTGCTCCATCTACTGATGCCATTAGGATCTATACCTGTTCTCATGTCTTTATTCTAGCATGTATGGAAGGGAAAGGAAAGAAGGGCGCGCTTAAACCCTCCTTTCCTGGCTACAATAATATGCATTACACATATAGATACCAGTCCTAAATAAAGCGGAATCTTTTTTTTCAAGCTTCTGAAGTGTAGCACCCCAGTTGGAAATCAATGCCTTACATGCACATGATAACTGTTATGAGAGAGAACCTGAAGCAAGTATCATAAATTGAAGGAACTAGGTGTTTAACTCCTATATAGCGCTGAGAGATAGATCCAAGACACCCAAACACCTTCACCACTGTCAGCACGAGAAGCTAGATGGACTTGTGCTGAATTTGAGGTCACATTATCACCACAGAAACTGGTAGAAAGAAATAAACATTCCACTAGCTGAAAGCAAACCAGAACCCATGAATCCTCTCAAGGCAGATCAGAACCAGGAGGAATAAGCAGGAGAGTCCAAGCCAAAAACTCAGTCCCAGAGGTAACGCCATTGGCCAAATTAGTAGACAAGCAGATTTCCAGTAGCACGCCAGAGATCAGTTCTGAGACATAACATCAGGGCCAAAATCAGAAGACAAACGGTAACAAGTCAAGAGTCAATTCCGAGTAGTCCAGTACATACAATCAGGATAAGAAAACCACACCAGGTACAACCAATTAGCAGGCACCTGACTGAGAAGAAAAAGGGTTTAAATATCCCTCCTCAGCTGCTGATTGGTTCAGTGTCACAGAGTTCTGAATAGCTACAGAGTCAGAGAAAGCTTCATATGTCAGCATGATAACCTTAAAGCAATAGTAGCAAGTGCCATTGCAGTGAAGAGAATACACACCAATAATCCTAACAATATCAGCTGCAGAATCTCAAGAATCTCTGCCGGGGTGGCAATGTATTGGCAGGGAACTGAACTGGCAATTATAGTGTTTTTATTGTAGTTGTTATCACATTATCTGCTGTTTGACAGAGGTTTGCAAACCTTCAACTGTTCCTTTAATATAATGATTACCATTATTATATGAATAATACAATATTATTTTTACCAGACAAAGAAAAGAAAAAGTCCCCCTTAAAAAGTGCTGAGATTATGTGCTCTATCCCTGCACATCATCTTCTAAGCCCTAGTTACTATCACAGCTTTGGAATGACTGAAAATTACATCATCCTAATAGAACAACCTTTGAGGCTGGATATCTTAAAGTTGGCAACTGCATATTTTCGTGGAGTTAACTGGGCTTCATGCATCAGCTTCCAAAATGATGAGAAGGTAAGTTCACTAAGGACTAAATATCTATTCCGACTTGTGATCCATTGTAGATACAATAGCACAATTTTCATCAGTCAGCAATTTACGGTTGCCTATACTGCACAGCGCTTGCAATTGTGTTTAGTATTCCATTTGGGGGGTCCTCATGCGGACTCCCCCGGACGGAATACCAACACAGATGTGAACGAGGTGTCAGGCTGCTGCAGAAATTCAGCATTTTGGCCACAGCAAAAAAAAAAACAAAAACGGAAATGATGCAATTTCAAAAATGCTTGCATTTTTGTAACTTGCAGCATGTCACTTATATCTACGGAAACACTGGTGTTTTCCATATAGGTGTAATAGAGGCAGAAAGTTTCTGTGAAAAACAATGCGTAAATAAACATAATGCATTTCTGCCAGGTCTTTTCAACAGCGTTTTTTTAAGCGATTTGCTGCATGAGGTGTTAGTCTTAGGGTAAGTTCAGACAGGGTTTTTGGGACCGGAACCTGAAAAATGGTATATAAGGTGAACTGATTTACTACCATATGAGACACCTATACTTACCATTAGGCTGTATGACTGTCTCCCAGGACATGTGATCTGTTTTTATTAGGCAGAACTTGGTCTGCCCATCCAATTGCTACAACAGTATCTAAATGTACACTCACCGGCCACTTTATTAGGTACACCATGCTAGTAACGGGTTGGACCCCCTTTTGCCTTCAGAACTGCCTCAATTCTTCGTGGCATAGATTCAACAAGGTGCTGGAAGCATTCCTCAGAGATTTTGGTCCATATTGACATGATGGCATCACACAGTTGCAGCAGATTTGTCGGCTGCACATCCATGATGTGAATCTCCCGTTCCACCACATCCCAAAGATGCTCTATTGGATTGAGATCTGGTGACTGTGGAGGCCATTGGAGTACAGTGAACTCATTGTCATGTTCAAGAAACCAGTCTGAGATGATTCCAGCTTTATGACATGGCATTGCATTATCCTGCTGAAAGTAGCCATCAGATGTTGGGTACATTGTGGTCATAAAGGGATGGACATGGTCAGCAACAATACTCAGGTAGGCTTTGGCGTTGCAACGATGCTCAATTGGTACCAAGGGGCCCAAAGAGTGCCAAGAAAATATTCCCCACACCATGACACCACCACCACCAGCCTGAACCGTTGAGACAAGGCAGGATGGATCCATGCTTTCATGTTGTTGATGCCAAATTCTGACCCTACTATCCGAATGTCGCAGCAGAAATCGAGACTCATCAGACCAGGCAACGTTTTTCCAATCTTCAATTGTCCAATTTCGATGAGCTTGTGCAAATTATAGCCTCAGTTTCCTGTTCTTAGCTGAAAGGAGTGGCACCCGGTGTGGTCTTCTGCTGCTGTAGCCCATCTGCCTCAAAGTTCGACGTACTGTGCGTTCAGAGATGCTCTTCTGGCTACCTTGGTTGTAACGGGTGGCTATTTGAGTCACTGTTGCCTTTCTATCAGCTCGAACCAGTCTGGCCATTCTCCTCTGACCTCTGGCATCAACAACGCATTTCCGCCCACAGAACTGCCGCTCACTGGATGTTTTTTCTTTTTCGGACCATTCTCTGTAAACCCTAGAGATGGTTGTGCGTGAAAATCCCAGTAGATCAGCAGTTTCTGAAATACTCAGACCAGCCCTTCTGGCACCAACAACCATGCCACGTTCAAAGGCACTCAAATCACCTTTCTTCCCCATACTGATGCTCGGTTTGAACTGCAGGAGATTGTCTTGACCATGTCTACATGCCTAAATGCACTGAGTTGCCGCCATGTGATTGGCTGATTAGAAATTAAGTGTTAACGAGCAGTTGGACAGGTGTACCTAATAAAGTGGCCGGTGAGTGTATATCCTAAATGTGTAAGCAGCAATTGTTTGTTTCTAAGAGTTGAGATTTGGCTGGTGAGTTAAGAATAATATACAGTATCTATTTTATTTCTTGCTCTTTAGACTTGGTTTCATATCGTTGATAAAAGGACCAAAAAGCCTATTGCAGAGAAGTTTTACAGTGACGCTTTTGTGTTCTACCATCACATTAATGCTTATGAAGAAGACGGCCATATAGTGTTTGACATCATCGCATACCAGGACAATAGTTTGTATGAAATGTTCTACATGGCCAATTTAAGAAAGGACTTAAATCCAGAGAGCACATTAACCTCAATACCAACCTGCAAAAGGTTTGTGGTCCCCCTACAGTATGATAAGGTCAGTTTCTATCTGTCGAATGTGAAAGTGTCTTTTTCAAGACTTAGTTGTTGCATTCATTGATCCTAAATGGAATTGCCAATATGAAGCCTTGGTTCACCTGTGCTGAGATTTGCAGTATTTTACAAGTGTTAACAGTTGCTCCTCTGTATTAGTATATTATTCATACCCGTCCCAAAACAGATTTGATAGGTAATCTTGTTCTGTAAACAGGCAGCACTCTGTTCTGTAGAAGTGGGTGCAATTTCCCAAGGGCACTGGCCAGACTCCCCCCCAGACAGAATATCACATTGAAAGAATAGGACGGCACTAACAACATTTTTCTTTCAAGCTTGCTGGTTGTTTTATTTATTTGTAATAATGCTGAGACTCTGTCACAGGACAAGGCAGAGAGAACAAAAAAAAAGTAAATTCACCTGTGCCTGCTTGCACGTCCTACTGACAGCCACCGCATGCACCAGACCTCAAGTGCCTAGTGTAAAATACAGGCTGAGTCTCCCTCCCCCCACAAAACGATATATCAATCTGTTCAGCTATTTCTGCTCTATAACACGTTGCCTTGAGATCAGGCACTATGTTTAACCTGACAGATTCCCTTTAAAGATTAACTATTCAGCACCAATATTTATACACCATACAACCCCTTCTAAGAAGTATATCTATCCAATGATAACAGTATTGCGACTGATTTTACTGCCAAGAACTTTTTGTTACGTGACTTCCTATTTTTACTAGAAGGAAATAAATTGCCCTTTTAAACTTCAAATATCTAGGAAGAAAAGGGACAATATAAACCCAGTCTTTTAGAAGCTCCTGAATTCCAGCTTTGTAACTGAGAGGTTTTTAGTAACCTGTCCAGTTCTATTGTTTATGGCAGCGGTGTATTATCTATCCAGCTACATAGAGTTAACGTGTATGTTCAGTTACTATCACTGTGAAATTGGCCATCCTTACTACAGCCAAACTCATAAGCTAAACTAGTTCTCAGCCTGGCTTCTAGGCTTTGCATAGTCATCCAGAGTGCCAATGGGCATGGTGTTTGGGTGTCTGTTAGGAGTTTTATGGTTTAATTTCATTCTTCCTGCATAAGGTTGCCCATTCATACAGGAATATGTGGCAAAAGAATGCCCATGCTTTACCAGTGGTGTACCTATCTTATAGGCAGGGCGCACAGTTTGTATAGGGCCCACTGATGATGATCTTCTCTTGTGTCTAGTAATATTTGTTGCATTTCTCTGCAGTCGCCACTAGGAAGAGCACAATGTAAGGAGATTTTATAGCTTTCATTCAGTTTAATTCCTGTACACTGAGCATCCCCTAGTGGTGGCTGCAGAAAGCAAATAGAGGATATCTATCAATGTGTATTATACCAGTTATCAGGTTTAAATACACTGAAAAATATGGGGGCTAATTTGTTCAAAACATGTCAAGGGTAGAAATTTTTGGCGCATGTTCAACTTTCTCTGGTTGCACAGCTTTTGCAACTCTTTCTTTCTTAAACGTAAGCAAATTTACTGGAGCAAATGAAGGCTTAAATGGATGCTCCAACTCTTTTTTTGTTATTATTTAATTGTGTTGCTGAGGGGCCATAAACATAAAAAAAAGTTTACTCACTTCTACCCGGGCCTTCGTTCCATTGGCAACAGCTATGGTCGCCTGGATGTTTGTGCCAGGTGAACGCTTCAAACAGTCATAATTCTCTGCTGTGATGTGCCATAAGTGAAGAGGTCACCACTGAGGCCAACGATTGCTGCAACGGCCAACCAGCACAAACAAGACGGCACTGGTGACTTAAATCGGGGGCCTGTATACAGATGATCGAAGCTACTGCTGTTGTTGGAAACAGAGTCCTGGGGAGAAGCGAGTACAATTTTTATGTCCCCGTCAGAAGCATTATAAAATAATACAAATAAAGTTTCTGAACAGCCTTTTTATGGATAAAATCTATGACAGACAGATTTAAATTTTTGGTACAAGAGGCATAAACCTCTTAATAACTTTAGTGCAATTTTAATCCAACACAGCTGTTCATTGAGACTGACATATATAAAGCCATATTGCTCAGAATAAGTATCATATTAATAAAGCAACTGGGTGAGGCGAAGTGTGATATATTTTTTTTTAAACCTTCCCTTGACTTTATACAAACACTACGGGGAGCATTACTACATTTTGCTATGTGGCTACATGATATTTATGCGCTGTCCCTGTTTATCATGGTTTCTTGGTGCATTTTTCTCAGTTGTTAAGTATAGGAGAAGAACATGGTTTTATGTTGTTCACCTGCACTTGCAGAGTGGCCTGACACCACATCATAAAACTACAGCCATTCTCTGTACAATCACATGTATTTTTACCTAATGGCTTGGTTGCACTGCACAACCCAGAGACATGAGGAAAGGTAGGTATCTGCATAGGAGGCATATTTATTGGCATGGGTAAATTAGAACTCAGTAAAAAACCAATCCTATGAATCTGTTTCCTATCAAATGGTTCATTTCTATAATAACCTAGGTCATCTAATACATCCATAATGAATCCAAGCATATTTGTATCATTTCCTAGAAGGCGGAAGTGGGAGCTAACCTTATAAGAATTCCTACAACAGCAACGGCAGTGAAAGACAAAGACGGCAAGATCAGCTGCCAGCCAGAGATTTTATGTGACGGTATGATCTAGTGAATAAGAGTCAATTATTAGGGCTCATTCTGATGTTACATTGTAAAACACACGTCCTCTAGGCCTGGCAGATGTTAAACTGTAAACTAGAACTGTATATAGAAATAACTATATACATCTACTGAAATAATAAAGGATTTCTATCAATATAGTAAAATTGCCTAGGAGAAAATCTGCAGTAAAGTAGTTATTATTGTTTATTTACTTACAGAGATGTTATTTTCTGTTCTGAGGAGGCTTTTTTGCTGAAAAAGTGATAACAAGATATACAGTTATCTTGGTTGTTATTGTTGATATAGTATCTCAGAAACTAATGGTAAAACCAGCACTTTATTATCATTAATATTATTAGGATACGAGATAACATGCTGATCAGTGGGGGTGCCAGAGTTTGGGCCCCTACCCATCACCTATTGTTATTGGGCTAGCCTCTATAATAACAAAGCAATATTTTCCTATCAGTTTCTCATTATAACATAAGACTTTGAGCACAAAACTATGAAGTGAAGCATCCTTGTTGTTGAATTGGTTATCTATGAATGTGTCAGAAGGTCTACTAGTAGGTCTCAATATCCTTATTGCTTTTTTGGGCAATAGAAAGTTCATTGGATAAAGTTTTTCTGGTCTCACAGCACAAGATTTCATCCTGTACTGAGAACTAAATATAAGGTTTCTACAGGGAGCTAAAATATACTTGTGTGAACAGAAACAGAGGCAGTCTTATGTGTCAATAGACATAAAGGTTGTCACTCAGTCCTGCTAAATTGGCTGCACTAAGAGAAAGCCATCTAATGCCTACAAACATGATTACAAAGCAGGACTGATAAACTGCTTAACAGTATCAGTAATAAACACGTAAGGGGATATCTCCATTTCCAGGATCATATCTAAACTCGTAGCTTAAGCTAAATTAATTATTTTAGGCATTAAATTGCTTTATCTATGTTACACTAGGTACAAACTAGCATTCATCTATACACCGTTATGGTCCGCATGGGGACCTGAAAGATGGAAAGTCCATCTGCTAAAAAAGCAAGTTATCCACAGGCCTCCGTAGACTCCATAGACTATAATGGGGTCTGCCGGGTTTCCGCTGGCTTTAGTTTTAAAAGTATTTACTGAATTATTGCAAGAACAAAACACAGAGCAATAAACAGTGGTATCAAAATACAAGTACAAAAATGTAGAAAAGTGTAAGTACAAAATAGAAAAATGGTATCACAATTGAAATGTCTGCAGAAACGTGCTGAAAAACAGAAAAAGACCTAAAATCAACTCGGAGTAGGACATGGGGGATTGGGGTTGGATGACACACTAAAGTACATATGTATAGAGAGAGAGCAGACAGAGGATCTCGCCTGAAGGGGAATGGGGGAGATACATATTCAATCCAATTATGCAATCAGAGCTGAAGACGGTATGGCAGACCTGGGATACTAGACTTGTCGACCCAGGGCTCCAGACCTTATAGAAAAGTGGGCGAGTATCAGAGATAGTGGCATTATTATTATTTATTTTTTGTGCAACATGATAGTATCAACCCGTTGAACTATGTCAGTCACCTAGAGAGAAGGTTTTCTCCAGTTGAATGCTATATGAATCTGGGAAGCCAGCAAACTCTATTGGAATAATTTCAATTTGGTGTATTTGGGGCTGGCTAGTTTAAGGTTGAGAAGGAATGTGGGGGCTGAGAATGAAAAATACTGTTCAAAAAGGCATTGCGCCATTCATGGGATAGTGAGCCAGAAGTGTTTAGCATTTTCCACTGGTTTTATACTGAAACCTGTGGAGAGAAAAGTTTTCCATCGATTTTAGACTGAATCTGTGGTGGAGTCTCCTACAAAGACTCCAATGCAGATGTAAACCAAGGCTTATGCTGTTTGTCAGATACCACTGAATATGTTGCTCAGGTTACAACTTATTAGACAACTGCCTATCCATCTAGCTGCAGGGCTCGGCTGATTCAGTCCTGTTCCCAGCCCGCTATACTCGCTTCTCATCACTGTCATTGATAACTAATGGCTCTGAGACGGGAGAGAAGGTGAAACCTCTTCAATCTCATTCTAAATTAAAAATTTGCTACATTCCCAGGAATTGAATTACCAAGAATCAACTATGACTACAATGGCAAGAAGCACAGATACGTTTACGCTTCACATGTTGAATGGCGTCCAATTCCCACCAAGGTAAGTGTTGGCAAATGAGATGTACTTTCAAGTTGCACCATTTTGATATGCATATAATGATTTAAAGAGGACCTTTCACCATATCTGGGCACAGGCAGTGTTATATACTGCTGGAAAGCTGACAGTGCGCTGAATTCAGCGCACTGTCGGCTTTCCCGATCTGTGCCCGGTGTGAAGAGCTTACGGCCCGGTACCGTAGCTCTTCTATGGTCAGAAGGGCGTTTCTGACCATTAGCCAGAGACGTCCTTCTGCCTCGCGGCGCCTATCGCGCTGTGCTGTGGAGCCGGGAGGAACGCCCCCTCCCTCTGCTCACACAGCTTGTCCGTAGACGAGCATTATCAGGAGAGGGAGGGGGTGTTCCTCCCCAGTCTTAGAGCACAGCACGATAGGCGCCGCGAGGCAGAAGGACGTTCCTGGCTAATGGTCAGAAACGCCCTTCTGACTGTAAAGCGCTACGGTACCGGGACCGATAGCGCTTTACACCGGGCACAGATCGGGAAAGCCGACAGTGCGCTGAATTCAGCGCACTGTCAGCTTTCTGGCAGTATATAACACTGCCTGTGCCCAGATATGGTGAAAGGTCCTCTTTAATCTACTTTTGTTAATGTTTTGGGTTAATACATTATATATTATTTTTGGCATTTGTTTTTATGGCATTCACTCTGCGTTAAAAAAGACATGGCAGATTTACCATAGATATATTGGTTTTAGGCTAGGTTCAAACTAGCACCCGATCTCTATTCTGGATTCCCGTTCCCCTTTCTGCTTGACTTTTCTCTCTGCATTTTTCGGGCAGAAACCTTGCGGAAACTCAGCAGACCCCCATTATTACCCGAAGAATGGAAACCCGAACGTTAGTGTGAACTCAATGTTATTATGTTTTACTAAAAAAAGCAAAGATTTTTGAAAAATAAATGATTTGCCTGGGCTCACTGTATGTATGGCAAGTTGTAGTTTTTATTTATGGATATTTTGGGGGAAGGTAAGGTGACCCAAACACAATAATTTGCGCATTGAAGTATACCGTATTTTTCGGACTATAAGACGCACTTTTTTTCCCCAAAATTTGGGGGGAAAAGAAGGGTGCGTCTTATAGTCTGAATGTAGCGCCTGGCATCCGCTGTAATAGAGAGGCGGAAGCCGGCAAGTGATAGACGCCATTACAGGTGCCGGGGCCTGCGACATCGCTGCGTTCCTCTGCCCTGCATGAAGCCAGCAGCAGGAGGAGTGATGCTGCTATTCCGCTCCTCCGTCCCCCCGCCGCTGGCTTCATGCAGGGCAGGGCAGCGATGTCTCAGGCCCCGGCGTCTATCCCTCCCCGGCATCCGCCTCTCTAGTACAGCGGATGCCGGGTCAGTATCGGTGGCCTTCTCCCCCGGGGCCGGTCCCCACCGGCCCCGTACCTGTAAAGTTGCAGGCCGGCTCCTGCGCGACGATATCGCAGGAGCCGACCTGTTCAGGTGACAGCCGGGAGCCTAATGAGGCTCCCAGGCCTGTCACGGCTATATATTAGTATTGCGGCTGGGTCTATGACCAGCCGTAATACTAATAGACAGAATGTCCCATAGACGGCAATACAGTTGTATTGCCGTCTATGGGACTTGCAATCAAGTGACCGCAGGCTCAAGCCCCGGGGAGGGGAATAAAATAGTAAAAAAAAAAAAAAAAAGCTTTAAAAATATATAATAAAAATATGAAATAAATAAAAGTTCTAAATCACCTCCTGTCCCTAGAATATATATATAAAAGTAGAAAATCATATATAATAAACCACCAGTTTTTTTTTCAATAAAAGGTGATCTAAGAAATAGATATTCCCCAAAATGGTATAACTAAAAAGTACTTCTGGCCCCGCAAAAAAAAACACTCTATGCATCCCCGTACAGATGCAGGGTCACCTGTCAATGTGGCCTTGCAGCTGTTGCAAAACTACAACTCCCATATATTAAATATTTTACCAGTTTTTGCTTCAAAATTTTTTTCCCCTATTTTCCTCCTCTAAAACCTAGGTGCGTCTTATAGTCCGAAAAATACGGTAATTTTTTTTTTAATGACATTCTCTGTACAGGATAAATAACGCTGTTTTTGGATAGTGCAGACTTATGTACACATCTGGTGTTACCTAGTATGTTGGGTTTTTTTTACATTATTTGTTTATATTATGCATATTCTTTCATTTTTAAACTTCTTATTATTCATTTATTTTTAAATGACTTTAATAAATTTACTTTATTTTACACTTTTTTAAACATTTTTTTTTATATATATATCTTTACTGTCCCACAAGGGGACTGGACCCTGGGATGTCCTGATCTGCATTGCATTGTACTACATTTCTTCTGTACATTGCACATAGAATCCCTATGTGCAATAGGGAAACGCAGACATAAGGGTGTTGGCTGCTATGGCAACCACTCAGACCCCACAATCTCATCACAAGGAATCAATCTGCTATAAGAGTGGGGGTGATCTTGCCCCCTAACCACCCGGATGCCATGATCGGTATTGATCACTGCATCTGAGGGGTTAAGACATCCAAGTTGGAGTTGCCAATACACAGCTTGTAGTTACTAAATATTACACCCTAGTACCTAATCAGATGAAAGGTGCTGTAATATCTTTTGCCCCTGTCTGGATTCTCGTTCATTGCCTTTTTAATCCATGTTTATGTGCTGTCTTGACATCTGCAATGTATCTTCAAAGTTAACTGAAGGCAGGACCTGTACACTGTAGGTGACGAAATCACAGCCTGTACCAACCTCTGTTTCATAGAATAGAGCATCTTTACATAGACCATTATGAGCCCCTTCAAGCCCTGGTGTCTGACCCATGTGTCACTGTTTTTCTTTGATTTTCTTTAAAACTACATGTTAATTTTTGTGTGCATTTTATTCCATAGATAGTGAAATTTGACACAGTAACAAAGACAATGTTGGATTGGACTGATGACATGTGCTGGCCTGCAGAGCCTTTGTTTGTGCCAGACCCCAACGGCAAGGAAGAGGACGATGGTAAGTCTAAATGGCTTCATCTATATCTATTATCTTTCTTAATCCATCATAAAACACTACAAAATATGAAAGTTGTAGTCAGCTAGCTTCATAGACATGTAATTTATAGAGGATATTATGTAAAGCCTGATTCTAAGTAAGGTTCTTCATATTGTTGTATAAATGTTCTAATTCTAACATAATAGTTAAAAAATTATTTAGTACTTTTAGTTCTTTTAAATTATGAAAAATGGAGTCTGAGAGCTATGGACTGAACAAAACATAGCAATATAAAAATGTTCCTGTGTCTAGATATTGATACTGTTTATGGTGTCTCTGGAGTTCTCTGGATTCCTCTGCAAAACGTCCACCAAGGTTCACCAGTCATACATTCTTATTATCTCAGCTCTCTGTACATGGGTGTCGGAGTGAGTCTTGCTAATGTGTAGAGGAGAATGACCAGGGAATGGGAATTAAACTGCGCTTACTCCGAGGGTGTTTGGATAAAACACGCACTTTATTGGATTTTCAAAAATACACAATGCCTTCACCAGCGTTTCGGGGAGATCCCCTTTATGAAGTGTAACAAAACGATACACAGGTATCTCCCCGAAACGCTGGTGAAGGTGTCGTGTATTTTTGAAAATCCAATAAAGTGCGTGTTTTATCCAAACACCCTCGGAGTAAGCGCAGTTTAATTCCCATTCCCTGGTCATTCTCCTCTGTATTCTCACCCTGTGTGGGTGCTGGGTATCTCTGCTGCTCATCGTCACTCCGGTTGACCTGACAATTTGTGCTGTCATACACTCTGTGAAAACTGCGGAAGTGGACAGGAGTTGGTTGCTCGGTTCTTTGCTAATGTGTAGATCACCCACTAGGAATTGGCAAAGTAGAAGCATCTCATTCTTACCAGGTCTGAACATATTAGGTATATGTTCTGAGAAAGAATAGAAGAGCACCATGGGGCACCATAATAAGTATGCCAAGTAAACAATTGTTATAATTTGCATGATCTAATGAAAAATGTCAAAATTAACCATCAGGCAACATCATGTATGATTTTGTAGCCAGCCTTTTTTACTGTCCTAAAAGTAAATCCAGCCCTGGATGCAGCAATACAACGCCGGGGTATTCAGTGTTCATAATGTCATATACAGCACTTATCATCATATCAGCATTACACCTACAGAATAGCTATACTAGATGTAAATTACCCAGTGCAATTCTGGGGCTATCCAGTTTTAGCTGTTCATAGCTTATCCTTAGAATAATCTTATCTTTGCTGTTGATGGCCTATCCTTAAGTCATCAATATTAGATCTGTGGGGCTCTGATACCCAGGACCCCGGCAGAATAGCTGTACTGAGAAAGTATAAACTATAGCGGCGGTTGTAAGTAGTACAGTACTGTCCCATAGACTTCAATGAGACAGTGCCGCAGTACATGTAAAAATTACCGAATCTTGGTACAGCTGATCTGCAGGAGTCCCAGATGTCAGACCCCCACAGATCTAACATTGATGGCCGATACTAATAATACATCATCAATATTAATAATTGGACAACCCCTTTAAAGCAAATGCAGTCACACTCAACCCTCCTTACCCTTCTATATTAGAGTAGCGACACTTTCTCCTCACCAATCTTTAATACTGGCGCTGCAGAATGACTCCACTCTCGGCCAGTCACAGGTCAAGAAAAAAAAATGCTGGAGTCTTGTTTTTACGTTTTGGGAGGGTTTTTTTTTCTCATTTTCTAATTTAAAGGGAACCTGCCACCAGGCTTCACATTTATAAACCTTTCCATCATCATGTAGGACATGAAAAAAACTCTGTAAACTTATATCTGTTGACCTCAATAATGTTGCTTATCTTAGAAAATCTCCTGTGCCATATGCTATTTGAATGTACTTGTGTGTTTGGCATAGACAGACCTACTAAGCATGTAGCTGAAGACTTGCTAAACCATTCCCTCTTCCCTTAAGTGTTGTATATAACATCTCATTTTCTCAGGTGCGCTGCACTATATATATATAGGGGATCCATAGAGGGTAAAACCTGGTGACAAGTCCCCTTTAAATGAGAAAATAACAGGAACGCTTACAACTACCATTCAAATATTTCATTGGAAAATGAAAGCAGTAACCTTATTACCTATTGGCAGCTTCTCTACTTTTTCTTTTGCATTAGTTTAGATCTTCCCCAGTCTGTACTAAATTCTCTGTGTTATAATTGCAGGAATCATATTATCCTCTATTGTATGTTCTGACCCAACGAAATCCCCTTTCTTACTCATTTTGGATGCCAAGACCTTCAAGGAAGTGGGACGTGCTAGCGTTGATGCAAATGTTCATCTGGACTTACATGGAATCTTCATTCCAGACAATAACTGAGCTATGGTCTCAAGGTTTGGACCACATTTGGCAGCTTGCTTTTTTTTAAAAAAAAAACAAACAACTTTCCATGGATGAAGAGGACAGTGTAATACAGTGACTTCTCAGCTGCTGCAAAACTGCAATGTTAGAGAATGCTGGGAGTTGTAGTTCTGTAACAGCTAAAGAATGATTGTGTAAACGGTTTGGGTATACCTTTAGGGAGCCTTTCTCTAGAATCCTGTGGGGTGTGTTCCAAAAAAGTCAGCACTGGAGATAAATTCCTGAGTGTACCCATCACTGAGATATGGCTGCACATATTGTACAGAAAGAATGTTTCTCTATTGAAGATCAAAGGACGAACAATTCAGTTTACATGTTCTTACTTCTCTGAATTAAAAGTCTTTGCTAAAAAAATCTACAACATTCCAAACTTACAATCTACAAATGGTGACGAGAAACATTTGTTCCCAAATTGTGATGCATATATAGATGTAACCTAGTAAAAACTAAATTATATGTTAAGTGTCCATATTCTCCTTGTACACCTTGTACATTGCAGGGCACAACCTATTTAGTACAAGGTGACTTTTCTATACTTATTGATCAGTAAATAATTTCTATTGTTGGTCATAAATTAAGGGCAAAGGTTATTATCTTGTTGCTTAGAATCCTGATAAGTGTAGGGCAATGTCTATGTGTGTTAGTTATGTAATGAATGATGCACATTTATGAAACTGTCTAGAAGAAAAACTACATTCGTTGCCCACAACAAACAATAACAGATCAGCTTGCTAGAAGCAACAAAACTATTTTTTATATAAATTAACGAAACAGTATTTACAGAGTTTTTAAGTCTCCTTCAAGTGTGCCTTTGTAATTGGGAATGATTTGTTGTATATATTGTATAGGTGACTTGTCTGTCAGGTGATGTGATTGTCAAAAGACAAGGCATCTGGCAATCTGCTATAAGTCTAGAGATTGGAAATTCATATAAGTAATTGTATTTATTAAATGTACATAAAAATAAATGGTATAAGATATACAGTAGTAATTTAAATTTTGATGATTCAATAAGCCTCTGCTACTCCATATAGAGGTACAGTACACTTGATGCTTACTGTCATTTTAAGAAGTATGATTGGTGATTACTGTCACTTTAACCCTTAAGTACTATCATGGTGTCTATCAAAATGATATGTGTATGATAGTGGTGTGTGATAGACACCATGATAGTGCTTAAGGGTTAAGAGAGACAATCTGCAGCAGTTGCAGCACACACTTGATGGGTTAACACTAAATTTAACTCTGGATATGACAGTCTCTTACTGGCACTCAGAAGACCTTTCAGCACTCTTTTACTCATCTGTATGAAAACTATAGTAGTATGAGGCCTACAAAGATTGTTGCACTGTGGTCCCTTAGGTTACAACCTTAATTGGTGCAGTGAGATCACAAGCCCCTAAGATCACAACTCTATAGAAAACTAGTAATTGGTTCCAAAGGTTAAAATAATTATGAAAAAAATCAGATTAAAGGAACGTCATGACATAATCTAATTTAGACATGGCAAAAGCATTACACATAAAAGTAGGGCTGTAGAATTGGAGTCAGAGTTGTGGAATTGGGTGCAGTTATGGAGGAAGTCAGAATTGTGAAAAGGTTAGCAACTCCAACTGTAGCTTCAGTATGAAATGATTAATTATTTTTTAATTATTTTATATAGCTATTGGTGTTGTATAGATGCATCATTATTTCATATTTTTCATATTGTTTTTTTAATGGACCAGAACAATGGGTAGGCTGATGCTAGTTTGAACCCAGTGCCAGTCATTTGTGATGGAGCTCAAGTTGGAGCTTTGCCCTCCTGACTCCAAAGACATGCATAAAGCCAGAAAACTCTACTAGGAGTTGTAAATAATTTTCTATGATGGCAAAAAGAGCATTTTCAGGTTTCTGAAAAGTATGCAAAGAACACCTAAAAATAACATGGAGCTGCTCTCACCTAGTGTTCAAAGAGGCAGCTCATGCATGCACTTCACTATTATAGGGGATTTATCAGTGTAATGGCTATGCTGATTGGTTAAATCCTACAACCAAGCATTGTATGTTGAACCTGGTTTCAGGTTACAATGATCCAGCAAAGACGATTGTATGTTGAAAATATTGTGTCCTGAGGCCACTGTAACTTGAGGGACGAATGTACTTATATTAGAGTGTCTCAGGATTTTTCTACTATTGAGGCCTCATCAACGGACCAAGTTGATATGCCAGGCAAGAACTAAACTCCCCTATAGAAGAAGCAGAGTTTGAGAGAGCAATAATGACTCCGTGAAAGTCCCCTGGTCATGATGGCCTTCTGGCTGAGTGGTATAAAATATGTATGAAGATTAGATGTCTACATGCTGTATTTAAATACTGTATATACTGCAGAGACATCCGATGCTTCTGATCCACAAGCCTGAGAAACTTCAGGGCCCGTGCTCCTCATACAGGCCAATTGTATTGATTAACCTTGTCAAGATTCTGTTTCTAGGCTGGGGGCAGAGATTCTCTCCATAGTTGGGGTAGACCAGTCGGGTTTTATGCCCAGCACAAATGCACATTAACCTGAGGAGGTTGTATGCCAACCTCCAGATCCAACACAATAACACATGAAGAAGACTAATAGCCTCCTTGGATAACAAGAAGGCCTTTTATTCAATCAAAATAAACTTCATGTGAGTGGCTTTAAACATTTGAACAACTTTTTATTTTCTGGCAGTATTTGTCTCATAAATACATTTTTGTAATATTCTTTATTAAAGGGATCCTATCATTCAGACGGAATTGTTTGTGACTAACATGTCGGAATAGCCTTAAGAAAGGCTATTCGTCTCCTACTTTTAGATGTCTTCTCCGCGCTGCGATTTGGTAGTAATCCCAGTTTTTGCTGGCATGCAAATGAGTTCTCTTGCAGCACTAAGGGCGGGGACCAGCGCTCAAACAGCACTGGGGACGTCCCCAATGCTGCGAGAGAACTCTCCAGCGACATCTCCATCTTCTTCAGGAACTCCTCTTCCTGTGTCTTCTTCCGGCGCAGGCGGTGAAACTTGTAGGCCTCGGGCAGAGCCAACTGCGCATGCCCACAGGCCTCAAGAAAATGGCCGCTTACTTACTGTGTAAGCGGTCACTTTTCTTGTGGCCGCAGGCATGCGCAGTAGGCTCTGCCCAAGGCCTACAAGTTTCACCACCTGAGCCAGAAGAAGAGACATGAAGAGGACGTTCCTGAAGAAGATGGAGGCTGGAGAGTTCTCTCGCAGCATTGGGGACGCCTCCAGTGCTCTTTAAGCGCTGGGCCCGCCCCCAGTGCTGCGTAATGGCGGCGCAGAGAGGACAACTAAAGGTACTAGACGAATAGCCTTTCTTAAGGATATTCCTACATGTTAGTCCCAAAAAATTCCATCTGAATGATAGGATCCCTTTAAGAAATTTTGTATCTTTTATGTGAAATTTTGTATCTTTTCACTCTTTCCCTTGTTTCTATGTTGAGATCTGTTTCTGCCTCTTACTGAATGCTACTGCATATGGGAGTACAGGCTGTGTAACATGTAGAGGAAGTGAGGGTAGGGGAGGGCAACTTCAAACAGTTTTATCTCCATTATATATAACATACTTGCTTTTGGTGTCAAATGAAAGAGATTCTCTTCTTTTATATGATGCATAAGATTGAAGTGCTATCTAAATTATTTCTAGATACATCCCTGCTTGAAAGCACAGTCAGAATTATTTTTGTGAGAAGTATTTCTCCCAGAAAATTAATTATTGCATTTACACATGTCTTGTTATGCACATGTTTATTTCCTTTGTATGTATTGGAACAACAATACTGAGAAAGAATAGCAAATTGGACATTTTGCACAATTTTGGTACCTTTTCAAAATTGTGAATAAATAACTTTGTTTCAAGAATGTGATGCTCATTCAAACTCACATGTGGCAAGTAACAGGTGTGGACAATATAAAAATCACATACGAAACCAAATAAAAAGGAGAGAACTTGAGTCAATATTTGCATTGTGTGTCTGTATGTGCCACACTAAGCATGGAGAACAGAAGAAGAAGAAGAGAACTGTCTGAGAACTTGAGAACCAAATCTGTGGAAAAACAACAACAATCTCAAGATTACAAGTCCATCTCCAGAGATCTTGTTGTTCCTTTATCAGTGGCGTGCAACATAATCAAGAAATTATCAACCCATGGCACTATACCTAAGCTCCCTAGACATAGACGGAAGAGAAAAATTGATGAAAGGTTGCAATGTAGGATAGTCCAGATGGTGGGTAAGAACCCCCAATCTAGTTCCAAAGAAATTCAAGATGGCCTGCAGGCTCAATGTGCATCAGTGAACTATCTGTCAACATTTAAATGAAATAAACGCTATGGCAGGTGACCCAGGAGGACCGTACTGCTGACACAGAGACATAAAAAAACTAGCCTGCAGTTTGACAGAATGTACGTGAGTATGCCAAAATCCTTCTGTCTTGTGGACAGGTGAAACCAAGATAAAGCTTTTTGGTAAAGCACATCATTCTACTGTTTAGGTGAAAACAGAATGAGGCCTACAAAGAAAATAACACGTTACCAACAGTCAAATATGGTGGAGGTTCAAAGATATTTTGGGCTTGTTTTGACTGTATGCAAGGCATCATGAAATTTGAAGATTACCAAAAGATTTTTGGTTTTAATATGGGGCAGAGTGTCAGAAAGCTCATTTTGTGTCCTAGGTCAGGACAGCAGGACAATAACCCCAAAAGCACCCATAAATATATAGAAACAAAGCGCTGGAGTGGCCAGCAATTAGTCCAGATATGTCCCATTGAACACCTGTGGAGAGATCTTAAAATACCTGTTGGGAGAAGACACCCTTCAAATATGAGAGACCTGGAATAGTTTGCAAAAGAGATAGTTCCAATGCTAGCCACAAGGCAATCAATATCCTCTATTGCATCCACAATTCTATCATATGTCAGAAACAATACCCTAAAATGGAGTCTGTCCCCAGAACCTAGCATCGGTACCTCTGCTGCTGACACATTGCTGGTATTGTCAATAGGCAAATAAGCTATTTGGACCAAAGAGGGTGTTGCCTCTGACCTGTTTGAAACCACGGCAACACCCTTATGGTTTTAAGGAGCTCATTTACATATTAAATGGATTCTATCATTGGGAAAACTCATTTCTAATTAAGCATATATTTGCATAGCCTTTAGAAAGGCTATTCCAGGCATACCATTCATTTGTTAATCCTCTCAGCCCGCTTTTATTGATATACTAATTAATCAGCAACGAGCATCAGAAGTTCAGTGAGCACTGTCTGCTGTGTGTAAACAGGGGGAGGTGGGAGTAGGGGGGCTGCTCTCACCTCCCCCCTGTTTATACACAGCACACAGTGCTAAGTGAACTTCCTGAGTGCGCCAAGATAGCTAATTAGCATATCAATAAAAGCGGGCAAATTAAAAAACAACTGAGAGGATTAACAAATAAAAGCTATGTCTGGAAAAGCTTTTCTAAAGGCTATGCAAATATATGCTTAGTTAAAAATGACTATTCCCAATGATAGAATCCCTTTAACAAAAACAGCTATATCTTGGCAATAGAGACACTGACTCACAAGGGGAAATCACCATTTAATTTAGGTGAACCTAACCTATTTATCTGTTGGGCTGAGTTAATATGCTGGGTTCTGGTGAAAGACTCCCTTAATTACCCAGAAACCCCAACACAATTTTCCAATACACAACAATGTCCTTGGTGCCTGCTTCATTTTACTGATGCCAACCACATAGCTGAAATAGCAGTCACAATGCACTCAATGCTTTATATTCCTACAATGACTATTATGCCAGGCATAATACCATTTCTCCCTGTCACAATTCCCTTCATATCATCCACGAAGCCCACCATTACACACAATACTGTCAAGTCTTTAACACAACCACAATGTCCCCATACCAAGCCTCAATAACAGCTGCAAAACCACATATAAACAAACCCTTCAATCTTCTTATGACAGTCACAATGAACCCACACCAACCATACCACTCATAATGCTGTCAATGCCACATCTGCAAATCACAATGCATTTAAAACAGCCAAAACGCCACAACGGTATCTAGAATGTTCCTTATTCTGGCCAGAATACCTCCATGTATAGCAAAGAGTCCCTTATGGCAGCCAAATCAAAGAAGGTTCTCAACTATAAGTGGAAGTAAAGCCAGTGCATGACCTTAACTGTTAATATTGACTATAGCAAAAATATGTCAACAGATACCTGTAAAAGTGCAGAACTAGAAGCTAGCCTGATAATAATCATTAATTAATAATATTAATTACCTGTCCTTCTTTCATTCTTGCAGGCTGGAGATTTCATCAACTTGCAGCTCTTCATATGGAAATATATACCTAGAAAAGCAAAAATAAAAGAGGTGTGATAATATGTCCCTGATGTATACTGTAGATTTATGTATGTCGATTTCTATAGGAATTTGTTAAAAGAACTGGAGGTAGACAGTATATGCAACAGATAAGGATAAGCTAGGGAAGTCCCTGTGTCACAATATTTGTTATCTTAGGCACAATGTCTCTATGACACCAATGTCTCTTATTGTGGCCAAAATGCCCTCATAACTCCCTAAAGGTCCTAAATTCTAGGAACAATCTTCCAATGACAGCCACAATGCATTTAATACCCAAAATGTCAATCTGAATACCACCCGACAGAAATGTACCCCCATCCAAAATTTCTCTTATGACAGTAAGAATGTGGTCAGCAGCCCATATAAGTGCCACCATCCCCCGTGGCAGATACAATGCTTCATGACAACCAAGATTTCTTCAAAAGCCTATATGTCATGAATATTTAACCAGTAGTTGGCTGACAAGCTGCATCTATCGGCTGTTACTGTGCACTTTACGTATATATACTACTAATATTATAAATGTGCAAGTTTGTGTGTTTGGATGTTTTATGTATTTGGATGTTTGTTCCACTATCACAGCCAAATGCCTGAACGGATTCGGCTCAGATTTGGCACATACCTAAATATTTAGCTGAAAGGAAACATAGGCCACTTCACGAGACGCGCACTCCCCCAACATCCCGTCTGCGACTGGCGAAACGATACTTCGGCTCCGCTGCAAGACCTGAGATGACATGGCTCTGGGCGGCCCGGTGGAGAAGCGGCGCGGCCCGATACGTCCTAGCCAGTCTGTGGGTGGGCCGGTCTCCGCTGGCCAACCCGGCCATCATGGTGGCTACTCACGGCTCCGCAGCGCTGTAGCCAGGCTGCCTGATCTGCGGGGCCCAAGGACTCTATCCACGGCGCCGGAGAGTGTGCAACCTGCCTGAGGCACCGACATGGCCACGCTGTAGCACTCTGCGAGGAGCAACACGTCCAGGTAAGCACACCGGCAGGCTGTAGGGTGCAGGTAGGGTAAGCCAACCATCGTACCGTGGGCAAGGTGTATAGGGCCCTGGGGAGACATGAGGAACTGTAGGGTGCGGCTACGGAAGCCTGATCGTGTAAAGGCTTGTGGGCAAGGCATTTGGGACCCTGGGTACCGCACGGGAGGATGCTGCGCAGGACACAGTTTGGGGGGTACAAGGGAGGGACCCGGGCACACAAGGCAGGGAGAGCACGGAAGAAGGGTTGCCACGGAAGCAGAAGTGCAACCACGTGGGAAGAGGGGGGCCCCCAGGAGGGAGCCCACAGAAAGGTTAACGCGGCGCAGTAAGAAGGGGGAACTGCGGGAGGTGAGAGGACACAGGGCCACGGGAGGTGCAGTGGGAAAGATAGAACACCAACCCACGGGCGAAAGGGGTCCGCCTTGGCGCACACCACCAATACACAGACTCTACACTGTCAACCCGCGGACGAAGTCGCGTGCAGATTCTAATAGCATATAAAGAACGGTGACGCCATGCCATGTATAGTGGTCAGGCGCTGGTACTGCAACTCAGCTCCTATTATTAATAATAATAATTAATAATAAGTTGCTTCTGAATAAATAAAAAAAACATGGACAGCCCCACTGCAGTGATTTTTTTTTAATCTCCTGCCCATTAGTACAAGGCATACTACCATGCAGTGAACAGTGAAGTCACTCACCTGGTACATCCTCATCTACATTCAAATACCTAACAGGTTCCTTTAGCTGGTCATGTGACTGGCATACTGACCTACTGATTCACACAGCCAGGGCCGTATCTGCCATGAGGTGAAATGAGCATCTTACCTTAGTTAGCAAGTCCTTGAGTGGGCAGTACTGTCTCCTCCACTTTCCTGGCTGTGATTAGCAGCAGAATTATAAGGAGCAGCAGCCTCCACCTCCAGTCCCCTGCCACTTCTAGAACCAGTTAAAGAGGACCTTTAATGTCCTTGGGCATATGCGGTTTTATATACTGCTAGAAAGCAGACAGTGCACTGAATTCGGCGCACTGTTGTCTTTCCCATTATGTGCCCCGGGGCAAAAGATATCGGTGCCGTTACTGATATCTTCCCACTGTCAGAAGGGGAGTCCTGACAGTCTAGCTGGGCTGTGAGGAATGCCCCTCCTGACAGTACAGTCCATAGCCCTGTACAGAACTGTGAAGAATGACCCCCAGTAGTAGTCTATGGACAAGTACTGTCAGGAGGAGTGTTCCTAACAGTTAAGCATCATGGCTGGGCAGTATATAAAAACGTATGTGCCCGAGGACATGAAAAGTCCTCTTTAAAGAGAATCTATCACATTTTTTCCACCTGAAACTGGTCCCAGTGTTTGCAGCATCACATAATGACCTTTAATATGGTCCCCCTCACTAAGGCCGGGTTCACACGGAGTTACGTGCCGCGAGATTTGGCACGTAGACGCCGCGTGACCCTTTGCGTGCCGTACACGCTCCCATTCATTTCAATGGGAGCGGGGAGCGTATGCGCCGCGCTAGTTTGCGGCCGTGCATTTATTCACGGCCGCAAACTAGCGCGGCGCATACGCTACCCGCTCCCATTGAAATGAATGGGAGCGTGTACGGCACGCAAAGGGTCACGCGGCGTCTACGTGCCAAATCTCGCGGCACGTAACTCCGTGTGAACCCGGCCTAAGCATTGTGTTGCTGAAAAGTTATAAGCTTTTAAAACCATATGCAAATTTACTTTTGCTAGTCATGTAGGTCAGAGAGCAGCTTCATCTAGTCATTGTAAGGCTGACTGGTAGGGTATAAGGCTGAATTGTGACAGTAAGGAATATGTAATAAGGGGCACCATAGGGAATTACTTGATGCTAAAAATGCAGGGACTAGTTTAGGATGGAAAAAATCTGACAAGTTCCTTTTAATTGGAAGCCACGAGGGCAGTCAATGCCAGGTATTCAGTCACTCACAGTCTCACAGTCACTGTGAGGCTGAGGCACCACGTGGTGTAAACTGTGAAAACTGCTGCATTCTACAATCCCCGCAGTTCTAGTGATTCGCACCCACACATTGCAGAAAAATAGGCGCAGTGGACACACTTTGATTTCCAAAACTGTGGTGGTTTTGGAAATCACAGCATGTCATTTATACCTACAGAAACTCCAGTAGTTTCCCTATAGGTATAATGGAAGCAGAAAGACCAATGAGGAAATCTCTGTAAACTTTCTGTGAAAAGCGCTTCAGGAAAAATTGTGATAAGATAAGATAATCCTTTAATAGTCCCACAGTGGGGAAATTTCAGTATGTTACAGCAGCATAGTAATACAGATACAGGATAATACACAGTAATATATTACAGACGTAGACACACATATGCTGAGAAGAGAAAATATACTAGGAGCCCATAGCATCTAAGGAACGGAAGAGAAAGAAGAAAGACTTCATAGTCATAATCATTAGTTTTCTGCACGGAGTGATCTTCGCTTGGTCTGATGTAGATTATGTAGCCTGATCGCGGTTGGAAGGAAAGACCTGCGATAGCGCTCCTTCTCACACTTGGGGTGAAGAAGACGGTCACTTACAGTGCTGCCAAGTCCCATCAAGGTCCCATACATGGGGTGGGATTTGTTCTCCCGCATGGAGCTCACCACAGACAGTATCCTTCTGTCACCCACCACCTGTACTCGGGTCCAGGGGGCTCCCCAGGACAGAGCTGTGGCCCTTTCTGTGCAGCGCCTCCAGGTGATCAGCCCAGTCTAGTTTATTGTTGAGGAGCACACCCAGATACTTATAGGTCCTGACTTTCTCAATACATTGCTGCTGTGGTTTTTCCCCATAACGCTTTCTTGCTGTGGCCCGCTACATGGTCCCGTAGCCTGAAGAAGGAGCTGCAGAGCTCAGAGCAGCAGCTTCTCATCTACACCTGCTCCCATCCTCTAGCAAACTACAGAAGTCCTAATCTTTCACTCCCTTCAGTGTCTTCAAGCCATCTTTTGCACCCTCACTCTCAGCTCCAGATGCCTGAATACCGTCACATAAGGACTGAATATTTCCAACCTTAAAAAAGTTCAATGCAATGTAAAATTTGTGACAGGCTCCCAACTATAATGTATCAATTATAGAACTGGTCACTTCACATTGGAAAAAGGCATTTTATGGGCTCCACAAGGTTCCTGGCACTTGAGGCGGCAGAGGGGCAGAGAGAGGAGTTTTGGGACTCGGAAGCTTTAGGGCTAGTTCACACGTGAGTATAAGGGGAGGTTTTTGACAGCGGATTTCGCGTCCAAAACCTCCCCTTATAATGGTGGTCTATGGAGACCGCCGGACTTCTGTTCTCCGCTAGCGGCGAGCTGCTGCTAGCGGCGAAAAGAAAGGACATGTCCTTTCTTCAGGCGGAAGCCGCGCAGGCTCAGCCGCGCGGCTTCCGCCCCCGGCAGCTCCCTCCTATGTCGGCTCATTCATTTGAGCCAACAGCAGAGGGTTAAGCCGCGACAGCGATGGTAGCGGCGGGCGGGTTTTGACAAGAGAGAGACGTGGCTCGCCGCGTCTCTCTCTCTGTCAAAACCTGCGCGGGCAGTTCACGTGTGAACTAGCCCTTAGATTTGAGACTTGGGTCAAAAATAGGGAATGTCCAGCTAGAAGAAGAACATTTGGGAAGAGCCGGGATCACATCAACTGAATCCAAACTTGTGTTACATCAACCCCAGCCCACCTGTGTCATTGGCATAGGGCCGTACGTCACCCAAATCTGTACAAACTCTGCCCATCTTATATCATGTATGAGGCCTGCTATTTTATGAACTTGTATATGTTATTAACTAGTACGACCATACTTATAGGTGACTACGTGAGGTAATGGCTATGCTAAACACCTATCTACAGACCGACACACGTCACCGTCAACAGGGATCCTTGTTAAGCTTTCCTATTGTCGATAAAGTTGTGTGACTCACAATGAATTCTGGGAAAGACATGCCGACCAATCAGAGAGTAGCGGTTTAAGAGCGGAAGGAGAGCACCGGAGAAGAGGTACGGGCACACCGTGTGGGTCAGGCCATACTTTGTAGCGCTTAGGTTGTGGTAAGGCTGGAAGTGGCAGTCATTTACGACAAGACGTGCTGGGAGATTACAGGGCCGCGGGAGATGGAAAAGCTGTGAAAGACATAGAGAGAGTAGAGCAGGCGGCATGGTGTGTGGAGAGGCGGGGCGAGCACGACAGGCAGGAACACTGTAGAGACTACATGATGTGCTGTGCTCATACATGTATGCTGTGGACTGGTCCTGGTAAACAATGTATGGTTTATCAGTGCTGTAAGGCCCGGGCGTTGCCAATTTGTAACCAATCAGATTACAGGTTTTATTGTGTAAGGTAAATATAAAAAAAGAAAGCCGTAACCTGATTGGTTGTTGTTCCCTTCCCTGCTCCTTCTGTATTGTACAGCTGCTTATACACAGGCTCCAGCTCTCACCATAATTATCCTGAGTTATTGGAAGAACAGACGTTCCTTAGCCCTGGATCGCATCTACATTTAGGGAAGTCTACTTGGGGAGCCCCAAATGGAAACCTATCTTCATAAAAAAAAAAGCGGTCACCTAAGGAAACGCGTGGACCCCATAGACTAAAATGGGGTCTGTGTGGTATCTGCACAAAAAATGCTGCGTACAGTAATAATTCCACATATGAGGACATTGGACATGTGCTGAAGGCTTATACCATTTGTGATGTATTGTACTAATTTGTGGTTCATACAAGCTACTTGGTGAGGTTACTAATAAATAAGTTGTCTAGCAAACCCCTTTTTTTATCCCTGCACCCATTACATAATTGTCACATTCCATCCTTCTTTCATGTATATTGTGCATATAAATCTACAATCCAACTTCTGATCACACTCCCATCTTTGGTTTCATGTCTTTTCTTTGCCATCAATCCCATGAGGCATTAGTATACTATAAAATGGGCAATTAAACACTTTGTTAGCTACACTGCGGGCTCCCCGAACATAACAGCATAAGGGTAGGGCTATATAGCAATTTTCCTTGTGACTCCTATTGCACAACCAAAGATCACCATGATGCCCTGCAATATGGTACTTAATGTTTGCGTGTAGGACAGCTTTCACTAATGTAATTGATGGGAGCTGCTTCATGTTTATGTCTGACAACCCTACACCAGGATGCCCCCGCTGAACTCCTTATTTATCTCTTCTTATCACTTTACATTACTGTACATAGTGTAAACACAAGCAGCATTTTGCCAGTGTGGTCACACCAGGATTATTAGATGTATACCCAGAGCATTCAGAACAACCTGTTAAGCAGAACATATTAGAAGTAGATGGCTTTCTCATCTTACCATCTCTGCTGTTGACTACAGAGAAGAAACCGTTGATCATGGCATGCAGTGGGAGAGAAAAGCCTGCATGGAGTATATCAGACTAATGGCTGGATCTAACATCAGTATCACAATTCTAATGGAAACCAGCATCATATTGCTTTACAGTGGTGAATTAATTTGCTTACTTGCTCGGATTTGCTCTAGCTCGGATTTCTTTATTAAGCCTCTAGGGCAGTAGCACTAGAAAGTCCATAGCAGGAGCATTGGGAGGTGAGCACATGAACAAGGAGCTTAGTGAGTCGGTAATACTATTGTGTGCATGGGGAGTTCTGTGGCTACTACAAATGGCTGAGCAGCCTACCCTACTAATAACAAGGCTCCTTACTCTCAGCCTACCACTGGCAGAAGGACACAGATTGCTGTGTTTCCACCTCAGGCAATTTTCCAAGTGGAGTTGTAAAATATGGCTCAACAAGAAAAAAAACAATGCAGAGGGAAAGCAGTTTACTCAAAGCTAGAAACGTGACTACATGTTTATGCTTCAAGGAGAAAGGCCAGTATGTCTTTTGTGTTATGAGGCAGTGTTAAAGGAGTAAAATATACATCAGCTTTTTAATACCAAACAATGCCCATTGAAGGCAACCATAATCCTGATGTGACCCTTAGTGAAAATAATCTGACACCCCTGCTATTGGATTACATACAGTTGTGACTTATTTTTTACCAGTGGCAGTGTGAGACAGGATGGCATTGATGTGAAGTTAGTAATTCAGTTGACTTTTGATTTTGGTTATTTTTCGATTGTCCAGCCCTGGGACTTATGTGCCATTATAGTATATGGGTTCTGTGGGTTTCCTAAGGTAACTGTTTTTTTTTTAAACAAATTAAGTTTGGGGTGTCCTCAAGCAGCTCCCCAAACAGAAACCTGAACGCAGATGTGAACCTAGCAAAAGTATGTTTAATTTATAAGCAAATGGACAGTAAAACTGCTTGCCTGCAAATCTAGAGCTGAGCCCAATAAAGGCAAGGCACCCAATAAATAATATGAATAAAACTGCGATTTCTATGAAAATAGGACTCCAAAGCTGAATAATAACAAAGGCATATTTGGAAACTGTAGGATCACCTGTTCAAGGTTCTGATAGGTTTCTAATTAATTTATTGTTGACAAACTCGCATTAAATAACAATCCTGAACCACCTTTTTGTTAGAAGCTTTCTGGTTCTGTACTGTGTGCTACCGCCATCCCAGATGCTCCTGATATTTTCTGGGTGCCAGACCCCTTTCAATTTGATATTGATGGCAAACAATATGAAAATCTCAGAAACCCCTTTAAACTGAAGATTTTTTTTCCTGTGTTTTGTCTGTCCACATTTTTTGCAAAATGCTGATGTTCTGCTTTTCTTTGACAAATCAGCTCTCAAGATGGACATCGAGGGATTTGGAGAGCTGCTGCAGCAAGCAGAACAGTTGGCTGCAGAGACTGAAGGAGTAACAGAGTTGCCTCATGTGGAAAGAAATCTTCAGGAAATTCAGCAGGCTGGGGAGAGGCTCCGCTCCAGAACCATGACCCGCACCTCACAAGAGTCAGCTAATGTTAAAGCGTAAGGACTGATTTTTAATTGAGTACCATTGTCCTCTGTTGATTTTAATAGCCTGTCTTATTTTCTGGATTGATATTAGCTTTAGGGTAAGTTCACACAGAGATTTTTCAATGGGAGCCGTCTTTTTGGTCAGGATTTTGAGGTGGATACGGCCTAAAAATCCTCACCAAAAACACGGCTCCCATTGAAATCAATGGAAGCCGGTCAGTTCTTTTTTCCGACAGAAGCGACAAAAAAAAGAAGCGAGATGCTCATTGTTCTGGTGAAGTTGCCTTGCAAATCCACCTGAAGACACTCCCTCCTCCCAACTAGGTCCATTCATTGGGCGTAATCCGGAGCAGAGTGCGTGACTGGATGCTGGTGCAGTGCATTGGCTTTCAGTCGCGGCTACCCGGTTTTTGGTCCAGAACCTTGAGATGGCCTCCGCCTCTGGTTCCGGAACAAAAAACCCATATGAACTTACCCTTAAGGCTAAGGCCCCACTGGGCGGAAACACAGCGTAAAAAAACGCCGGAAGACGCTGCGTTAAATGTTGCGGGAAAAAACGCACACGTACATGCGGTTTTCATCGTGTTTTTCAGCAGAAATTCATGAGTTTTCTGTTGAGTTTTTCATTGTGTTTTTGCTCGAGTTAGCCTTAGCCTCAACCAAGCAAAACAGTGAGTTTTTGTCTGTGGATTTTGATGTTTTTACACAGTGTTTCTGCGGAGTTTCCGCAACACATTTATCATGCTGCGGTTTTCACATTCTCCATAGAAATCTATGGAGGAAAAACTCAGTGTTTCCGCAACTATAATTGGCATGCTGCGTTTTTGAAAAACGCAAACGTTTTTGAAAAGCGCAGCTTTTCCGCAGCATTTTTCCCCGCAGTGTGGGGCTAGGATTAGCCAAAATTACATTCACTATGCTGGTACTGTAAAACGCAGCGTTTTTGTCCGCTGCGTTTCTGCAATGCCCAAAAACGCTGCATTTCCGCCCAGTGGGGTCTTAGCTTAAGGGGGTTTTCCAGGCAAAAAAGTGTTTTGTTTTGCTTTTTTTATGTCTGTTTTGAGTGATTTCTAGTTGGTTCTGGGAGCTCCTGGTATCTTCTGAGTTTGTTTACATACTTCAGCTTCCTGCTATGAAGCTTCCTCACTAACCCCACTCACCTTACCATCCCCTCCCTTCCTTACTCTACCCTCCCTTCCCTTCCTCTCCTTCCGTCTCCCTCCCTATACTTCCATGAGAAGCAGTGAATGAAAGAAGGGACAGAAAGTCTATTTCAGTGCAGGATTTTATGGAAAGCAGCTAAAATCTGTTAATAAAGTATATTACATGATGTTTTACAGTATTCTTCTTCTTGTTCCCCTATAGGTCTGTGTTGTTGGGGTCCAAAGGATTGGACATATCTCACATATCTCAGAGACTTGAGAGCCTGAGTGCTGCCACAACATTTGAACCTCTTGAGCCAGTGAAGGATACAGATATACAAGTGAGTTAAAAATAAATAATATTGTGAATATGCTACATCTCATTGGTTGACAAGAAAATTATATATGTTTATATTTCATAACCACTGGCTAACACGGTACGAGAACAAACATTTTCCTTAAAAATATATTCATTTAGAGGCTTGGCTTGTAGCTCCTTGCAGATAGTGGCTGCTATGCCTGCACCCCCTCTAGCTATGCGCCTGCCTTCATTTTAAATTACTAAAGGATATCTGAGTTTTCAGGAAAAGTTAAAATATGTGCAGGGACTTATTGGGCAGCCTATGGCTGCGTAAGCCTTCATACATGATGTCCTATCAGTTTTTCTGCAGCGCAATTTTAATTTCTCTCTTGGGCAGAGGGTGTGTACAACAAGGAGCAGAACAGTGAATTAGATAGAAGGGAGACACCTAGTGTCAGGACCTTAAGGCCGAGGCCCCACTTTGCGGAAACGCAGCTTTTTTTTGTTGCAGATTTTGCTGCGTTTTTTTGAGCCAAAGCCTTGAATGGCTACAAAAGGAATGGGAAATATATAGGAAGTTCTTATTCTTCTACTATCTGCTCAATCTGCTTCTGGCTTTGGCTCAAAAAACCGAAGCCAAATGTGCAACAAAAATAACTGCGTGTCTGCAATGTGGGGCCTCAGTCTTAGGCTAAAGCCCCACATTGCGGAAACGCATCTTTTTTGTTGCAGATTTTGCTGCGTTTTTTTTTTTTTTAACTAAAGCCTGAAGTGGATTGAACAAAAGGTAGAAGTATAAGATCTTCCTATATATTTCAGATTCTTTTTGTAGCCATTCTTGGCTTTGGCTCAAAAAACCGCAGCAAAATCTGCAACAAAAGAAGCTGCTTTTCCGCAACATGGGGCCCCTGCCTTAGAGAGATTTGTAGGCAGAAATCGGTCACAATTTTAAATAAAGTGCATAACGTTTTGGTCCAGATTCACATACTCTATTAAATGAGGCTGTTATCTGAAAATTTAGGGACCGTTTAATAGATCGCTGAAGTGAAAATACAGAGCAGTAGATGGACTATTTAGGGTAGGCATTTTATGGTTTAGTAAGTCACTGACTTTTTCATTAGCTCTTTGATGATAGACTGATTCTGATTTAATCTGTGTTGGACAAACATGGATATAAATTTTTTTTTTTTTTAAACTCGTTTTATTGAAAGTGCACACCAGACCGAATAATAAAATAAAAACATACAACATAAGATGGAAACAAGGTACGTAGGTATGCAAACAGAAGCTTACCAAAAAGAAAAAAAAAAATATGCCACATTACCACCCCCCTAATCCATAATTGGGCCCACATGTATTCCACATGCCACAAACCATCCAACAGAGCCTGGAATTGGAGCAGTACAACATAATGTAGATATCAACAGGCAAGACACAATAGAGTCAGTGAATAGTGAAACAGGATGATACAGAGGAATACAATAAATCAAGTTTAACCCTTTAGCGACCCAGGACGTAATACTCCTGAGTCACATGGAGTATAATATAGCCAGCACCAGTCGGTGCCCGCACCAATCACGGATGTTACCCCTTTAGATGCTGTAGTCAAATGTGACCGCAGCGTCTAAATTGCGCAGGCAGCACGGGCGCTACCATTTTACACCGATTGCCGCCCCTCCTGAACATCACCATAGGGCGGCAATAGGTTGCTATGACAACTGGAAGCCTATTGAAGGTTTCAAGGTACCTAGGGAGTCTGATCATAAATGTAAAAGAAGAAAAAAAGTTTTTAAAAGTATTTAAAAAAAATACAAATGTTCAAATCACCCCCTTTCCCTAGATCAGATATAAAAGTAAGCACAAACACATTAGGTATCACTGTGCTCCAAAATGCCCGAACTATTGAAATATTTATCCTATACGATGAACGGCGTAGCGATAAAAATAATCAAAATAGCCAAATAATTTTTTTTTAACACTTTGCCTCCTATAAAAATTTAATAAAGAGTGGTCAAAGCATCAGATCTTTCCCCAAATGGTATCAATAATAATGTTATCTTGTCCCGCATAAAAAAGACACCGCACCCAGCTCCATACAATATGAAAAAGTTACAGATGTACAGCGAGACACTGGTAGAGCCGACAGAGTTTTAGTGGTAGAATCCCTTTAAAGTTCACTAATGCAATAGTTTATTTGGACTGTGGCTGCAGCTGCAATTACCAACCAGTTGATCCCAAAAATTACTGTGCCAGAATGCTGTATATAAATATACACATAACACTTGCTTTCTGTTTTATTTGTAGGGTTTTTTGAAGAACGAGAAGGATAATGCCCTTTTGTCTGCTATTGATGAATCGAGGAGAAGGGTAAGTGGCTAAAAACACAAACAACTACTTTTAATATAATGTTTAATAACTTTTAATATTTGTTTAGTCATGAGTCACCAATGTTCACAATAATAGATCGCATGTTATACTTCTCTTTATTCAGTAACCTTGTACAGTAACATACATACGCTAAAAGGGTTTTCCCATCTAAGTAAGTTGCAAAGTATATGTACTTTACACTGTATTACTTAGTATTAGTTGTTATTGTGTATTGGTATGTTCACTTAGCGGAATGTGTTCCAAACAAACACATCAAATAAGTGTGATAAAAAGAGACAGACATAGAAACGCAGTCCGAACGAAACCGTATACAGCATGATTAACATAGTAATAATATACCGTGTCTGAAAATGCCCCTGAAACTCCCATCCCCAAAAATGATAAAATGATACCCAAACAACATTTTAACATTTTGCATACAGAGGTTACATGCAGTTGGCATCAACATTAGAGCGCATGTGACATAT
The DNA here is from genome assembly GCF_031893055.1 of Leptodactylus fuscus. Classification (NCBI taxonomy): domain Eukaryota; kingdom Metazoa; phylum Chordata; class Amphibia; order Anura; family Leptodactylidae; genus Leptodactylus; species Leptodactylus fuscus. The sequence goes on along the minus strand of NC_134271.1, from coordinate 50,344,021 downwards.
GACATAAAGTACAAGGAATCTGTAGAGAATACTGGTCAGGAATCCTCACAGCGGATTCAACAAGGCTCCTATGGGAAGACACAATCCCGACAACAGGACCCTTGAGTGAAGCCCTGTGGTGTCCAACCAGAGTTTGCACACTCATTTTAGTCTTCAGCTCCCTAAGTGTAGGCAGATGTATCCTGCCAAAGGAAAGCCAATAGCTTCCTGGCCTGGTATAGAATTCTGGAAATACTCACAGGTTCAGTAGATTCCATGTCCGCCCCATCTTCCAATAGACCCAACAGATTTGTCTTAGGATCCGACTGAATTAGAATGTGATAAGTACAGCAGAATTTAGCGTCGATTTTGAGTCATATGACTTCTACTCTGGCCAGATAAAGCAAAGGTAGCTGATTTCCAGTATAATGGACTGTAACACACAGGCTCTCTAAATGGGAAGACAGAAACTTCTGTCACTGACTACTGGTGAACATACAGTTCCTTTCACACAGTTTTAAAGAAGGAGCTCACAGATCAGCATCCCTGAATGTATACTTAGGGCTACATGGGGTTCTGCGTGAACACATTCCATCGCGGCTTTCCGCTCCGGATTAGGTCCAAATGAATAGGCCTAGTCCGGAGGGTGCTGTCGTGAGGCAGACACCAAGGCTGAATCAGCCGCGGAATCCGCCTGAAGAAAGGGCAGCCCGCTTTTTTTCTGCGCGAGCAGGAACAAACCGTTAGCGGAAAAAAGAACGCTAGCGGTCTTCATAGACCTCTATTGGGAGGGGGTAGATTTCGAGGTGGATTCCGTGTCAAAATCTGCCCCCTCTTCCCCGTGTGAACTAGCCCTTGTAGTCTCAGATTATTTGGGAAAATATACACAGATAGATAATTGTAGTGCTCCACAGCAGGTTGTCTCAGTGCAGTCTTTTTTTCTTGTGGTGCTGATGTATCATGGGACTGAGCAAAGAGAGAAATATGAAAATAAAAGTGTAGTGTGGCCAGGAGCTGAGAAGTTGTACTGCAGAGAGGTGTGTGCAATATACATGAAAGAAGCCTGGAGCGTGACAATCAGTTGAGGGTGCAGGGATGGAAAAAAGTGTTGTTGCTGGAGCGTGCCCCTTCAGAAAGCATGCATTTCTTAATTAAAGAAGCACCATGTGAACCTAACTTACATGTGCGAAGGGTCACCAAGCAAACTCAACTGTCAATTGCCGCTTTTATTTAACATAAATGATTGTCAGCAGCAGATCTCCCAATGTAAACAAAGTAATGTTCTGCTTACCTGCGGTATGATAATGCAGGAACCGCATTTATCAGAAAGGAATATGTTTGTTCCACAGACATTTGCTATGGCAGAAGAATACCATAGGGAGTCAATGCTTGTTGAGTGGGAGCAGATAAAACAGCGAATTCTCCACACACTGCTTGCTTCTGGAGAGGATGATTTGGGCTTCTCACAGGAGGCTGAGGTATGAACTCGATTGTTGGTCTTTAGAGATGAGCGAACACTGTTCGGATCAGCCGTTCCGAACAGCACGCTCCCATAGAAATGAATGGAAGCACCTGGGACGGTGACCGGCCGCCGGCAAAGTGTACGTGCCAGGTACTTCCTTTCATTTCTATGGGAGCGTGCTGTTCAGAACGGCTGATCCAAACAGTGTTCGCTCATCTCTATTGGTCTTAGATTTATGTTTTCTGTTTTGCTATTGATGATTTCTGAGTTTAATATTGTAATTTGCTTCTGTGGCAGACAAGTTACATCAGTGATCTTGGAGCCCCAGGTCGCAGTTCTCTCGATAATGTGGAAATGGCCTATGCACGACAGGTGAGTTGTCTAAAGAGACAGACAGCATGACAGGAACCTGACAGAGCCTATTCTACTCAGTGTAGTGTGACAGGCACTGTTGATGCCTGTTTTGATAAATCTGGTACTGCTGGTATTTTCTTTTTCTGGTCATAAAATGGAATAGAAAAATGTAAATAATAATTCGCTACGCTTGACACTAGCAAACAGAATATCTTCTTGATGTATTGTTATTGAACCTTCACTTCAGATCTACGTGTACAACGAGAAGGTTGTAAGTGGAAACCTGAAGCCAAACCTAGTAGACCTGTGCACGGCCGTTGCTGAGAGATTGGATGATAAGGTAGGAAGGAAATCTGTAACATCACAAATGTGTGCTTTTTTTTTTCATTGGTTTTATCTTTTTTGATGTATACATATATCAATATACATAAATCAATCTTTTATTCCCCACCCCCAATAATATTTACCTTGATCGTGTTTATTGTTTTTTTAATTGTACATGATTTATAGCTCACTGGTTAACTTTTCTCCGCAGAACGTTTCTGATGTTTGGGCAATGGTGAAACAGATGACTGATGTTCTGCTGGTTCCAGCCTCTGATACACTGAAAAGTCGCTGCTCAGTTCAGATGCAGATGGCTTTTGTTAGACAAGCTTTAAGGTTCTTGGAAGAAAGGTAATGGTGGCCGCCTACTAGTATGAAATGGGATACTGCTCAATAGCGGTGATCTATTGAGAAGGAAGTGGTGCTTAGGCTAGTGAATCGATTTACTTGTGCATAGCTCTCATATGTAATTTATTTGCAGTTATAAAAACTACACAATGACGAGTGTATATGCCAACCTGCAGCAAGCACAGCTGGGAGGTGTCCCTGGCACTTACCATATAGTGCGGAGCTTCCTTAATATCAGGCTTCCTGCTCCTATCCCTGGACTACAGGTGACTATAGTTAGGTCATGTTTTATAAATAATAGTGTGTATGAAGAACAATGCTTAAGTAATTGTAAATTTACAGGATGGTGAACTGGATGGATACCCAGTTTGGGCCCTGATATACTACTGCCTGCGCTGTGGAGATATTTTAGCAGCACAGCAGGTCGTGAACAGAGTTCAGCATCAGTTGGGGGAGTTCAAGAACTGGTTTCAAGAATATGTTCACAGCGATGATCGCAGGTAACTGCAGTAATTCTTGACGGCTGATCTCTGCTGCTTAATGTTTGGATTGTTATTTGTATGTGTCTACGGGAGAACTGATTCTCTACAGTTCTCTAGGATCTTCTAGAAATGTCATTAGTTTCTAGTGTAGTAGAACTATTCATACTTTTTTCTGTCTTAAGAATTCAGTAACATGATATTATTAGACAGGTAATTTGAAGTACAATATAGGAGGATGTAACTTTTACATATGCAAGTTCACATGCTTTACTGCCTTTCATCACAGCCCATTATACTTGTGTTGTCTTATGCACTGGAGTCCTGGGTTCGAATCCTGCCAGGAACAACATCTGCAAGGAGTTTGTATGTTCTCCCCATGATTGCATGGATTTCCTCCCATTCTACAAAAAACATACTAATAGGAAAATAAATGTACAATGTGATCCCTTTATGGGACTTACAATCTACATTAAAAAAAATAAATTAGATGTTTCAGTGCCATTGCTAGTGTTGTATAGAATCCTGCACCCAGCCATGCAGTCTGCCTTTACAAACATTTGTGAAAGAATGGGCTGCACTAAAGAACTCACTAAATTCCAGAATGGTTTTTGTAATAGTTTTTGCAATTTCTTTCTGAAATTGCAGCTTTGAATGGTATCTTTGAAAAGTGAAAGTGCTTAGAAACCTCAACCATGAAGTAGAAAACCTGTGTAAAGTTACTGAGCAGCATTGCCAAGTGCTAACATCCATAGTTGGCAACACTGTGCTAACTCAGTAACTGCAGACTTCCAAACCTCTCTTGCCATTAAAACCAGCACGAAAACTGTGCGACAAGAACTTCATGACCCGGGTTTCCATATCCAATCTGCTGCATGAAAGCCTCAGATCACTAAGCACAATGTCAAGAGATGAATGGAGCAGTGTGAAGTATACTGCCACTGGACTCTGGAGCATTGGAGTGTGATCTCTAGCAGGCTAATAGATGAGTCTGGGTTTGACAAATGCCAGAACATTACATGCCCGTCTGCACTGTGCAAACTGTAAAGCATGGTGGAAGAGGGGTAATACTAAGGGTTAGTCTATATTTCCTAGTTTCAGTGAAAGGAAATCTTAATGCTTCAGCTTTCAATGATATTAAGTAAAATTGCATGAATTGAACTTTGAGAACAGTTTGGGGAAGGTCCTTTTCTGTTCCAATATAACTGTGCACCAAGCAAGGTCCATAAAGGGTTTGAGTTTAGTGTGGAACAATTTGACTGTCCCGCACAGAGACCTGACCTCAACCCCATCGAACACAATGATAAAGATTGCAGACCCTGCACCAGGCCCTCTCAACATCTGTGTCTGACTTCATGAATCAAATACCCACAGACATACTCTAAAGTTTGTAGAAAGTCCTCCATTGGATTTAGTATGGGACCTAACAGCTCCTTTAAGTGCAATGTGTAGGTGTACTTCTGTCCATATAGTAATTTCTAGAAGCTGTTCCAGTCCAGATATTTATCTTGAATGGGTTCTCTTGTTCCAGGTTATGTCCTTCAACAGAAAACAAACTCCGCCTACATTACAGAAGAGCTGTAAGGTCAAGCACTGATCCCTATAAAAGAGCTGTCTACTGTATCATTGGCCGCTGCGATGTGGCAGATAATCATAATGAGGTGGCAGATAAAACCGAAGACTATCTGTGGTTGAAGGTGAGTGGTGACATTCACAGGCAAAATTATAATTTCTGATAGCGAGCTCACATTATGCAGATTTTTCTAACCTTGACACTTTGCAGTAGAATTGTCATTGTCGTCATGGACCTAAGTTTCCACCTTGTTTGTTGGCTTACTTTCTCAAGAGGCTCAGAGGCCCGTGATCAAAACTCAGGACAGATCCTATTCCTGATCAGTTTTGTGGACCGTTCTCACTGACCTCAATGAATGGGTCTGTGGATGCATGGGTGGCATACAGATGACATCCATGTTGTGCATACCGCCTTTTCTGTATTTTTAAGTTTTACTAATTTTATACAATCTGCATAAAAAAGTTTCTTTTCTGCATGCAGCTCTAGCCTAAAGAAGTATTCTGAGCTATTTATGGCATACTTACTGAATCTGGAGGTCCATCATTAAAATGAGGCACATGGTTAAAACATTTCACCTTTTTTGCATGGCCTAATATTTTTTTTAATAATACCCTGAGTAGCATTTAGTACAGATAAGCAATGGGTGATACCAGAGACAGATACCATATTTCTTCTGCATCTCAGTGTTCTGTATTTTTTTTCATACAGTTGAATCAGATTTGCTTTGATGATGACACTAGCAGCTCTCCTCAAGACAGGCTTACTTTGCCACAGTTCCAGAAGCAGCTCCTTGAAGACTATGGTACATAGACTACAAATATGTATGCAAAAATGCATTCCAAATCTGTACAGGATTTTTATGGGATTGTTCTGTGTTTCAGGGGAATCGCATTTTGCTGCTAACCAGCATCCCTTCCTGTATTTTCAAGTCCTATTTCTTACTGCGCAGTTTGAGGCCGCTATTGCCCACTTGTTCCGTACAGAGCGCACACGCTGTCACGCAGTGCATGTGGCACTTGCTCTTTTTGAACTTAAGTTGCTTTTGAAGTCCTCTTCACAGAGTGCACAACTGTGTAAGTATGCAAGTTCTCTATAGTTATGTCATATTTGCTTTCCTTCTCTGTATCTTGACATGACATAGCTTAGACTGATAGCCAAGTGATAGGACTGTAGATGGCCAGTAATTCTTCTCATTAATACTGTTTTGTTTTTGTGCTTTTCCTTATTTTGTCAGTATTGAATACTGTCTGTCATTATCGTTCAGCTAATGTTCTTTGATATGCAGTGTGTTTGTGTATACACATATATAAGGGAGCACATCCTATTTGTTTACTTGGGAGAACAGAGCGCTACACACACACACACACACTCACACACACGGTATGGCTGGGCCTAGAACTAGTCAAGTCCCACTCAGGTTGTCAGTCTAGATGAGCTACTCAGTAGTTGGTAGGTAGGTATTGTAAATATGTTATACAGTTTTGCATTTGTCATTGCAGTGAGCCAGGAAGGAGGGGACCCTGTTGGTGTCAGACGTCTCAACTTTGTCCGTCTCCTTATGCTTTACACACGGAAGTTTGAACCAACAGACCCCCGAGAAGCTCTGCAATATTTTTACTTCCTCAGGTGGGTGTTATGAAAACCAAAGAGTAGACTGTTAAAGATTCTATTTGCATTGATTTAAAGGTATGCAGTGATCAGAAAGGGGGACATTTGTCCCTTCCGATATTTTGAGAATTGTTTTTTGCTGTGTGTATTTTTTATTTCAAAGCATCTATTCATGTATAAATTTATTAGAAAGTATTGTTGTATTACAGCATTGTAATATATCGTAAAGAATAATGTTTCCTTCTACACGTGTCATGCTGATTTTCTCCTGCTTACCTTCATACAGAATGTCCAGTAGCACACGTTTCCATATTCAACCTTCACATACACAAGACTTTGGGAGGGGGGGACGGAGGCTGCTGCCAGCAAGTGAATTGATTTATTGCCTGGTTCTGTACAGTGGTAGAGCAGTTTCAGTGCTTAGCCATTGCAGTTATTTGTGTCTTTCCTTAAGCCTCCTGCCCCTTCCCTATCCATAGACTTCTATGTTAAAAGTAACTCAGCCTGATTAATGGAGAGCAAAGCAGTTTTTTTTTTAATTGAGATCTATTACAAAGTTTCTTATATTAACTTATACTACTCATTTATGACCAGATGTATTAAAACTAGAAATACTTTTTAAAAATATGTACCTGAAACAAACATTCACGTAGATATCTGCCATAGCGGCAGGAACCCTTCAGATTGTACTACATCATATATTATTAGCAGAAGAGTTAGATGGGGACTTGCAGCATAGAGAAGGTGTAAGCTGTAACTCAGTTTTCAGAATATTAGAGCTTACTTCCCAATTGGAGAGAAAATAGGCTAAGCCACACACCCTTTCTCTTATCCATTATTACAAATGCTGGATTGTAATTTGAAATGGCATGGACGTGTGTGTTTTAGTGCTGGGACTGCGTTGCAAGCCTTTTTTTTTTCTTGCAGAAATGATAAGGACAGTCAAGACAAGAATATGTTCCTTCGATGCGTCAGTGAACTAGTGATTGAAAGTCGAGAGGTACAGACACTTCTGGTCTTAATACTCATTCCTCTTTTTAAGTTGGCATCTGATTATTTTTCTCTTTCATTTATAGTTTGATATGCTTCTTGGGAAGTTGGAGAAAGATGGTACAAGAAAGGTAATGGAATTTGTCACTTTACAAAAAACGTATAAAGCTCTGACATTATAAGCTTATTGTCAGAATGTGCAGCATGATTATGGCTGTCAGTTTTGTTTTATGCCAGGTTGTCCCATCTTTTAACATTTGTATTATTTTGGCAGCCTGGCGCAATTGATAAATTTACAAGGGACACAAATCCTATCATAAGCGAGGTGGCATCTGTAGCAGAACAGAAGGGGCTGTTTGAGGAAGCTGCTAAGCTGTATGACTTGGCAAAGGTAAATATCTCGCATTGTTTCCCAATGAACATTCCATGTTAATATTTAGTGCATTGTTGTAAAGGGAGGTTAGGAAAATAATTCTTCAGTGCAGAATCTGTATTTACACCAAAAGTTTTTATTTGACTATAATGTCTTGACTATCTCTCAGAGAATCATTTAGATCAAAACTGAATTGCACATAGATTTATTTAAAAAGAGTCAGTGCAAACACACAGGCATGGTGGAAGAGTGACCTATATGGTCTTCTGCTATGTTATTGATGGCAGCGCCGTCCACACAAGCCGTGGATAAAGCAGAACAGGGGCAGGGTGTCTTAATCAATAGGGAAAACTGTGCAAAGGAGTTAAGAGCACCACATAATAAGTGACAGCAGTCTGAAGTTAATTTTAAATTGCCAAGACCTTTAATGCTTTTGCCACACATTAGCGAATTCTCATGGCTTCTGAACAGGTACAATTATTTGAAGTGCATGTTCACATCTGGATATTTTGTTCATCTCTTTCTGCAGAATCCAGACAAGGTTTTGGAGTTGATCAATAAGTTGTTGAGTCCGGTTATTTCTCAAATCAGCTCTCCGCAGTCTAACAAGGAGCGACTGAAAAATATGGCGCTGTCTATTGCTGAAAGGTGAGATGATTCTCTATTTATTGCATCAAAATCTGATGTTCAGCAGTTTAGAGGAGGCAAAGTCATCATCAAAATGTACTGAGCAAGACTGCACACTCTTCAAGATTGCATTGAGAAGTACCTGAGTTTTCATTAAAAGTTGAAATGTGTGCAGGGTCTTGCTGGGCAGTCTATTCTATGACTGTATAAGCAGTCATAAATTATTTCTTATCAGTTTTTCTGCTACTAATAATCACTAGAGATGAACCGATCCGAACAGCACGCTCGCATAGAAATGAATGGACGTAGACGGCACGCGGGGGGTTAAGCGGCCGACCGCCGTCAAAGCGGAATTACCAGGTGCATCCATTCATTTCTATGGAGCGTGCTGTTCGGATCGGCTGATCCGAACAGTACTCGCTCATCTCTAATAATCACATTATGGCTGAAACACATTTTACATTTGTCTCAGGCTGTGGGTTTGTACAATAAGGGTCAGTCTGCCCCCTCCCCTATTCATTACTGATACTGTTCTGCCAGGAGTAACTATAAAATACCAAACAAATAGCTGAGGAAAGCCCAAGTGACCATAATGTTGGTCATCTAGGAACACTGGACAGCAAATACATGCAGACAAGCAGGTGAAACACAAGAGAAAAAAAAAACATGCACATAGTCATTAAAGCTACTTGCTGCCTGTGAATAATATCCCATCTCTAATCATGCAAGCAGCTAGAAGTACATACAAGTACATATGTAGGCTTTTCTTACATTGTAAGTTGTGAGATTTGCAAACTGTTCAGTTTTTTCACAGAGCAACAGTTTGCAGACGTGTGTGTTTGTGTGGTGTGAGGAGAATCAACCTCTCCCATCTGCATTCACTGTGTGAAGACAGAACAGAACCTCCTCGTCGATCTTGTGTCTATGGGCAAACTTCCCATAGAAAAGAGTGAACTTCAAATTGGATAGAAGGGAGAATCACATGCTCTATGAAAGGAGACCAAGTTGCCTGAAAAATTTGTGACTATTTAATGAATTGACGACTTTGCAAAACGAGCATTTGAATTCCTGTTTCTACTTACCGTATTTTTCGGACTATAAGACGCACTTTATGCGTCCCCGTACAGCTGCAGGGTCACCTGTCAATGTGGCCTTGCAGCTGTTGCAAAACTACAACTCCCATATATTAAATATTTTACCATTTTTTGCTTCAAAATTTTTCCCCTATTTTCCTCCTCTAAAACCTAGGTGCGTCTTATAGTCCGAAAAATACGGTAAATCCTTTTTACTGCTAGATGTTTTTATGTTGGTTTTTAGCAAGATGCTTGTGTGGATGAGTGACAGTCATCTTTAGTCTTCATATAATATAAACCCAATATTTTTTTTCATTTCCAGGTACAGATCACAAGGTGTAAGCGCAGAAAAAGCAGTAAACTCTACATTTTATCTGCTGTTGGATCTCATGACTTTCTTTGATAACTATCATTCTGGCCACGTGGATTTAGCATTTGATGTAAGTTTGTAAGGCGGCATCAAACATCTGTAGTTGGGGTGATTGTGTTTAAAAGACGTAATCATTTTTATAGGAGTGTTTCTGAATTAGTAGACTTCACGCTATATTTGAAGTGGAGGTAAAGGGCTGCTCCAGTTTCGTGAAGTAGTGGCTTTATCACTAGGATATGCCATCACTTTGACACATTAGTGTGCACTATTTTAGACCTACCAATCCCAAAAAGTAAAGGAGCTGCAGCACTAAATCAGACCCACACCAATGATTACTGTAGGTGGTAGCATATAATAACTATATGCCTCACTTTATGAGATGGCAGTATCCCTTTAAGGCCAATACTTTTGTGTCTTAATATCTTTATCTTGTTAATAGATTATTGAGAGGTTGAAGATTGTGCCTCTGAGCCAGGACACCGTGGAGGAGAGAGTTGCTGCATTCAGAAACTTCAGTGATGAGGTAAGTGAACAAAGAGATATGCATATAATATCAAGCAAAAGTATGAAGTGGTTTTCAATGTCTTTAGGATGTGCAGTAAAAAAAAAAAAAAAAAAGCACAAGTCGACCCACCAATCTGCAGAATAAATCGCCACCACATTTGTGTATCAGACATGGCAACTCTGGAAGTGGACTTCTCTGCTAGTGCAGCTTAGCCATGTTCAGCAAAATGGATGAACTGCAAAGTTGGGCACAGTTGCAAGTACAGACGTAATACCATGTCTGGTCCAACACAAATATCATTTCATGCTGTTAAATGGCAAGGGAACACTCTGTTCACCTGTCTATGCTATTAACCTATTGAAGTAAGCTTATTTTGTTTATCTCTACTTATGCTATTTCCAGGTCAGGCATAATTTATCAGAAGTTCTTCTTGCTACAATGAACATATTATACACCAAATACAAGAGGTTGAAGAGCAGTGGCCCATCTACACTTGGAAGACCACAGCGAGTATCAGAAGATAAAGACTTGGTGGGTAGTAGTCTGGTGTTTTGGGTATATATATAGTTGATTGTTTCTCTTGTTTATGTGTGTCACTAAATGCTTTTGTTTCATGCAGGTGTTACGCAGTCAAGCCCGGGCTCTGATCACTTTTGCTGGAATGATTCCATTCAGAATGTCTGGAGACACAAATGCACGGCTTGTACAGATGGAAGTCTTGATGAACTGATTCCGATATTTGTTTAAACCTTTTACAAGCACTATGTTTAGTATTGTTGTTGTTACTATATCCCAAATACAACTTATTTTGTTTTCAAGATCCTGTTGATTTATTTCTGTCCATCAGCTCCTTCTTGGATTTGGAGTCTCGACTGGAATAGTCCTTCACAAGCTTGCTTCAAAAAAATGTGTCTGATTCTGACTAACATAATATCTTCCACGTGTATTCCCACAGAGGCTAAAGGAAACTCCTGGCCACTTTGCAAAAGTCCACATGGGTGGTGTGGATTACCTGCTTCTGCAGGACCCTGCAGTCCCTAAAGTAGTGATTTCCTGCCTTATGTCTGAAGAAAGCCATAGTGTCAGGGACCCCTGGTTGGGTTAAAACTACCCTGATAAGAATAAAAATCTTATAACATGGCTGATAAAAAGACCTTTATCCAGTCAACCATTGTTGTAATTTTTATTGAAGACTATTTGCAATGTTGTTTCATTTTAGGAGTGGTTGAAAAATAACAATAAATCATTGTGAAGGTGGACGTTCCCTACCAGACCCTTTGTGGCATTGACCTGCACATTATGTGCACGCTCTGTAGAGATATTTGAATTACTCATTCTATTACTGTATTTCACCAAAGTCTTTGCCCTAGGTTATACTGGCTGACTCTTTTAGTCAGTGTTCTCTTTTTATCTACCCTTGATCTCTGTAAACAATTCCAGGTATATATTTCTGCAAGGTTTTTAGAGCTGCAGAGAAACATTCCTTGACCAACAAGCGTGATTTATGGGCTTGACTAATGAATTACAAAGTACATTGCTTAGTTTTTGGGTTTTTTTTTTCTCCTTTTACCTTCATTCATGTAGCAGGTAAAATAACGATTAAAAAATACTTCTTGGGTGGCAATATGACTTTTTAATATAAATATATATATATAGCGTTGCTCTCTATTGTAGCTTTTTTTAAATTCCTATTAAAGACAATTTATATCATAGTGTACAGTAAATGGCAGAGTCTGTAGTGAATTGCAAATATGTGCGAATACTTTGAGCAACATCAGTATTTCTTTAACCTAAAGTAAAAGTCTATTGCAGTGTCCATCCTTGTTCTACCTGTGAGCGTTGTATTGCACTACTAACTGTTTCCAGGACAAACAGGGTTAATTCCACCTTACATAAATTTCCCCTTACCCTTAGGGCAGACAATACACTTTTTCCATTAACTTCCCAGGATACTGCCAAACTCATTGTAGTAAAACTAATTTGCTCGCTGTCTCAAATGCTCTTGATAAAGATTTCTATCTTTTGGGCCCATTACAGCTGCATGTGACCTAAGACTTCAATAACCTTAATGAGACTTGTAATCTGATGCATTGAAAATGAAAAGGTTTTTTTTTTTACCCTTTGTAGAAAGTTTCATGGTAGATCTGTTATATTGTGAATGCAGCAGGGTCTTCATTCAGTTAGGAATTGAAAGGGGTTGATCGCTTTGTACAATCCCTGTTTGTTAGGATCCTTCTTCGATGATAAGATGTTCTGCTGCTGAGGTCTCGGTGATCCCCTGTAATCTGTGTGGATACCCTGCAGCGCCACCACAGGGGAAATGAAGCATTACATAGTTCTTGTAAATCAGTGGCCTGTCTGTGTAGTGCACAACTTGGGTCTATAGTGAATGCTGCCCTTTGTAGTTGTGGTTTACCCTGGGCAATAGATAAGGCTCTGGATTGTGGGTTTTCCTCTATTAACCCACTATTCCCTTAGGGTCTGTTTCTATGTTCAGGTTTTCTGATTAAGTTCTGAAGCCAAAACCACGTGTGGATCATAAAGGGAGAGAACATTAAAGGACAGGTTGTACTACTTTATTTAAATCTACTCTTGGTTTCCACTGTTTTTTGATGCTTCTTTTATGTTTGTTTTATGGTGCTGTTTTTTCAGCTTCCTATTTTTGTTCTGCCCTCAGGATAGAGGAGGATGTGTCCAGAGGCACAAAGGTCGCTAAAGGCCAGAGACCAACGTGTAGGGTAAACACCTCAATTAAAAACCGCGACGTTTCGCAGTCCCTGCAAAGTGGATGGGAACTTTTGCTAATCCCACCCACACATTGCAGTAAAATATCCTCAATGGAAATGCTGCGATTTCAAAAACCTCTGCATCTTTATAAATCGTAGCATTATAATTATACCTATGGAAATGTTGCCATTTTCCTTATAGGTATAAAGGAACAGAAAGTCTGCAGAGGAAAATTCTGTGCACTTTCTGTGAAAAAACAAACAAACAAAAACACAATGCATTTTCACTATGGTCTTTTCTACAGCGCTTTTTGGCTGCAGCTCATTACATAGGTCCTTAGCTTTAGTCTCTCCTCATAACAGGTCCTCTATGCCCCTTATGTTTATGGCCCTCTGTCTTTTTCAAGCCTAGTACAGTCTTTCTATGATCTGCCCTGAACTGAACTGTATAATCTAGGTGGGACTATACCTTTTTAATACATGACAATATCCTGCCGGCCTTAGAAGCATTCAGTTGACATTGCATACAGGTCCTTCTCCACCAGTGACTCTCCCAGCTTTACTACCCCCTAGGACATATGTTCTATGCAGATTATATTTACCCAGATACTTAACTTTACATTTATCCACATTAAACCTCATTTGCCATGTGGATGCCCAAACACTCAGTCCGTCCAAGTATTTTTTGTTACCTATGCACTACCTATTGCACTGTACTACATATCTTGGTGTCAACTTCAAAAATATTTGCGTTGCCAGTTTAGGATTATTTTTTCTTTTCATTATAATATGTTTGCAACTGGAATAGAGGCCTCCAGGAAAATCTGTTTAGTAGTGTAAAATATTTCCCATTGTAATAATGTAGTCTCAGGCCTTACTATAACTCCTAGGCAGCAGGCCCGCTGCCTCGGGGTCATATTTGACGCAGACCTTTCCTTCACCCCTCATGTTGAATCACTCGCACGTTCATGCCACCTCCACCTCAAAAACATCTCCAGAATACGCCCTTTTCTCACCAGAGATACACTAAAGACACTTATTGTCTCTTTCATTCATTCTCGCCTTGACTACTGTAACTCCTTACTTATCGGTCTTCCCCTCACTGAACTCTCCCCTCTACAATCTATTCTGAATGCAGTGGCCAGGCTCATCTATCAGGCTAGACGCTACAGTGATGCCTCTGGTCTGTGCCAGTCACTACATTGGCTGCCTATTCATTATAGAATAAAATATAAAGTTATCACCCTCATCCACAAGGCTCTTCATAATGCCGCACCTCCCTACATTTCCTCCCTCATCTCTGTCTACCGCCCAACCCGTGCTCTCCGTTCGCTCAATGACCTAACACATCCTCTATTATCAGAACCTCAAACGCTCGTATACAAGACTTCTCCCGAGCTGCACCACTTCTCTGGAATGCTCTACCCTGGACAATCAGATTAACTCCCAATTTCTACAGCTTCAAGCGCAAACTAAAGACACATCTTTTCAGACAAGCCTATCACAATTTCTAACGTAAACCCTTAACCCTCCTCTGTCCCCGCTCCCACATGATATGAGGCCATCTCAGGATAACTTTCTGTCCAAGCTCCATCCACATGTTACAGGACACGACTGGTGACGGCTCATAAAGTTTTATGTTTGTGTAATGACAGTCACCTCTATTACAAAAGTGTCTGACCTCTGCATAAGCAATACCGCCCCTGCTACCTCTTGTGTCACCCCCTCTACCTCATAGATTGTAAGCTCTTGCGAGCACGGCCCTCAGTCCCATTGTGTGAAATGACTTTCTTTGTAATGTATCTGTCTGTATTTGAACCCTACAAATTGTACAGCGCTGCGGAATATGTTGGCGCTATAGAAATAAAATTTATTATTATCTAACAATTGAATAACGCTGTGCTATATGCTATAAGCCCTTTGGGGTGGTGTTTACTAGTAGATGACATAGATATGGATGGGTTGTGGCACATGTTCATATATACTGCCACCGTTTCTCACCCTGACTACTGAGAAGAGAAGTGGTGACCGGTATTCATCGAGTCCTTACCTAATACAGAGGTATTTTACCCAATAAAAATGCTTTATGTGGAGTTTGGTTTTTTAACAACTCCACATGAGTACATAGAGGAACGAACAAAACTGAGAAATGGGGCGACTCGGATAGGAAAAAGATGGAAAGCAGTTCATCCAAATGACATACAATTAGAGAAACCAGGACTGTCATTTTGCTCCTCTAATAATAGACACGTGTTTGGTCAATACAGTCGTGTATTGTGTTAGGATGAAAGACATGCCTTGGGAATGTAATGCAAGTGTACCTGTTACCAAGGGGGAGGTATCAGCTGCAAATCCATCAGGGACCATCTACTCCTAAATTCTCATACAGGATCATGCAGATCAGAGGACTCCTTTTTGTACAAGGTAAGATTATAATTTAGGTATAAAGTGTTCATTTCTCAGTCCTTTGGTGCTGAATACTGAGGGACATACATGTATCCTCAGGCAGGGACGTTACATTGTGTATACTTGGATGTTGATCTATAGATTTGGGAGCTATGGTAATTCATTGCGGTGAATGAATGTCTTATTATGCTACATAACACTGCAGTTTTAGGTCATTGTGTGGTTTTTACTGTTCTTATGTGGTTATTACTTTTTTGTACCACAATGTGATTTTTAGTAGTTACATAGTAGATAAAGTTGGATGAAGACTCAGGTCCTAGAATTCCAATTCCAAACTCTAAAGTGTTGATCCAGAGGAAGGCAAAAAACCCCAAGAGGGTTATACCAATTGCCCCATGTCAGAGGAAAATGATTTCCTGACTCCAATCTGGCAATAAGTATAAATCAACTTGTCCTTACCAAAATCTAAGATTTCTCTGTTCGATAAGGGCATCCAGGTCCTCTTTGAACTTGAAAACTGAATCCACCATCACCACATATCACCTACTTATTCCCTTATTAAGGTATATGGTTTTCACTGGTCCTATTTAGAATGCTTTTAAAATGTCCCATTTTGTTTGTGTTTCATTTGGAGGACATCGTCCCAGTTTATGCTGCTAAACTCCTCTCTCAGCTTGTGGGTTTCCATCTTTTTCTGAAGATTACATCCAGCCTTATCCTTTCAGTCCTGTGACGCTGTTTTATGTTGATACTATTGCCTATTCAACTGTGTGGCCCTGGGGCCCAGGAGCGGCTATGCTATCAGAAAGCCCATCTCCCATCAATACAAATGTTTCCGAGATCTCCTCGTCCCCAGACTTACACCGATGTTTAATAGTATCGATGTTGATACACCGTTCACACGTCAGTCTGTCTTGGCACTTATTAACTGATAAGGATCCGACCAGTTGCGCAAGTTATTGTCCAGTTTCCCTCATTAACGTCCATGTCAGGCTATGCTCTAAAATACTGGCTAACTGATTGTCCCTTTAAGGCTGGGCCTCATCCATACTGGGGATGGGATCCTTTCCATGCCTTTCTTGGTACAGAACAGGAGCAGGAAGGGGTGCCCCTTGTCTTCCCTTCTATATGCACTTATGATGGAAGACCTGGTGGTGGTGTTGCATGATCCAGTGTGTCTTCAAATGGGACACAAACAGGTTAAGACAATGTTATATGCCAACAATTTCTTCCTATATGTATAATTTCCTACTCAGCCACGTATTTTGCTCATGTTGATTTTTAATGTGTTCAGACATTTTGAGCTTCTGAGTAATTTTAAAGTTAATCTTTCTAAGAGCCAGACCCATAAAATTACCCTGTACCCATCCAAGGCCACCCACATGGTGTATTGCTTTTCTTTTAAATGGCAGTCCACATCTATTAAGTACCTGGGAGCTCAGGGGACATTATACCATGTGGAGGGGCAGCTGTGGGACATTATAGGGCATGCTCACATGGCGGAAAAGGCCGCGGAAACTTTTTCCGCCGTGTGAACAGGGTATATCTCTAGAATAGTCTGAAATAAATGTGAGGTTTTGGAATCACCCCAGATGGGCAGTTATATTTCACTCTTGTGGAGCTATAGCCAGCGCTACTGAAGGCCCTTTAGTTTGTGCCTGGAAAAAAGCTAACGTGGGGGTACGTCCAACTTAGTGAACCATGCACTTGTGGCCCCCATACTCAATATTTATAACCAAATTTCAGGACCTGTAAAATATAGATCCAAAGAAATATCCCTTCAAAAGCTCAGAAATCATTTTTATAGAATGAATTTCATATATCTACTTGCCTGGTCCACCTGCAACTTGTTTAGGTCACATATTTGTGTTCAATGTCCTCAACGCTATATACTGTATATAGTCTTGGGCAAAAAATTGTAAAGGGAAACAGGGCACTCACCAACCAAAAGTAAAATTTTCAAGCTTTAATTCGTCATCATTAAAAAATGTATATAGTTATTGGCTATCCCTGTCTGACACCCTGTATTTCCCCTGTGTGATCTCCCACTTTCCCTCTGTGCAGGGGCGTAAGACTGGGCACCATAGCAAACTTTGGGGCCCCCCTTCACAGTATAATGTATCATAGTGACCCCTCTACGAGTATAATGTTATATAACGGACCCCACACACAGTATATTCCTTAGTGGCCCCTCCACACAGTATTATGTCCCATTGTGGTCTCTACGGTGTTCATTGCAAAAATTTTGGGTTCTAAAAAAAAACCTCATGATGATCGGAGGCCCAGCGGAGATGATACTTAGCTCTCCTGGGCTCCAGCATGAATCACTGCTGTTTTCGGCCTTATTCAATGACATCACAGAATTTTTACTATCTATTCTTTTCCTCCTACTATTTTCAGTGACTTGATATTTCACTCTTGTGGAGCTATAGCCTGCGATACTGAGGTTCCTTTTGTCTGTGTCTGAGATCACATAAGGTATGTCTGACTCCGTGAACCACACACATGTGCTCCCCCCTTACTCAATATTTATAACTACATTTTAGGACCTGTAAAATGTGGATCCAAAAAGTAACCATTTATAATCTCTAAAATGATTGTTGTACTGTGAAAAGTAGAGCGTACATTTGAAGGCGCCCATAACCCCTCCTCATTGTGTGGTTTCCTATCTGTTCTCTCATCTCGATCTGTTCTCAGCTCATTTACTTTTTTCTTTTTTTGGCCTAAGGCTGTGACATTTAGAGTTAAAGCATCTCACCGTCTCTTATTCTGGTTAGTGATTTTCAGGTTTGGTTCTTACTGGTTCCATGGAGTATAAAACCCCCATTCTCAGTTTATTGGAATAAGTTCCCTCAAACACCAGCCTGGCGATGAAATGGCTGAAAGCAGAGATGAGACTGCAGCAGAGACTGCCCCATCCTGTGGCCGCTTCACTATCCGCTCCCTGATCAGCTCTGAAGAGAGTACCAAATCTCAGTATGGACAGCAAGAAACTGCATATGACACCTTCAATCCCAACAACCTTACCCATTCCAATACCTTTTACATGAGGACATTTGGATATAATACACTTGATGCAGTCCCAAACTATGACCACTATGCTAATACTGAAATATCTGGAGAAGTGAAAAAAGTCAGACCAACTTTAGAGGACCTCCATTCCATCTTAAAGGTAAGATACAGAGGCAAGTTACTGTAATAAAATAGCTACATTGTGATGTTCTACTACTAGTTTTTATGATGTTCTCTATAACTTACTGATTCACTCTGTTATGTTCATCATTACATTATAGTATAATATAGATTTTTCTGTCCATTTTAATAAATGTTGTCCTCTATGCCTGATAAAAGTAGATATATGTGTTACTGTCTTCTGTGATACTTCATATATTTGCCCCCCTCCCTAGTTAAACACTTATTTATAATGTATGACCGATATTATTTCTTTGTATTCCACAATTGTCATCTTCTCTTATATATTTCCTTAGGTCTAGCCTAGGCACTGAGACGTCCTTTTAGATTCTTTCATATACATCCTTCGTGCTACGGGACTAGATGGCATACAGGTCCTCGATAGAGGACAGTCAATGGCACTGAAGGGAATTTGCTGGCTAACACTCTATTTACTAGGTTATTGTAGTATTTGTGCACCAAGAAAGAATCAGTCATACCTTAAACTGACTTTTTGTGGCTCTGCAGAGATACCATTTCCTTGCTGTTATTCATTACATCCTTCTTACAGGAAATAAGTGCTAACCAGGTCTCGTTATTCTCATAAGATGTGTGTAAATGGCACTGAGTATGTAAAATACTGAAATTATACTATAGTATATACAGGAGGATATATGATATTGCTATGACATTAGATTCTTGAAGAACTATTTCCCCAAGGTGGGACTATTAAAGGATTATTTTATCTTATCTTATCTACCTGGAACCCCGGGTAGGATATAACAGAGAGACTGTTGATCAAATATCGGTCCTTTTTCATTTGGGTCAGCTAAGCAGGCAGGGACTTGCATAGAAACTATGGAGCCCTATTAGCAAATGCTAAAATTACCCCCCTTTCCCCTTCCAATAATAAATAGTATTCCAATAGCATTCCAAATACCCCCTTTCCCCTTGCAGAATAAAGAAAACCAGCCAGTGTAGAAATGATGTCCTTTCTCTTGAAATATTTTAAGTAAATGCAAAAAAGAATAAAAAAAACCCTTCCCCCCTCCTGCCTGACTAACCCTTTCATATACATTGTTCCCCAAAGTGTCTCTTATTTGACCATACACTGACCTACCGCTGCTTTTTAATGATCTCCTGACAGTAAAGCTATGGAGTTGATAGGCCAAACCACAGGATCAGCTTTCTTAATTTTACTACAACCCAACTCTTCAGCTTTTAAACCAGGGTTGGCTGCCATTTTGCCAATATATGTACTGTGCAGTTTGCTTGTGTTACCAATAAATCTTGGATTTGGACCTAAAGAAGGGGAAAACGTCCCTGAAATGTGTCATTCTTGAACACATTTTCCTATTAAAGTTGCTATATTCCTCTAACTATCCAATCCTTGGAATACCTTCTTTCTGTCATTGTGAAATATATACAGAATCCATACAGATGCTTTTTTCTACGTTCTCTAGTTGTACATCTGTTTAGAAGAAACATGCTGTCTAGATTTCATTTGTTCATACTGGAAACAACAGCACTCAGTTTGATCTGTTGTACCACATACCACCGGTGCTTGCTAGACCTCCATTTTGCCTTATCAATCACGTTCCAGGATAGTGTCCATCATTTTCATGGAAGAAATGTCACTGAACAGACCCTTAGCTGCACTGCAGTTGATGACCCCTAGTTAAGGTTTCAGTACTCACAGAGAGCTGAACCTTCGACTGTTACAAAACATCATAAGGCCCGGTTCACATCTGCATTTAGTATTCCATTTGGGGAGTCCGCTTTGGGTCCCCTGAATGGAATACAGAACGCATTAAAAAGCAGTTAGCTAAGAAACCACATGGACCCATTGACTATAATGGGGTCCATGTGGTTAATGCTCGGTGTCCGCATGAATCTGGAAGCAGCACTTTTCTCTCTGCAGGAATGTGAATCGGGCCTTAGAGTCAAGTATTATAAAATAAACAGTGATGTATATGTCCATTAGTCAAATGAGAAATTGTCATTTACAAGCAGAGGGAGAATATTACATCTTATACAGACAGCTATGGACTCAGTAGTCCAAAACACCAACTGTACCTTTAATTTACAACATCCCAACTCCAACTCCTTAAATGGCTGATAGCCACAAGTCAGAAGCTCCTCTAATTCATTAAAAAGTCAGTGAATGAATCCCTATGAAAGTAAATTGAATGAATTATAAATAAAATATCAATAATTCTATTATATAAACGAAGATAAGTAATACAATTATTTTGAAGCTAGAGGCGGTAACTGTTGTCCGACCCCTAAATTAGCTCCAACAACCAACTTTACAGCCATGCTTATACAAGACCCCTTCTTCAATTGCAAGGAAAGCATGAAGGCAATGCAAAGTCACCAGGGCCTGACCTCTCCCAAGTGGTATATTTAGGATATGCAGATTATCTAGGCCCACCTCTCTTTCAAATGTTCATATGGTTAGCCCCTATTACCCAAATGACCTTTTAGGTCCCATGGCTCTCACAAGAGATATCTGGGGCACTTCTGTGGCCTGTTTCCCTCTCTCCCCCACATGCTCCTTGATGACAGCTTCTCTATTTCACTCCATCTTCCCACTGGGACTTGCAACGACAGTCTCAGGCACTTGGCTAAAGGCAGGTCTGTTTTAGATTATAGGACTCTCTCCCTCTTTCCATTTTATGCCTTGCAGTCTAAGTTTAATCTTTCCTTTTCTAGTGAATTTTCATAGATCCAGATCTCCCACTTAACTTGGACTATTTTTAGGGTTACCCAGGCTCCCGAGTCTACAATCTTTTAGAAAATCTGCAAATCTGAAGCCTCCATGGCTGCTCTCATTTCTGATATCTGTGGGATTCTTTCAGATCCAACCCCTGATGTGTTACCTAAGAACCCTTATATTCGAAAGTCTGAGAGTTACCTGGGGTAGACCTTGTCAGATGTACCTTGGCCACTGATATGGAGATGGGCGGCAAAGACCTTCCGTTGTATCACGCACAAGGAGAACTTATACAAGATGTTGATGCAATGGTGCCACACCACAGCCTTGTTTCATTCTTTTAATATGACTATACAAGACAATTGCTGGATATGGGGTCTCCGTCGAGCCCAACATTTTCCACCTGTTTTGGTCGTGTTCCCTTCTCCAGCCTTATTGGTGCCAGGTTCAAATGTTTATAGAACTCGTGATGGGAGTTTGCTTTCTCCTACTCCCTAAGATGTTCCTGCTGGGTGAACATACCCTACAGCGTTTAATCTATATGCTCAGCCAGTTGCCTCATGGCAAAATACTGGAGGTGGGCATCCCACTGGCACTTAAAGAGCTATATGCCAGAATTACAGCTCTCCAATAATGACAAGGAGAAGTTCCAGGTGGTCTGAGGACCTTTAGATTCTTTTCTATTGTACCCTCTTAAACTTGATTGTGATTTGTAAAGTTATAATTTTTTTCTTACTTGTGACCCCCCCCCCCTCCTTCGTGGCATATTTACTATTTTTCTATTTTATATAGTATTTATATATTTTGTTACTTTTATATGTTGGAAAACTTTAATAAAAATTACAATAAATAATTTTGTATAACAGACTTAGCTGACTTAGCTAGGGCAAATATCTTGAACATGGCGGGGCACACATCAGAGGTGTCCCTATCCCACAGCAATAGAGCCCTTGGCAGTCCCTCCACAAAATATAATGTTCCATAGCAGCCACACTGCACAGTATAATGTCCCATAGTGGCCCTTTTGGTGTTCCTTGCAAATATTGCCTAAAGTTTGTGTTTGGCAGAAGCCACAATTTTGGGGTTCACTACCCAAGAATTATTATTGTACTCTGAGGTCTTGAACTCGAAGGCCCAGGGGAGGTAACAAACATGACAAACTGTGTTACTTACCTCTCCTGGGCTCCAACGCGACTTCCTGCTCAGTTGTCAACTCTCTTCAATGACGTCACAGATGTGGGTTATGTCGGCACTATTATGTGTTATGATGCCGGCCTGACCCATTTGACGTCTGTAATGTCACTATAGAGGGCCGAAGACAGCAAGAAGTTGCGCTAAAGCCCATGAGATATACGTAACACTGTTTTTTTTTAAGTTTGATCACCTTCCTGAGGTCTCCGATCGTTATACTCCAGGATCTGAAGAGAGTATAATGATAGTTGTTTCGGTCCGGTCATATTTGGTCTGAACAGAACCGCCAGGCAATCCTCACAAGATGAATCTCACTAGCTTCGCCCAACAAATATTCTTACCACATGCCGTATTTGCCGACCCTGTTCCTCCTCATGGACGTCTTTGCTTCAACTTCAACCCTCCAGGGACCCCCGTGTGCCTCATATTATGCTGCCCAGTCTTTGCTGTATGTTTGTTCCTTTGCTATATATATGTATAAATAGTACCATTATGAAGAAAAAATCGTCCTGCAAACATTAAGCTCTCATGTGGCTCTATGAATGGAAAAATAAAAAATAGTCAAAAATGAAAATCGAAAATGCAGATGGGAAAGGGTTATAAAAACAAGACAAAAAAACTGTAGCAGCCAAAGTCAGCATGGTCCTGACTGTGGTTATCACTTAGAGCATTGCCTATGCTGATACATTGTAACGGACCACCACCTAACAGAAATCAAGAAAAAAATACTTTTCAAAGTTACTTCATTTTGCCATTTGTATAGGATATACAGTAGTATATAGACTGCTTAGACTTGGAGTCGGCTATAAACTCTCACATTCTGTCTCTACAGCAAGATCACCTGCAGCTTCCAGTATATGAAGCCAGTGACTCTCCTGATGGAGAAGCTGAAAACGTGGTGCAGAAACCAGCAGGGGAACCTGTTAGATTTGGGTGGATAAAAGGTGTAATGGTAAGATCTAAAAGATTAATGACAGATACCTGCTGTGTATTCCATTTTAGAATTTTTTTAGGGGGTCTAGCTATACTCAATGCACCAAGGTCCTGGCGCTTCATAGAACCCTCTACCAGAGGTATTACAAATAGTACACTAGTAAGGGCCATTGTTACGGATTTTGCAATAGGGCTCAAGAGCTTCAATATGCACATGTGTTCTGTATTCATTGAGGTTTTAAAAAAAAACAAAAAACTTCTAGATTATTCTATTAATATGGTAGAGTACATACTTGGTTATTATACAGATAGATGTGTTCCACTATGGCTAAAGAAGTTGCATAGTTAGTCATAAAAGGGCTGTGATACTTGAGGGGACCCAAAAGTTCCTTGGCCACAAAGAAAAACACCAGTATTACAAATGTCACATGTTAGGTGTTATATGATACTACAGACTTTGCATTATGACTCAGGAGCTTCAAGTCTTCTTGGGCTATTGTCTGCCTCTCACAATTACTTTTTCACTTCTAACATAGAAGAAATAATCCTATGTATTGCCATGTCACTTTTCCATACCTTTTAAGATCCGCTGCATGTTGAATATATGGGGAGTAATTCTTTATCTCCGACTGCCTTGGATAACAGCTCAAGCTGGGATAGGTCAGTACCATGTTCCATTTTCAAGTTACACTTTCTCATAACTGATATTTCGTACAGTAATTCATTGCTTACTCTTCCCATAGCACTCACCTGGATAATAATCTTCATATCTATAACAGTCACCACCATCACAGGATTGTCCATTTCAGCCATTTCCACCAATGGGAAAGTCAAATCAGGTAAAGTCATTGTGTGCCACCTGCCCATAGAAAAATAAAGCCACAGTTGTAGCAAGTTTTATATCCATCGGCAACTATGTTTGGGACCTCCACAAATTAATTCTATGCCAAATGTGACTGCATTTGTGTAGGGCATTAAAGGGGTTTTCTTATCTCAGGGTTTCACCTGCCCTCCTGTCTCCTCTTCCCTCCACTTCCTGGTTTTCAGCTGGATTTACATACACAGATAACAGAAGTGCTGCTCAAGAAACTTATCTAGCCCTTATCAGGGCTCATAAACTTAAAGCAGTATGCAGAAATAGAGCACGATAGATAAAGCAATGTGCTGGATAAAACAAACTGCAAATCTGAACGAGTATGATCCTTCAAATGCGAATACCCCTTTAAGCTATTTTTGGGATACATTTAGTTTGTGCCAATTTTTGTCCAACTTTTAGAGTCAACACACAATAGAGGCATTGAAGCACATTCTTTTCAAATAATTTGATGTGGAGATTTAAAGATATTCACTTTAAACACAATACCGCTTTGAGATCTTATGTACTGTGGAAG
Organism: Leptodactylus fuscus; assembly: GCF_031893055.1. Taxonomy (NCBI): domain Eukaryota; kingdom Metazoa; phylum Chordata; class Amphibia; order Anura; family Leptodactylidae; genus Leptodactylus; species Leptodactylus fuscus. The sequence continues at coordinate 50,319,422 of NC_134271.1, read as the reverse complement.
CCATTTTTAAATATATCATTTTAGGCAGTCATAACTTTTTCTGATACAGATCTCCAAATCCCATAATTTGACATACAGATAAAAAAATGAAATTTTGACTGCCAGCTACCACCACTAGAGGCAGTTTACTGTACTGTCAGTATTGTGTATGCAGTAAACTTTCTCTAGTGGAGACCGCAGACAAGAAATTAGAATTTTCTCTTCCTATAAAAAAATCTAGCTGTCTGAAGTCTCCACTAGAGGGTGCTTACTGCATACACAATACTGACAGTACAGTAAGCTCCCTCTAGTGGAGACTGCAGACAGCTAGATTTTTAGATGAAAAGAAAATTCTAATTTCTCTGGAGGGAGACCTTGTCCAAGAAAGCTGGTGGATGGACCATAACCCACAAATATGTTAACATTTTAGCCATTTATAAGTTAAAAATGAATGGGTATTTTATAGATAATCACTTTTGAGTGTGAAATAATAGAGAATGACCCACAGCCCAGGTATAAGTTGTAAGTGTATAACTATTGCACTACTTGTGGCTCATGTCTGCAAACTTAACTATTGGTGTGTTTCTTCACTGAAAATGTAGGAGGTACATATTTCCTTATATCTAGAAGTCTGGGGCCTGAGCTGGGAGGATCCATTGGGCTTATATTTGCATTTGCCAATGCTGTTGCAGTCGCCATGCATACTGTTGGTTTTGCAGAGACAGTTCGTGATCTAATGCAGGTAAAAGGAATATATGTATCCATTGGAATTAGAGATGACAAATACACGCTGCCATAAATAACATCTATCATTTTCTGACCTATAGGAAAATGGAGCAACCATTGTGGATCCTTCTAATGACATAAGAATTATTGGCATCATTACTGTCTTTATCCTATTAGGAATTTCACTCGCTGGTATGGAGTGGGAGGCTAAGGTAAGGACTATGCCACCAAACACGGACTCATTCTCTCCATGTGACTTCATGCTCTGTTCAGTCTAACTGTGGGGGACCTGAGAGACGTATTTTCTGTCAGCTTTTCACAAGTCTACTACATCAGAGTTTATGGCATACACTTCCTTAGTACAGAGCTACATGGCGTTCATGCATGGCCAATATGGCAACTCCATTATGACTCCATACACAGTGTACTGTGATATAGCTTGGAGGTATAAACAGTCACTTAGGAAATGAACCTGCATACAAAACACTACACATTACACTGATCCCTATTGGAATAGGAATGTCATATATCGAAATTTTACTTTTTATTTGTTACAATTCATAACCAAGTATCTTCGATGTACTTCCAATCTCTGTTCTTCAGGCTCAGATTCTCTTCTTTATTGTGATTATGGTGTCATTTGCAAACTATTTGGTCGGGACAGTGATTCCAGCCTCAGAAGAAAAAAAAGCCAAAGGTTTCTTCAGCTACAGAGGTGAGAGTTGAAGGTCTGTGATTCCTCAGAATGTAGCATTTAAAACATAAACCTTTTCTTGGAAATACAAGAAATACACAAAGCTAGCTGCTACATTCTGTTACATTGCGAATCAAGCAGCTCTTTAAGCCTGCTGTGCTTTACTATAACAGTCTATCACTGCACAGAATATGGAAATAAATCAATTAATAGTCTCTCCCCCTCCCCTGTCCATAGAGTTCTGTGTGTGAGCTGGGTACCAATACAGATTCTATTGAAGCAAACAGACTGATGATATATATATATATATATATATATAACTTTCATATTTCATTTTTCTATATACAGCTGACATCTTTGCTGAAAACTTTGTGCCTGCTTGGAGAGGAAATGACGGCAGCTTCTTTGGAATGTTTTCCATTTTCTTTCCTTCAGCCACTGGGATTCTAGCTGGAGCTAATATTTCGGGAGATCTTAAGGTACATTGAATACAATAGATCATATCAAACTGAAATACAGATGTAGCAGTTAAGCCTGACTTCTGCAACTGGTTTAACTACTACAGTATGATATCTTATCACAGAGGACAACAAAACCCAAAGAAAAGTCATTGAAAACATTTATATCATATATTTACCGTATATACTCGATTATAAGCCGAGTTTTTCAGCACAGTTTTTGTGCTGAAAAAGCCCCCCTCGACTTATACTTGAGTCCAACAAAAAAAGAGAATTTTTTTTTTTTTTTTTTTGTGGGGGTATCTATGACCAGCCACAATAGTAATGTATTGAATCTCCCATAAAATAGTGAAAAAAAAATATAATAAAAAATTAAATAAAAGTTCTAAATCACTCCTTTCCATAGAATACATATAAAAGTAGAAAATTACTGTGAAACAAATACACATTAGGTATCCCTGTGTCTGAAAGTGCCCGGTCTACTGAATATAGGGTATCTGCAGTACTCCTGATCCATCGGGAAGGGGTTAATAGGAGCACCGCAGATACCCTATATTCAGACAGACTGAATTCCAAGTGGGGAAAAAAAACCCAGTCCTCAAGCTCAAGGAAGGGGCAGACAGACAACCAAAACACCCCATCCCCTTTCCCAGCACCCAGCATCTACTGCACCCAAAAACTCTGACCATTTTAATTTTTGAAATTTTCCAGTAGCTGCTGCATTTCCCCCCTCGGCTTATACTCAAGTCAATAAGTTTTCCCAGTTTTTTTGTGGTAAAATGAGGAGCCTCGGCTTATATTCGGGTCGGCTTATACTCGAGTATATACGGTATATATAATACAATTAATTATGTTTAGGCATTTTCAACACACACTCACATTGTGTTTGCTTCTATGTGTTTTTATGTAGTTTTATTTTTTTCCTTACTCAGGACCCAGCAGTCGCTATTCCTAAAGGCACTCTCATGGCCATCTTCTGGACAACCATCTCATACCTGATTATATCTGCCACTATCGGTACAGAGATTAATAAACAACAGTAATAAACATATGTACTGCTTTGCCAAATCTTATATCACATCCTTAACTACATCCTAACATAATACTGTGTACTTCATTGTAGCCTTTGATAGGAAAGTGGCCCACGTATGTACAAATATCATATTTTTCCCATTGCAGGCTCCTGTGTGGTTCGAGATGCCTCTGGTAGTCTGAATGACACCATTATTGAGGGAGGTACAAACTGTGTTGGGCTTGCTTGTGGATACGGATGGAACTTCACCAACTGTGCCCTTAACCAGAGCTGTAAATATGGGCTGATAAATTATTACCAGGTACTTCAATTGTAGTTGGTCTGAATTAATGGACACATTAATCTTTAGTGGGTATTAAAATGCCGTCCTTTCATCGACTGGTAGGGAAGAAAATAGAATTGCCATTTAGAGGTCTTAAAGGGGTTTTCCTGCCCAAAATCAAATTTTTATACTGATGACCTATGCACAGGATAGGTTGTTAGTATGTCATATGTCGGTGTCTGACCCTGCACAGATCACGTGTTCTAACGGTCTCCGGGTACCAGAAGTAATATGAGCATCACAGAGGCCCTGTCTAATGCATAGCACTGGTTCTAGTAAACTGCAACGCTTTTCCTATAACTTGAATAGGAGCACCACTGCACTGCCGCTCGTCCACCAGCAGCTTCCGGCACCCAGAGGCTGCTACAACACATGATCTGACCCTGACAGATTACAGATTACATACTGAAGATGGTTTATCCTGTGGTTATCATCAATATGAAAATTCAATTTGGGGCTTGACAACCCCTTTATGAACTACATATTGCAGACAAATGGGAGCTGCCCAGAATTCCTTTACCAGTCAGCAACAGATTTCAAGAACTTATTTACAAGACAGGGTTTTACATTTGATATACATTTTTTTGTAAATAGACACCTAGTGCATATATTTATAGGCAAGTAATGGGAAATATCTATTGGGTGAATGAGTGTTAGTCCAATACACGTATGACCACACTAAGTGTTAGGGAATGGACCTGCAGAACTAACAGTAGACTTTATTATATATTTTAAAGTTTTTTTTTCTCCTGTTATTTCCAACCATCTTTGCCTGCACTGATCACTATTTCTGAAATCCTTTATCTAGAGATAAGCTTAGCTCATGAAAGTCTATGGAGAGGGGCAGGGGGAGCAGGCTGAGTAGGCCGAGAGCAGAGAGATAACAGGCACAGCTGTAGCTTTAAAGTGAAGGCCTTCTCTCTCTACAAAGGTGGTTTATCAGCTGAACTTTGAAGCCATGGCCATGTCTGTTATCTCTTTGCTCTCTGTCATTATAGTATTGTCTGTCCCACCACCCTGCTCTTCCAGGTCATGGACACTGGTCTGCAGTCCCTACCCATAGAGTGCATACTTTGGCTCTTCAAAACAATGAAATATTCTACTGTTCTGTTCCAGTCACTCCACTGCACCTATGGTATGTTTAAGGTATATTACCCCACATAAAGATGTCTAAGAAAAAAGTTCCTAGCTTCCTAGTTTCTTTTAAGCTGTTTCTGCTACTATGTTTCATGATTACCAAGTTTCATAGTAGATGAGGTTGGATGAAGACAGATACCCTACAGATTACCTGCATTTGAATTCAGATTGCGTATCAGACTCTGAACCTGTTTTCTCCACCAAGCCTGATATATGGTACTATTTTGCATGAACTCTTCCTGTCCTGACCTTGGACTATCCATTGACCATGTTTCTGCCTGTACCCTGAGTACCAAACGTTGACATGTCTTGACCTAATTGGGTTAGCTGTCATTATCACCAAGACTAGTCCTATCAGTAACAACCTGGTGGTCCCCTGCAGCAGAGTTCAGATTTACAAACAGAGGCTAAAGGGTGAATACCGCTTAGGCAACATCCTCAATAGTAGCCCAAAGTTGAGCTGGTTTAGTGACACAGTGGTTCCACACCCGCTGCATTACAGTCATCCTCCATTCTCTATAAACTTTACCAAGCTGGAGCTTATCTCTGTGTACCACCTGCAGAATATGGATCTGAAGATTAACTTCAAACAGTGATCAGCACAGGAAAACGACAAATAGCAAGGTTCAGAATATATATAATGTATATTACAAAGTTTACTGTTATCACCTGCACTTTTGATTAACATACAAGTTTAGGTATACTTTAAGACCTAATGCAAAGTTTCTTAATTTTAAGTTTTGAATCAATAGAAAGAGTTAAAAAAAAAGTTTGTAACGGTGTGCTATGATTTTAAAGGGCATTACCACCTACTGTGTGTGTTTACTAATAACATATCATTATGTGAATTTGAGGCAGTGACCTCATTCCACTATTGTAAGGAAGTGTATATTCCAAGTAACTGTGTAATATAAAATTGACTCTCTATGATCCATTTTTGATGGTGACCGCTTCTGACATTCTGACCCCGCACAGATATTTTCATAAAATTCTAATCACAGATGAACAAAAGTCTCATTAAGCGTCATTGAAATTGATACATCAGCACTTCCATAACATCCTGTGTACATTTCCTTTCTAATCTGTGTATTTTGCAGGCTATGAGTATGGTATCTGGATTTGCCCCTCTTGTTACTGCTGGGATTTTTGGTGCCACCCTGTCATCAGCTTTGGCTTGTCTTGTCTCTGCCCCTAAAGTATTTCAGGTACAGTATAACTGAATAGTGTGTATTTCTAAATATGGTATATACTGTATAATATGGTAATATATGTTTGTTAAGGTCACGTCATATGTGCAGTGAATTGTTATTCTTGACAAGTCGCCTACATATCTGAATAGAAGACTACCATAAGAATATTAAGACGATGAAGAGAAAGGAAACCGGCAGCTCTCCGAGGAACGTAAAAATTAACTTTTAATTCCAAAAAGTTAAAACATGTAATACATAACCAACAAAGTGACGAAAGAAATTAAAGAAAACCTCCCATAAAAAATGCTACTGAGAAAGAGACGATACAGTCTCGAAACAAGTCAGTAGCGTTTTTTATGGGGGGTTTTCTTTAGTTTCTTTCATCACTTTTTTGGTTATGTATTACGTTTTAACTTTTTGGAATTATAAGTTAATTTTTACGTTCCTCGGAGAGCTGCTGGTGTCCTTTCTGTTCATCGTCTTTCATTATGCTACTCCTTAAAGTCCGGAGTATCCATGCACCTCGAAGGTAACTTCACATAGAAGACTCATATGTGAAGGTGAGCCACAATTACTTCTTTCCTTTCTATATTATAAGAATATTAACCCTAGAATAGTGCTTAAAGAGGACCTTTCATGGTTTGGGCAACAGGCAGTTCTATATATTGCTGGAAAAACGACAGTGTACTGAATTCAGCGCATTGTCAGCTTTCACGATCTGTGCCCCAGGTGAAGAGCTAGCAGTCCTGGTAAAGTAGCTCTTCATCATCAGAAGGGAATTTCTGACAGTCTGTCAGGAATGTCCTTCTGCACAGCAGCGCCAATAGCGCTGTGCTCTGAGACTGGGGAGGAACGCCCCCTCCCCTCCTGATAATAATCTTCTAGGGGTGAGTACTGTGAGCACAGGGAGGGGGCGTTCCTCCCCGGTCTCACTGTACATCGCGATAGGCACTGCTGTGCAGAAGGACATACCTGACAGAGTGTCAGAAACGCCCTTCTGACTGTGAAGAGCTATGGTACCGGGAATTCAGCACACTGTCGGCTTTCCAGCAGTATATACAAATGCCTGTGCCTCAAACCATGAAAGGTCCTCTTTAAGGAAGTATAATTCAGTGTTGGAACTATGCAAGGGCCTATTCACACTGGCGTTAAGGCTCAATATAGTCAGGTTTCCATGCTGTGATAGGTAGACTAGTGTAATCTATTCTGTCCATTGTTCTCATGACCTACGGTATTTTATGTCAATATCATCCTTCAGGATCCATTAAAAAACCACATTTACCAGTTTCCAGTATAATTTTTTTGTTATGTTCTTGCAGTGCCTTTGTAAGGACAATCTCTACCCATTGATTGGCTTTTTTGGGAAAGGATATGGGAAGAACAATGAGCCAATTCGGGGATACCTCCTGACCTTTCTTATTGCAAGCGCATTTATTCTGATTGGTATGTCAGTCACATTACATTGATATGTTATATTGTGCTCTAGTTAATACAGGTACAGTACAGATTAAATTACCTGTAAAACATACTTATTAGTAGTCATACATTACTATTGTGACATTGTTCATACTCGATATGCAGTTCACCTTTTTCATTTTCCTGCAGGTGAACTGAACACTATTGCTCCGATCATCTCCAATTTCTTCCTGTGTTCCTACGCTTTGATAAATTTCAGTTGTTTCCATGCATCTATAACCAATTCACCAGGTAATATTAATACTTTTTAGAATTACAGAACCTCCAAAACCCCAGATCTGTGTCAAATAGACATTGCGGGCTTAGGGGGTCCATGTCTATATCTACTCAAAAGTTAACCTATTGGGGATTTCTGATTGATCAAGACCAAGGAGACGGCAAACAGGTTCCCTCACCAATTGGGCCCCCGGTTGCCTACTGCTCCAACCACTGAAGGTTATTGAACGTTCTTTTAGAGTGACAGGGCTAGACATGCTATATGATATTAATGGTAATAACTAACTAGAATAATCTTATAATTCCCCCTACAGGATGGAGACCTTCATTTAAGTATTACAGTAAATGGGCATCATTGTTTGGAGCAATAATCTCTGTCGTCATCATGTTCCTTCTGGCCTGGGAGTCTGCTCTTATTGCTATTGGCATTGTCATTTTTCTGTTGGCTTACGTCCTGTATAAGAAGCCTGGTAAGTACAGCTTTCCCAACATGACTTCCTTATTCTTTAACGCAATAAACAGTCTGCGCCATATTATTAGGTTGTACTAGTATGGTGTATGGACGATGCTAGTACAGCTGTAAGCTGTACTATATTCAGAAGAATGAGACTGAGCTGTAGCATGGCCGTATCACTGATGGATGCTATGTTACTTCCTGAGAAGTGGAGCTTTTTCTGAAGAAAGTAGAACTGTTTTCTAATCCTGGATAATCCATGAGAACAGCCTTCCTTTTGGCGCATTGTGATCTAGAATGGAGGGAGTATTAGAGCAGTTTGTGAGCAACAGAGCCGCCCCCAGTGCTCAAGATTGCTCATTTGCATATTCCAAAATAAATGAATACCTCATGAAGGCATGAATTTTCATGGGGAAAAAGCTTTACATTCAGGTGAGCCCGACCCATCTGTGTTGCTGGCAGTGGCATAAATATCGGGGTAGCAGTAGCCGCTGCCACACGGCCCAGGGCATTAGGAGGCCTGGCGGGCACCTGATTGTGTTTTTTGTTTTTTTTCTTTAATAGGCCGTTACCTGCTGGAGTAACCTCAGCAGGTAATGGGCCCTATTTACTTACCGACCCTCGCTCCTGCTCTCGGATGCCTGCGCTTCCCCTTCTGCAGAAGCAGAAGCGGCTGTGAGCAGGGGCGGGTATCGGTAAGTGAGAGCGCAGAACTGCAAACCCCACAAACACTGTTATCATTATACTTTGGTGTCTGAAAAGACCGCAGAGTATAATGATTGGAGACAGAGAGGAGGTGAGGGAACATAAAAAACAATGTTACTTACCTCTCTTTCGCAATCTGCGGGCCTGTTTGATGACATCCAAGACGACAAGTGGGCCAGGCCAGCATCATTATGCATAGTATCGCCGGCCTGGGTCAGGTAATGTCTAGTCTAAAAATGAAGATGGCTGAAAGTACCGGGAAGTGTGCCGGAACCAGGGAGAGGTAGGTAACATTGTTTTTTTATATTTGTATCCTCCCCTGGGTCTCCGATCACAATACTCTGGGGTCTGAAAAGACCCCAGAGTATAATAATTGTTCATGGGTAGTCCACAATGGAACATAATACTGTGTGCAGGGGACATTATGGGGCATTATGGTGTGTTCAGAGGCCACTATGGGGCATAATAGTGTGTGCAGAGGCCTCTATGGGGTATAATATTGTGTGCAGAGGCTACTATGGGACATAATAGTATATATAGAATTGTGGTTTGTGGATGGGGGGGGCCTGGGCTGCTTTATTAATGTTAATTTTTGTCTTATAAGACATGTTGTATGTGTAATATAACATTTGACATAACTCATTTATTGAATTCTTTTTTTTTACATTTCTTTCTACCATACAGAGGCAAATTGGGGGTCCTCTGTGCAGGCAGGATCCTATAACATGGCTCTGTCTTACTGTGTGGGGCTTAACCAAGTGGAGGATCACATAAAAAATTTCAGGTAAATATAACGTTTTTTATGTTGTTTTTTGGAAGCATCACATAAGGTAGCTATAGAAGCGGTATGGGTTTGGTGTTTGCAAAGTATGTGCCCCATAGACTGAGTTCCAGAAAGTACATTATCAAGCCATTGTGCTATAGCCAAGGTATTTAGATACAGAACTAGGGCAACTAACTGAATAAACTGAGATACCTATGAATAAACAGAGTTACAGTATAAATGATAATTGTCTGGATACTCTCAAACAATACTAGAGGGAGTATACTGTTATATATCCAATAAGCCTTATAAACTCCCTCCTTCATTGCAGGCCAGAATATTAGCATTTGATATTGTGGCTAAAGGGAGCATTGACAACAGCGTTATATTATTGAAGTGTATTTTTTCTGTAATGAAGTCCCTTATATCTATCTATATTGTCCCTCTTTTTGAGAGGATCACCTCTCTAGAAGATATTTTTTCACTGCAATTTTGGATAGTTGTCCAATGGCTATTACTGTGTTTAGATGGCGCTTTTCTTTGAATGTAGTAATAAAACCTAATCTGTGCATGAAATTTTGACCTTTATATCCTATAGACCACAGTGTTTAGTCCTGACGGGACCTCCAAACTTCCGGCCAGCTCTGGTGGATTTTGTAGGAACATTTACAAAGAAGCAAAGCCTTATGATTTGTGGAAATGTAATAGTTGTAAGTAGAAAGCAAGTTCTGATATATGGCTGTACTGAATGCATTGAGCTTATTGTATGACGTGTGTTACTACAGCAGCCTGCTTGTAGCAGATACGGCAGCAGACACTGTTCACTACATCCTGCTGTCGTACTCATTCTATTTACACACACATATCCAGGGGCAAACAGAGTAGTGTAACATGTGTCTACATAAAAACAGGTTTGTTGTTTGCAGCCATGTAGACATACACTATGGGTCTCCATGAGAGCTTAAGAAACAAAATGGGAGCCTGTGAAATACAGTAAAGTTTGTGTATCTTTACACAGGAGCGCAAAGTATTTTTGCTAAAGGACATTAGGAAACACTGCAGATATCTCTATGCTTTACTATTACTTTATTAAAGAGCTGCAGTACCCAAACTGGCCACTACACTTTGTACGACAAGTGAGCAACCCATTGTTCCCCACAAGTAAACATTACCAGGACCCCTGCTCAGTGGCGTAACTAGGAATGGCAGGGCCCCGTGGCGAACTTTTGACATGGGGCCCCCTCCAAGAGGGGTACATGGGCGTGTAGGCTGTTTGTGAATAAGAGGGTGACGTGGGGTTCAGGGGGTGTATAAGCAAGAGGGTGATCTGGAGGGGGGAACCCCCCCATTCCACCACACTCTTTCTCACCCACAGCCTGCACCCCCATTCCCCCTTATTTCTCACACACAGCCTGTGCCCCCAGGTCACCCTCTTTGCTCAAACACAGCCTTCACCACCCATTCCCTCCTCTTGCTCGCATAGGGCAGAATGGGGGGTGCAGAATGTGAGTAGGAGGGGTACATAGGTGTGCAGGCTGTATGTGAGAAAGGAAGGAATGGGGGTGCAGACTTTCTCACACACAGCATGCACACCCATGTACCCCTCTTCCTCACAGCCTATAACCCATTCCCCCATTGTACACTGACCTGTACAATCCGGGTAGCTCCGCCCACAAAAGACACTATGTTAGTAGATTAAAGGACCTTTGATGACGTCATGTCTCAGGTCCTTCAATCTACTAGTATAGATGTCGGCACAGGGCCTGGGGACAGCGGGCAGGAGATAGAAGTTTCTCCTGCCCGCTGTCACTATGCAAGTGCTGGGAGGCAGCAGGGGCCCGGACAGCAGGCCCCTGTTTGGATGCAGTAGTAAAGGCAGCAATTGCTGACTTTACTACTGTTAAAAGATGGACTGTGAAGGAGGCAGCTCCTCTCCATCTTCAGGCAGCCCCCGGCACTGCAGTAAATATGGCCCGTTACGTGATGGAGTTACACCAGCAGGTAACGGCCTATTTAAAAAAAAAAAAAAGAAATCCGCAGCGGTAGCAGCTGTCACCAGGCCCCCAAGTGTCCCGGGCCCTGTGTCAGCTGCTACCACGGTAGTTACGCCCCTACCCCTGCTGCTCTGGTTCAGCTGATATGCAGGGGTCCCAGGATCTAATATTGATAGGCCATCAATATTAGATACTGGATATCTCCTTCAAGTGTTTACTATCCATTTATGATTATTATTCTCCATTTCAAAGGGGTTTTCCCACCTCATGAAGTTAAGGCTTTATGACTGGTTGAGGCCTTACCTTTAGTACCTGCACTGATATTGAGGAGGAGATTGCAGATCTTGTTTAGTGCTCCATCTGTACTGTTAACCAGCGCACCTGCTATCCATAGTATATAGAAGGATGATAAAGGGGTGTCATTGTTAAAGTCAAAAATCGACTATATCATGGCTCAATCAGTCAGTCCAAATTAATAAGCATGTTTAAACTACTAATAATGACACAGACACTGCATTTCCGTATCAAATATCAGCCATGCTAGCCCCTTAGCCCAGCTCAGCACTACTGACTCTTTATTGAAAGTTCACACACTTAAGAAACAAAGAAAGGAGGAGTTACTGCCTCCTTGACATTCCTGAGCTGCTGTCCATCTCCCATTGGCTCCAAACTTCAATGTCCAGCTGGGCACCACCTCCTCTGACCTAAAGAATTCCACCAGAGGCATGGCAAGCAGGAACAAGCTCCATCTTGGATTCAAAGTCCTTTGTCTCAGATCTATGTAACCTTATTAAGGAAAAATTAGTATTTCTACAATATAAAGTATAAGAATCTTGATTCATGTTCTCAGACTTGACATCATATCCTAACAATAAGGCATCACATATTGTACATCTATAAGTATACTTCAAGAGGACCTTTCACCATCTCCAAGTTGTCCAGATCTGTATATCAATTAATAGGTTCTACTCCACTGATTTTGGCACTGATTCTACTCCACTGATTTGGAATTTTCTTCTGTAGCCCCCACTGTTCCCGAGCAATCAGAGCTGTTATCTTTGATATGCTATTTATTCTCTGTAATATCAGGCGGGCGGTGTCAGGCAGGAGCAGACAAGGGATGTCATTCTGAGCTCTGACACTGGCTGCCTCGGATTGGATCTCTGAACCACGATCCCCTGCCTGACACGCCCCCTTCTGACATTACAGAGCTTAAAGGGATTCTACCATTAAAACTTTTTTTTTATCTAGGTAACACGTCGGAATAGTCTTTAGAAAGGCTATTCGTCTCCTACCTTTGGAAGTAATCTCCGCCGCGCTGTTCGTTCGAAATACCGGTTTGTACCGGTATGCTAATTAGTTCTCTCGCAGCGATGGGGGTGTCCTCCAGCGCAGGAGATGCGATGGGGATGTCCCCATTGCTGCTCGAAAACCGACTCCAGCGCCGCCTCTGTCTTCTTCTGCATCCTCCCCTTCCTTCTTCGGCTTGACGTCGGACGCCTGCGCAGTACACTCTGTTCGGCGAACTTTGCTGAACGTACTGCGCATGCCCGCGGCCATAGTGCCGACACCGCAAGTTCGCCGAACAGAGCGTACTGCGCAGGCGTCCGACATCAAGCCGAAGAAGGAAGGGGAGGATGCAGAAGAAGACAGAGGCGGCGCTGGAGTCGGTTTTCGAGCAGCAATAGGGACGCCCCCATCGCATCTCCTGCGCTGGGGGACGCCCCCATCGCTGCGAGAGAATTAATTAGCATACCGGTACAAACCGGTATTTCGAACGAACGGCGCGGCGGAGATCACTTCCAAAGGTAGGAGACGAATAGCCTTTCTGAAGGCTATTCTGACGTGTTACCTAGAAAAAAAAAAGTTTTAATGGTAGAATCCCTTTAAATTGCATACCAAGCATCAAAACTAACTGCACTTGTTAGGGGGCGTTCACACTACCGTCGGTGTCCGACAAGTAGTGTCCGCTCAAAATCTGTCACGGACACTAGGAGCGGACACTAGCTGTGTCCGTGACACCTGTCATTCATCTCAATGGGCATCGGGTGCGTTCTTTTGCACTCCGTGCCCGTCCTTCCCTGTCCGCAAGTGAAGATGTCTGACTTCACAAGCGGACAGAAAAACCCTGCATGCAGGGTTCTTCTGTCCGCTTAAGAAGTCGGACATCTTCTCTTGCGGACAGGAAAGGACGGGCACGGAGTGCAAAAGAACGCACCCGATGCCCATTGAGATGAATGACAGGTGTCACGGACACAGCTAGTGTCCGCTCCTAGTGTCCGTGACAGATTTTGAGCGGACACTACATGTCGGACACCGACGGTAGTGTGAACGCTCCCTTGTTGAGAATGGTGAGAGCTGGAGAGGAAATTCCAACTGTACTTAAATCAGTGGAGTGGCAACTATTAACAGATGCAAAGAACTAGCGAAGGTGGTAAAATGTCCTCTTTAAATATAACACCTTATCTTTCGTACACAGGGTCCACGTAAACAAAAACTTCAAGAGCTGAATCCAGACGGCCATATTAAGTGGCTAAATAAGAGAAAAATCAGATCCTTTTATACGGGAATAATTGCTGATGACCTACGTAGTGGAACCCAGATGCTTATTCAGGTAATAATTTTATTTCTTTCACGTATCAAGCTTGAGAATAAGTGTCATATGTGTGCATAGCAACCAATCACACATGACTCAATTTTCCACAAAAATGGACAACAAATGCACAACATTAAATAAAACAGCTATTTTACTCCAAAATACAATTTCATAAAAATCTCATTCTTTTGTGAGAACCTGGCCAGTGAACAGAGATGAATAGCACCACATATGCACTACTTTTCTTTTCCTGCAGGAGCAGCATTCCACTGATCACTGTTACAGGAATTTCTTTCTTCTGACTGCCTGACATGTTATGCTCTGTCTCTTTAAAAATAGTTGTTCTACAGCTGTAGTGTATATTCTCCAGTTATAATACATACCAAAGCTGCTGCAGAACCTCATAATTTACACCTCAGTTGCTGAATATTATAATACAAACCTCAGATGCTTCAGATCTACTTTTCAAAAAGGAATGGGACATGCCAAACAAACATTCAGGGGAAGATAGAAAACTCCTGTTTACTCTTCAAAAATATGTTCTACTATAGCTGATATGTGTATTGTAAAGAATATTGTACTATTCCCTGAAATTTCCCCAATGTGGGACTATTAAAGGATTATCTTATCTAATATAGAGAGTTTTGTGACATGTATCTAGGTATACAAACCTGTAGCCTCATAATTTTTATAGAACCACAAACATACCTCCCAACTTTTGAAAAGTAGAAAGAGGGACAAAATGTGCAGCGCGCTGTGGTAAATTTGGCTCCGCCCACTTTTGTGTAGACTCCGCCCGTTCTTATTCATTTTCCATGTGCCCCCACACAGTATAATACTCCTACAGTCACCCGTAAATTATATGTCCCCCCTCTATCTCTCCCCCAGTTTCATATACACCCTTCATCTGCCCCCAGTTTCATGTCCCCCCTCCATCTCTGCCCCCAGCTTCATGTCCCCTCCATCTCTGCCTCCAGATTCATGTCCCCCCATCTCTGCCCCCAGATTCATGTCCCTCCATCTCTGCCCCCAGATTCATGTCCCCCCATCTCTTTCCCCAGTGTCATGCCATCCCCTCCTTCATCTGCCCACAGTTTCATGTTCCACCTCAATGTGTACACACATTAAACTCACCTTTTCCTCGCTCCCCTGCCGCTCTCTCCGCAGTCTTGCTAATACTGTTGTAGGTGCAATGTGACGTCATCACATCGCGTCTACACAGCCACTAGCCGGAATGCAGCAGCAAAGCAAGGAGCTGATCTGAGTTGAAGGGCATACCTCCCTCCAACCAGGACCACGGGACACATCACCGAAATCGTGAATGTCCCACGGAAATCGGGACGGTTGGGAGGTATGCCACAAACTCCATGGTGATATCTAATATTCAAATATAGTAGTATGAAGTTTGCGGTCATAATCCTATACATTAGGGTTGTTTTCAAACTATTGTGTGTTCTTATATAGGCATCTGGGCTTGGTCACATGAGACCAAATGTGCTGTTTTTAGGATATAAGAAGAACTGGCACTCGTCTCACCCAAGGAATATTGAAAGTTATGTGGCGATACTGCAGTACGTATGAACATCCCATCATTTATCATAGATTTGTAATGAAAGAATTTTTTTGAGAGAAGTCTTTCATTTCATATTCACTGGCTAACACGGTACAAGGATATATTTTTTCTTTTACATAGATTTGTATAAATAAAACTATTAATTTATGACTTTAAAAAAAGAGGATAACACTATTATATGTGTATGCATCAATAATATAACTATTTGTAATATTGGTAAAAAAAACAAAACGTTAGTTTTCTGTTATACCATTATATATGCTATGCTTGTTTCTCTTCTTAATTATTATTGCATGTTTTATGCTAAATGCTAAAGGAGATCTGTTTCCTTTACCACTTACTAAGCAGTTCTTCTGCTCATCATCTTCAATCTGACTTGCATAATAGTTTTCTCTATATTCAAACTCACACAGAACTTTTGCAGGGCCACATCTGTCCTGAGGCAAGATGAGTATCTCGCCTCAGGTGGCAGATTGCCAAGTGCCTCAGGGGGAGGCAAAGACAGTATTTGTCACAAGATTCGTCAGTAATGGAACTTCCAATACTATACTATGCGGTACCTTCAGACCCCAGAGTAAAATGAGTGGAGATCCAGGGGAGGTGAATAAACATAACAAAGAGTGTTACTCACCTCCCTTGGGCTCTGATCTTCGGGCCTCTTAAAGACATCATAAATGGCTTATATCATGTGGTTTATGTAGGTGTCACTGTGCGTCATTACGCCGACATGACCACTGAGGCCCAGTCTCTGATGTCATTCATGAGACCTGAAGAGGCCCGAAGACTGGAGTCCAGGGGAGATAAGTAAAAGTGTATGTTATGTTTGTTCACCTCCTCTGGGCCTCTGCTTATTATACTCAAGGGTCTGAAGAGATAATAATAATAATAATAGCTTGTGAGTGACCGAACTCAAAATTTTTGGAAAATTGGTTTAAAAAAAACAAAAAAACATAGGGGCCACTGTGGGATGCTGTACTGTGTGGAGGGGCCACTGTGAGAACCCTACCCAGGGACCCTCCGGAGTTTCTCCAATTCCTAGAGCACTGAGACTTGGTGACTGTCCCTGGCTTCTTTCAATCACTGCGCATGGACTCAGTGCAGCTTCATTGCTGAGTGATGTGCATGCGTAGTGGTAGTCAAGCCTAATTTTCTAGGGGGAAAAAGGGCGCCATTTTAATTTTTACCTTAGGCAGCAAAAAAGTCTTAATTGGCTTTGGCTCTGTGGAGAAGGGAGGTGTGGAGAAGGGGGCTGCTGCCAGCTAGTTTGATTTATTGCCTTATTCTGTGCACCAATAGCTCCTTATCTACAAACCTAGCAGTGTTAAAAGCACACAGTGTAGCAGAGTCTAGCAGCATTAGTTAGCTAAATACCTTTTCTCAGCATCTTCTTCCCCTCTTCTCTGTTCATAGATTCATATGTAGAAAGTAACTCAGCCTGAAAGTAGAGTAGAAAACATATTTCTTTAATAGGATACATTACAAAGCTTCTTATTTTCACAGGTACTGTTCATTTATACAAAGTTGTTTATAACTGGAGGTTTTAAAGTTTCAAAATAAAAAAGTTCAGTACCAACTCTGATCTTTAGGTGGCAGATACTCTACATTTAATCCTGCATAGAATGTGTTAGTTGATGTAGAGTGGGGGGCTGTCTGATTTAAGAAAAGTATTTCCCTAAAAGAGATTGCTTAGTTAATAGTCTTGCATTCAGGACCCTCACCTATGAACCAAGGAGTGACATCAAAGACTGTTTCTCACTCAGGTGGACCTAGGATCTTCTTACATTACTCAAGCCCTTTGATTTCAATGAGCACTTTATTTGTCCTTCTTTCACATTACTCCTAAGACTACTGCTGAGTACTGGGGTCACATCAGGATATCCTGTGGTTTTCTTATTATTGGATGGCTCTGATAACAATCATGGATTTCCCAAAACAGACAACCCTTTTAATAATACCAAAAGGAATACTAGTAATAAAGTTCACAGCGTGTAGTTATTATGTGTCTTATGGTGAAATTTACCAGTGGTCTTCCAGCATCTGATACTCATGGAGAATATCTCACTAGCTCTTTTCACTTGTCTCATCTCAATGGACCTCAATGGTCTTCAGTCTGAGTCTGAAAACAATTTCTCAATAGACAATCCTCTGTCTTGTAGTGATGCTTTTGACTTTAACTGTGGATTGTGCCTGCTGAGGATGAAAGATGGTCTGAACATGTCTCGTGTCATGCAAGCTCATAGTAAGTGCACTTCCACATATCTTTGTATCTCCTTTTATAGCATAGACTAGCTAGAGTAACAAGCTGATATTGTTCTACATAGTAAATCCTGTGTACCAACAAACAGAGGAACCAAAGTTGAAAACTTGTGCTGAAAACGGAACAGACTGCATGCCTCAAGGAGCATGTAAGTAACCACTGTGGTTTAGAAGTAGTGGACAATACTGTAAGCCATAGAATGGACTCACCCTATAACTCATAATGTGATCTGTCAGCCATTAAAGATAGGCAACAACATAGTGTCACTTAAAACACTCCATCATCCATCTCTCTTAAGATGTCAACCACAGGATCTGCTGTCTTGTAGATCTTGGAGTACATTATACACATTAGATGGTCGGGTGGTCCCACCACAATCCGCAGGATCAGCCACTGAAAATCTAATGTGTATTGGCAGCTTTACAGTGGGAAGGGGTTTTTGCACAGATACAGGACATTGTGTCTGTACAAAAAAAACCAAAAACGGTTTTCCAGATGGAGAGGCTGCATACGGAGACCGGCGGTCACCTTTAAAAACTCATTCAAATTAATGGGTTTTAAAGATGTCCACTGGCAAGTCGTCCCGTGTCCAGTTTCCCTGGGGTTTAGGAAAGGAACCCCAGGGTGGACAGCGGCGGTAGTGTGAATGCCCCTAAGAGTGATTTAGTCAGCCATGTGACTTTTAAATTTGGTCGATTGTATTGCAACCGTCAGTTCACAGTAGCATTTGCAGAATGACTCTAATGTTTGTTGATGAAATTTTTGCCTGTAAAATAAATAAAATTGTAATAATATGTCATTTCTGTGAATTACAGTGGACCCTGAAACTGTTACAGATGAGCAGCAGGCCAGCACCGTTTTCCAGATTAACCAGGGAAAAAAGACAATAGATATTTACTGGCTCTTTGATGATGGAGGTATATGTATGTGTATATAGTGTATATATATTGGGCTAATTCATTTGTCTGCCTTTATTAACTTTTCAAAGGAAAAATTAAATGAAAATAAGTGATATTACTAACCTTTTAATGCCATGTTACATACCTGCAAAATGGCATTGAAATCATGTTAATGGCTGCGAGGATCTGCAGGCAAAATGGCATCTTCCTCAGGAAAAAAAATCATACAGCCATTAACATTCAGTTTAAATACTGCATACCCACGCGGCTTCCTGCTGTACCATGGCATGCAATAGTTGTGTGGCCCCACGAGATCCATAGCTTGTCAAGAATACAATCCAGCGGAGGTGGCTACAGCAGGATATTCTGCTTCCAATTTACTTTTATGCAGATGTATCTGCACAGGAGCTCAGTATGTCAGGGGATCATATAACCTCAACAACAACAACTATTAGACTGCAGGTAAATATCTAATCTAGTGGTCTTCATGGATGATGGTTACAGGCAGATTGTAAGAGAGACATACAGGGATTCTATGTGTTGATTCTTTAGAAAACAAGGGGCCCATAACTGTTCATGCACAGGGGCCTTCCGTTCTCCATGTCGGCCTTCAGCCATATTAGTATTACCAGGATGTTTGTATTCAGTTTTCATGATTGTAGGTGACATGAAGGTAATCCCTCTACCTTATAGCCCATCAGGAGGAGTTGCCTCAAACATTTGATGGAACTATCCCAAGGGTCAGGTTCCCTTCCAAACAGTATGGACACTGAACAAACATCAATGCTTAGCTTAACACAGGCTTCTGTTTATGGCAGGACTGACTCTACTGATCCCCTACCTTCTGACCCGTAAAAAGAGATGGGAGAAAGTTAAAATCCGAGTCTTTGTGGGAGGACAGATCAACAGGATGGATGAAGAGCGCAAAGCGTAAGACTAATTCCATAATGATAAATATACACAAAATGATTTACATACAAAGAAGTGTACAACCTTTCACATCATGAGTTGTCTTCATATAGCAACGTTGTGTTTTTCACAAACATTTTAGATCTCTGCTGTAGCTGATAAATTGCTGCATGGGTTAATTTAATGATCTTAATGTATTAAAGTGTCCTCCCAATTATAAAACTACTTATCATAAATGAAGAGTACAAGTGAATATAAGAAAATGTGAAATATATTATGAAGCAAAAAATGCTTTGTTCTCAATTTATCAGGCTGAGTTACTTTTAACACAGAAATCTATGGAAAGGGGAGGGGGAAGAGGAGGAGGAAAACTGTCTAAGAGGAGAAGAAAGCATTATTCTTTAATACATATTTAAGACATATCGAAGCATCTTATCTTATATTCACCTGTACTCTTCATTTAAGAAAAGTTGATTTATAATTGAAGGTATTAAAGTACAGGGGCTTCATCATCTCGAAATGTAGATTTCTAGTAAATGTCTATCCATGAGGATGAGTTGGATTCATAAGTGAGGTAATATATGGTTCCATGCTGTTCATTAATACTATCACTTATGTGTTATGACAATTATTATCCAACAACAATAGAATCAACAGATTTTACTGGCATTTTATTATTTTAGCTCAATAATAGTTATTGTGTTACAGGATGATCTCTTTGTTGAGTAAGTTCAGAATTGGATTCCATGAAGTTCACGTTTTACCAGATATCAACCAGAAACCACGGCCTGAACAGTAAGGACACTGGGAACCTGCAATTTTTAATTTATTTTTTTTTGTGCTCAAAAAGCACATACTTATTCATGATCTCAACATGATTCTATATGATATATAAACACACAATAACCAATTCACATCAAACTGTTCTGTGAGTTTAATATCAGAGAAGATTCTTGAGGATGATGGCCTTGCTCTGATATCTCAAGGCTGCTTTAGTAAGGCTGGTCTTACACGACCTTCAGTTAAGTCCACAAATGGTCCGCAATTGTGGGTTCTCACATTGTATTCAGTGCGGCCTCTTACACGGACACACCATGGCATAGACTGTGCCATAGAACTCTACGGAATGACTTTTTGGAGTGAAATTTAGTGTTGCTGATCCGCAAATTGCGGACCTCAAAAACCACTACGGTCGTGTAAGACCAGCCTTACTAAACAACTAACAATAGCCTGTCCAGTGTTGACCAGCTTTGAAAAAAAAAACTTTTCAAGAGCCCATACACAAGACTGTTTGCTAGGTCAGTTTGCTATCCGTGTTTTTCCCAGATAGCACACTGACCCACTCATTTCTCTCGGCCCAAGCACATGACCGTGCACAGCCCATGTACAGTTGGGGCAGAAGCGCGGCCGATGCATGGACAGCACAACGATGACATCCATGTGGCTGTGCCATTCAATCACGGCCGGTGGCTCACACAAGGGGCCTAATGTAAAAAGTTTTTTTCTTCAAAGATGGTCACCTCAAGCTAACTCATCGGTAGTACCAGTATTATCAGGCTCCCCTGAGGACAGGCAGGTAATGTAAATCACATGGCCCAAGACAACATTTTGCAGTTAAGATCTCATTCTACATATCAGTCAAATAAACTATTGATGTTTGTTGACAGTGTGAAGAGGTTTGAAGATCTTATTGCTCCATACATGCTGAATGACGGCTTCAAAGATGAACTCCTGGTCAATGAGATGAGACGTGACTGTCCATGGAAGATATCAGATGAGGAAATGAAGAGGAACAGGGCCAAGGTATGAATACATTTACACTGTGCAGGTATGGAGCGCCTTTGATAAGTCAAAAGTAAGCAGCTGTCTCCAACAGATAAACCTGTAAACCAGCATTGCTTGAGAAACCAGGCAAATCTAATTGTACTATTATTTGACGCCGTAACTAGAATTGTACATAATGCTAAGACTGTGTGGATGTATTCCCATTCTCCTCTACAATATCTCTTCCCCACATAATCGAAATGAAGACATAGAAGGTTACCTCCTTTTCTGTGGGCAGCAGTCGGCCACATCTTTTTTTGGCAAACAAAAACACAACAAAGACAACAAGCCCTGAGAAAAGCAAACTCTGAATCGGGAGTGGATGGCCCAGCGCCATCATCCGGAGGGCCAAACACCTTCCCGTCCACCCTAACTTCTGTGCAGCATCGCCCTCCAGCTGTGACTTGCCAACATAACTCAAGGATCAACTGAAACGAAGAAAAATAACCACCAGTAAACAAAAACACCAAAAACAATGGATTTTTTTTTTTTTATTAAGCCAAAATTACCAAACATAACACCACCGTAATATCATCATCAAGGAGTAAGGAACGAGATATGCTCTACGTTAATGCTTTCCTCTTGTCATGGCACTTCAGGAAACAGGGAGGGTTTTTTTTTGCCAGATTATGAGGTGAATTCTGCTCCTTCAGGCTAAAGGCCCCACTTTTCACAGTGGACTTTCTGCTTCCATTATACATATATGGAAACCTCCAGCAATTCCATAGGTATAATTGACATGCTGCAATGTGAAAAAATGCAAGAGTTTTTCAAATCACAGCATTTCCCCTGCGGATTATTTTCTGCAATGTGTGGATGGGATTAGCCAGATTCCACTTTTCAGGAACTGTAAAACGCTGCAGTGTCTAGGATACGTAGGGCTCTGGCCTAAAAAAAACACCTGACTCTCCTCCCATTCATTTCAATAGGAGTCTGTAGCAGATTTTTTCCTCTAACTGCCATCCATCATGAGCTGACCTTAGGCGATAGCCTCAGATGGCGCCTCATGACATAATCTGGGGGTGGCAGTCTTTTTTAATTTGGCCACTACCTATTGGATAATAATAATAATAATAATACATTTTATTTATATAGCGCCAACATATTCCGCAGCACTGTACAATTTATAGGGTTCAGATACAGACATACATAACAAAGAACGTCATTTCACACAATGGGACTGAGGGCCCTGCTCAAAAGAGCTTACAATCTATGAGGTAGAGGGGGTGACACAAGAGATAGCAGGGGCGGCATTGCTTATACAGTGTTCAGACAATTTTGTGCATTAGGAATTGTGATAGGCTTGTCTGAAAAGATGCGTCTTTAGTTTGCGTTTGAAACTGTAGAAGTTGGGAGTTAATCTTATTGTCCGGGGTAGAGCATTCCAGAGAAGTGGTGCAGCTCGGGAGAAGTCTTGTATACGAGCGTGGGAGGTTCTGATAATAGAGGATGTAAGTGTTAGATCATTGAGTGAGCGGAGAACACGGGTTGGGCGGTAGACAGAGATGAGGGAAGAAATGTAGGGAGGTGCGGCATTATGGAGAGCCTTGTGGATGAGAGTAATAACTTTATATTTTATTCTATAACTAATAGGCAGCCAATGTAGTGACTGGCACAGACCGGAGGCATCGCTGTAGCGTCTAGCCTGATAGATGAGCCTGGCCGCTGCATTCAGAATAGATTGTAGAGGAGAGAGTTTAGTGAGGGGAAGACCGATTAGTAAGGAGTTACAGTAGTCAAGGCGAGAATGAATCAGAGAGACAATAAGTGTCTTTAGTGTATCTCTGGTAAGGAAAGGGCGTATTCTGGAGATGTTTTTGAGGTGAAGGTGACATGAACGTGCGAGTGATTCAATATGAGGGGTGAAGGAAAGGTCTGCGTCAAATATGACCCCGAGGCAGCGGGCATGCTGCCTAGGAGTTATAGTAAGGCCTGAGACTGCAATGGATATATCAGGGACAGATCTGTTAGATGGTGGAAACAGTAGTAGTTCAGTCTTAGAGAGATTTAGTTTCAGATAGAGCGAGGACATGATATTAGAGACAGCAGAGAGACAGTCACTGGTGTTCTGTATGAGTGCAGGGGTGATGTCACGGGAAGATGTGTATAATTGGGTGTCATCAGCATAAAGATGGTACCTGAAGCCAAATCTGGCGATGGTTTGTCCAATGGGGGCTGTGTAGAGAGAAAAGAGCAGGGGGCCGAGGACCGAGCCCTGCGGAACCCCAACAGCAAGGGAAAGAGGGGAGGAAACAGAGCCCGCGAATGATACACTGAAAGTGCGGTCTGAGAGATAAGAGGAGAACCAGGAGAGCGCAGTGTCATTGAGGCCGACTGAGCGGAGCATAGTGAGGAGAAGTTGATGGTCAACAGTGTCAAAAGCTGCAGAGAGGTCCAGAAGAATAAGAAGAGAGAAGTCACCATTGGATTTAGCCATTAGGAGATCATTGGAGACTTTTGTGAGAGCTGTTTCAGTAGAGTGCAGAGCGCGAAAACCAGATTGTAAGGGGTCAAGCAGAGAGATAACGGATTAACCGAGAATAAACCAGGCGTTCCAAAAGTTTAGAGATGAAGGGGAGGTTAGAGACGGGTCGATAGTTAGCAGCACAGGATGGGTCCAGGGAGGGTTTTTTCAGTAGCGGGGTTATAACAGCATGCTTGAAGGAGGATGGGAAGATTCCAGAAGAGAGAGAGAGGTTAAATATTTTAGTAAGGTAAGTAGTGACAGCAGGGGACAGAGATTGGAGAAGGTGTGAGGGGAAGGGGTCACTACTGCAGGTTGTGGGGCGAGATGAAGAAAGTAGCTGGGAGACTTCCTCTTCTGTGACAGGTTCAAAAGATGAGAATGGACAGTCTGAAGTGCGGCTGGTGAGGGGATCAGTACTATCGTAGGTGTGGGAGTCAATGCCACCTGGGGCTTGGGCAGTAATTTCCTGACGGATCTTATCAATTTTATCATGGAAATACATGGCCAGGTCATCAGCACTAAGGTCTGTGAATGGCGTCTGCACCTTGGGTGTGAGTAAGGAGTGAAAGGTTTCAAAAAGCCTTTTAGGGTTGCTGGAGAGAGAAGAGATGAGGGCGGTGAAATAGTCTTGTTTGGCGAGGTAAAGGGCAGAGCTATATGTTTTAAGCATAAACTTGAAGTGGAGGAAATCTGCAGGTGAGCGTGATTTTCTCCAGAGACGTTCGGCACACCTAGAGCAGCGCTGAAGAAATCGTGTCTGTGGCGTGTGCCAGGGCTGCTGCCTCCTATGTGGGACTTTACGAGTGGAGGGGGGGAGCAACCTCATCCAATGCATTTTTGAGGGTTTCATTATAGTGACTGGTGGCCAGATTGGGACAGGAGATTGAAGAGATGGGGGACAGGGAGGACTGTAGAGTATCTGAGAGGTGCTGGGTGTCAATAGCACGCAAGTTCCTATGTGTGTGATGGGTAGGGGCATCTTGTGAAGGGGAGAGAGCACTGATGGTGAGAGATAGAAGGTTGTGGTCAGAAAGCGGCAGAGAAGAGTTAGAAAATTTAGAGACTGTGAGGAGTCGATGGAAGACAAGATCAATTGTGTTACCATCTATATGTGTGGCGGAAGAAGAACATTGTGAGAGACCAAGAGAAGTGGTTAATGAGAGAAACTGTGAGGCAGCCGGGGAGTGAGGGGGGGCAATAGGGATGTTAAAGTCACCCATGATGAGGGTAGGAATGTCACTGGATAAAAAGTGGGGAAGCCAAGAAGCAAAGTGGTCCAAAAATTGGTAGGGTGAGCCAGGTGGGCGGTAGATCACAGCTACACGTAAGGAGAGTGGGCGGAAAAGTCTGATAGCATGGACTTCAAATGAGGAGAATGTGAGTGAGGGGACCGGGGGAATGGACTGAAAAATGCACTGCGGTGACAGCAGTAATCCTACCCCACCACCCTGCCTATTATCAGGCCTAGAGGTGTGTGCGAATTGTAGGCCACCATGACACAGAGCAGCAGGGGAGGCCGTGTCTGCCTGCTGGATCCAAGTTTCAGTAAAGGCGAGCAGGCCGAGGGATTTACTAAGGAATAAGTCATTAATGTATTCTAGTTTGTTACACACTGAGCGGGCGTTCCAGAGAGAGCAGTTAAAAGAGACATGGGAGAGATGAGGGGAAGGAACACGGTAAATATTGATGAGGTTTGTAGGCCTTCTATGTGTGCAGGAAGAAGAGTTAGTGAAGGAAGAGGAGCCGGGGTTAGGAGAGATGTCCCCAGCAGCTAGGAGGAGCAGAATGGACAGAGACAGAAGGTGGTTCAGGGATTTATGTGGGCGCTTATGTTTGGTGTCACTGCTAAAAGAAGTAAAGGGGTGATTACAGAGTGTGAAAAGTGTGTGAGAGCTGTACATGGGAGAAGGAAGAAGAGAGGGACTGATATGGATGGCGTGTGGTGGAGGTGGAGGAGAGATCTGCAGGAAGCCAATGGCTAAGATAGTAAGAGACAGTGCAGCTACAGGATACCATGAGGTAAAACTTGTTGTTTTAGGTTGAAATTTACCTGGTGTTCTGCCATGGTTAGCCTGTTTCGTGCCATGTATAAGTGCACTTTGGTAAATCTGCACTTCGGTTAAGATGCAATTTGGTTAAGATGCATGCTGCAGATGAGATGCCCCCGCATATGAGATGCACCCCATAAGCTATATCTACTTATATAGGAAAGCACAGCTTCAGACTAGCACTAATTGGATTATTGCAATAGGTAGAGGCTGATAATTTACTCGCCCATCCATGCTCCTGTCCAGGCTGGCCTCCGCTACAGGCTCTAGGCAGCTCTGCACATTATGTCCCAATGCTGTAGAATGAGCCATAAACGGTGTGGATGCCAAAAAAGAGGGGGGTGTTATACTGTGTGGATCAAAAAAGGGGGCCATAATATGTGTTGGGACCTAGGAAGCCATGTTACATGACATCACTGTATTATGGTCTACAGCTAGAAGGTCCCCAGTACTATATATCTGGGGAAGGCTGTGGATATTCCAGCCAATGGCAGAACTGCAGCCATAAGGGTCACAGCAGTCACCCTTGCGACCGGGCCCCTAAACCCTCACCACACTACGGTCACCAACAGAAGGGAATTGAATACTTACCTCTTCTTCTTGGAAAGCACTTATGTGGCACCCGGCTGTGCACTTCTTTTAATGTCCTTCCGGCTATGGTACCTCTTACCAAGGTCATGGATCCCGCAGCAGCCACTACAGTTTTAGTTCTGCCACTGCCTATGTTAATATTAACCTTATGATTGCTTTCTATAGACTATAAATGTAACTATGCCTAACTGGAATTGCCACATTTATACACTCTCAGAATTACAAAAGGGCCCTTTGACAATGCTGATGTGGCCTGCAGTGAAAATGAGTTTGACACACCTACCCTAGTTGATTTTTTTCAGCTGGCAGAAAAAAAAGTGCCCTGACCTATCTTCAGGTGGATTCTGCCGAAAGCTCCCATAGAAATAAATGGAGACATTTTTGAAGTGGTTTATTCAAAATCTGCTTCAAACAATGCTAGAGATCTTACAAAAAAGAGCCTTGTGTGCTGGGTACAAAACAAACTTGAATTTACGCTTAGCATACTACATACACACAACTCAACGCTCTGCATTATCAATGTTTTGTCATTTAGATAATTTAGATTTTTTATTTTATAGTCTTTGAGACAAATCCGTCTGAATGAGATCCTCCTGGATTACTCCCGGGATGCCGCACTGATCGTTGTGTGAGTACCATGTACAAAACATGTATTATAGATACTATATATATATATATATATATATATATATATATATATATATACACACAGAGTGTATATATATATATATATATATATATATATATATATATATATACACACACTAATATAATGGTAATTTAAAGATACTAGATGAATAATTGATACTTTCATGCTTATAAACGTATGGTGTCTTCTTGTATATGGTTATGGCTTAACTGGCCCACCAAAGTCCCAACAATGAGAGCCACATTTGGGGCTGAATAATGTATATTGAATAGAATTAGCTAATTCCATGTGGTGCAAACATTTAGTAATTGTGTGTAAACTAGGAAGTTAACTTTATATCTCTAACTTAGAAACTTTGCAAATAAAGGAGAAAGTCAAATTTACCTATGTTAAACAGTGAAGGGGAAAATCAAATATAAATACACTTATGGAACAATGAATGACACACAGAACCATAAGACTTATGAGACTTATCTGAGGCACGTGAAGCCTAGTCTCATTTAACTCCATAATGGTAGCTCAAGGCAGGAAAGTGCTTGATGTGTCCTATAAGTGGACAGAGAATGCTCGCCTAGGTGGATGACAGGTGTTCAGACATATAGTAGAAATCACGAAAACTTTATCTTGCTCCACACATTGTAACACAAGACTAAGTTTCTGTCCTTTTTACTAGAACAATGCCGGTTGCTAGAAAAGGCAAATGTCCCAGCTCTCTACATATGGCCTGGCTGGAGACACTGTCACAAGACCTGAGACCACCAGTTCTACTAGTCAGAGGAAATCAGAAGAATGTCTTAACCATGTATTGCCAATAAGAAGAGGTCCAGTACCAAACATGCTAGCAGTAGAAGATCAAGGCTGTTGGAGGATAAGCACCCATGCTAGCAGCAAATCTGCATTAATGAAAACATGGCTAGCATTGTTCCTGATCTGTACTTGTCTCTCTGCTGCATATGAACTACAGTAGTGGCATTTCCTCCACAAGTTAAAGGGGTTTTCCAGCCTAACAATTTAATGTTCTATCCTAAGTATGGGTTATCAGATTAGTGTGGGTCTGGTACCCCACCAGTCTGGTATTCTCAGCAGCGGATACTCAGAGAATGGAGCAGGAAGCAGACAGCTCTGTTCTCTGTGTAGTGGCCAGATAAGGTACTACAGATAATCTCATATTTATTTTAATGGGATGAAAACTACAGTGACTGAAGTTCCATCACTAACAGAGCTGTCTCCTTCTTGCCCTATTCTCTGTAGTTCAGCTAATCGATGGGGGTGACATCAGACCCCCACATATCTGATATTAATGACTTATCTTTAGGATAGGTCATCAATATTTAAAGGTCGGAAAAACTGTTTATGAAGTCTTAAGAAAGTTGCACTAAGCTTCTATGATGAAAAAAAAATGTTTTATTTAAAAACTATAAAATAAAAAAGTGAAGTAATATAGTATAAAGTAGTAATAAAAATATGTATATGAAATAAACACATAATATAAAATATTAAACAACTACAGAAATACTAGGAAAAGATACCATAATCTCCTTCTCTTTTCAGTGATGTTTTATAGAAAATGGGGCCCTGGGATGGTTTTTGTCATACTATCACTGACATAAATGATACTATCATACAATTCATAATATTAGCCATCCCTTGTCAAAATAGTATAACCAGACATTCCGTAAATAACACTACCATATAGTGTCCACATAACGCTGAACATTGTTGTGGCCTCCATATAGACTGCTGGTTTTTCGGCTCCCACCAATGGACCATTGATTTGTTTAATTTTGTGTTTTCACACTGCACTGATCAGAGAGACCAATGCAGTGAATTTATAGGGAGCAATGTTCATCTGCAACTGTACAGATCTGCTTTAAAGGGGTTTACTGCAATTTTAACATTTGTGAGCTCAATATTAGCAAAACAACAAAGTCTGCAATGCTAGACTAGTTCCTCCCTCATCCCCCACCTCTGGTCTTGTGCTACCCCTGCAGCAAACGGCTGAGATATTATCACTATAGGTCTTATGTCGGCAGAGAAACAACAAGGGGTGCGTAGATATTAAGGATTATTTTGCCATTTTGAGCCCAATCAGTGATGCTTACTCCCCTTATAATGTAAATATAAGGTATTCTGACAATAGACAAGCAATGAATATTTTGTGATTTTGCAGTTATTTATATTTTATTATTATTTAAAATAACTATTTACTTCTGATCATAGATTATTATTCTCCTTTAGTGAGTGATACAGATGCATAAATAAAGTATTTAGGCTTCATTCAACTAACAGGTGAACTGATACCGTGCAAGATCCATTGTACAAGTCTCCAATGGTAGTGTGAACTCAGCGTAATAAGAACCAAGCAGGGATTGTGTAGAAATGAACTGCTGTTTTTTTCTAATTTTTTTTTTAAGTTAACATGGCTCAGTTATTTCGGCCAATAAATCTGGCTGTGAATCAGATCAATTTGGTGCTTTTACTTGTCCATAGAGATAGTTGTCTACTGTCTAAAGCCAGTTGCACATGACCGTGTGCTAACTGGCTGCCTTTAATGAATGGCATGGGCAGCACATGGGGGACACATGAATATCACCCATGTGAGGCCCGTGCACCGGCCATGCTACTGCGGGCCCTTTCATTCAGTGAATAGGAGCCACAGAAGCAGGGCTGCAAAATCAGACAGGAATAGGACCTGCTCCTTATTTTTTGGCTTGGACACATGCCTGTGTAATTCATGGTCATGTTTACGGTCCCATAGAAATGAATGGGTTAGTGTAATATCCTGGAAAAACGGTTGTATGCAAGGGGGCTAACAGGCAAACAAGTTTTCCAAGTTAGCCAAGCATGCATGTTTATTAGAAAGGGGCAAAAAAGATAAGCTGCTGCCAAAAACTTAAGACAGTGACTTACTTTAGTAGTTTTTGTCTGGTCTAACTTTTTTTTTTTAAATCAATCTTTAAAGGGATCCAATCATTAGATTCCCTTTTTTTCTCCCTAACACATAGGAATAGCCTTAAGAAAGACTATTCTTCTCTTACCTTTAGATGTCTTTTCCGCGCCGCCGTTCGGTAGAAATCCCGGTTTTCTCCTGTACACAAATGAGTTTTCTCGCAACACTGGGGGGAGTCCCCAGCGCTCACACAGCACTGTGGGTGTCCCCAATGCTGCGAGAGAAATCTCCAGTGACGCTGGAGATTTTAGAGTGATGCCTTTTAGGGTGTGATGCCATGTATAGGCCACATATAACCTTCTAGAGTGACACTTTCCAATTTACTTATGTCCCAATCCAATATTCACTTGTAACTTCATGCAATTTTGTATTTCTCATTTCTATAACTAATAAACACATGAAATATATACCCAGCTGTATGTTATTATAATAATCATCCAGATTCCTGTATTTTATAAGATTATGATCAAGTATAAATATTTAGAAAAGATATTGTTAATAAAATATTTATGACAGATACAATTTGGTGCTTTCTTCTATACAATATACTGCAAGCCAAAGTACTGGAACTCCAAAGAATCTGCTATTGTATAAACTCAACTGCTAAATTTAACTATCATACATTTATATATTATACATTCTGCCTAGTATAAAAGTAAAGATATAGAAATGTTGTGCTCTCTCACTATTTACCACTTTTTTTTTTATGTATAGATTGTGAGCCCCACATGTGGCTCACAATGTAAATTTTTCCCTATCAGTATGTCTTTTGGAGTATGGGATGGAAATCCCCGCAAACACAGGGAGAACATACAAACTCCTTGCAGATGTTTTTTTTGCCCTTGGCAGGATTCAAACTGAGGACTCCAGTGCTGCAAGGCTGCAGCGCTAACCACTGAGCCACCGTGTGGCCTCTACACTGGCTCCACTCTTGATCGATGTCACACATAATGAATTACCTATGCTATGGGGGGGATAGATGACTATAGTAACAGCCGCCATGGCATAGGTAATTAATTGCCTGTGAGATTGGTGGCTGAATGACCCAGGAGGCTGAACTCCACTTCAAGTCATATGAACCTGGTTTTGCGACGTGGTAGGAACCCCCAGATCTATCATCTGCTATAACCAGGAAAAGTAAGTAAATTGCCAATCCCCAGAAAATCCTTTAAAGGGTTAAGGCAAATATGTGACAAAGCTAAGAAAACTTACCCATCTATATCCATATTCACAGTAGACTATACTGTAGGTAAATTGGAAATGTGTGGCAGTCAGGACTGGGCCAAACTTAGCAGAGAACCTATCTATTTTTAAGGTCACCACCCAGTGCCGCCAACAAACAGAAAGACTGTCCCATCGACAGAAACTTGATGCGACCAAGAATATGGTGCTCAAGCAAGTATGGCCTAGTCTCTAGCGCACCAAGCAGTTCATTCTCATTTAGAATAAAACTAGAATTTCTCATCACCAGAATTGTACTTTGACACAAGAAAGGTATGTGCAGTAATGCGAATAACTGGTTCTATAACACCAGGGTTCAAAGACGTTTTGGCGGTGATAGACTCCCAGGATGGAGTCAAGGTCCACAATCAAGTCTGTATAATATGACAGCTTGGCTCATCCTTATGTACGGTAAGTGGTTATTTTCTCCCTTGTTAGTTTAGAGCCTCATACACATAACCATGTGTATTTTATGGCCTCAGAAAATGGATCTGTAAAACATTAGAATGTATAAGCCCAAGCCCCAAAACAAACAGATACAGGACCTGTGCTGAGTTCTGCGTCCTGGACTCAGGGAGCCCACACAGATCAGTGAAAAAGTCTGTGTGCACGGGAACATGGGAAGAATATGTAAATCTGACTTCCATGATGTAATTAGGATGGGTCATACAAATGAATGAGCGCAGTGACATAAGCAATGCAGGAAGCCTTAGACATGACAATTTCATCAGATCAGTCAGGGATTACACAATGGGAATTCCTTGTACTGAATGCTGTTCTAAGTAAAGGCAACATAAACATACAACTAGAAGTACAGGAACATCATATACGTGGGAATAATGTAGTCATTATTCATCTCCAATAACTTGCAATGCTATGGATATTTCTCTACAGATTTATCAGCCAATGTGGGATGTTTAGCCATGTTGTGTCCTGAACTCCTCTGATTTATATAAACAGTAGTCTGTATTCTGCATTGGCAATATTTTAAAATTATTTGTAGACTCCATATTACTGGTATAATCCATTGACTAACATACTTTTTTCTCATAATACATATGATACACCAGCATTAGAGAATGGCTATATAAAGTATAAGTAAACTATAAATAAATGTATACTTACACTTTAAATCCAGAAAAAATTAAGTGTAAAAGTGCCCAACAGCATCATATTAAAATAAAGAAAAGTTTACTCACCTCTCCATAATACCCCACTGCTCTGGTCTGTAGTCTACCAGGGATTGAGTCTTGTTTCCTGGTGTCTCCTGACATCACAAAAAAAACGCTATAAGATGCCCGTCCAGCCAGTCACTGACTAACACAGACCATCCTTCTGGTCAGTGAATGGCTGAATGGGCAGCTCTGAGTGTTTCCTATGGTGTCAAAAGTCATAAGGAAATGGAGCTCAGCCAAGAAGCCATGAAGATCAAAGCAGCTGGGACTGTGGAGGGATGAGTCAACTTTTCTTATTTTACTTGCCCCTGTTAGGCTCTGTTACACATGTTCCTGGGGGCTGGAAACCCCCTTTAGGAGTAACCCAACGCCCACATTAGTCTAGAATGAGTAACCTGATCATTCAAAGAAATTGTACAGGCAATGCCCAAAGATAAAATAAAATGGGAAATACCAAGCAATATGGAGTATGGAAAATTTATATATGAGATAGTGTATATATACCGTACTCATACATTCTCCAGTCATGAAGTGGTATAGAAAGAAAAACACATCTAAGAAATGTATGCAAAAAATGTGGTATGATTAGAGCCATAATATGTCCTTGGCCCAGCCTTGTCTTGAATTCTGAATATGTCTCATGTATCTGAAACAAACATATGGCATTTTTCGTGTAGCTGTGCTGAAAGTGCCCAAAATAATATTTGATATAGGAAAACATTTTCACTACAGCCAGTCCTGACTTTGTGTGAATAGACTTCACTACATATAGAGTATGTTGATTCTGCGGGAAAATGTCATATAGGGTTAACATCTAGTTGTAACTAAATACCACATCTAAAAATTGTACTTATGAAAGTAAAGCTCACGAAACTAGAACATCTGCAGTCACAAGAGCAGGCAAAGGGGGCAAAGACACTGCACCTGTTGTTTATGGTAACCCAAATATAATGTTGACATATGACTTATATGTTAGTGGTAGCAACTACTGGCTTAGCAAGGCTGTAGTCTGCCAGTCTACTAGGAAACATCTCTGTCATCTTTCTTCTATGCTAGTACTTGAAATGTTGTCACAAAGATATCTTAAAGATCACCATACACATCAATACTATTAATATAGTCAAACAAGCCTACTCTCCCAGAATGTGCAGGAGACTCCCACCAATGGTGCCCTGACCTGCCCCAAGTAATAGACATGCACTCTGACTTGCACTGTTGATGGTGCTCATATGGGAGCATAAAGGATGAGATCAGCTGACAGTGTTGTTACACCTGTCAGATGATCTCTGGACTACATTGGGCATTGGTAGGAATGAAAATTCATTAGGGCCCCTTCACACGGAGTAAATGCGCGTGTATTTTGGCAAAATACATGTGTAAAAATCAGTCTTCCATTGACTTCAATGGCTTTTTTTCTTTTTTTTACACGTGTAAAAAAACACGTCAAAATACACGTGTAAAATGTCATTGAAGTCAATGGGAGTCTTATTTTTACATGTGTATTTTGCCAAAATACACGCGCGTTTACTCTGTGTGAAGGGGCCCTAACTGATCATTGGCCTGTGGGAGTTAGGAGATCTGAAGCGTGGGCTCAATGGTCATTGTGAGGAATGGTTTAGTTTTTTTTAATCTTTTTAATAGTCACATAGTCCTACAATCAAATAGTTGTGTATACAAAGTACATATGGTGCGTACAAAGTACGTATAGGGTATACAAAGAATATGGGAAACATTTTATCAATATAGAAAAATAAACAGCCCAATCTATTCATTATGGGGCAATCCTGAGGTGTATCTCACTAGACTTAGGCTATGTACAGATGGCTGTGCAAAACAGCTGTGAAAAACGTCCATTGTATATAACCGTCTTGCACAAGAGGGGCACCCATTATCACAGAACCCCACACATTACAGTGTATGGAAGAATCTGTGAAAATGGACAAAAATAAGACATGACCTACAATTTCATGATCTGTTACAAAAGCCCCCATTCATAGACATTGAACTTAAAGCTGCTGTGACGTTAATAAAATGGACATCACACGGGTATTAATCATGGTTGTGAGAATGTAGCTTCAAGTTCCAACATGGTTGCACATGAGAATAATACAACTCATATACAGTTCAGGTGAAACATTTCTAGTACTGCCTCTGGGTGATACTGAACTTGAAAGGCAATAGACGTCCCTGATATAGATTTGTTGCTCTGTTATCAGTAATGTCTCACTTTCTCCTACCATGTGCCCTGTACTTGGATCTGTTGTTTGTAAACCAGTGTAATCTCTCTGCTGCCTGTTGCACTATACACCTTCTAAGGACTCTCAAGAGACTGCTCTGCAATACTTTACATAACTGTCATCAGCACCTGCTAATGAAACCACAGACCATTTCCATGCAATCACTTCACAAAAAAAAACCCTATGTGCACAATGGTATACATTACATCTTGATTTTTACAGTTTTAGAATATGTTTACCTTAGACTGAGGCTACATGTTGCAGAAATGCAGTCAAGATAAAATGCAGTGTTTTAGTCCCAGCAAAATGCAGGATATTTTATTTACTCTCATACATACAAGGAATTGGGGGGAGCTGCATTTCCAAATACACATTTTTGAAAAACACGGTATTGCCTCATTCACACTTGTGCATGCTGTCTGTCTGCTGTGAATCAGCTGAAATTGCAGAAAAACAGATTGGGAACAGCTTGCAAATGGTTCGTTTAAAAACCCATTTATTTCAATTAGTTTTTAAAGCAATGCGCAGGTGTCCGTTTGCAGCCTTTCCACCATGAAACCACTTTTTTTGCGCGGACACAAAGTTGGACATGCAGGACTCTGTGTCCATCCAAAGAAAGCAGTTTCATGGCGGGGAGAGGCAAACGGACACCTGTGCATTGCTTTAAAAACCCATTGAAATTATCATTATTTTTTTTAAACGGACCGTTTGCAAGCCGTTACCAATCTGTTTTTCTGGCGGATGGACAGCAGGCGAGAGTGTGAATGTTCCATAAGTTAATTTTACCTGGTGAAATATTGGGAAATAGATGGTGGGGGCTTGCAAAAATGAAAAACACTTAAGAATAATCCTTGGGTTTTCAGAAAGCTGCGCAGACATTTTTAAAATAGCTGTTGATGAAGTTCATATGGCAGACTCCACTGCTGGACTGCTGTTATGCTAGGCAGTATTACACAGTCATTGACAACAACAACAAAAAATAATGCACCCAGATAGAAATATCGAATTGCTGCAAATCTCAGCATGTAGTAATGGCAGATATGTACATGCTAGCAGAAAAAGGAACCCATTGAAGTCAATGGGAGGCTTTTTTTTTTTTCCAGCGCTGAATCTGATGTGGATTCCACACCAAATTCAGCACCATGTTCCTTTGTGTGAATGCACCTGAAGACTTTGTCCAACTGACAGACTTTGAGAGGGAGTGCATTGTTGGGAATGAATATGGTTGAACTGCCCATAATCTGTTCCGACTTCGCTTTTAGGAAGTGGTTATGTAAGGGGCATACATGGTAAACAGGTTTTGGACTTGCCCAGACAGACTACCAGTAGAAAAAAAAACATTTTCAGGCACTTAGAAAGAAATCTAGTGACACAGCACCCATTACATGTCCTGCCATTAGCAGCTAGCTACCATCACCTTTGTTTGCAGTGGTGTCACGAATAAAAAACCTTGAGTGCTACAAACTGGAACTGTATCGTCCTTGGTGCCGAATCTCGGTTCTGATTGGTATTCAACAATGGGTTGATTTTGAGTACGGTGGCTTCACAGTGAGCACTTCAATCTGTTTAGCTTTGGAGCGACAAAGTGTATAAACTGCTGGATGATAATCTGGGGAGCCATCACATACTGCAGTTAGTCAGCCCTAGTAGTGAACTGAGGTACACTAACAGTTCAGTAATGCAGCTACATGTGTTGCTTCTTGCCTCTGTGCCATTTTGCAACCCTTCCTTGGCCAGTCCGGGCACCAGATATACTTTCAGTCAAGCAATTATGGGACCAGCAAGGATGCTAGCTTCATTATGAACCTATGAGTGTGTAGGATCTACAAGCTCATCTGTAGACAAACGTTCCAGAACCTGTATGCCTTTCTGTATGCCTAATATCTACAGTTTCAAACGCATACTAAAGACACATCTTTTCAGACAAGCCTATCACAGTTTCTAACGTAAACCCTTAACCCTCCTCTGCCCCCGCTCCCACATTTCCCCACATAATATGTTGTCATCTTATGCTAACTTTATAGGTCCAAGCTCCATCCACATGTTAAAGGACACAACTGTTGACGGCTCATAAAGTCTTATGTTAATGTAATGACAGTCACCTCTATTACAAAAGTGTCTGACCTCTGTATAAGCAATGCCGCCCCTGCTACCTCTTGTGCCACTGTCTCTACCTCATAAATTGTAAGCTCTTGCGAGCAGGGCCCTCAGTCCCGTTGTGTGAAATGACTTTCTTTGTAATGTATCTTTCTGTCTGTATTCGAACCCTACAAATTGTACAGCGCTGCGGAATATGTTGGTGCTATATAAATAAAATTTATTATTATATTATCATTATTATGCCTTGTGGCAGCTATACAAAGGCAGGTTTCTAGAAAAAAAAAAAAAGTGAAAAGAATATATCTTGATAGAGAAAGTGCTTTTTATCCTCTTCTAATATGTGAACAGCCTAGCAAGTGGCTGGAGTGGGATGAAGATAGAAGATTCCACTCCCTCTAGCAGGGCAGTCCACGGTTTGGATTGCTTAATAAACCTCATTAGGAGTCAGCTGAGAAGACTCTTGAAGAAGTGAGTTCATTACTCAGACATGTCTCTAAGCCTGGGGAAGTAGAGAGGACACATTGCTAAAATCCTGGACGAGTGCAAGTATAAAAGGTTGTTGTTGTTCACACTGTGATTGTGTCTGGTCTAGGATAAACTCAGTCTAGTCCAAGTAGTAAGGGACTGTTCTTTGTTTAGTTAGTGCCTGGACATGGTTTATTGTTTGTTTTCTGTGACACTAAATGTATTATGTGCAATAAATCTGGTTGAAGTCAGTTTAAAGCAGAATATTCTCTGTGTTGGACTGAAATTCTGGCTGTGCCATCTTGCCTAACCCAGGAAAGAAGGTGATCCTGTGAGCTTTCTCCTGAAAATTTCACAGCCTCCATGCCCAACAGTATCTCATCTTGTTAGAGGAGGCCCATCACTGTACTAGAACCTCCTTTCAGTTGTATGGATTTTCCCAATAAACTTACATGTACCATTACATTCACATATTAGGTTATATTTGATTCCAATAATTTATTTTTGGTGAATTATTTTATCAGTGAGTATATATTTTGAACCTGAGCCCATAGGAGGATCCTCTGCTATAGTTTCATGCTATAGGTTTTGATGCCACTGTGGTGCATCACTTGAGGGTTAACTCTGGATGCTAAGGGTTTAAAGACCCTGCCATATTATGGCCTATAATTCATATTGCCATATTCTTTAATGTGTACTGTAAATTTCAAAGTTGAAACTTTTATTATAAGTTCTTGCATGTATGGGCCATTGTGTGATATCTATTCAATTGAGGACTTGCAACCACAACAGTTCCCTATAATTCTTGAGTGGTGGTGAGCCAAGTTAAAACATGATGGTCTTTACGAATACCCTGAGGCTGCCTTAGATCCAATACTTTATATAGTTCAGTATAGTAAAAGCAGTCTCTATTCAATACTTACTGACACTAACCATGGGTTTATGGTACCCACTAGAGAGGAGCGAGTACTATTCGAAACTGCCTTTTCGAATAGCACGCTCCTATAGGAATGAATGGACGCAGGCAGCACGGCCTGTGCCGTGCGTCCGGCCGCTTAACCCCCTGCGCGCTGGCTGCGTCCATTCATTCCTATGGGAGAGTGCTATTCGAAACGGAAGTTTCAAATAGTACTCACTCATCTCTAGTACCCACTAACATTCATACACGTATGTCCAAAGTCCAAGCAACATGAGAGAGAAGGTTGATATGCTCCATATTTTGGGGTTTTTTTTGGACTTGACCTGCGTTCCAGTAATTTTGGAG
The DNA here is from genome assembly GCF_031893055.1 of Leptodactylus fuscus. Lineage (NCBI taxonomy): Eukaryota > Metazoa > Chordata > Amphibia > Anura > Leptodactylidae > Leptodactylus > Leptodactylus fuscus. The sequence continues at coordinate 50,281,050 of NC_134271.1, read as the reverse complement.
TCATTTTACTCTTCAGCTGAGTGGGGTCCCCTTAAAATCCTACCAAGAGGACTATTAGGGGGAAAAACCCTCTAACATACAGCAAGTAATAATGTATATATCTTGGGATGACTGCACCTGTTGAAGGATGGTATATATTAAGCAAAAAGTGAACTGTCTTGAAGTTTATGTATTGAAAGTAGGAAACCTAATGAAATGAGCAACTGTGACAAGGGCTAAATGTGATCACTAGAAGGCTGCACGTGCCATATCCCCAAATCTTAGCTAGTACAATAGTATTCATGGGATGTGGATTCACCATATAAGAGGGGGGGGGCTATAGAGTCGAGAGTAAAGGTCAGAACCATGGGAAACCAAGGCTCACTGATGCAAATGGTGGTGGGCTATAGAGTCAAGAGTAAAGGTTCATGGCCTTGGTTGAAAATCTCAGCTAGTAGAATAGTATTCATGGGATGTGGATTCGCCATATAAGAGCGGCTCTTACTCTGGCAGACCTGTTCAGTGGTCGACCCCACAATCACTAGAGCAGGGGACCCCAGTTCTTTTTTCCCTCTTCCTCCCCTCAACCAACCTCAGGATGGCTGAAAGTAAAGTTTTGGTTTGGTCTATGTAACCAGATGAATAGGTTATAAACACTTCTTAATCTGACTTATTACAGAACAAAGGTCAGTCAACAGCTTGCAGTGCACAGAAATATGTTGTTCCACATTCATCGCCCTAAATTCCTTCTCTGTCCATCTGCCTAATGATTTAGTTTGTCTACGGGAAGTGACGTATAGAGCTGTGCATTCCTCCATCCCTCCAGAGATCAGAGCACTGTAAATAACCTAATCCAACATGGCGGGGCATCAGTCCTTTACTTAAACTGCGCATGCGAAAAGAGCAAGTTATCCGGAATCGGCTTCGCTCTGTTTTTTTCCTCAGGATTGCATCAGCTATGCCCCGCCTAATGTCAAATCTTTCCAAGGTGATTGGTACACGTGTGGCCACGAGACCTGTAACTGTCCAATCCTCACCGGCCACACATGTTTTGGTTACAGGAGCGTGGCTATAAAAGCCGGAGAGCTAGCGCTCCGCGGTCACAGCTTCTCTAATTGTGTAACAGAGTAGCGGGCGGTGGACGTTGTGACCGGAAGTGGCGTGTCCTTGATCCAGGATGGCGGACGGAGAAGTGACATTGTTAATTCGTAGCCCTAGTTTAAGGCAGGAGGAGCGGGAGGTGAAGGTTCCGCGGAGCTTCACCGTCCTGGATCTGAAGTCGCAGCTGAGACGGGAGTTCCCTGGACATCCGGTAAGAGCGCAAGTCCCTGGGGCCGGGCCTACTGGTTACGTCATAGGGTTAGCTTTATGGAGCCGCTAACTCAAGACCTGTCATTTTGTGTAGAACTATAACTCCCAGCAAGCCTTGTCTGTAGAATAGTCTATGCTTTACAGCTGAAGGCGGGCTATTGTTCCCAGTTAGCAGCCATCTCAGGCTGCTTGTCTTACAGAATAATTTGCCCCTATGACAACTCCTCTGTTCCTAGACTATGTGATCTCCGCAATCCTTATACATTTCTGTATTTAGTGACGTTCAGACATATCTTATTATGGGCTGTCTGTAATCTATCCGCTTGTTGGCAGTGAATGGGTTCAGTTGTGTTTCTATGTGGAGGAATGCCTGATATACTTAGAGCGCTTTCTATGGCTACATCTGAATGTGGATAGGAATGTTTCCGTTCACTGACAGCAAAGTGCAAATAGAAATTCTGCCATGTTTACATCTGCTCCTGTGTGTCCTGGTCAGTCAGGGAACCTGAACTCTGGACAACAGTGCTTGACAAGACCCCATGGACTATATTGGGATCTGTTAGGTGTCTGTTCTCTTAAACTGAAGCTGCCAGATCAAAGTCGGTCTTGCATCTATTTTTCGTACAGTGAGACTCGGTGGAAATACGACCCCAGCCTACGATGTAACAAATAAATCTGTCTGGGGAATCTGTTACTCATCCCACCTCTGGGCTTGAACATATGGGAACAGCCAGTCTGAGCTCTAACTCCGTATCTCCAGCATAGTGTATGTCAATGTGCTGTTCCCATATCACTCACCTTTTGTGAGAGTTATTACATCTGCACAGAGGACCACTGCCAGTTTGTTTCTATCAAGTTATAAATGTCCTTGCGTTGATGTAATGGGACGCGATTAACTCTTTGGAGGACCAGTCACAGTGTCTGAAGCGCCTACTGACATGTCGTCCTAAGCATTTGGTGTCCTGTTTATCCAAGCTGTAAATAAGCCCATCTAGTGTTAATGCACACTAGTGTATAATTGTCAAGTGGGTTGTAACACTGCTTGACCTACTGTAGAGACCCCACTGCCAGAGAAAGTGGTGTTGTCTCGTACTTGGCTAGTGTACACTATAAAAAGGCTAATATCTGTGGAATGGCTGAACAGATATGGATACACAATGTACAGGATGACTGCATCTGTCAGATGAGCCATGTTGGACTTGTCAGACTTGGTGACATCCTCTGTACATGGAAACTTAATATACAATATGTTGTCTGTCTTCTAGTCTGCAATTTGTCTGTGCTTTACAGTAGTAGATGGAGTTGGACATATAAAACCTTGCAGGTCTCAGTATGAGCACATTTACTTTTGTAAGTTGATATGCAGGCAGCACACTAAATTTTGACCTCATAGACCTGTGATTGATGGTATAGTCCAGTGGCTTTGGATAGTGTAATCCCTGGTAGGTGGAGAGCAGTGTTCTTGCAGAGTTTAGGATGATGCAAGATTTTCCATGAACACCATCCCTTCCTTATTGCAGCTCAGCCTTAAAGAGGACCTTTCCTCAGAGATCTGTGGTATTATGTAACGCTAGAAAGCAGACCCTGCTCTGATTTCAGCTATCCCAGTATGCACCCCGGTGGTGGAGATATTTTTGCCATTGGTTGCGGCACCAATCTCTGTGCTGTCAGAAAGGGAGGCTTTACAACTTGGCATCATCACTAGGCTGTGAGGAACGCCTGCCCCGACAGTACTCTTCCATAACCTTGTATTGTCAGGGCAGGCATTCCTCACAACCCATTGATGACGTTATAGCGGTATGTAATACCGCACCTCTCTGAGGACTTGGAAGGTTCTCTTTAAGTTAGTTGAGTGATCAGAACGTGGTTTGCTTTGAAGATGAAATGCTCAATCATCGGCATGTATCATCTGCCATAACAAAGCTAAACTAGTCTGTTAATGGTGCCCCTTGAGGGGAACTAGATTACGCGTCGTGAGACTGTACCCCTCACCGATTCCTCTGTTAATCTGTAGTCTTCAATTATTTTTTTTTAAGGGATTGTCCACTTTCTATAATTGATGACCTAGCCTTATATAGGCCATCAATATTAAATCTGCAGGAGTCCAACACCTGGAGAGCCATCAATTTGGAAAGTGGATAACCCCTTTAAAAACCATCTCCTTTTGATATTGGGGGAAGGATGGTATATTAGCTTTCCGCTACATGGTAGTTAGTCTTAAGACAGATAATGACCTGGTGGCAACTGACACTAATAAACTCAGAACCAGTATTTCTTCTTGGGTGGCCAAATGGGTAAAGCTATTTGCAGTGAAGGGTCATGCACGGACTGTCTTGCTTACTCATACACTACCCATGTATAACTGGATTTGCCTGATGCTTTGGATGGATGAAATATTTGTAGGTGTCAGAAGCGCTGCTGGCTCATCTGGCCATATTTTAGATATTAAAGCACGGGGTGTGTTGGATATGAAAGAGTAAGGAAGCTGCACATCAAGACTAAATCTGTATCCTAGACATTAGATGTACTTCCACTGAGCCTGTTGATATCAATGGGCTGTAATGTATATGGGGGAGGCTGAATATGAACTACTTGAGCTTTTATGCTCTGAAATATTGTGTTGGCAGCAGCACTTCGTTTCCTTTCCAAACATGTGCGTGCTTAGTCTGGCATGCTTGTCTTCAGAGCTGATTTACAAATAATCACTTTTGTATGGCCAGAGTTGGACTAGATAGCTAGAGTCCCTTTAACCCACCCAACATGCACCTATAGTGTGCTGCTATGGCATAGTATCTGTATGCATTTACAGTTAGCATCCCTGGCTTCAACAGCCTTCTCCAGGTATAGATGGTATACAGGTTGAATTGCAGAAATGATAGTGCCTGTTCATCATGGTGAAATCTTATCTGTCTTATGATGATCTGTATGTATTAGCTACATACTGAGTATTAATCTGTTTTCTTCTTATATATCTGCAGGCGGAACAAGAGCAGAGGCTGATTTATTCAGGAAAGCTTCTACCGGACCATCTGAAACTCAATGAAGTCCTGTCCAAGGTAAATAAGTGCTGACCTGGTCAATGGTTTGAGTGCATGACCGCTTCAGAATAAACTGAACAATGTTTGTTTGCTATGTGACCTAAAACATGCTTTGTTTTTGCTTTGCAGGAAGCTCGACATGTATTGCATCTTGTTTGCTCAATTAAAAATATTCTGCAAAATCAGGTACGGATAACTTAGATTTTAGTCATGGTTTTTATATACCAGTTTATATCTCACACACACTGACCCTCACCTGTTTGTCATAGGCCATGAACCCATCGATTGTGTTACGACTGTCTTATATGCACAGTGATCTGAGATATGTTTCCTTGCGTATATGGGTGCACAATCTGTTATTTTGGCAAAAAAACTTAATACAAAACGAGTGCCTTAGCCACTTCAGCTGTTCTTAGGGGAGCTCAGGGTATCGGACCCCACTGCTCTTTTTATTGATGACTTGGAAAACCCATTAAACACTTTGCTTGGGTGTTTTGTTGCTGTCTGAGTCTGCATTTAGTTTGATAGGCCTGTCACTGCAACAATTATATTTTCCTATTTGTTAAAAAATAAACCCCTTTCCAAAGCACCTTAAGGCTGAGCCCACACATTGCGGAAACGTGGGGCTTCAGCCTAAACTATCATTTTGACACCTCCAAAGGGTTACTGTAGTTCTGGACTGCAACAATGGGCAGTTTCAATAATTGATGGATTATTTCTTTTAGGCGCAAGAAGGCAGACAGAAGCCTACAGTGGGTGCAGCCAGTACACCAAACACTGCTCCTCAGACAGATGGCATCCGACAGAGGAATGTCCCACAGAGTTCTCCTGACGCACGGATAGACACACCCAGGTATGGAAGTCACAGGTCATGCGTGTTACTGTTCATGCCAGTTAAAGCTGTAGCATATTACTGCTATAGTTTGTTACAAAGTATGTAATATATAAATTTATTTTTTAGGTCTGAAGGAGTGAATCCTGCTTTTTCCCCGTACTCTGTATACAGCCCACAGCAGATCCTATGGCTGCAGCAAATGTATGCCAGACAGTACTATATGCAATAGTAAGTTGTTTGTTTGTTTTTGTTTTCTCCCCCCAATTAAACAGTATTTGTTTGTATAGAGTTGTGCAGCTGATGTCATTTGAGCACGTATTTTGTATTTGGTTACTTAACCAGTCTACTAAAGACCTTTGTGTCATTGGCTTATCATCCCTGGAATTACTAGGAATTATCCTATAGCATTTTGTAAATCATTCATGGCATAGGCATGCGGGTTACTTCTGGGATCTACGTCTATCACTAATATGTGGGTACCTTGACCTTCTGTCCTGTCTGGTGCTGCAGTTGGGTGTGCATGCAGGTTCTGAATACCTCCAAGCACATTTATTCTATATGTGGAAATCCTATAGAAGAGGATAGTGTGTTGCACATGCCCAGCCATTTAACTATTTCCAGGCAGGACACAAGTTGGGCTACTCAATTTTGGAGCTGCTTGTGGTTCCCAGAAGCAGAGCCTGCATTCATCAAACATTATGGCATATGCTGTGGGCATTCCATAAATGTCTAAGATGAGAATAGCCGTTGAAACTTGTTTGTTTCCAGTGCTTTTCTTTCTTCTCATCTCTGCTATTTTGTCCACTAGCTATGCTGCTGCCGCCGCTACAGCTACCAGTTCTCCATCCCAAAGAAGACAGGAAATACCAGTTGTGCCACCTGCTGCTCCAGACCCTTTGCCTCATCCTTTCCCAGCTGCCAACCCGGCCCCTAATCCAGAGGCTCCTGCTCCAGTCAATCCAGTGGCCAACCAAAATCTCCGTATGAATGCTCAAGGAGGCTTGGTCGAGGAAGAAGATGACTTAAACAGAGACTGGTTGGACTGGATTTACACAGCTGCACGATTTTCGATCTTTCTCAGTATCCTCTACTTCTACTCCAGCCTAAGCCGCTTCATGATGGTCCTGGGTGCAATGATCCTGATGTACCTGTAAGTATCATTCAAAGTGTAGTCAGACTCTAGTAGAATAAACCTATTATTTGGCTATGTGTGCCACCATATAGCTGAAGACCACTTTATATTCTCTCTTGCTGAGAGAGCAGTGTAAGTGTGCAGATGGACAGTGTGTACAATACACCCAACTGCAAACTAAAGCAGGTGAAGGGTTCACCGATCTCTCTTGGTCAGTCTAACACTTTAAGGGAAGCAGGAAAATAGAAGGGCTGCTGCTTTAAATCTGACTACAGCAGTGTCTGCTGTCGTAAATGGTGAGCAGAACATATCCGTATTTGTATAACTTCTCATGCAAACAAATGTCAACACAAAACTAAACCGGTATGTGACGTACAGTGAGATGGAGGAGGAAAGCTTTAGCTTAGTTCACCCTTAATCATATTTGCTGTAGGTGTAGATTTTGCAACAAGAGGTTGTAGCAGAAATCCAGACAGCTAGACATATCCTCTAATCTATAAATTCTGCCAAACCTTATCAATCCACATTGAGATGGTAGGTTGGTCCTCAGTAAGCCATTAGAGAGGGATATGGAACGTAACTGCAATAGTCAGCAGGTTAGGTAAGTATTTAGAATGACGGCTTTAGAGTTTAGGTGTACTTTGGTATTATATCTGTGTACCATCTGGTGACCAGTTTAGATTAGTTTTATTCTTCTGATGTAATGTACCCCTCTGGCTAGGGAAGGTAACAGCCAGTTGACCATTCATAAACTTCAAGGAAATATTACAGGCAAACTACAGAGTTTTGAGGAAAGATGATCTGGAATAGAGAAATTGGAAATGCAATTGTTTAATACAGCAAACAAGTCTCACAAATGGTGACCGGTCCTCTGTTTTCTGAGTAGATATTGGTTCCTAGAAACTATGCTTTATGATATATAGATGTCAGATTAGTCTTTTATTTCATACTTGCGTTTCTTGTAGGCACACAGCAGGATGGTTTCCCTTCAGACAAAGACCTCCACAAGAAGTTGCAGCCCCCGTCCAGCAACCTGTCCAAAATCAACAAGATCCAAACAACAATTTGCAGGTGAGCTACTTGTATATTTATTATTATTAATAATAATAATATTCAATAAATTTTATGTGAAAATTAGCATTCACTTGCTAGTGTGTAAGGAGGGGGGGGGCTACTTAAAGTTGTAACTCTGTTTTTATACCACCTTGAATAAGAAAGTTGAAGTTGAGATTCCAGTTCTAGCTGTAAAAGGAGAATCACTAGTCCAGACATGAAGTGTGGTATGAAATCTGATATTCGTTCCTCTAGGTCAGGGGTAGGGAACGTACGGCTCTCCAGCTGTTACAAAACTACAACTCCCAGCATGCATACTTGCTCTGCTGTTCTTGGAACTCCCATGGAAGTGAATGGAGCATGATGGGAGTTGTAGTTTCACAGCAGCTGGAGAGCCGAAGGTTCCCTACCCCTGTTGTAGGTGGTATAGAACTGGAGATGCAGGGGAAGTAGACTGATTCAGGTGCACCTTAGCATTTTTATTAGGAAACTGCCACCTCTTAATAATTCATGTGTTAGAAGGGAAATCTATGCCAGTCAGGAACTATTGTAGATTTCCTATATAACACACGCCTGCTTTCTGCCTTGTTCCATCCACATTGAAGATGGTGCCAAAGAATGCGATGTGACACATCTTTGGCGGAAAGAACTTCATGTCCGAGATGCACAATAACTCCCATCTGTGCTGTGTGTAGGGAGAAGTGTAAAGTCAGTTTTCTATTAAAAGTATATAAAATAGGGTAATAGAGAGATACACTTTCCAAACCTTTCATTGGTTACAAAATGTTTAATCTCTCATGAATTCTAGATTTTAAGGATGTGTTGATCCAGGGTTTTTATACTGACTGCCAGATTGGAGTTGGGAAGGAATTTTCTCCCTGAAATGGGGCAATTGGCAAGAGCCTCATGGGGTTGTTTTTTTTGTTTGTTTTTTTTTTTTTGCCTTCCCCTGGATCAACACTGTGGGCGATTTGTAAGATTATAGGTTGGACTTGATGGACTGATGACTTCATCCAACCTCATCCACTATGTAACTATAGAAGAGTGGAATACCTGTCATTTTGGAAGCTCTCAAGGAAGGAAGGGGGGGGGGGGAGAGTCCTGGTTACTGAGGGCAACTGCTCCACTTCTCACCTGCGCTAGTGTTTCTCGTAGGTTTTGCTACGCTCATTGGGAGTTGTCACGTAGTCACGTGCCCCTCTACCATTTAATGACTATTTTATTGTTTATAACACGTTTTATGTAATATAACCCAATAATTACAATAATCTTTCTTCCTTTGTAGGAGAATGATCCACCTGGAGAGGATGTGGCCAATGAGCCCACGGCTGCCACTCTTCCAGCACATTCCTTTGTATCGACAGCCTGGGTGTTTTTTAAAACCTTTTTTGCCTCCTTGATTCCTGAAGGTCCTCCAGCCATGGCTCAGTAATGACGAAACAAAGGGATGCTATTGATCTGGACTTCAAACCTCATGCTTCTAGTCTTCCATCCTTTACATGGCCAAGTATTGGCCTGACTAAGGAACTGATGCTTTTTAGTGTTCTGAGGAAGACTATCTGTGATGGATTTCCTACGTAATGCATACTGTTTTATTCCAGTCCAAAGATATGTATGCAATTATTACTCTGAGCAGACCCCTCTCCCCCTCTTCTGCTCGTGTCATTTGATTCCTTGTGGAATGTCGGGATAATTTACACTAATTGTAGTGTTAAAGTTTACAAACAGTAACAAACCTAGCATACTGGCCATTCTTGCTGTTTTTTTTGTTTTTTCTGCCGCAGAGCAGATTTTACCATTATCGGTATGCTACTTTGCATTTCAAACTTTTTGTGCTCATATTTCATGCACAAGCCTGCACTTTAGTGAAAACTTTCAATAAATTGAAATGCTTTCTATTGTATTTAATTGATTTGTTTATTCATGAATTTAGGGTTTTCTGTGGCCACCACACTTCATATTGTTGACATGAAAATTGATAGGGCATGTCTTCTGTTGCTTTGCACTCCATTGTCTTGCAACTTTTTTTTTCCCCTACTGTTTTATTGAACACACAATGCAACACAGTGTATAAGACCACATAAAGTCAGTTAATACCTCATAATGAAGACTTCCTTGCAAGTTACACATTAGAACCTGTATGGATCCAGCATAATGCAATAGTTTCTTACAGTTAATATTGGAATGTGAGGATCCGTCCTCATTCACACGTTGCACCTCTCACTGTGAAAGAGATTAAAAACTGACTATAACAAAGCAACCATTGCACATGGAATAGATGAACTTAGTGGATTATATTAACCCCTTAGCGACCCTTGACATAACTGTACATCATGGGTCGCATGGGGATGTATGGAGCGAGCTCACACGCTGAGCTCCCTCCATACACGGCAGATGCCGGCTGTATCATACAGCCAGGACCTGCCAATAACAGCAGCGGTCGGTGCCCGAGCCGATCGCTGCTGTTAACCCTTTACACACTGCGGTCAAACGTGACCGCAGTGTGTAAACGGCGGCATGGGCGCCGCCATGTTTTGCCGATCGCCGCCCTCCTGAACGTCACATGAGGGCGGTGATTGGTTGCTATGACAGCCGGAAGCCTATTGAAGGCTTCCAGGCTTGTCTCTGCACTAGATCTATTAGACGATGCCAGAGGCATCGTCTAATAGAAGTGCTGCAATTTTGCTATTCGCTGCAATACTGTAGTATTGCAGTGAATAGTATGAGCGATCAGACCCCCTAGGTTTCAAGGTACCTAAGGGGTCTGATCATAAATGTAACAGAAGAAAAAAAAAGTTTTTAAAAGTATAAAAAAAATTAAAAAAATAAAGTTCAAATCACCCCCCTTTCCCTAGATTAGCTATAAAAGTAATTAAAGAACATTAAACATATTAGGTATCCCCGCGCTCCAAAATGCCCGAACTATTAGAATATTAAAACATTTATCCCGTACTGCGAACGGCGTAGCGGCAAAAAAAATAAAAACAGCCAAAAAGCGTTTTTTTTTCAACACTTCGCCTCCTATAAAAAATTGAATAAAAAGTGATCAAACCATCAGATCTTTCCCCAAATGGTATCAATAGAAACGTCATCTTGTCCCGCATAAAAAGACACCACAACCAGCTCCATACATGGAAATATGAAAAAGTTACAGGTGTTAGAACATCATGACACAAATTTTTTTTTCTATTTTGCAAAGTTTATCATTTTTTTTTAAAAGTATCAAAACATTTCAAATACTATATAAATTTGGTATCACCGCGTTCGTACTGACACGTAGAACACAGGTAACATGTCATTTGTACCAAACAGTGAACGCTGTAAAAAATTAAACCCATAAGAAAATGGCGCAAATGCATTTTTTCTCCAATTGCACCTCAGTCTGAATTTTTTTTTCCAGCTTCCCAGTACATTGCACAGCATATTGAATGGTGCCATTACAAAGTACAATTTGTCCCGCAAACAATAAGCCATCATGTGACTCTGTGAACTGAAAAATGAAAAAGTTATGGCTCTTGAAATGTGAGGAGGGAAAAACGAAAATGCGAAACCAAAAAATGGCCTGGTCCTTAAGGGGTTAACAATGCGCTTAGGAGTTATCAAGGTCCTAATAAAGAGGTTTTGGTGTACCGAGGACAGGCAGTGAGCTTTTAGTGGAGATTTCTAACCTGTTGAAAAGTTCATCCCACATTGACCTGGGAGAATAATGGGTTATTTACGTATTCTACCATGCCGTCCCATTCCTTTGCAAACTTAGGTTTGTATACCGGTTTCTCACAGTAGATTGTATGATTCATTTCCCCACAGTCGGTAGCTTGTCGTGTTTCTGGCAAAGACTAAAGATTTCTATAAGAATATTCTCATATGATGTGACCGTTCAGACTCCTGCAAGAGGCCCAACAAGCAGGGTAGCTGGGACTTGGGTCATAATAATTCAGGATTATATGGCTATAACTTTTCTCTCCAGAATAGACCTATATTGGGACGATCTCACACCATAAGCCAAAAGTCAGCATGTAGACTAATGTATCTGACACCAATCCTCAGGAATGCGACCAATCTAGATATAAACTTAATGGAGTGGCATAGCATTGATGTACAAAGTATAATTGTATCTCAATGTTAAGGGCCTCGATATAAAGGTAATGGTGACTCTGATGCTTCTTTCCAGTCTTCTGCGGAGAAGTCATGGCGTTGTATTCTTCATTTGTCCTCCACTTCAACTTGTGTGGATTTCAGTTTAGTCCCTAGGAGATGTGTACAGGGCTAACCATATTCCCTGTGGGCCTTGAGAAGTAAATATCTCTATTAAAGAGGACCTTTCATGGATTTGGGCACATGGGGTGTTATACACTGCTGAAAGCCGACTGCACTGAATTTCGCGCACTGTTGGCTTTCCCAATCTGTGCCCCGGGTAAAGCGCTATCGGTGCGAGTACTGTAGCTCTCCAGTCAGAAGGGCGTTTCTGACACTCTGTCAGGAATGTCCTTCTGCACAGCAGCGCCTATAGCACTATACTAAGACCCGGGAGGAACGCCCCCACCCTCTGCTCACAGTACTCGTCCATAGACAAGCATTATCAGGAGGGGGCATTCCTCCCCACTCACACAGTACAGCGCTATAGGTGTAATCAAATTTTATTGAAAGATTTTTTTTTTTTTTAACAAGAAATAAGAAACAAACAAATAAATCGAGCAAATAATGAGGATAGGAAAACCCCAAAATGAAACGGGGCCACGCAGGGCCCCAGGGTAAAGTATATGCAAGGGGGGACGTCCTCTCAAGGAGGACACAGTTCTCCTAAAAATAACAAACCAAACAAAAACAAGGGAAGAAGATGGAAGGAAACGAGAACGACAAGACTTAAGTCAGTACAGCGCTATAGGCGCTGCTGTGCAGAAGCACGTTCCTGAAAGACTGTCAGAAACGCCCTTCTGACTGAAGAACAACGGTACCGGCACCGATAGCTCTTCACCCGGGGCACAGATTGGGAAAGCCAACAGTACGCTGAATTCAGCTTTCAGTATAACACCGCATGTGCCCAAATCCATGAAAGGTCCTCTTTAAGGGGGTAATCCCTTGCCTAGGATCTTACTATAAAGTGTGTGTCTTAGTTGGAGATGTCTATAGAATGAAGTGCGAGGTAGCTGGTAGGTTACCTGTAATTGGAGTAGGACTTTAGGGCGGTGGTGTTAAGATCTAGGTCACTGTGTACATTATGAGACTGACCCCAAGAATTCCTCTAAAAGGAGAAACATGTTTTCACCGAGGGGGGGGGGGGGGGCTTTAGGGGACAAGACATTCTAATGTTCGATCTCCTTAGTGGTTTTACATACTTGGGAAATGTGGTTGGCTTTTTCAAATGGTATTCATGGAGCAAAAAAAAAATTTAAGTTGACCAGCTGAGAAGTATTGGTAAAAGTTGGAAAGGGTCCTGGGTCTCTTTGAAGGATTCAAGCAAAGTTGTAGATTTCCCCCATGTGAAGGAAGTGATAAGAGTTGGGCCTGCTGCATGTGCAAATATAAGACCTTGGGAAAGAGAATGGTTTTGACCAAGTTAATACAACCCTGGTGCAGACAATGTAAAGGGTCTCCCATACTTTACATTTAGCTCTGACTTAGTCGAACAATAGGTAAATATTCTTCTCGTGGGATCTACCAATTGTTTTGGTAATCCGAATGCCCAAAGCCCTAAATTTAAGTACTAGTAGTTTGTAATAGACTGTGGGCTAGTCAGGGCTCCAAATAGATATCAGGATTTATTTGTGCCAAATAATGCAGAGATCTGAGTATATGCTAAACTCTTCCAGTATACGGATACCCCTGAGAAGAGAAATTTCCAGAGTAGACATAAATAAGGTCATCTGCATATAGACCTATTCGGTCTTTATCGCCTATAAGCCACCTCTTGATATACTGTATTGTTTAACGCATATAGCTAGTGATTTTTACACCAAAGCGAAAATGAGGAGTAGCCCTGCCAGGTCCCCATTCCAGGTAAAAAAAATAAAAAGTATTGACTGTTAACTAAGAGACTGACTTTGGGATTTTTGTGTAGGCTTGTATAAATTTTGGATCAATCCTGAACCAGCAGTGTACATCCGACAGGTATGACCACATCAGTTGAAGGCCTTGGCTGCAGCTAATGAGCCCGGATCGCATTGCATTCCTCCTGCATCCCCCACTCCTGGACTATTGCAATGTTTAACATAGTGATGTTACCTGGCAAGAAACCTGAGTCGTGTGGCGAGTATTTTGGTTAGTAATTTATAATCCACATTCAATAACGAAATGGGTCTATAGAACGCATATTCCAAAGGGTTTTTTGGTCTGGTTTTAGAAAGCGCTACTATAGTGTTCTCATATAAGGAGTCAGGCAGAGCAGACGTATTAAGTGCAGTCTTGAACATTTCTAAGGGCGAGAGGGCACAATATCGCAGAACATCTAAAATACACCTGGAATATTCAGACCAGGCAATTTCCCTTTGCCCATATCTAACATCGCAGTTCACAGTGATATCTGAATCTAGAATTGTCACTTATCATCTGATAGATGGGGAAGGGAACACCTCGCCCAGATAGGCCACCAAGTCTTACCCTGAATGATCAAACTGCATAGTTTATAATTGATCATAGAAATCCTGGAACTATGTTAGAAGGTGATCATTGTCCATTAAGATTTCCCTATCTTCAGATCAGATTATAAGGCTTGCTGAAGATGTGATATTTTGATTCGGTGTGTGTTGTGAAAAATGGCAAAATCATGTATTTTTCACAAAACGTGGCTTATTTTAAAGTGGATTCTTTGGTTTCAGAATGACACAGCGTAATAAATTCAGAGGTGTTTTCCTATGGAAAGCATTGCTTCTATGGACAAGTTCTGTGTACACCTAGAATCCAGAGAAGGCTTTACAGCCTGTACTGGAGGACTGTAGCTGCCATCTACTAGCTATTCCCCATGATGTTAAATCCATACCTCTCCCCAAGCCACAGCTAATACATTTATTGCAATTTTCTCAAAATTCATCCACATAGGTTTACCTTTAATGGCTTTGCATAGCAGTGTTTTATGTATATGTACAGTAGATTAAACCAAATTTTAACATCCCAATCTTTTCCCATTGCAAAATATATACTCTTGGCCTCCTAGGAAGAGGAAGGGAAAGGTTTCCTTCCTTCTAGTAGGTTACATTATTTTTCTCTCTTATTCTTTTTTTTTTTTTTTTTTTTTTTATAAAAGACACAAAAATCTGCTTCAGGAATTAGAAATCTGGTTTTGATTTATTTATTTATTTATTTATTATTAACTCCTGCACACTGTATAGACCTGGAGAAAACCACTTAAAAAATGGCAGCAGTTTTTCATGCAATTTTTTGCAAAAAACCATGTGAAACAAAAAAAAAAAAAAAGTGCCATGTTTTTATCGTCTCCCATTGATTTTAATGAACTATTCAAGGCAGGATCTATCTGAAGACAGGTCATGTCATTTTTCTTCCGTTAGCTGAAAAAATCAGCTAGAGAGAAAAAAACTGCTACTAACTTCCATTGAAATGAATAGGCGGCTTTTTTGTGGCGGATTCTGCCTCAAAATCCTCCTGTAAAAAACAAAAAAACTCCCCCTTGAGTCATGTAAATCAATCCATATGCTAAACCATAGCAGGACATAACTGCCTCGTACCTGCAGAACCAGTTAGGTTAGTTGTAAATGTCCCTAAAGTCACATTGTCTGTCCTCTCACGCAATAATTGTTCTGTTATCTGCCACTCTATTACATGCCCGTACCTGCTTAACCCTCCTGCAAAAACCCTCTGGAAAAATTTCGCTTTTGTTTTTGAAAATTTTGAATTTATGGCTCAAATAAATATTACCAGCACATATCTCTGGTGTCTTATGTATGTTTTAACCCTTCAGTGAACACATTTTAGCCTTAAACCAGTGACATTTTATCCCTTTATTCATTTCCACCTTCGTAAAGATTTATATCATTTCAATATAGATTTACAGGATCTTGTATTTTGTCGGTACGTATGTTTTTTTTTTTGTTTTGTTTTTTATTGTTGAAAGGTTGTATTTCTGCTTTTTAATGGTATCAGCCCAATAGGATTTAGATGTAACTGTTACTGGATATGAGAGATCACCTATTTGTGCCTTGATATGGTGTTACATGTTATTGCGCTAGGTTCACACTAGCATTGAAGTTTCTGTCCTTCAGGTCCGCACGGTGACCCAAAAGATGGAAACCCTGTCCACTTAAAAAGTGGTTACATGTGGAAACCCGTGGACCGCATAGACTATAATGGGGACTGCCAAGTTTCTACAGAAAACCAGAAGAATCCTCCTTGCAGGACCTATCCCCCTTCTCAATTTTAAGCAAAATCTCATACAAATACTCCAATTCAAATGTGAACTAAGCCTTAATAATCCTAGTACACCTTGTACAAGCCACTTAAGTCACCGGCAGCCAACCTTATTTGGTTAACAAACCAAAATGTTCTGGATGAGCAGCCTGAGGCCTGGTTCACATCTTTGTTCAGTATTCTGTTCGGGAAGTCCACTTGAGGACCCCCCCAAACAGAATACTGAGCGCATTGACAAGCGGTGAGTTTATGAAAGCATAGACTAGATTATAGTCTATAATGGGGTCCACACAGAATATGTGGAGAGGAAAGTACTTCATGAACTATTTTTCTCTCCACGTGTTCTGTGCGGACAGCGTACAGAAAACACGCGAACCCCATTATAATCTATGAGGTCCATGTGCTTTCATAAACTCACCGCTTGTGAATGCGTTCGGTATTCTGTTCAGGGGAGGGGTGAAACCCAAACGGACTTCCCGAACAGAATGCAGATGTGAACCAGGCCTTAGCGAACTTAACCATCTAATATGACTGCATAGTTCTGAAAGGTGCATACGATGGTGGGACCCATCACTGCATAACTAGACAGGATGGAAAAGTTTGGAACAACTCCTCAATGCTATTACCCCTTACTTCCAAGGAAATGTCCTCTAGACATTTATTACCTTATGAAACATGCCACACAGTCACCAATACAATTCTGGGATATTTTAGATAACCCTTGTGTTTGGCGCAGTACTAACCATTGAATAGGAATGTAATTCCCTGTCCCGTGCCATAGTTCTGAGAATACCTTTCAATGAACTTTCTTAGAGAGAAATTCCTCTGATCCTAAATGGCCTGTCATCATAATCCCAGTTCTTGTTATTTGGTTGTTAACCTTTAGTGAACTGTGCAGATGTGTAAGGTCTTTCTATCTTACTTTGCATTCATTTCCAGCTATTGTAAGTGGATAACCCTGTGCCACTGTCTAAACAGAGAGGAAGCTGGGGATACTGAGAGAAGCAGAATACGGCTTCCTGTGCTTTTGGGATATATGTAACATTTTGAAGTGCAAGAATTAGATTTCACTAGGGTTTTCGGTACAGAAGCATCACCATGTGGCCAGTGATCCTCTTCTCCATCTACTTTCTGAGAATTTCATCAGCCTGTGAGTTTACGCCATCATCCTCCCAAGAGACTGGTATAGTCTGCAGGGTGACAAAGCCAGCAGCGTTAGTGTGTAAGTTATTGCTTCATCTATGGAAACCTTTTCATGTTCCACTTTATAAATTGCTGATTGTTCTTAAAGGGATTTTCCAGGCCCAAATTGATTTTTCATACTGATGACCTATCGGAGTCTAATACCCAAACCCTGCACAGATCAGCTGTTTCAGCAGCCTCTGGGTGTTGGAAGGTGCTAGCGGACAGGGTGTGCATGCAGGACTGCTCACATTCAAGTAGTAGGAGAGGTATAGCAACCCGGACCCCCACAGATCATATAGTGATTGACCAATACTGTGGACAGGTCATCAGCATTGAAAACGATTTGGAGACAGAACACCCCTTTAATGTATAAGTAATGGTATCTATAGTATATTTGGAAAGCTAGAGGATTTTGTAAGACTAAGTATATTAGTAAATGCATTTAGAGATTTATATAGGTTTTTCATTACACTATTTGGCTATAGTTTGATGGCTGCTTTTACGCTGTGTTAGTTGCAATTAGAGCAGATTTGTTGCAGAAATTTCTGCAAAATCATAAATCATATTTTTATTCCAAGAACGTATGGATTAAACATTTCCATACATGAACATATTTTTAACTGTTTCCCACGCATGTCGTACATTTATAGCATAGGGAACGTTCCCTAAAGATCTATGCTGTAATTGTACAACACAGTCATGACATTGGCTCAGGAGTATTAGCTGTAAAGTACAGAGAACTCAGATTCCAGATGCCTTTAACCACTAAGATGCGGCAAACAAAAGTAACTATGGCATCTAAGAGGCTTTATACAATGGTTTACCACCAGTCCAGTCTTCTGCAGGACTAAAAGAACACTAATGACAGCAGTGAATCCAGAATGTCCCATTGACTATAATGGAGTGATCTGATGTCCAATATTTTTTCACAGACATAACCAGACAAAAAAAGTTGATCTATTATGACTTTGAGATTTCTGCTAGGCTCTGAACTGGAGTCTCTGTTACACTATATTCACTTTTTCTGTTTTTACATAGCATAACACAAGCAGTGATCAATTTTTCATAATACTACTACTACTAATAATAATAATACATTTCATTTATATAGCGCAAACATATAAATTGTAGGGTATACAGACACAGAAATTATAGCGTAGCAAATCAATTCACACAATGGGACTGAGCACCCTGCTTGTAAGAGGTTATGAGGTAGAGGGGGTGACACAAGAGGTAGCAGGGACACCATAGGAGGTAGCATTGCTTATACAGTGGTCCAGCCATTTTTGTGATAAAGGTTATTCATATGTTGAATTAGCCGTTACTAGTCAGGTTGCTTTTATGTGCAGATGGAGCCTGTACATATAAAGTTACAGTCCGATACAGCATCATATCCTGTGGAATAACATGGGATCATGAACATAGAAGGATTTGTTTTAGAGATTCTAACTGTGGAAGGCTTTACATTAGGATTTGTGGTAGGCCTGTCTGAAAAGATGTGTCTTTAGTTTGCACTTAAAGCTGTAGAAGTTGGGAGTTAATCTGATTGTCCAAGGTAGCGCATTCCAGAGAAGTGGTGCAACTCGAGAGAGGTCTTGGGTACAGTAGTAGGAGGTTCTGATAATAGAGGATGTAAGTCTTAGTTCAATGAGTGAATGGAGAGCAGGGGTTGGGAGATAGACAGGGTTGAGGGAGGAATTGTAGGGAGGTGCAGTATTATGGAGAGTTTTGTGGATGAGGGTGATAAGTTTATATTGTATTCTGTATTGAATAGGCCAATGTAGTGACTGGCAAATACAGGAGGCATCACTGTAGCGTCTAGATCAGTGGTTCTTAACCGGGGTTCGATCGAACCCTAGGCCATATGTACGATTCATTTTGTGTACCAGTGAAAAAACATACATCTATGTCTTGAATTTGGAAATAAATCATATTTGATTTATCACTAAAGAAGGGTTCGGTGAATGTGTATATGAAACTGGTGGGTTCGGTACCTCAAACAAGGTTGAGAACCACTGGTCCAGACTGATAGATGATTGAATTAGGATGACAATAAGGGTCTTTAATGTATCTCTGGTAAGGAAGGGGAGGATATTAGAGATGTTTTGGAGGTGGAAATGACACAAGCATGTGAGTGATTGTATATGGGGGTGAGTCTTTGAGAGATTCAGTTTTAGATAAAGCAAAGAAATATTGAGACAGCAGAGAGACAGTCACTGGTGTTCTGTGTGGGGGTGATGTCACGGGATGAGGTATAAAGTTGGGTGTCGTCAGCATAAAATATGTCATATTTTTCCATCTTATCCAAATGTAATAGGTCTTATAGTTACCATGGTAACCAATCATAGTGCAGGCACAAGTCAGACAAACTGGTTGTATTTAATGTTTATCGTAAAACGTCCCAAGGACCAAGCCTTCTGGTACCAGCATGCCTTCGCAATGATCCTCTATGAGAAAATGTTCTCCATTATACCTAAAGGTCTAGGTCTGTTGGACTAGAACAGGGGTAGGGAACCTTTGGCTCTCCAGCTGCTGTGAAACTACCACTTCCAGCATGCTCCATTCACTTCCATGGGAGTTCCCAGAATAGCAGAGCCAGTATGCATGCTTGGGAGTTGTTGTTTTGCAACAGCTGGAGAGCCGTACGTTCCCTACCCCTGGACTAGAACATATCCCATGTTATAATCTTCAGCTTGGCCCTTCTGCAGAAGAAGACGTTTATGAGGGTTGTGCAGGACTCTGAAACACAGCTGCTTTCTTCTTCTCAGGAAGTGACCTCATGTCCATTGGTCACATGGCAATGCCACATCTCCATTCCTTTAAAATGATTGGGACTGAGCTGCAGCATGGCCATGTGACCAACAGACATGGTGTCACTTCCTGAGAAGAAGAAAGCAGCCATGTTTTCGAAGTCCTGTGCAACCCCATTAATCAGTGAGCGTGCCCTATGCACATACTCTACTTTGAGTCATAGGTGTGGTGTAGCAGGGCTGTAGAGTCACAGAATTAGCAATGCAACCAGGGACCTATTAAAACTTTTGCAATGGGGCTGAGGGGATTCAAGAGACATCTCTGGGCTATAATGCCACTTTTTTTTTATGCTTGACATCCTCCTATTCTATTGACGTCAGTGCTAGCAGCTATAATATCCATGTAGCTATCACTCAGTATGTAATAACCAAGGAGGACGCCTACTTACAGCCTTGACTCTATGACTGTAGCCCTAGTATACCACTGCAGTGACTCCAGGTATGCTATCTGCATATGGAGTACTCAAACATTTTCTTCAATAAGGCCACGCCGAAGATTTTAACATGGGTATGATCAGAGGTGAACCATGGCCCCCGGAGGGCGGGGCCGAGCGGAGCTATCGTCTTTAGCAGGCAGAGAGCAGGCAGGGAGAGGACTTGCTCTCTGTCTGAGCGTGAGGGGTGGGCGCTGGAGCAGTGCTGCTCCCCAATACACCGCTCAGTGACGGTGACTGGCTTAGGTCAGCAAAAAGCCGCCCTCCCTGTGGCCCTGGCATAGCGCCGCCTGAAGCGGTTGCTTCAGGTCGCCTCATGGTAGGTGCGGCACTGGGTATGATTGGAATACTCTCTAATAAAGAGCGCTATGCTCTCCATTTTGTGGTCTACAAACTGATGACAGGTTACCTTTATTATTTTGTGCCTGATGGACAGACCTTTTCAGCTATTTTGTATTTGTGCTGGTTAAGCATACATATACAGTATGTCAATTGATCGGTGCCAGCAGCTCCAAGGTTATCCAAATAGTCGAAATAGAGATTGCAACACTCCCTTGAATAAAAACTGTGTGCTATTGTGTGGACTGAAATGTCGCTGCACATAAGATAACAAACACAGCTTGTTTTCACTGGACTGCTGTTAGATTCATTGTTGCATCACATTTTCCAGCTAGATGGGGCTTTATTTTTAAAATTTTTACAGTCGTCTTATTTTGGATTTACAGAGTGTGACAAAGTGAAAACAATTAAAGGGGTTTTCCCAAAAAAGACGATGCATGTCCACAAGATATACCACAAATGTTTGATAGATAAGGGTCCTATCTCTGGGACCTGTACGTACCTCTAAAATGAGCCTCTATACTCCACGGCGACCAAACCTGTTTCAGTAACTCCCATAGAAGTGAATGACCGTTACGGAAATGGTGTAGCTCAGAGCTACAATATTCCTGTAAAGCCCGACCATCTGCAGAGTTATGGCAGATGACCCGTCAATCTAAAAAGTATCTTGTGTTACGATGTCAACTGGGAGCATCAGGGGACCACAGGTGCGGGCTTAAAACCCCCTTTTTCCCTGCCTTACCTGTCTATTTTTCCTTCACCGTTTATTTGTGTTGTCAGTAAGTGTGACTCTTCTCAACCTTGTCTTTTGTCTAATGGCCAATTCTAAAGGAATCTTTGGGCCAGTCAAACTGTTCAACTTAGGGACCATAACGGTTTCCCATGTGTTCAGGATAGTGTTACGATAGACTATTTTATACTCACGGCACTTGTTATCTATGTCCTCCAAATTTGTATGATGGTAATAGTAGCCTATACATTAGATCTGTGCAATGTATCCTTGAGCCTACTAATAAAGACAGATGCAGTGTCATATATATATATATATATATATATATATATATATATATATATATATATACTTGTTCGCAAATTCCTAAAACTGTGTCACCAATAACTTTGCTTGCCTAGTCCTTGTCTTAAAGGGGCTCTATCATTGGGAAAAGTCATTATTAACTAATCACATCCTTGCACAGCCTTTAGAAATGCTATTCCACACCTACCTTTTGTATGTAGATTGCCTCAGTGGTTTTTGAATGAGCCAGTTTTTATTCATATGCTAATGAGCTTCCAGCCAGCACAGGAAGTTCCCAGCAGCACTCGTCTCTGCTATTATCTGCTATGTGTGTGTGCAAGCAGGAAGCTGAGTCATTATCAGCAGCAGCAGCAGCCTGTGCTGTACAGGCACATAGGAAACAATAGCACAGAGGGTGCACGATGAGACTTCCGGGGTGCACCAAGAGGCTAATTAGCATATGAATAAAAACAGTCTCATGTAAAAACCTCTGAGGCTATTTACATACAAAAGGTAAGTGCGGAATAGCATTTCTAAAGCCTATGCAAGGATGTGATTAGTTAAAAATGACTTTTCCCAATGATAGAGCCCCTTTAATCTAGGGCCCTTTTAATTCTATGAAATAGGAATACCCAGTCATACAACAGCATGTCTTAGGCCGCAGCAACACGACTGGTGTTAGTGGCCCCTGCAGCATTATTGAAAAGGTGGGCGCAGAAAGGGAAGATACTGCCCCCTCTGTGCGTAACTGTCATCTAAGATTATACATGATAATAAACTGGTTAAAGGGGTTGGCCACTTTCAGACCAATATTGACAAACAAATGTACAATAGAAAGATATATCATTTTACAATACACTTTCTCTATCAATTCCTCTAGATCTCTGCTTGCTGTCATTCATTCTGTTACTTCTAGAGGATAAAACTCCGACCATGGTCATGTGTCTTACGTTCCATGGTCATGTGATGAGCACACAGGTGCACAGCTGATTACCAGGCAGATGTCTGATTACTGTGCTGTGACTGTAACGAGCGGCACCTGTGTACTCATCACATGACCATGGACTGTAAATCACATGACCATGGACTGTAAATCACATGACCATGGACCGTAAATCACATGACCATGGTCGGAGTTTTATCCTCTAGAAGTAACAGAATGAATGACAACAAGCCGAAATCTAGAAAACCGTGAGGAATTGATACAGAAAGTATATTGGAAAATTGTATATCTTTTTATTGTACATTTGTTTGTCAATATTGGTCTGAAAGTGGCCAACCCCTTTAAATCTACCCAGTTACTTATATGTATCAGTATGTAGGACAGTGAGTTGTACAGTGAGTCATGCTCTCAAGGGGTGAGGGGACTGCTCTTGGGCCCAGCAGAGATTCACACATATACGCACCATGTGACCCCTGGTATTTATTTAACAACAGCGTAACATGGCATCCATGAGTAGGAATGATAGGGATCCTTTTTTGTCTCTCTGTGAACTAATGGATTGTGCTGCTGAAATTGAACGTCTTCAGTTGAGGGAAAGGTGTAAGGATCCCATTCACATTAGGTGGTCGGCTTTAGATTAGCTAAACTGTAAAGTGTATACTTTCATCCCAGTGTATACTATCATTATAAATAATCTGACCTCTGTATCATATCTTTTTCCAGTGAATGAGAAGACGTCTGAAGTTATCCAGGCTGCCTTCAGGCATGCATCATTTCCTAACATCACTGGAGAAAAATCTGTCCGTTTTCTGGGGACAGTGACATATGGTTTAACAAAGTGAGAACCCGTTTGACAATATTTAATGATGCTGAAGATGCAACAAAATAACACAGATCCAACCTTTGTAGAGGGATCTCTGTATATGGTTATTATACTGTAAAGACCCATGCCAAAAGCATTCCAATTTGTGTATAAAAGTTCTAAAGTTTTTTTTTCATAATACACAGCTTCTCTATAGAGAAGATCTAATAATTTTGTGTTTTGGTGATGCTATATAAGATTCAGGCCTTCCCAGTGTAGAGGTTAAAGGGGTACTCCATTTATAACAAGTTGCCTCCTATCCACAAGATATGGGATAACTTGTTGACTGGTAAGTGTCTGATCGCTGGGACCCCCACGATCTTGAAAACCGAGGTGCTGTGCACCCCATTTACAACCTGGGAGCCTCGTCCTACAGTGTGTGCTGCTCCATTCATTTGAATAGTGACTGCCGGAGACCGCCAAGTAAGCATTCGGCTAAGGAAGTGGTCCCCATTCAAATGCATGGAAGGGTGCAAAACTGTATGTCCAGATGTATTGTTTGTAACTCTGGTGCAAAACACCCCAGTAAGTTACCATCAGCAAGTTACCCCATATCCTTTGCATACAGGGTAAGTTTTTGTAACAGGAGTATCCCTTTAATGCTCTAGTCTATATCTAAGATTGATTGCACTACACTGCCACCTAGTGGAAGATGCAGATAACTGACATTATAGCTTTGAAACCTGTCCAGATAGTTCATAGTCTATAGATCCTACAGCTGTGGGCTATAGCTTGTCCGAGGAATTGGTTTCCATAAATTAACAGGTGAAGGGTAGCAACTTGCAAACTTCAGAACTTTAGGTTTTACACTTCTTTGGTTTTTACCAACTTCAGGGTATGTTTTATATGTTCCAGTGGCCAGAATTGACATGCACTGTACCAAAATTTAAAATAGATCAATATGTCTCAGAATTTACTATATAAAGTTATAGGATCTTGAAGGGGTGTGATCTGACTGAAATTGAGCCATTTTGATACCCACTTAGTACCAGTCTAAAATGTTGTTTTCCTATCCGATTTCCTTGGACAGTCCTATGTTTCCTCTGTTTATCTTTGTTATTGCAGTATTATTTTGGAAGATCCAGAGGTGACGGTAAGAATCATCCATTGAATATTAGATATACCATAGCTGAGTTTGTCCTTTTAGGCTGAGTTCACATCAGTTAAATTCAATCCGCTATAGGAACAGAACAATGGACTGAAAAAGGAACACATTCTCTCTGTACTAAGAATTCTAACTATCGTGTATATGTTTCAGTATCCAGGTCAGTAATTTGTCTATAGAAAACAGTGAAGTGGAACTTAAGGAGGATGACGCTGTTGAAATCATGATCAAAAACGTGAGCGCATCTTTCAAAGGAACGCTGAACTATGGATATGGGACTTGGTTGTAAGTGGATACATGGCTTGTATAAGACTAATATATAACACTACATTTATCTCAAAGAATTTACATTAGAATAATTGTCAGATTACTGGGAGTCCGACCACTGGAAACCCTAATGATCAGAACTAAAAGTTCCCCTATATGTTCTTTGTCAATGAGGAGCTGGTGCACTTGTGTGTTCAAAGCTCCATTCACATCTGTGGGCCTGTTGGAGGTCAACTACTGGGCACTGAGGTGCACTAGCCCTTCTTTCATATGTAGCATACAGGGGGACTTTCAACTTTTTTAAAAAAGCTTAGCATATTTTACCTGTAGACTTATGTGGGGGAGGCAAAAAACCTCAGAAACATAGTTAAAAATGCATTCTATTCTATGATCAGGTCACGTGATAAGCCTGACCAAACAGATGTGATTTTAGGGCAGTTTTAAAGCTGCTGTAGTTGGGGATTAATCGCATTGTCCAGGATAAAGCATTCCAGAGCACCGTTGCAGCTTGAGAAAAGTCTTAGAGATGGGACTGGGATGTTCGGATATCAGAGGATGCAAGTCTAAGATCATTGGCAGAACTGAAAAGGACGGTTAGGGTGGTAGACAGTAATGAGAGAGGAGATATATGGGGGCGCAGTTCTATGGATGGATTTGTGGGTGAGTGTGAGAATTTTATAATATCAACTGACACAAGGTAGATGCGTCTGTGTACCAGTTTGACAGAAAGATGAGTCTGGCAGCTGCATTCAGGGCACATTGTAGTGGGGGGAGTTTAGTAAGAGGAAGCCCAATTAGAAGAAAATTGCAATAGTGAAAATGAGAGATACTCAGAGTGACAATAAGGGGTTTTGATGTTTCCATGGTGAGAAAAGGGCAAATTCTAGGGATGTTTTTGAGGTGCAGGAGGGAAGAGTGTGCAAGTGTCTGAATAGATGGGGTAAAGGTGAGATCTAAATCAAATGCAACCCCCAGACAGCGGACATGCTGCCTTGATGTAATAGTTAGGGCACAGACAGAATTGGCAATATCAGGGTTAGGTCGGTTAGTGGATGGAGGGGGCACAAGAAGTTGTTTTTATAAGATTCAATATCAGATAAAGAGAAGACATGATGTTAGAGACAACAGAGAGACAGTCACTGGTGTTCTGTATTAGTGCAGGGGTGATGTCACGGGTTGAGGTATATAGTTGGGTATCATCATCATAAAGATGGTATTGAAAGCCAAATCTACTGATGGTTTGTCCAATTGGGACTGTGTACAGAGAGAAGAAGAGGGAGTCTAGACTGACCCCCAAGGAACTCCAACAGCAAGGGGAAGAGTAGAAGAGATCACAGTAGCAAATGATACACTAAATGTGTGGTCAGAGAGATAGGAAGAAAACCGAGAGAGAGTGGTGCCCCTAAGGAGGAGTTGGAGGTCTACAGTGTCAAATGCAGCAGAGAGATCCAGAAGAACAAGTAGTGAATAGTTCCCTTTAGATTTAGCCATCAAGAGACTTTTGAGAGCGCCATTTCTGTACAGTGTAATGCACGAAAATCTGATATTAAGGGGTCTAGAAGAGAGTTAGCAGAGAGATAGAGGATTATGCGGAAATAGACCAAGTGTTCCAGGAGTTTAGAGATGATGGGGAGGTTAGAGACAGGTCGGTAGTTTACCAGCACAGCAGGGTTTTTTTTTTTTTTTCAGTACTGGGGTTATAAGAGCATATTTGAAGGAGGAGGGGAAGATTCCATCTTGAGCGTCGCTGAAGAAAACATGTTTTAGGTGTGTGCCAAGGTTGCCAGTTTCTGTATTGGGATTCTCCGACGGTCAATGGTGCTATTTCATACAGGGTGGTTTTGAGACTCTCATTGTAGTGTTTTGTGGCCAGTTCAGAACAGGACAGAGAAGAGATGGGAGACAGTGATGACTATACTGTGTCTGAGAGGTCCTGTGTGTTTCCAGCCCATAGATTTCTGTATGTGCAGTAGGTCAGTGTTTTGTGAAAAACAAGAGCCTTTGATGGTAAAAGAAAGAAGGTTGTGGTCAGAAATTGGTAGGTGAGCGTTAGTAAAGTCAGAGACAGAACAGAGCCGTAGGAATAGCAGATCAAAGTTATTATTAGAACCTAGCACAAGTTACAGATGTGTCTAACAAACTTGTTGACTGTTTCCAGTAGCAATATCACAATTGCCACTAACAAAATAGAATTGTTAAAGAGTTTATCCCCCTTTGCAATGTTGGTGGCCTGTCCCTAGGATAGGCCATCAATGTTAGATCTGGGATCCCTGGAGATCACCTGTGCAATGTCTGGCAGTAGCTATAGGCCCCATTGATCAGCACTGCAGTACCTAAAGTCATTTCTACACTTTGTGCACCAAGTTAGTAGCGTGTCTACCGGCATACAAACACATTACCAGGAGCCATACTGGAACTGCTGATCTATAAGGATAAGACCATCAAAATTATAAAGATGGCTAACCCCTTTTATATATTTACAAAGTTACGCACCTTTTTAGATAGCTGACATATGAACTGTAAAATAATGTTCAAAGGCAAATTCATCCTTGTTATCTAAATTGTACAGAATATTAGATTTGGAACAATTTTCTAAATATAAGAGATGTTTTTGATATAAAATGTGTTGCTGTCTTTCATTTCTAGTGTTAGTGTAGAACAAGCCATTGACTTTGAAATCTTTTCGTCTACTGATTTACAACTGAACACCAAACTCAGTAAGTGAAGACGATGCAAATACCTTATAATGCCTTATTATTAATGCCATAAAATTGGAAAAATATTTTAGAAGATGTAAATATATATATTTATATATTTATCTGTATATATTCTTTACGTCACCAAAGATTTGTTGAGTTTTACATAATATAAAAGGTACAAACCCTTAACATAAAGGAGTTGGAAGAAACTCTCAGTCAAGGTGAAAGAGGCAGTGGGAAATACTGTATTTTTATCTATACCCTGTAGATGTTTGGGTGGATGATATTACTATATTATCTCCTACAATCTGTGACTGTTGCATTATTAAACTTTGTATTACACTTTAAATTTATGTATTACAGCCTGTGGGAATAACCGCGTTGCTGCGGATACGTCCGACTGTTACCTGACGTTTCATAAACTGGTTTTACACCTTCATGGAAACAAGGAGTAAGCTAAACCACCCCATTCACATGCTGCATGAAAAACCCACAACATGGAATTTATTGCTGCAGGTTTAACCACAGATTTCAATATAGAAAAATGTAAAGGTTGAAAGCCATGGATGGACGCTGAGGCGTTTTACAGCGAATCACATTGACTCATTGCAAAAAAATTGTGCAGTGGATATGTTGTGTGAATTATACCTACAAAAACACAGGCATTTTCCTGTAGGTATAACTGAATCCGAAAGTCCACAGAGGAAACCTTTGCAGACTTTCTATGAAAAGTGCTACAGGAAAAAACTGCAATGTGTTTTCGCCGCTGTTTTTCCCACGGGGCTTTTTTGATGTGGCCTGCATGGGACTGTAACTTCAAATTAGCTCTTGTAGTGTTTTCACTATGTTCAGCCTTACTTTAGTTTCGGGTCTTGGGAAATTATCATAGCTATCTATCTATCTATACATATATATATATGTTTATTAATTTTTTATTTTTTTTTACTTTTTATTTTGCAGGCCTGGTTGGTTTAAGCAGCTGTTCACAGATTTCATTTCATTCACCTTAAAACTTGTTCTTAAAAGTCAGGTGAGGATGACAATCATTGTATTATTTTAATTTGTATGGATGCAATTTTGCTTAACCCTTCGTTCACATCTGCATTCGGTATTCCATTCGGGGAGTCCTGAACGTAATACCGAACGCAACTGCAAGCACTGTGCAGTGAAAGCACATGGACCCCATAGACTATAATGGGGTCCGTGTTCTGGCCGTGTGCTGGCCGTGCACTGCCCGCACGAATCATGCGGACAGAAAATTAGATTGTGAACTATTTTCCTGTCTGAATGATCCCTTCGGAGATCTGGCAGCAAGCACACAGACCCCATTATAGTCTACAGGGTCCGTGTGCTATCACTGGCACGCACTTGCAGTTGCATTCGGTATTCCGTTCGGGGGTTCCTCATGCGGACTCCCCTGGACGGAATACCAACTCAGATGTGAACGAGTTTTGTTGCAGATTCTACTGAGGTTTTTTGAGCCAAAGTCAGGGGTGGATTGAGCAGAAGGTAGAAGTATAAGAACTTCCTATATATTTCACATTCCTCTTGTAGCCATTCTTGGCTTTTGCTCAATAACTACAGCAAAATTTGCAACAAAAAAGCTGCGTTTCTGCAGCAGCTATAAGGTGCAGGCTAGTAAATGTGAAAAAGTTGTTAAAAGCCATCAATAAGTTTAAAAAACGCCTCTTACACATCTGTTATTCACTGTTGTGTGCTTTCGGACCTCAAAGAAACTGGTCACACACTCCATCACACACAATCTCTATGCTCTTTTTAAGGGCTTATTCAGACATGGCTTGACTAAGTCCTAAATAAGGGGCATACCAAGAGGGAGATACCCCTCTATGACTTTTATGTGCCCTAACGCAGCACATTGCTTATTGTACCCCATTATTTTGTATAAAATCTGTTGTATTTCAGGTCAGCATGCAGCCCTAGTTTGACAGTCTACAATCTCATTGCCTCTTAATACAGCCAAACCCCCTCTAAAATTTTCATGAGGACTATGAGTCCATGTGAAAAAAATGACATCATGTCCTTTTCTGGTCCATTTCTCGAACCAGAATAGCTCATGTCAATGTGCTGTCTGAGATTTCCTTGGACTGCACACTCAATACACAATGATCTACACCCATTTTTAATAACTGCCCATGGTTTATGGAGGCTTTGTGAATAAGCCCTAAACTGATGTCTATATAAGCAGCTCTGTAACAGGACAAACCAGTAAGAAGACATCCGCATAGCGTTAATGCTGCGATTCTTGTACTGTATAGGTATAACTGAAATACTCTTTGGCTGTGACTCACTATATAAGGCCTTAGACTTAAATATTCTATATATTTTGCAGATCTGTAAAGAAATAAATTATGTGGCAAACCTACTTGCTGACTTCATCCAAGACAGAGCAGGTATATTTCACCGCCATGTCACTAATTATATTTAATGTATAGCTATGAGACAATAATTCAGGACATATGTACATGGTTTGTACATATCATGTGAAAATCATGAGACAAAATGACCACAATACCTGCATACACTTTTAACACTTACCATAATGTTGACGTATGACTGAGATGATCACATAATAAAATTCTGGGATGTATTAAGACAAGCATTGAATCTAGATCAAGAGAGGTCATTATTCCGCTGTACTCTTCCCTGGTCAGACCACACCTGGAATACTGTGTACAGTTCTGGACGCCTCAATTCAAGAAAGACATCGATATATTGGAGCAAGTCCAGAGAAGAGCAACCAAAATGGTGGAAGGTCTGCAAACCATGTCCTATGAGGAGCGACTAAAAGAACTGGGATTGTTTAGTTTGCAGAAGAGAAGGCTGAGGGGAGATTTAATAGCAGTCTACAAATATCTGAAAGGTAGTCACAGTGCAGAGGGATGTACCCTATTCTCATTAGCACATGGAAGTACAAGAAGCAATGGGATGAAACTAAAGGGAAAGAGATACAGATTAGACATTAGGAAAAACTTTCTGACAGTGAGGGTAGTGAGAGAGTGGAATAGGCTGCCACGGGAGGTGGTGGGCGCTCCATCAATGGAAATCTTCAAGCGGAATCTGGATAAACATATAGCTGGGATGATTTAGGAAAACCTGCACTCGCAGGGGGTTGGACCCGATGGCCCTTGAGGTCCCTTCCAACTCTACCATAAGAATAAGAATAAGACATTATAGGTGATGTGTTGTGTTACAGATTTTACATTGACACCTAGCAGTTTGGCCTTGTTAAGAGTACAGGATTTTTTTTCCACTGTCCATGAAGAAAATGATGGGCCTTTGATATTTTTTAATCTTTATAATTTGTTATGGTTTCTCAGTTTCTGAATTAAAAATATTGGCTACTAAAATCCCTGATAAAAACCATTGTCTACCCAGATGTGGAAGGTTTGTGAAGCTTACTCACAAAAGCAACATAGGATTCCATGGCTGCGGGTTTCAGAGATTGCTGACAGTGCTTTGTAGGGGATGTTACGCTGAGCTCTATGATAACTTTAGATAATCCAACATAAGCATCATTTCCTTGAAAAAGCTATTATTAGAAATGCCTGTCAGAGCCTCCGGGGTCTCCTTCTCCAGGATTGGATCGCTGCCCCTATACAACCTCTTCCTGTCCTACTGCTTTGATGCTGCTTGTCGATTTCCTGCACATGCACCCACTGTTTCCCCTTGGACACATGTACATTGCACTTGAGCCTTATTTGCACCTTGCTGAAAAAGGCTTTTACAAGGAAATGGTGCATTAGGTGTGATGGTGCTCAGCATAGTGTCCCCTACAATGCACAATACCGGGTTTGATGTTGCATTTCTTGCTGACCCGCTACCGCCTAAGACTGCTTTCACAGAAACAATCCATTTTGCAGGCTTTAAAAAAATCAGACCTTATATATTCTAGTGTATTATGTTTCAATCTATGTGCCATCCTTTTTCTTTCAGATACAGAGGAAAAAATAATGTCTCTCACAATTTTTTTCTGAATCTTTTGACTAGTAAAAAATCAGACGTGCGAATGGCTCCGTCACTATAATGGGTCTCTGTACTGCCCATTTTTTTCATGAGACAAAAAAATCATTACATAGAAAGGGCCTTTTGCCTAAGGGCCCGAGGCGTACAGGATAATTGTGTTATATACAGTAACTACTGCAGTCATGTCTTCTCAAATCTTCCTATAGAAAAGTTTCTGAGTCACGAAAATATTGGAGTCAATATTGATGTCACATCTTTTCCGGTTATAAAAGAAAACTACATGGAATCCTACCACAAGGTCAGTGATCAGGGGCATAGGCAAGATTTTTCAGTGAGGGGAATTTGGGGGTGGTGGTGGAAAGAGTATATTGCCCACTTTATTGGCCCCCCTATAATATAGTCGTACTTTCCCTTTTATTTGTCCCAACAGAGTATATTGCCCCTTTATTGGCCCTCATGCAGTATATTGACACCTTTACTGGCATTCATGTAGTATATTGTCCAACTTATTGACCTCCATGTAGTATATTGTCCCCTTTATTGATCTGTACATTTATTGATATGTACATATGTACATTGATATGTACATTTATTGGCTCCCACACAGTAATTATTGGACTATTCCAACAGGTAATGGCTGATATTTGTTAGTCACTGATCCCCACTCCCGTCTAAGCCTACCTCCACTTTGGCTTCAGCCAGCTGCCGGACACTGAACAAGGTTAGGATGTGACGTCCTGATGTTGTTCAGTGTTCAGTGGTTCTAGCCAAAGTCCTCAAGAGAACAGTTTTAATGGTCAAACCTGCTACTTGTGTGCGCCCCATCAGTGACAATACAAGGTCTTGATGGTTAAAGGATTTTGCAAACTACGGTATATCTCATGCAACATTGTATGTCTTCCTCTCTCCTGTAGGGTCACCTGGCCTATAAGAACCTCACTGTTTTCTACAATTCTTCCACATTTTCCCCTTCACTTCTAACAGACCACAGGATGCTCTACTTCTGGTTTTCAGAGCAGGTCTTGGACTCTCTGGTGCTGGGATATTACCTCGATCAGTATTTGCATCTGACTCTTACTGGAACTGAGCTAAAGGTAAAGTCCTTCACACCTAAAATAGTCATTTATCCTGAAATGTGGCAATTTTATACAACTAATAGATCTCACAGAATGATTATTAATATTAAGGGCTCTGGAGTCTGGAAATATTGACTAATATTCCTTGCAGGAGCTGTATTGGCATTTCTTTATTGCCAGATGCAGAAATGGCTGGTTATGACTTACAGAAACAACGATAGTTTTCTATGGCGTTTTTGTGACTAATGCAAAATTAAAGGGGTTGTC
Organism: Leptodactylus fuscus; assembly: GCF_031893055.1. Taxonomy (NCBI): domain Eukaryota; kingdom Metazoa; phylum Chordata; class Amphibia; order Anura; family Leptodactylidae; genus Leptodactylus; species Leptodactylus fuscus. Next base: position 50,248,358 of record NC_134271.1, on the reverse strand, counting down.
TACCCAGACATTTTCTATATTTTTTTTTTACATTTTTTTTATTATCAGAATGTACCCCTTTCTCCCATTACTGATGTGGTCATGTGATCACCAATAGTGGTTCCCGTGATGTCATATATACCTTCTCACATCCTAAGCTTTACTGTCTTGGCACAGCTTCAGCGCTCCTTGATGTGAAATGGCATAGCTCTGCCTTCCTCTACCGTTCTCGGAGCCGGTGTCTACTACGCATGCGTGTAATATCTGCTGTCCATATACAGGAAGAGCAGAGATTTGACCCGTGCAGTAGACTCTAGCACAATGAAGCAGCAACCCTACTGGATCAACACTGTAGGGGATTGTAGGGTTATAGGTTGGACTTGATGGACTAATGTCTTTATCCAACCTCATCTACTATGTAACTATGTAACCACAGGAGAGACGAAGGGGAAGGCATATGTTAATATTAGCCCTGCGGTATTTTGCAGAAACAAGATCTAGATATGGGTTTAGATACTAGTCATAGGTGACAGCAGTAATAGCTGATTTTAAATCTACTTCCATGACTACCTTGCAAGATTTTTTTTAAAGTTATTATTACGTTAAAGTTTGCTACATTTGTACATAATATAGGTTGACTGCAGTCATGATACTTGTTGCATATAACTAGTATATGTTATAAATGTCTGGTAGGTGGGGGACACACCGTATGAGGGAAGAAGGACACATGACACTTATTTAAAAATTCTGGTTGGGATGGCAGCAGTTAAGAAAGGGAGGATAGTAAGAGAGATGAAGAATTACAGTCTTTGGGGTTTTCAGGAACAGTCTAGCAAAGTTTTCAGAAAGTGAAAAACCGTAAAAAATAAATAGATTAAAGCTATTTCTGCAGTCCTATGGTAAATTAAACAAAATGCTTAACTTCCTTGTATTTAGGAAATTCTTCAGGATGATAATGCAAAGTCTCATCAAGAAATCCTACAAGAGGTGAGAGTATACACAGTTATTACAATGGCTATTTAAGACGTTTCCTAATATATATGTATTATCTAATATATATATATATATATGTATTATCTCATGATCGTAATTCACAATGGCTGTAAAATATATTCTACAACAGTGAATGCATTTAATTGGTATGTCTGTAGCTTTTAACTGAATTTAGGGCGGGCCAGTATCTTTACAAATAAATCCTGGTCATATGTCAAGGTCCACTGTGCCCGGATAGACTCAATTCACTCTATTATTTTGCTTACTTATATAACACCATCATATTCCTCAGCACTCACAAGCAGGGCTCACAATGTAAATTCCCTATCAGTAAGTCTTTGGAGTGTGGGGAGAAACTGAAGTGTCTCAAAATCCACTGCCAAAAAGGGCTCCCATTGACTTCAATGGGAGCCGCTTGCTTCTTTTTTCTGCTAGCTAGTAGTGGAAAAAAGATGCGACATGCCCCTTCTTCCCGCAGATTCCGCGGCTGACTCAGCTGCGGCATCCTCAGCGCAAGACTCCTTCCTGATTAGGCCCATTCATTTGGGCCTAATGCGGAGTGGAGTGCCGCAACGGAATACTGGTGTAGCCGCGCAGAATGTTCACACGCGGAATGCAAATTCTGCCGTGTGAACATACCCTAAACTTGCAAGGTAAAGAATGGGGAACATGGGACACTGGGACTCTATCACTAGGGACAATCTTTTTTGGAGGGTTAGTAGAACTTTAAGGGGGTTGTGCGGGACTCCCATGGCTGCTTTCTTTTTCTCAGTAAGTAACATCATGTTCATTGGTCATATAGCAATGCCATATTTCCATCCCAATAAAATGAATAAGATCTATTATTTATTAGCTAATATGGCATCAGTGCTATAACATCTTGAAAAGTTTTGGTGTTTCTGCTTTTCTTTCTATCTGTAATACCATTTTAGGACTGCTGCCTATGCCTCTCTAGTAACTAATTCATAGCAGTTGGTAGAAAAATGGCTTAAAATAATTACTTGCAGCTCCTTACATGAACCATGAGTTACTTTGTCGCAAGCCTCCCATGAATATGGAATAGGGTTATCTCTGTTTTTGTGCAGACAGTAGGTTATTCTCAGTACAGTTTCCAGCTTGTCATGACAACAAAAAATCGGTGAACAAGATCCAGCTCCACTCCAAGGTCTTTTCAAATAAAACTTAGCATTTATTGATGCACTGAATAAAATCCAATCAAAATTGAAGAAACATAAGCACCATTATGGTGTTTCCATTGTTACAGAAGACGCAACTGACGCGTTTCGAGGATTGTTCCTCTTAGTCGTAGCCTGTCATGACAACTGTTGGCCAGTACCGAAGTATATAGACAGAATACAGGGGTGGCCTGCTGAAGGATACGCGTGGATCCCATGTTCACTGGGGTGATGTAGGTGCTTTCACTTTGGGAAGGTTTTTGCTCAGAGCGTTACATTAAATAGCCACCTGCAATTTACTGCTAAAGTACATTTTCCTCTGTCTTGTTCCTCTGTCAATGCCGCCCCTGCTACCTCTTGTGTCACCCCCTCTACCTCATAGATTGTAAGCTCTTGCGAGCAGGACCCTCAGTCCCATTGTGTGAAATGACTTTTCTTGTAATGTATCTTTCTGTCTGTATTTGTACCTTACAAATTGTACAGCGCTGCGGAATATGATGGTGCTATATAAATAAAATTTATTATTATTATTATTATTATATTTTTTATTTTTTAGATCTTCCATAAACATCCAGAGGCCCAAACCACTGCAAAAATATGGAGTCTCACAGCACCGAGAATAAAAATTACACCAAAGGGGACTATTGTTACCGCCTCTGCTGCTGTCCATATTAGTATTCCTTCCTCAGCAGATTTATATTTTGAAACGGTGAGTATAAGAAGAAAGAAACCAATGAAGTTATACACAAGTAACTTAACCCAAGTAACACAATGCCTTTCTCCGAGTCAAATCAGTGCAAGATTGTAAGATACAGTAACCACATATATGGGTTTTCCTGGGTAAAAATATTGTTATAAATATCAGATCGATCAGGGTCTGACACCCAGAACCCCACCGGTCAGCTGTTTCTCTGGGGTAGCTGATGTACAGAGAATGGAGAAAGAAGCAGACTGCTCCATTCTCTATGTAGTAACTGAACCAAGTCACTACAGCTTATCGTCCATCTAAGTGAATGGGGGCCACAGGATAGAAATGGTCCAAAGTAAGGGCTAGGCTAATATTGAAAAAAGTGTGTTAATGCAATTTTACATATAGTGTATAGCGGGCCTCAGTTCTACTGGTGGACCTTAAGAACCATAGTCTGACACTGTCCACCTCCCCCACACTGCAGGAACGGGCCTTAAATAGTATGCCCTTTCCCATGATGGGTATCCCTGGCACCTCCCAGCATCAGTGGATGGCATCTCTAGAGAGCGACACACAACTTCTCCTGCAGTGCAACTCTTATGATCATCTCCCTTCTGCCTATTAAGGCTGTTTTTACACCATAATTAATTTCGGAATCATTTTTAGCTGGATGCAGCAAAAAAAAAAAAAAAAAAAAAATCTGTCGATTCATTTGCAGTTTGCATACGTTTTTGGAAGAAATAACTGAAGGGTTTTTTAGTTGGCTGGAAAGAACTGCAAATTGATGCATTGGATCAACAGATGTCTTTTATTGCGTCCAGCAAACGAATAAACTGATTCCATACATGTAACAAAAATCATGCTATGAACACAGCCTATAGCCATCAAGGACAGAGCAATGACCTGCGCCAGCCCAAGTGACATGTACCAAACAGCATAATACATAGTGCATGTATCAACATAATACAATATGCAATACAACCTGAGTATCAATGGCTCGAGTAAGCCAAGTCATGTTACACTGCAGAGTCCCTCCCCTGCCTATATCCACAACTGTTGTGCGGACTAAGCCAGCTAGTTAAGGTGCGTGTCCGTTCTACCTTACACTGGTATAGTTTGTATGAAACCCTTTACAACACCTTTCTATTCTACTCTATGTAATTGGGCTATAGGGCCTCAAGTCATCAGTGAGTGTCAGGTATGTAAGGAACCTGATGTGGCTAATGCTGGGGGAGTAAAGTATGGGCACCAGGACATTACTGGAGCAGGAGAGGATAAGGAGTTTAATTGTCTAGGTACCTGATACAGGTGGACATGTGGCCACTCCACTGGGACCAACCACTGGAACACAGCAACATGAATTACAGATTGAATTAATTCAGCAAAATACAATAATTTTCCTATTGTTGGCAAGAGGTGTTATCCCTGTAGAAAACTTGTAACATGGCATTTACAGCAGGGTTTATTTTTATTGCAGGAAACTGTTACTACCGTCCAGGCCTCATATGCAGACAAAAAACTCATCTTGCAGCCATCTGATCCTTTGTGAGTCGAATTTCAACCCATACAACCAATGTAACTCCTTATTACAGTATACCTCCATGCAACCATGTATCTAGTCTTGTAATATACAATTGCTTATTACTATGTCAGTAGAATTATGGGAGACTTAGTTAGAGTCTTTATGTCTCATTATCAGTTATTATAGCACCTCCTTATAAATAATAGTCCCTATTTATAAACAGTGCCCCATATCAGTAATAGTTCCCCCTTATCAGTAATAGCCCCCCTCATAAATAATAGATCACCTTATAAAATAATAGTCCATATTATCAGTATTAGCCCTCTTATAAATAGCCCCTTAAACAATACATAATAACACATAAATATAATGCCTGCCTTATTAATAGGCCTATTATAAATAGTTCTTACCTGATAAATAATAGCCCGCCTTATATACAATAAGTTCCTCTAATAGTAGCCCCCTTATAAATAGTTCCTTCCTTATACATAACAGCTCTCTTATAACAATCCACCTTACTGTATATATAATATTTCCTCTCCTATAATAGCACCTTTATATATTTAATAGTCACCACTTATGAATAAGTTTCCCATTTATATATAACAGACAGATAACGAAGACTCTCCCTGTAGTAGATGCACAGGTGGTGCGATGCAGTGACGTTATCACGCCACCTGCGCCATACCGTCCTGTGCGCTACTGGCGGTCCTCTATGGCAGAGCAGGGACCTTTCAGCTCCATGCCCTGTCATAGGATTAAACAGTATCGCCGCCCCCAACACCGGCCCTGGATATGGGAGGGAGATATCAGCTTATACAACAGCAACCTCTGATGCAGTATATACAGTATATATATATATATATTAGACCTGTTCATCTGTGATGAAACTTTATCTAAATGGAAATGCGGCAGGTGTTTTTGACTAGTACTTAGAGGCTCTTGCCTCTAGATGTTTAGATACAAGGCTAAGAATTCCTGTTGGGTGTAATCAACACTAAGCCACTACTCAACATTTATTATGTCTTATTAAGTCTCCACACACCTACATGGTGGTCTCTCCCTAAGGAGTGACAATATCCCCTTAACCTGGTCTAGAAGCCTCTCACCTCTGCCAAGTCAGTCTTCTCTGCGCTGGACTGAAGAGATCCAATGAGATCAAAACAACTGTCCTCGGCTGAGAGACTGACTTGGTAAAATCCCACATCATTGCAGCAAAGGCCTCTGGGAAGGTCGGGCATGATGTTAAAGGGAGCTCCCCCTAGTGGGCAGCCTGACTGAGGCACTGTCTCCCTTATTTACATCATGGGAGACAGATTTGCATATTCTTCCCACAGTCATAGGTTATGAATGTGATCTTTCACCCTGTACTACATGGTCTCAAGTTTAAAGGGGTTGTCCCATCACAGGGATCCTATCTATACTGCTAGTTTATGTGGCTTTAAGACTTTTCCTAAATGCATTGCTTTATCAAAACTGCTTTGTTTGGCTGCTATCTTAATTTATTCACTTCATTGTTTACACTCCGTTTCTATGGCCCTTGGGATTATCTGCTCATCTGTCAAGTGATGTAGCTGCCTTCTCTCAGAAGGGAGAGGGAGGGTCTGGGAGCAGCTCTGAACTGTTTGTGTCTGATAAGTAGCTGATCTTCTCAGAGAGCTCCGGAATTTCTGAGCTCTTATCAGTCGGTTTAATTGAATTCCAGAGATAGGGAGTCTGTTACCTCTGTATGTAATGCAAACTGACTCAAATCCAGCTCTGCTACATCAGCTTCACACTGTGGTAATTCATTTACAACCAATCCCGTGCAAGTGAAACCCCGCCCACCTATGTGCCGAGAAAAGCAGGAAGTGAAGACAGCACAACAGCCTACAGGTTAGTGAACAAGCGTCATGGGAATACCCCTTTAAACAAGGCTTGAACTGAAGTGGAAGAAGCATCAAAATAACAAAATTTACCCTGATGGTTAACTGATGGTTTAATGCAAATTCTGATATCACTTTTCTCTTTCTCTTGGCACTAGTGTTCATATTAAAAATGTCAGAAGCTCCCTGAAGGTTTCTATGGTGAGTATACTATAGAGAAAACTATATTGTTTCTACTAAGTTATATATAGTTACGGTATATACCCAAAAGTAGAAAGCTATCCTGTGATTTTTTATTTTTTTTTATGGGAATAGTATCTGAATCCCAAACACACAGTAAGAATTCAAGGGGTGATGTACATGATGATCTAACGTAAAGTAACTTAAGATAGTTATGTAGAATAGATTGCTCATTCTCGTTCTCTACTGTCAGGTGGGGGGTCATGGAGGAGCAGCCACGGAGGCATGATTCAGTGCAGTCAGTGCTGGACAGTGTCATGGTTCAGAATCATGGCCACTTGCCTCTTCCTACTTGAGACCACGCATTTGACATCAGAAACCTAAATAGCATATTGGGAACCCAAACTGACTGTACTGATAGTTTGAGTACATGGAGGGGGGGGGGATTGAGAAAATATTCCCACTGTGCTGGAATACGTGCCATGGTGCACATATAAAGAATGCCGAGAACTGAGTTGGTGAGGTGGTTAAAGGTCCTTTTTAAAGGCTATATGAAAACAAAGAATGTCTTGGTGTAAAGATTCAATTGAGAATATTCAGTTTACCAATCTAGTAAGCCCCCATCCACTTAGCAGCAGAGGTCACAGCTGACTACTCCGCCATTGGAGTTTCCACTCTGCTGATGTTATCTGTCAGTGTCTTATTCAATAAGTTTTTATTGTTTTATTAACATAGTACAATGTATACAATTAGCATTTGTTACATGTTATTTTAGCAAATTATTACAGCTGCTTGTACATTCTAATAACTGGAGGATTCTACTAATGACTAACAAACAAACTGAATAATGGATTAGGCAACTGGGAGGATCATGAGGATTAGAAGGAGTACTTTTGTGTATGAAACTTTTATCTTTCTAGAATGGAAGAGGAAACTAAAAGCTTCAGATTTTCCATTTGTGTCTTATTCTAAATGATGGTTTGGTTCAAGTGCCAGCTGCTAGGAAGAGTATTTGTTGATATTTCTTTTATCTAGTACCAAGGTTTAGGTTTTTTTAATGTATATCTATGACCACAGAATGAAGAACAGATGAATACATTTCTCGAAATTGTGGTGTCTGAGTTTGGGATTCCAGCTATAGTGAAACGTGAGTCTGAAGTAATAGTATTTGCATGACATATCCACAGAATATTGTAAATGTTTGGTAGATGGAGACCGAATAGAAGAGAAGTCCTTGGCTCTCTACAGTCTAGTCTATAGAATCGGAGACAACACTCCAAGTTTTATACCCACCTGCATTCGCCAATGCATTTAGCCTAAGGTTAAGTCCCAACATTGCTTTTTTTTGTTGCAGTTTTTTGTGCCAAAGCCAAGAACGGCTACAAAAGGATTGTGAAATATATAGGGGGTCCTTATACTTGTACCTTCGGCACAATTCCCTCCTGATTTTGGCTATAAAACGCCCAATATCTGCAGAAAAAAACCTGGATAGCACACTGATCATTTATATGGTCGTCTGCAAGGAGCTTAAGGCCAGGGTCCCACGTGGCATAAATGCCATTGCAGAAAACACATTGCATATAAATATGCACAAGGGAAATGCTGCAATTTCCAAAACGGAATGGTTTTGGAAATTGCAGCATGTCAATTATACTTAATTTAGTGCCGGTGGTTTCCCTATAGGTATAATTGAAGTGGAAACTTTGTGGACTTTCTATGAAAAGCACTGTGGGAAAATCACAGTTTTTCCCAAAGTGAGGGGCCTTAGCTTAAAAGAGCTTTTCTAAATCATTATAAGATAATGGTTCTATTTATAGATTAATATATCTTTGTACTGTATTAGCCAGTGGATATGAAATATAAAGATTGAGTCTCCAGTACTTGATACCTTTTTAATAGCTAACAAAAATGATAAAACAACACCAGTGGGTCTATGTCAAAATCAATTAAAACTTCAATACTTTATTGGGATAGTTTAAAACACATATATATATAGTGATATCACCAAATGTGAGGTGTTAACCCCCAAAGAAAATCATAGGGGCTGTGTATCAGCTCTCATAGAATATTCAAGATTGGTTTATTAGAGTATTTATTCCTGAGGGTTCCCATACGGATGTTTTTCTAAAGTCGCTCTTAGTGTTTTACCAGAGTGTCTTTATCCTCCACCTTTACTGGAATATCAGACCAGTTTAGGGTGGGTTTTGTTCACTTTAACTCCCTAGTCCACAGTTAAAGGGGCTCTATCACTGGGAAAAGTCATTTTTAACTAATCACATCCTTGCATAGGCTTTAGAAAGGCTATTCCACACCTACCTTTAGCATGTAGATTGCCTCAGTGGTTTCTAAAAAAGGTAACAACTACTGAAGACTCAATCTTTATAGATTAATATTAACCCTTTTAGGATAAAGCCCCATGTACTGAGTTGCAGTTGAAAAATTCTGCAGACAAGACTGCGGCGGAAACGCGTTGCGTTTTTTTTCCACCGTTTTTCACAGACTTCCTTACTCTATTATACCTAATGCCAGAAAATCCCTGATTTTTCGTAGGTATATTTGACATGCTGCGATTTACAAAAATGCTTGCATTTGCTTTCTGCTGCAGATTTTTTTTTTTTTTTGCAATGTGTGGATAAAATTAGCCAGAATCCCATATACTTTGCAGTAATGTAAAACGCAGTGGTTTTTTTGCGGCAGCATTACCACCGTGCCCAAAATGCTGCATTTTCACAAAGTGGGGCCCTGGCCTCAAATATTATGTGTAGAATAAGGCTCAGTCAATAAAAATGCAATGCAACATTATTTTTCCTCAATACATTTAGCTAATATATTGAACCACAAAATATATTTGGTTTTAATACAAAGGAATTTGTATTCCTATTGAAATTTGGATATGAGCTAATATATGTCCTAGGTTTGAACTTTCCCATCCTGTTTAGGCCACTTTTACATTTATGGCAACAAAACCATAGTTGGAAGATTTGTGGTTTCTGGTTTTTGTACCCATTCCTAGTTCTGGCTACAAACACAGATGAAAACAAATGTTGATCAAAATCCTGCTGTGTGCAAACCTTACTGTTGGATAATATCAGTCAGAAAAACATTTAGGGTGCAGTAATCCATTGGTCATATAAGTATTGAATATATTTATTAGACTTGTCGTCTTATTAACTTAGTAGCATTTGTAGTACTTGATAGTGATGGGGAGGCCGCACATTTGTATTGAGAAAGGGTGGTTGTCACCTTGTTGCTCTAGAATAAGATGTGCAGATTTTCCGGACTTTAATTTGCTAAGAGTGTTTTTGCAGGTTTGGAGCCAGCATTGACATCCTTGATGGACAGTGAAGGGTTACATCGATTTGAAATTATAAATCCTGAAGTTATACCCTACGAGGTAAGTGCAAAACAATACAGTATGTATTACAGGATACAAAAATGCTTTAGGCTAAGGCCCCATATAAGATAAGATAATCCTTTAATAGTCCCACATTGGGGAAATTTCAGCATGTTACTGCAGCATAGTAACACAGGTACAGGATAATACACAGTAATATAATACAGACGTAGGCACACATATACTGAGAAGAGAAGATATACTAGTAGTCCATAACAGCTAAGGAAAAAAACGGAAGAGAAAGAAGAAGACTCCATGGTCATCGTCATAATCATTAGTTCTCTCCGCGGAGTGATCTACGCGTGGTTTGATGTAGATTAAACAGCCTGGTCGCGGTTGGAAGGAAGGACCTGCGATAGCGCTCCTTCTCACACTTGGGGTGAAGCAGGCGGTCACTTACAGTGCTGCCAAGTGCCATCAGGGTCCCATACATGGGGTGGGATTTGTTCTCCCGCATGGAGGTCACCACAGACAGTATCCTTCTGTCACCCACCACCTGTACTGGGTCCAAGGGGCTCCCCAGGACAGAGCTGGCCCTTCTGATCAGCCTGTCAAGTCTATTTCTGTCCTTGGTTGATATACTGCTCCCCCAGCAGGCCACACCAAAAAAGATAGCTATAGCAACCACAGAGTTGAAGAAGGCCCTAAGTAGTTGCCCCTGGACTCCAAAGGCCCTCAGCCTCCTGAGCAGGTAGAGTCTGCTGTGGCCCTTTCTGTGCAGCGCCTCCAGGTGATCAGCCCAGTCTAGTTTATGATTGAGGATCACGCCCAGGTACTTATAGGTTCTGACTATCTCAATACATAGCCATATATAGCCATGGCGTTATAGCATACTGGCACAGTGGATGGGATTCTGGCTAATCCCATCCAAACGATGTATAAAAATATCCACAGCGGACATGCTGCATTTTCAAAAACATTGCGTTTTGGTAAATCGCAGCAAGTCAATTATACTTACAGAAACTCTGGTGGTTTCCCTACAGCTATAATGGAAACAGAAAGTCCGCAGAGGTTTCCTCTGAGGGATTCTCTATGGACTTTCTGTGAAAAGTGTAGCAGAAAAAAAAATATTTCCACCGCGTTTTTCCTGCAACACTTTTTTTCTGGAGCCTGCTACATGAGGCCTTAGCCTAAAGATTGATTCACTTTGATGCAGAGAATTCCATTCACACAGTCATGGTCAGTGTGAGACATGTGGCCCGGACATGGACATGTTTCCGGTACAGAACATGATTGTGATAAGGCTGAAGGGAGCGCACCATGTCAGTCAGCACATCATATACCATGAATTTTAGGGTAATGCCATTTTATAGAAGAATTATCAATCTCACATAAAGTTTTATTTCCTCTTTTCAAGGGTTATTTAATAGTTCAGCTGGATTTTGGGTTTCCTCATCATTTGCTGGTGGATTTCCTGAAAAAGACCTTATAGAAGATGAAACCAAGACCAGTCTTACCCAAGCATGAAAATGCTTCATCCATGCTCAGACTGTTACACAATGTTTTAAAGGCATAAATAAATAACAGAAAGAATTTGACTATTCCTGCAATTGCTTGAAGTTACACCAACTTCACACCACAGTTTTACAGTCCGACGTTTTTATGCATCGGGGATCAGAACATTGGACTGAAAAACTGACAGAATAACAGACAGAAAAGACATACTTTACATTTGTTAGCAGTGATCATTGATCACAGTGATAAAACAAAGACAGAAGGTTCTTTCCACCTGCAGAAAGGGATTCAGGTCCCCCCTTATTTTTGCAGATGTAACAGTTTAATATAATGAGCATCTCCAATACAGCGGGTCATGTGGGGGGTGTTTGTGGTATGGAGTGGTTAGTACCTATGTGGAGCATGAACAAACGTGGTTGGTCGGGAGAGCTACTGTAATTCAAAGGAAATTATAGCTCAAGTGAAATAGTTAATTCTGGCCATGATAAAAAGTTGTCAGAACAGTGACAAATGCATCTTAGTATCCTGCCCATGGAGCTGTATAGCCACAGATTACTTAGGCCAGTTGCAGATGACTGTGCTGCAACCAGCCTGCTGTAAATTAAAAGCACAGGCTACAAACGGGGATGTCCCCGTCTGCTGCCCTTGCACGCACCTTACTTCTATGCCTCCTTTCATTAAATGAATAGGAGCCACAGATTGTCAGCCCACACTTGCGACTGTGAAATTCACGCCCATGTATACGGGCCCATAGAAAAGAATGGGCCAGTGTGCTATCCGTGAAATACACAAATAGCACACTGACCCACACCACGATCGTCTGCAAGGGGCCTTAGAGTGTGTATGTTGCCTATAATGACCATGTGACCATCATATCTGGAGTAATGAAAGAAGCTGACCTGGTGTGATAATTCATTGTTTCCCCTTTAAGATCACAATAAACCTTTGAGGGTATTTTATAATTTTCTTTTCCTGATTTCCCCTATAACTGTGGTAGATTAGCCCCAATTACAGGAGGAATGCACCGTGTTACTATGAACCGCAGAGCTGATCTGGGTCCTCTAGGGCCAAACAAGGGGGAAGATGCTCATTGAGCAACTTATGTACAGATCAGGAGGGCAGGGGCGATAATAAAATTTAGGGTTTGGCTGAACCTGAAACGTTTGGAAAGTTTTTTTAACTAGAACTGGTTCATTTATCTATGTGAGGCAGCCCCAAATGATCTATATCAGCTGCAGCGGTTAATTTATTAGGACTGGCTGTTCTTCACCAGCCTTAAGCAAGTTCACAGCTGACAACAAGATGCACCTAAATTACTAAGAGGTTCCGGCTTATTAATTCAAGTGCACTCCCATGCACCAGTATTAAAATCTATGGCAACAGTCTGCATTGGGCACCGAGTGTTGGCGTCACAGGAGGCCCCAAAGAAGCATGGAGCAGAGTGTGGAGTGATGAATGCAGCCCACCACTCAGTCCCGGGGAGCCAGTAATGCAATGTACGTGTCCTTCAGTATTGGCCCAGATATACTATTGTGGTTATGACTAAACAGTTGTGTAAACTTGTTGTATCTATTTTGGACTAAAATTTTTCGACATACTAGACATGTGGGTGTGGATTTCAGTAAACAGGGGGTTCTTTAAATGAGCCACAATACGCCAAAGATGCACTAAAATAGTGCTGAAAAATTCTGGCTCAAAGTAAGCCAATAAGATATATCAGATTTATCATCCAGCATCAGCCACAGTGATAAATATAGCGAATTTGACACTTTCTAACGATTAGTAAATCTGGGCATGTGAAGGCCATTACAATAACAGATACAATGTTATATTACAATATATTAACAAAGTTAAGCGCGTCACACACAAGTTGGCTGTTGATCAAATAGTAGCTCAAATTGTCCATATAGAAACTTGCAGAATTTGTTTAAATAATAAAATTCTGCACAGTGTGACCCAATGCTATAAGATGCTATCAAGCTGTATTTCTATTGAAATATGCCCTGCAGACAGAACAAAGCCACTTGTTTGCTACTCTATATACAGCTACCGCCCCTTTCACCTGCTGCCATGTAGTCACAAACATAATCACACAGGTGAATTGGTTGCACCCGAAACATCAGCACTGCCCTCTCCTGCTGCCTAATGTGCCTGTCTATTCTATGTTCTGTGGCCATGGATTTCAGAGGATAGTATATATCTGGGGTCAAGAAGTGGGCAGCCTGAGAAATGATAAAGATCACACGAAGAGGATATTATTCAATGCATAAAAGGTGAGACGTTCAAAATATATTCCCAATTTTGTGCTCCTTATTTGGTTTGCATCCAGTGAGTGGATCTTCAAGGAACAATCTGTCACTCTTATTTATTCTCTTCTTATATTGTGTAATGCAGCTTTAAACAAGTGTCAGCTCTTGTCCATGGGCTATGCCTGGGGTTACAGTGAAAGGTGGAAGAGGTGTCACTTTCTCTTAAGAGGATTTTTAGGATTTAGTAAGTTGCATGACAAGTCAATTATCCTTGACATATAGTCGTGATTAGAGATGAGCGAACACTAAAATGTTCGAGGTTCGAAATTCGATTCGAACAGCCGCTCACTGTTCGAGTCTTCGAATGGGTTTCGAACCCCATTATAGTCTATGGGGAACATAAACTCGTGGGGGAAACCCAAATTCGTGTCTGGAGGGTCACCAAGTCCACTATGACACCCCAGGAAATGATACCAACACCCTGGAATGACACTGGGACAGCAGGGGAAGCATGTCTGGGGGCATAAAAGTCACTTTATTTCATGGAAATCCCTGTCAGTTTGCGATTTTCGCAAGCTAACTTTTCCCCATAGAAATGCATTGGCCAGTGCTGATTGGCCAGAGTACGGAACTCGACCAATCAGCGCTGGCTCTGCTGGAGGAGGCGGAGTCTAAGATCGCTCCACACCAGTCTCCATTCAGGTCCGACCTTAGACTCCGCCTCCTCCGGCAGAGCCAGCGCTGATTGGCCGAAGGCTGGCCAATGCATTCCTATGCGAATGCAGAGACTTAGCAGTGCTGAGTCAGTTTTGCTCAACTACACATCTGATGCACACTCGGCACTGCTACATCAGATGTAGCAATCTGATGTAGCAGAGCCGAGGGTGCACTAGAACCCCTGTGCAAACTCAGTTCACGCTAATAGAATGCATTGGCCAGCGCTGATTGGCCAATGCATTCTATTAGCCCGATGAAGTAGAGCTGAATGTGTGTGTTAAGCACACACATTCAGCACTGCTTCATCACGCCAATACAATGCATTAGCCAGTGCTGATTGGCCAGAGTACGGAATTCGGCCAATCAGCGCTGGCTCTGCTGGAGGAGGCGGAGTCTAAGGTCGGACCTGAATGGAGACTGGTGTGGAGCGATCTTAGACTCCGCCTCCTCCAGCAGAGCCAGCGCTGATTGGCCGAATTCCGTACTCTGGCCAATCAGCGCTGGCCAATGCATTCTATTAGCCCGATGAAGTAGAGCTGAATGTGTGTGCTTAGCACACACATTCAGCTCTACTTCATCGGGCTAATAGAATCAGCGCCAATCAGCGCTGGCCAATGCATTCTATTAGCCCGATGAAGTAGAGCTGAATGTGTGTGCTTAGCACACACATTCAGCTCTACTTCATCGGGCTAATAGAATGCATTGGCCAATCAGCGCTGGCCAATGCATTCTATTAGCTTGATGAAGCAGAGTGTGCACAAGGGTTCAAGCGCACCCTCGGCTCTGATGTAGCAGAGCCGAGGGTGCACAAGGGTTCAAGTGCACCCTCGGCTCTCCTACATCAGAGCCGAGGGTGCGCTTGAACCCTTGTGCAGCCTCGGCTCTGCTACATCAGAGCCGAGGGTGCGCTTGAACCCTTGTGCACACTCTGCTTCATCAAGCTAATAGAATGCATTGGCCAGCACTGATTGGCCAGAGTACGGAATTCGGCCAATCAGCGCTGGCCAATGCATCCCTATGGGAAAAAGTTTATCTCACAAAAATCACAATTACACACCCGATAGAGCCCCAAAAAGTTATTTTTAATAACATTCCCCCCTAAATAAAGGTTATCCCTAGCTATCGCTGCCTGTACAGCTATCCCTGTCTCATAGTCACAAAGTTCACATTCTCATATGACCCGGATTTGAAATCCACTATTCGTCTAAAATGGAGGTCACCTGATTTCGGCAGCCAATGACTTTTTCCAATTTTTTTCAATGCCCCCAGTGTCGTAGTTCCTGTCCCACCTCCCCTGCGCTGTTATTGGTGCAAAAAAGGCGCCAAGGAAGGTGGGAGGGGAATCGAATTTTGGCGCACTTTACCACGCGGTGTTCGATTCGAACATGGCGAACACCCTGATATCCGATCGAACATGTGTTCGATAGAACACTGTTCGCTCATCTCTAGTCGTGATGTGTGGAGTGCGACCAACAGAACTTCACCAATCCAGAAAACAAAGGGATTCAGATTCTGTTCTCACATTCTTTTAACTTAATAGGAAATAAGGAAAATCCAAATGATTGATCTTGTCCTTTTCTGTATTCACCATTCAGGGGTATTCCTCTCTAGCATGTATCTACCTTGGCAGAAGTGAAGCCCTGTTACTCTAGCATGCCTCCACCTTGGCAAACATGTATCCATGTTAATGTATCAATAAAATTCTGCCATTTATGATGTACAATATTGTTTTTGTGGCTTATACCATTTTGTGAATCAGTCAAAATGGCGTTGCAAGATCCTAGTATGTTCCAGCTTTGTGCTCTAATATCCACTGAGGAACTAGATTCTGAGTACGCTGCTCATCAAAATGGCTTACTTCTTTCCGAGCAGCAACAACAACCACAAGAACAGTGTTTTCTTGGCACCTCTCGTTGCACCGGAACAGTTAGCAGGCAATCAAAGCTTATGCGTCAGAATGATTATGAAAGTTTCCGTTGTAGCAAGTGCAAGAAGTGGAGGGCAGCCAAAAATGCTATAATTGAGGGAGAAATCCACGGCGCCTCACAGGAAGATCAGTTGCGTTCATTTTTTGCTACAGTCGCAGCAGATAGCAAGTCTCACACCAAAGTTTTGATCAAAGCTGCGCTTGCCATCATTTATCTTTGGGCTAAAAATCTCTCATAATGTGAAGTATGTCAACATCATAAATGGCCGGCCAAACTTATAATTCAGCATTATTGATAGGTGCCTACTGTTTATTATATAAAACAATAATGCATGTCGGCAAGATGGAGACATGCTAGAGTACTTTTGCCAACGTGGAGACATGCTAGAGCAGGGGTGCTCACACTTTGTCAGCATTTGAGCTACTTTATAACATGTCCAAGTCGAAAGATCTACTACCCACTTCTTGGGGGCCGGGCTGTGGGAGGGACCGGGCATGTGGGCGGGGCCGGGCAGATCGTGAGAGCAGGAGACAGCGGCGTTCTGTGGCCGCCCAGGGATCCCCAATGTCTGCTTGTTCACAGTGCAGGCTGAGAGTTATCTCTGGACACTGGCAGGCTGGAGCTGCGGCAGCCCCGCCTGCCAGTGTCCGTAGATGACTCTCAGCCTGTGCTATGAACAAGCAGCACCTCGGCCCCCTCCATCCCTAAGAGCGGCCTGCAAGTGTCCGGAGTGCTTGTTCACAGCGCAGGCTGAGAGTCGACTCTCAGCCTGCACTGTGAACAAGCAGACAGCGGGGATCCCTGGCTGCATCCCGCGATCGACCCATACGTCCATTGCGATCGACTGGTAGATCGCGATCGACGTATTGGGCACCCCTGTGCTAGAGTAATGGTGCTTCACTTTTGCCAAGATGGATACATGCTAGAGTAATACCCCATTCAGGTCAGTGACAATGTGACAACTTTTCTGGGACTTCTTGGAACAGGTGGGGCATCACTATAATTTATGCCAGAAAGTGGCATAGTGCCCCTACACACAGTGTAATGTTTCTAAAGTGCCCCACACAGTCAAATGCACACAAAAAGTAATACTCATTCACCCCATTCCCCTAGAGCTATGTATACAGTAGGTCTGTATATCAGTATTACATAATGCACACCAGAAGTCAAATGGCATATGAGTGCATATGGTTACATGTCTCAATGCCAACTCTATCTGCACCCTGAGGACATGGATACAATACAATACAATTGTGAACCATCCATTTCAACCATTCAAGCTGAGAGTAATGCTGGCTGTGGCTTGGTGCAGGCCTGTTGAATCAAGCCCAAGACAATACATGTGGGAGGAGAGCTGCAGAAAAGTTATAGGGGAGTGGAGAGCTTTTTTTACTTTTTTTATTTGTAAGGCACAACTTTTGTAGGGGTCACTAAGGGATTATACAGTATAGGGAACACTATGGGAACATGTTACAGTGTGGGGTCACTGGGAAACCTTTAGCTTTGACGTTGCATTCACACGATCTTAAACTGCATCAAAACTGCATAGTAAAAAAACCCTACCATTACATGCAGTTCTTCTGTCTGCTTGAGAAGTCGGACATCTTCACTTGCGGACAGGGAAGGACGGGCACGGAGTGCAAAAGAACGCACCCGATGCCCATTGAAATGAATGACAGGTGTCACGGACACAGCTAGTGTCCGCTCCTAATGTCTGTGACAGATTTTGACCGGACACTAGGAGCGGACACTACCTGTCGGACACCGACGGTAGTGTGAACGCTCCCTAACATATTTTATCTGGGCTAAAAACTATCAAATCTGCTATTATTATTATTATTATTATTATTATTATTATTTGGAACTATTTCTTTAGTAGGGGTGTCCAAGTCCGAAGGGACTGGATAATATCTTGCCATATATTGAACTATATCATTGGCCAGTATAGGGGATCGTTTACAAAGTATCATTGATGTTTTGTATGACGTATGAAAAAATACACTAACATGCCAGTTGTAACATGCAATTTCATTTAGTAAATGCCGTTTGTCTATAGGGAACATGGTAGACTCAGAGTGTGCGTTCTGAAAAAAAAAGTTGGGGACTTTCATGAAAAACTGTCTTTGTCACCATAGTGTTCTGTATTCTGCTGTTGAAAAAAAGGTGAAAACTGAGTTGTGACCGGTTGTCGCCTCATTGTATGTAGTGTTTTTTATAGTGTAGTATAGACCCAGTATGAGAAAACTTTAAAAAAATTCTGTTAAAAATACTGAAAAAATATCTTGATAAACAAAATGTTTTTCAGAGAAATGCAGTGTGAGAAACCAAACTTAAAACTATGGGGTTTATTTATGACGACGGTGCTTTCCACACAAGACTTGATCATCCCTCCCTCACCAGGGTTAGCAGCTAATGGGTTAGGTACACGCCATGTTATAAATTATGGGCATCCTCCAGGGTCTGTGTATATAAAGATATATCTATGACATGGATCAATGATAACTATGATGATATAGTTGAGGGGCCAGCAGCTCCACTACCACCATGCCCCATGTCTGCGTGCCCTTTTTGAAGAACGTGGTATGTGCCGCAGAACTTTGCACAAAAAGTGTAACTTTTTTAATGGTTTGTGTGCCAGTTTTCTGGCAATCTATGGTAAATCAGATCTTATATCTTTGATCAATGACTTATATCCTATGCTGTACTAAATGCTATGTTTGGGCAAAAAAATTTGACCCATTTGTAGACCATGAATGTCATTGACCAAAGTGTATAGTTAGGCAGGGAGTCTGATGTGTCAGATTTATAAGTGGTTTATACTGGATGAATACTGTTGCGTATTTTTGTTCCACCTATTAGTTGCCTTATTTTGGTCCTGTGTAAAAAAAATATGCAAATCTATTCTCCAGGATGTAATTAGGAGAACAGTGCACTCTGTGTGCCGCCCTCTAGAGGGCAGCATCCTTAACATCATGCATGACTCAGTTAAAAAGTCTAATTAATCATGATGCGGATTTAATTGCCAAATTAGTATTTCTATTCCAAAAGGAACAGATTCCCAGCTATGGACAGCGCTGTTTCTGCTTATTGGGCCTCCTCAGCATAGCGTAGGGATATTGATTTGGCAGAGTGAGAGACTATAGACCAGGGTCAGGGGATAATCGTACACATCAGGGAGAGTGTGTGCCTACAAAGGCAGTACGGAGACTTATAAGTCATTCCTGCTCCTCTAGGGATTCTGGGTAAAAAAAATATGCAAATCTATTCTCCAGGATGTAATTAGGAGAATAGTGCACTCTGTACGCCGCCCTCTAGAGGGCAGCATCCTTAACATTTTGGTCCAGAATTTTACAATAAAGTTGGTGCATATTGTCACATCTAAGCCAACCCCCTCTTTGAGTGACTATATGCCTATGGTCTCAAACTTATATATACCAAAATGCACCGAGACGATGGACATCATGCCAAGCCAACATTACGCTTACAACTTGGATTCAATGTATAGATAGATGATGAAAACCGCCAGGTGGAGTTCAGCCATGACTATACTCTACATACCAGTAAAAATTCAATGTTCTGTAAGGTAAAGTAATATTAATCATGTATTGTTAGGCTTGTTGTGCAGAGTTTATTGAAGCAGGTTTTGTTGTTGAAATAGACCATGAACATATTGTCTATCTGATGTCATGGTGACCTGGTTGACAGTTGTAGATGATGGCTATTGAGTACAGTCAGGATTCTACATGGTTCACAGCCAATGCAGATGAATCTACCAGCTCACATTTCACACTACTAGCATTGTAGCTTTAGTTTACACTTCATATTTATTTCAACACCACTTGAAGGTCTTACAGGAAGTTCACTGCTTCAGGTTTATCAGTAGATCCCACCTGCCCATAAGACGGAAGCTTTCATTTCATCATTCAGTAAGGGACAGTCTCCAGAGAAGACTATATAAAGGAACGAATAAAGTTGCAGGTAAACACAGACAGAACTAATTAATTTTTTCCATTATTATTAGATCACTGTTGACCATAGAAATAGTATTTGGCCACGATGTCTTCTGCTGAAGTCTATAGCCATCTCAATGGCAGATGTATCTAAAAAAACAGTTGTAGAGCATATTACAATAGTGATTCTCTAGAGTAATACAGTTCATAACCTATATTTATAGTCTGTGAGATATTATTGGTTGATGGATTTACTTTCTACGTGTTTTTATTTTTTATTTTTACAGTAAGAGGTAATTCGGAGACCATGGCCAGGATAAGGGTCATGGGCTCCGCCTTTGCAGTAGTGATACTCCTTCAAATCATTGTCTTGATTCATTTACATCAGAAACCAAATGTTGATCTTCCAACCACAAACGTTCAGTCAAAGAAGGTTCATCTTCTCATTCTTTCCACCTGGAGATCTGGATCATCTCTTGTTGGTCAATTCTTCAGCCAGCACCCTGATGTCTTCTACTTGATGGAGCCAGCTTGGCACGTGTGGAAATCTTTTTCACATTACAACGCCTATGTTCTTCATATGGCAGTAAGTGATATGGTCCGATCTGTCTTTAAATGTGATATGTCTGTGTTTGATACATACATAGAAGATAAGAAGAATGTTTCAGACCTGTTCCAATGGTTTTCCAGTAAGGCTCTCTGTTCACCTCCTGCATGCAATTCCTTTTCTCATTACATCACTAATGAAACTATTTGTAAGAAACTTTGTGGAGATTATCCGTTTAGTAATGTTGAAGAGACATGTGTCAAGTATACCCATATTGTTGTCAAAGAGGTTCGGTTCTTTGACATCACAATACTGTATCCTCTTCTCAAAGATCCTTCCTTAAATCTGAAAATTCTGCATTTGGTGCGTGACCCTCGAGCTGTTGGGAAGTCTCGTGGACAAACTCTGAAAGCCCTAGCCGGGGATAATGGCATTGTCCTAAATACAAACGGCACAAAAATAAATGACACAAACTACGAGGTATTAGGTAAAATTTGTTCGAGTCATGTTAAGATGTATAAGACAGCCATCTACAATCCTCCTCCGTTCCTGAAAGAAAAATACATGTTTGTCAGATACGAAGATTTGGTGCGAAATCCATTAAAAAAAGTGGAGGAGATGTATAAATTTGCAGATTTAAAGATGACTGAAGAGCTTGCTCAATGGATCCATAATTTAACTCA
The DNA here is from genome assembly GCF_031893055.1 of Leptodactylus fuscus. Classification (NCBI taxonomy): domain Eukaryota; kingdom Metazoa; phylum Chordata; class Amphibia; order Anura; family Leptodactylidae; genus Leptodactylus; species Leptodactylus fuscus. The sequence continues at coordinate 50,227,033 of NC_134271.1, read as the reverse complement.
TGGCGAAGGATCAAGCATAAGAGCCAAAGCCTTTGAAACTACTTCAAGAGATGCACTAAATGTGTCTGAAGTTTGGAGAAATGTCCTTCCCTTTCAGAAAGTCAGACAAATACAAGACGTGTGCAAGGAAGCTTTGGCTACTTTTAAGTACCAGTTTATGGATTCAGAGGCAGAGCAGAAGGATATGTCAAGAGATTTTCTACTGCCAATGGGGAGTAAATAACATATCAATAAAACAGGCAATATGCCTTTAAATGACAGGAGTGTAAATGGTGCCTGGAAGCGAGAACATATCAAACAAATGATTTATTCCGAAACAAAACTTGTGCTTGCCATTTCCTATATGGGATTTAGAAGCAGATATTTTTTGATTATTTCTGTAAGTCATGTTCATGGGGGAATTTTGTGACTTTGTCGGTACACCTTTTAAATATCTTTTATACAAATACATTTATATTTAGGTCTCATGTTCAAGGTCATACTATGGTGCAGTACAAATTTGTATGGAAAAAGTTCTATAACAGCGCCCATAGACAATTACCTGGTATCTTCACATGCCCTGATTTTCTATGAAGGTACAGAGACTTTGATAAAACCTCTGTAATATGGAGCCATGTGAGTTACTATTTTGATCTAAACACATAGATCTAAATACATAAAGATATTAATATTAATTTTTAAACATTTGCCTAGTTTCTATATGTACACAACACAGCTAAAGTGAAGCAGTGTTCAGAACTCTATAGCCCTCCGCTGCTTTCCATTTGCAATATACAGTATGTTCGAATGTTCAAAAATGGTATAAATTCGGTAGTACATAAATATACATAAATGACAATGTAAAGCAGATCAATAGTATCTATAGTGGAATCTGTTGGACTTTGTCTGCCCCATTAAATTGATCTGTTGTGATATACTTTAGAATGTTGTTTTCTATCATTCAAATGTATCCTCCCCTCGAGCAGGGGTTAAAAGCAGATGTGAACTTAGGGTGCATTCACATTCCAGTTGTCATGAGGAGTTTTCACTAATTTCTACTCCAAAACTTTAAGTTGTCATCAGTTTTTACCACAACGGTCCATGAAAAGGTAGCGTGGACACCGCAAACCCCATTCCTCCTTTTGCCCAGTCCCAATGCAAGTTAAACAAGCCTGTCACTAGGAGCTGACCTACTAAAAAAATAGTGCAGCTCAATCGGTATCAGAGTATACTAACATTCCTGCCAAGACCCCATTATGGAACAATCTGGGCCTGTTGGAGTTACTTGATTCACCAGGTGCCCAGTCCTGGTCGCAGTATGAGATTCCTTGTTCGGGTGATGGGCATGATCAGGGAACTTTGTGTCCTTTGAAAATCGGAGCTCCTCCCACAATATCCCACAAACTCAATTTTTTAGGTTTTTTTCAGATTAGTCCTCTCTTGACAGTTTCTCCCGGATCTCTAACCTCTTGCTGGGGTACCAGAAACCCCAAGGTCTGATTTCAGGTATCTCCCATCACTTGATTCAAGTCAGATCCTCCAGCCCTGGTGAGATGGTACACCTTTATCTCATGTTTAACAGATGAGGCATCCCAAAATTTTCTGACACCCTCCCACTTAGGGGGCGTTCACACTACCGTCGGTGTCCGACAGGTAGTGTCCGCTCCTAGTGTCCGCTCAAAATCTGGCACGGACATTAGGAGCGGACACTAGCTGTGTCCGTGACACCTGTCATTTATTTAAATGGGCATCGGGTGCGTTCTTTTGCACTCCGTGCCCTTCCTTCCCTGTCCGCATGTAAAAATGTCCGACTTCTCAAGCGCACAGAAAAACCCTACATGTCGGGTTTTTCTGTCCGCTTGAGAAGTCGGACATCTTCACTTGCGGACAGGGAAGGAAGGGCACGGAGTGCAAAAGAACGCACCCGATGCCCATTTAAATAAATGACAGGTGTCACGGACACAGCTAGTGTCCGCTCCTAATGTCCATGCCAGATTTTGAGCGGACACTAGGAGCGGACACTACCTGTCGGACACCGACGGTAGTGTGAACGCCCCCTTACGTAAGGTGGGGTATTTAACCCAGGGTGTCTTTGATGCTCATGAACTAATTCACACTTTGGCATATGCTATGGAACTGTGCAGTTACACAAAATTTTTGTAAAAGGTTGTAGATCTCCTATCTGAGGTTCTGGAGCACTGGTCCCCCTCTTTACGGAGATTTGTTTATTCGGAATACTATTCCAGCAAACTCTGCTTTTCAAACATCCAGTGTGGCCCCTTCCCTTCCATGCGCCCAATCATCAGTTTACACCCAGTTTTTGCACTCGGGAGAAATGGCATAACAAACTGTGAGATGCATTTTTTCCCGTTAACACCTTGAGAATATGTTAATTTTAAGGCTAAATAAATGTAGTACTGAATAAAAATTTTAAATAATAATAAATTTAAAAATATTGTTTTCATTTCCGTGAAATGCTTAAAGGATTAATCAACTTTCCAAATGCAGTTTTGAATTATTTGAGGGGTGCAGTTTTGAAGATGGATGATGAAAAGATGATGCCAATATAAAGCAGAGATAAGGTAGATATAATATTTATTCATGTATTTGGGTGGTGAGACTATGTCTGAAAAGCAGAGCATTTCACATTTCGAAAATTAAGAAATTTGGAAAAAAAAATCCCATTTCCCTTTTTTATAAATAAATACAAACATATTGATCAATGTTTAACACTAACATTAAGTTAAATGTGTCATGAAAAAAACTCTCAAAATCACTTGTGTAAGTTAAAGCATCTCAAAGTTATTGCCATATAAAGTGAAACGACGGTTTTGAAGAATGAAGCCTGGTCCTTAAGGGGTTAAAATAAAAAACCCAACAGAATAAGGAATTTTTGTGTTGGCTGAGAGCCCTGCACGGTATAAAACGTTCCCTGAAGTCTGTCTCTGTCTACAGATCTACTTAGACGGACTAGTCAAGCCTACCATGTTTGATTTAAATTGAGCTGTGGATGTTACTCCATTCCATGGTGAAAATCTGTGACGTTTTTACAATAGGTAGTTTGTGCTATGGATATCAAAATCTGCTGCAGTTTATTGTTTTTCACTCTGATAGATTTTAACAAATATGAAACTTGTTGCTGAAGAGGAAATAGCTAAAGAACCGTGTCAATGGTAAAACTGCAAGTGGTTCTCAGCTGTGCCACAAATAACGCTTCATTTTCACATACTGACACTCACTTGCTGTACAAAGGGTAGGGGCGACTTTAGGTTCTGCCGTGATGCCTCACTGAAGTGTATTGGACAGCAGTGCAGTACCTAAAGCTGCTGCATATCGTATGACAAATGAGCAGCATGGCTCCTGGCATGTAAAAATTACTGGGAGCTGCACTGTTGTAGACCAGATGATCTGCAGGGGTCCCAAGTATTGCACCTCTGAAGATTTAATACTGATGGCCTATCCTAGGGAAAGGCCATCAATATTAGAAAGTGTATAACCTCTTGACACGAAGGCCCCATGTTGCGAGCTACTGCCAAAAAGCACCGCAGGAAAAACTGCAATATTTATCAATGTTGCTCGGGCATGTGTCCCGGCCCTTTGGAAGTCCTCCAATCCCCCCCTACCTCCGCAACTGACTTTGCAAAGTGGAAGACATTAGGGTGATGGAAGACCTCACTGCGTCATTGCGAGATGCCCGAGAGGCCTACTTGGAGGCTTCGACCCCGTGGATTCTCTTTCAAGGTACCCGCATGTATAAAGACTTGGTTGGTTGATGTGCTTTTGTGACTGTTGGTTTCCTGGCCAGAGCTGCTCCCCAATCCCCCCATTTTTTCTTCTTCTTTCTTCCCTGTTCATCCTATGTTTGTCTTATCATAAGGTTTGTACCTATGTGCTTTTGCTCTTGTGCTAGGTGCATGTTCCGTCCATCTGGACAAGATAACATATACTCTGCTGTTACGGGCCGGTATATCTCGGCCCTGTTATACATTTGTTTTGTTTATTGCTTGTTTACCGCAACATTTTTCACAAAATCCACAGAGTTCTCCTCTGCAGATTTTCTACTTCAATCATAGCCATACAGAAAAGGCAGTATGTCCACTGTGGATATATTACTGAAATGTGTGGCTGGGATTAGCCAGGATTAGGCTAAGGCCCCACGGGACAATCCACAGCTGCCGAAAAAAAACGCAGCGGGAACGCATTGTGGTTCTTCCAATGGCACTTTAAACAGAAAGTTTCCGTCCGGTGGGACCCCGGCCTCAAAAGGTTATTCACAGCTCAGTCTTTCATTGCACAGTGTGCTGTGCCGTTCCAGCCTTCAGTTGTCCCTGTAGTTCCAACCTTGTGGTTGGGATAAAAACCATGTCTGGCTGAAATATATGTCCATTTTAACCTAGGTTGTTTGGAGATATTATTATAGGAATAGTTTTCAAAAGGAATGACTTTTGAAATATGGATGTGATATGTTAATGTAATAACTCCATATCATTTAGTGTCATTCTTTATACTATTAAGTATAGGCAGCTAATGTCTGGGCTCTTTGTATTCTGGCATAGGCACTCTGTGTGTTGCAGCATTTTGGGGTTATTGTCCAAGGGGAGAACAATTCGGTAATACAACGTCCAATGGAACTTGCCACAATAATTTTCTGACAGAATTATACAGAATCCAACAGACATTTCCTTCGCCTCTATATTAAACTGAAAAAACATTGATGAACAAATGGATATCAGAAGTCTTTGGGTTACATATTAAAGCTCTATACAGCAGAAATATTGGATGGGCCTGCAATCCACTCATATCTACGAGAACTAAGACTCAGAGGTGCCAAAGGGTTTCCTGTCATATTTTCAGTTTATTTTTGCCTATGGTCAGGATCATTGTGATAACAGGGTGAGATGTATCAGCAAGCTCCTTTGTACCATTACTGGAGGAGTATACAAGTTTTTTGAATGGTATACAATACACAGGACCTTTCACCAATTTGGGCACAGGCAGTTCTATATACTGTTGGAAAGCCGACAGTGCGCTGAATTCAGCGTACTGTCGGCTTTCCCAATCTGTGCCCTGGGTAAAGAGCTATCGGTCCCGGTATTGTAGTTCTTTACAGTCAGAAGGGCGTTTCTGACAGTCAGTCAGGTACGTCCTTCTCCGTAGCAGCGCCTATCGCGCTGTACAGCGTGAGCGGGGAGGAACGTCCCCTCTCCTCCTGATAATACTCGTTTATGGACGAGCACTGTGAGCAGAGGTAGGGGGCGTTCCTCCCCGCTCACACTGTACAGCGCGATAGGCACTGCTTTGAAGAAGGATGTACCTGACTGACTGTCAGGAACGCCCTTCTGACTGTAAAGAACTACAGTACCAGGACCGATAGCGCTTTACCCGGGGCACAGATCGGGAAAGCAGACAGTGCGCTGAATTCAGTGCACTGTCAGCTTTCCAGCAGTATATAGAACTGCTTGTGCCCAAATTGGTGAAAGGTCCTCTTTAAGATATTTGTGCCACATATCCTGTACAAAACTTTATGTACAATGAGAAATAGCATGGAGAAGAATTATAACAGTATCAGATGTGTATGACTGTAGAATCTGTTAAGATAAGCAGCTACACCTTGGTTTACCACGTTTAATGGCTTTACTAAGCTTTTAGGCTTAAAAACGCACTGCACAAAAGAAAAGGTCTGATTATGGGTAGTAAGGATTTATGTGCTGGATAGGAGTCCATGTACTACAGGTGAGTGGATGGTACCACTGCTAGGATTACGGAGATCAATTTTTCCTGGTTTACTGACGATTTTTAAGGTGCATCAAGGAAGGTTCCTGAGCGGAATACGGAGGATACAATCTTTCCCATGTTGTTTATTGTAGCTTCGCTGTCCGAACTGGATTCGGAGTCACTGCTTCCTGAATAGGCGCCTAGGCCCGGTAAGATTCCAATACAGACGGAGGCTGGAGGGCAATGAACTCGAGAACCAGGGATAGAGGAGCTTCCGACAGTGCTAGAATGACTCTCTAAAAACACAAAACACCATGGCAAGTATGAAGCATCTGACAATGCAGCCAACATCACATGAACATACAAAGAAACATAGAGACTACACAAAATATTGTGCCTAATGGCAAACCTGACATTGCTTTTTATTGGTGAAGCAATCTATGATATGAGACTAATAATGCATACCTTTTAACTTATCATGATCCTGTTCAAGCTTTAATTTCTTTGGCCCAGAACTTTCAGAATTACTGGAAAAAAAATATTTTACACTTGAATATAAAAACAAATATTTAAAAAACAAACAAACAAACAAAACTCAGCAATTTTATAGGGCAGTGAGGGTGAGGGCACAAGAGTGAACCTTCACCTGTATTTATGGCATATCATATGGGAATCTCTCTTTAAAGAGAAATATGAGCACTTTGGAGCAACAAGGGTGTCACTGTTGCTCTCATCTCATGGAAGAGTAAGGGTCCATTCACACGGAGGAAAATGGTAAGGAATTTGGTCTGGAATCCGCCTCACATTCAGCACTGAAAAAAGCTTTTTTTTTTTTTTCCACGCTGAAATTCCACACCATTTTCCTCCATGTAAATGGCCCCTTAAGCCTTCCAGCAGCCAATCCCAGTCTGGTATGACAGACAGGACCAGGCTATGTAGATCACCAAGACCTGAGCTCTTTTTGGCCATAAATTAGTGTGTAATTTAAAGTAGCTCAAACATGTGCCTTTATCTATGTGGAAATATCCTAAAGTGCTGCAATACCTCTTGTGCCGAACTGCTCCTGCCAGCAACTTTGACTGAGAAAATTTATTCTTGTTGTCGCAAGGTTTGGTCAGAGGTTTCTTCTCAGCGTCCCTCTTCTTATGCTCTGTAGATGTGGCAGCTACTGTCCGTGCATTGTAGGCCAAGATTATTAAGGATGTAACGGATTGTATAAGTGAACTTATACTTGTGAAGGATGCCAGCTTGTGCCTGTCTTCATCTTACATTCCTCTCTCGGGCGCTTCTCAGGGCTCATCCCCCTCCTTGCGGAAAACTTATTTATAATGAGATGAAACTTCTTGTTCATGCCTTATCCAATAGTTATATGCTAAACATTATGTAACAACTCTATACCTAATTATGTTTTGTTAATTATACCAATCGCACGCTTTGTCTATGCAATGTATAACCAAAACTACAATGAACAAAAAAAACTCACCATCCGCCATTAAATACCAGAATCCATATTGGTCATATAATCGTACCTTGTGGCTATGTGTGTTTCTCTTAGCTGGCTCATATACCATTTGTACTCATTTGAACTTCATTACAGTGATACTTAGAGTGGATTGCGCTCACATACCTGAACCCCTTCTGTAGATGTTCCCCAAAGCTCTGCCTCTCCTGTTGTTCATCTACACTCTCAGCCTTAGCCAACTCATACAATCTCACGGTTTTCAATTCCTTCGCTACGCCAATAACACTGAAATATAGCTCTCTGGACTAGATGTTACCACTAGAGATGAGCGAGTAGTGAAATATTCAATTCGAGTAGTCCTCAATACTCAACTATTTATTCAAATATCGAATCCCATTATAGTCTATTGGAAAAAAAAATAAATGCTCGTTTCAGAGAAATTAAAATTCAACTAATTGGAGTCACCAAGTCCACAATGACACCTCAGGAAATGATGCCAACTCCTCTGGAATGCAACTGGGACAGCAGGGGAAGCATGTCTGGGGGCATCTAACATGCCCAAGTCCCAGTATTATTATTATTGCTGCTGATTTAACCAGCCAATGACTGTATACGGGTTTTTTTTCCCCCCAATGCCTACCTTGTCCTGTCCCACCTCCCCTGCATAGTTATTGGTGTAAAAAAAAAAAAAAAAAAGCGCACCAGAGAAAATGGGAGGAGAATCGAATTTTTACTGTGTTTACCGCGTGGTATTCGACTGAGTACGAGTATTTCGAATACCATAGTATTCGATCGAATACTACTCGCTCATCTCTAGTTTCCATTCTGTTGTCCAGAGTATCTAGCAGCCATAGCTCATCATTTTTTGCTCCCCACCACACAGCCCCCTCTACCAGACCCATCTATCAAAGTTAGCGGGACCACATTTACCCTAGTCCCACAGGCCCCTCTACCTTGGGATAACCTTTGACTCTGACCTATCCTTCAAGCCACACATGCAAACTTTCAACATCTCCCGCCACTCCTTCCTCACCCAAGACTACAAAAATGCTAGTCCACGCCCTCATAATCTCCCGCTTAGACTACTTCAACACCTTACTCCATGGCCTCCCAGCAGATGTTCTTGCCACCCTCCAGTCCACCTTAAATTGTGCAGCTCACTTAATCTACCTCTCCCCCCGTTCTTCATCGCCTGCTCCCCTCTGCTAATCCCTTCACTGACTACCCATCACCCAGCGAATAGAGTTCAAAATGTTCACACCGACATACAAAGCCATCCACAACCTGTCCCCTCTATACATCTCTGACCTAATCTCCCACTACCTGCCCACGCGTAAACTCCGATCCTATCAAGGCCTCCTACTATGTTCTGCTCTTATCCGCTCTGCATACAAATGTCTCCAAGACTTCTCCTTAGTTCTACTTTGAGGCTAAGGCCTCGCATAGTGAAACGACCTTATAAAAAACCCATAACACACCACTGAAGAAAGAAAAAAAAAAAAAAAGGGGAGACATTTTTTCCACAGTATTTTCCATTGCACTTTTGCTCAGGTTTTTCTCTTTTTCTTCCCCTTTTATACCTATAGGTAAAACACCAGCTTTTCCACCTGTATAATTGGCATGCTGCGATTTTCAAAAACATGGTGGTTTTTAAAAATGCAGCTTTTCCGCAGCAGATTTTCTTCTGCAACTTGTGGTTGGAATTATCCAGAATCTTTGCAGGTACTGTAAAACGCAGTGTTTTTTGATGCGATGTTTCCACAGCGGCTAAAACGCTGCATCTTTGCGACATAAGGATTATAGCCTCAGGATGTTTTCTTCAGCGCTGTCAGTAGGCATATCTAAAAATTGCTCTGCAAATGCCTTATTCTCACTATATTGCAAATTGAGCCTGTCAACCATACAGCTTATGAAAGGATATTCTAAATTCATTTAACTCCTTATTTTCTTCATCTCTCCTTTGCTTTTCCAGCAACTCCTGTTTCCTTGAAACTTCATTAAGAAAGTCTGTTTCAGCCACGTCCAAGCCTCGGACCATATTTTCTTTAGAACAATACAAAAGTATGAGAGATTTATTATGTACATCATTGTGACTTATTAACTTTTCATATCCTATATACTCGAGTATAAGCCAAGGCCCCTAATTTTACCACAAAAAAAACTGGGAAAACTTATTAAATCGAGTATAAGCCTAGGGGAAAAAATGCAGCAGCTACTGGAAAATTTCAAAAATTAAAATAGATAGCAATAATATTACATTAACTGATCACTGATCTTTACATTAAAAATGACTTGATAGGGCTGCAAATGCAGATACATATAGGACAGGTATAGGACCTGCTCCATAAGTTCCAGCTCTTCAATTTGGCCCGGACACACAGCTGCAAAAGCGACGACATCTATGTGTACGGGCCCATTGAAATATAATAGTACAGAATTTTATCCACCATTGCAGATAAAAAGTCTGGTCATGTGTATTACAGTTTAGTAACTCCATGTACCTCAGGTTAATCGCAGTTAACCCCATCATGTCCCTCACATTACCCCCCTATGTGCCTCACATAAGAGTTAGGGTGCATTCACACGGAGTCTACGCTCAGCTGATTCTGAACGTAAAACATGTTCAGAATGAGCGTGTACAAAGCAGATCCCATTCATTTTGTATGGGAGCCGGCATACGTGCACTCCCCATAGAAATGAATGGGCTGCTTTTTTCCCCTATTGCTTTCAATGTGATACGCGCGTATCACATTGAAAGCAATAGGGAAAAAAGCAGCCCATTCATTTCTACGGGGAGCGCACGTATACCGGCTTCCATAGAAATGAATGGGATCTGCTTTGTACGCACTCATTCTGAACGTGTTTTACGTTCAGAATCAGCTGAGCGTAGACTCAGTGTGAATGCACCCTTAGGGTGCATTCACACTGAGTAAACGCTAGCTTATTTTGTAGAGTAAAATTACACTTGTAAATTTTGCTATTCCATTGACTTCAATGACATTTTACAGGCGTATTTTTACAGGCGTATTTTTTACAGGCGTATTTTTTACAGGCGTATTTTTACACTTGTAAAAAAATATCATTGAAGTCAATGGGATAGCAAAATTTACAAGTGTAATTTTACTCTACAAAATAAGCTAGCGTTTACTCAGTGTGAATGCACCCTTACTGATAGAGATGAGCAAGTAGTATTCAATTGAATACCTCGCCGCCATAGGAATGCGTGTAAGGTATGCGGACAGCAAGGGGTTAAGCGCATCGAATATTCGATGCGCTTAACCTCTTGGTGTTTGGCCGCTTAACCTCTTGGTGTTTGGCCGCTTACACATATTCCTATGGCGGCGAGGTATTCAATTGAATACTACTTGCTCATCTCTAGTTACTGACATGTGAGAGACATGGAGGTAGTAATTATTACATTAAACCTTATTAAGGCACTTTATCATTACCTCCATATGTCTGACATATCAGTAACCCTAATATGGGGCACACAGGGATTAATGTGAGGGACATGACGGAGTTAACTGCTATTAATGTGAGGCACAAGGAGGTACTGAAACTAAATTAAGAACCCCAAATGCCTGACATTACTAGGAATTGTAACCCCAGTATGCCACCTCCCGGGCACAGCACTGCAAGGACCTGCATAAATTAAGTGAGGGGGGAGTGTCCTATGTCCCCCTTCACTTAATTTATGCAGGTCCTTGCAGTCCTGTGCTGCCTGACTCGAGTATAAGCCGAGGGGGGCTTTTTCAGCATAAAAACTGTGCTGAAAAAGTCAGCTCATACTCGAGTATATACGGTAATTTGTCATGTTAATCATTGTGGATTGTGGAATGGCTTCTCATCTGCAGGCTGTCAGGGTATGCCCAAAGTTTTCCAGACCTCACTGATCAGAAGAACAGGGGGCGTCTTAGCTGAAGATGGCTGAAGTACAGCAGTTAGCCATCTCTGGCATTCCCAATGAAATGAATGGAGTAGTGCAAGCGCTGCCTGACAACTGCTCCATTCAAAACGCAGGTCAAAAGTTCCCTGTTCCTTAGTGTGTGTGTAGGTCTGAGTGGCTAGGCTCCCACTCATCTGCAAGTTTTCTCCTATCCTATGGATAGGGAACAAATTTCTTTCAAGGGAATACCAGCAAGACGGTTCTTACTGAATTTAAACTGCTCTTCATATTCCTGTTGTTTTGTCTCTTTCTGTTCCTGAAGCTTCTCATATAAAGACCGTGTGTCATGTACTTCCTCTGGGCACTCTGGCAAAAATATTGAAAACAGAAATACAAATAGTGCAAGATCAAATACAAGGAGAAATATCACAATAAATGTTATTTAACATCAACATTGTCATTTTGTTTTCATATTTGAGGAGTGTTACACTTTTTTTCCCTTTTATCCCAGGAGACTTAAAGGGGCTGGCCCAGGATAACTAGAAACTCCTACAATAATCTAAACACCCCCCTTCCTCCTACTTTCTAAATAACATAATTTATCAAAAATGGATAGTTACCCATATTTTCTGATTATTCGGTGACGATCCGTTTCCCCATTTCCAGAAACAAATCATTACTACTATGAACAGAGCATCACTACTCAGCTACTGCTTGGCCGACGTGTTTCTGTGCGGGCAAGGAGGAGTATTGATGACGTTCCGTTTCCAGAAACGGAATATCATTGGGAAATCAGAAAATGTGCTTGGGGCAGTCAAATGACCACCCTAGGTATATGGGAAATTATACATTTTCTTTAAAAAGGAGTACATTAGAAGTTAAGCAGTGGGAGGAGGTTTAGCTTAGAGGGCGTTCACAATACTTGCGCCCCTTATCCATCTGCCGTGTTAGATAGGGACAGCTTGGATAAGAGGACAGCTTACCGGTGGTCAGTTTTAAAACCTATTCATTTGAATGGATTTTAAAGCAAACCGCTGGTGTCCCGGGTGTGAATTTTTTTGTTTATCCCGGACAACCCCTATAACTTATGTATGTAATGGAGAGAGTTCTAATTTAGGATCTCCTAAATGAGCAAAGAAGTGCTGTAAGAGCTAAGAATAACTCTTCCTCACAGCTGGGTAAAACACGGTCGCCTATTGATTTAATTAGTTCTGCATGAGACATTTCACAGAATTATACAAGTGATGAAAAAACTTCACAGTGAGAGCTTCTTTATGGCAGGATTGCATGAGAAAGCAAACTAAACAAAAGGGGTCATTCCTTTAAAATCAAAATGAGAAGTCCAGTTTTGTTTTTACTCAGAGTCAGAGTACCCCTTTAATGTAAGCATCAGTTATTTTTCACTTTTTAAGTACCTTCTGGATCTTCTGGCTTCCGAACTTTTTCCCATTCTTCCTGTCGTTTCTTTCGTCGTTCCTCCAATTCTGATTCTGTCACAAACCTTTTGTTCATAACAAGGTCCCCTTCGTGTCTGTCCATTTTGAACACCTGCACGAAAAAAAACCCAAAACAAAACACAAGCTTGGTTTTTCCCTGGAACGGTCATGATTTGCCATGAAAATAAGAGCCATATCCATGGAAAAATTTACACTGTGTCTGAATATTTACAAGTATCATTTAGGGAGAAGGGCAAAACAGGAAGGGATAATATTAATTCCCTCAGGCTCGGTTCACATCTGTGTTGGGTATTCTGTTTGGGGAATAAGACTATAAACAGGTCCGTGTGTTTTCTGCATGGTCTCTGCACAAATCATGCATAGTTCATGAAGTACAGATGAAGATCAGTGCAAGTTTTGCTCTCAACTGTTTCTGCCAGTCCCGTAGTCTTTAAATGAAGAAGTAGTTTGTATATTCAAGCACTTTTCCAGATATCTCTTCACTGCGGTCTTGCTGTATGAAGGATCTGAAGACTTTTAGTTACTGGTGTGGCACTTATTTTTTTTGATCAATGATAATTTTGTATGTGTGTTTAAGGTATGTTCCCACTAACAACACGTGGACTGGAGCTTAGTGTCCGATCACGGGGATCCTAAATGATCAATGATCATGATAATAGATATCTGAAATCCCCTGGTGGCCATGCAATAGGGTGCTTGCATGGCCAACACTCCATTCACCTCTATGGGACTGTTGGAGTCAAGTCACAGGCGTATACTGAAGCTTGTGGGACTCCATACAAAATCTAGAACGGGGCTCCTTCCTATCTTGTTCCATTTAGAATAATGGTGTATTTTATGTGTCCCCTTCAGAGTTGAGAGCCTGGTAGCAAGTGCTACTGCTGCGCCCCCTATAGCTATGTACATAGCTCAGTCAGTTACATTGTAGTCACCATGCATGTGCCCTACCACTCCATTCACAAACATGGACCCCATTGTGATCCGATCTCTAGGTGGGAGCCCTCTCATCCTGACCCTCATCTATATATGGGTGATGGGGCTGGAAGTGGGAACCCCTTTCCCCTGTGTAACTAGCTGGGGTAGCTGCTCTCCATAGGAGTACACACACACTAAACACACAAAGAGGATAAAGTTCGTGTTCAACAAACTTTTCCAATCTTGATCTACTGGAACTTGTAGTTCTACATCGGCAGCCACAGGCTGACTACACACACAGGATCTGCAAGTACAACGGCACTTATTACCCCAAAACTCCCCAAGTCAATGTGCCGTACCCCGCAGCCCCTCACGAGCTCCCCTCCACAGACACCCCTTACCTTACCAATGCCTTTCTCTGCTCGGCTCACTCTCCAACACAGTCCACAGTATATCCGACAATCCTTCTAGCCAATTATCATAGGGCTTACTGCACTGCCCCAACCAATGAAAACCTTCCTTCCATTGCCCAAGAACCAACCAGAACTCACCTGTCTATAGACTCCAACCAATCACAGCACGTCTAAAGAAAAATGGCCGCTGCGGCTTCAGGAGGTGTGAGCATGCGCAGAAAATACAACTCACTTCCCGGCTTGTCGCGTCATGATTGGCCTTATTTTCAGCAACAGAGAGAGGAGAAGGAAACAGGAAGTGCGCGTTATAGTGCGAGAGCCTTATAACGGTAAGGGGGTTCTCTGTACATACGTATTGTGCTCGTATACATTCTAGTAATGGAGGGGAATGGACGTGTGAGCCGTAGGGGTTGGTGTGTGCAGCAGTACATGACATGTGCCCAGCCTATCATTGTGTCTACCTGCTTCTTTGTCCAGCAGATGCAGCGTGAGATGTGAGGAGAACAACGCCAGAGGTTCCCATTGCTACAGAAGACGTGGTGCGTGCACCTTATATGTCTGTCCTGTGTCTGCCGCCTGTGTGGATAGAACAGGTGCCATATTACACAGCACCTTGTATTGTATGCTGAGGATGGGCAACCTGTGGCTTCCACCTGTCATGTGCTTGTGACCTGGGCTGTGCTGCTCCTTCACTGACAAACTCTGACAGTGGCTTGAAGTCTAAGGTTGTCTCCTTGGTACCTTGATGCCCCATTTCTGATGGATGCCATTTTAAGGGCTAGTAATAATAGTGCCACATAGGGGCCCTTACTAAGAGCAGAGAGATCCCTTCATGGCCACAAACTGATAGGGCAATACAGAGCTAAGCATCATTATATGGATATGCAAAGCAGTCTTAATGAATTGGGGGTGGGGCCTGATCTGACAGGTAGGTGTGACACAGGTAGAAGCCATAAATGTCATTCACTACTACAAGGGCCATCATTGGGCGGCAGATTTAGAGCATTTGTTGCTAAGTAGGTGAATGGGGCAAATAATTCAGTTCCTCTTGCAGATCCATACACAGCACTGTTATTGATCTGAAACGCATCTGTGTGACCTGACAGACTCTATTAATGGGATAGAAACAGCTGATTAGTCTGTCTGAACAGTCATAGCCGACAGAATGACTAATGCAAATGGATCACCCTCTGTTTGCATTTGTCACCATTTGCTCTAATGTTTAAAGAAAAAAAAGGAAGTTTTTCTTTTGTCTTGTTTGTTATTGTATTAAGCAGAAAATAAAATTGTGTCCTGTGCGGTACGAGCCCTAGGCTAATACCATCTCTACTAAGATGCGGTCCATGTAGGTTAGCGCACCCATAATGAATTGTAGCTGACTGCGACTCTTTTATTTTAGTACGGTATATCTCTGATCTAATAATAAGGAAAGGGGCCCCTTTTTTAGAAGTTATGGCTTACTTTAAATTATAAGGCTACTTTAATTAAATGAATGTAAAAATCTGTGCAATATATCTTGTTAAAGAAATGTTTTCTTCATCATTTATTAAGCTACCCTCCGCCTTCTTATCTTCACTCGTTATCTGTATAACATCTGTAGCGTCACACAGAAGTCTATGGAGAGGGGATGATGAGAAGGTGACTACTTCTAGATGATTTCTAGCCTTATTCTGTTCCGTGGTAATGTGTTCTCTTGTGTTGAATTTCAGCGCTGAAAAAAAAAAAAGCCTCCTATTGACTTCAATGGGTTCTGCTAGCTTTTTATTCTGCTAGCAGAACCCATTGAAGTCAATGGGAGGCTTTTTTTTCAGCCCTGAAATTCCACACCAAATTCCTCACCATCTTCCTCTGTGTGAATGGACCCTTAAAGCTAGAACTATTTCACTCAGTGTAATGAAGAGAGCTATAAAGTTGACCTGGAGTTGTCCTTTCCCTTTAGAAAGTGATCATCACAAAGTATTAACTATGGGGCTGTCGCTGCCCTTTAACTTCCAATTCATTCCTATGGAATCTGACTGATCTGTGGAGCAGTTGACTATAGCAATCACTGAGATAGAGGTCTCCTTTCATAAATTTTTATGGAAAGAATAAAAGTTTTCATAAAGACTGTTTGCGTCATTAGAAAAATACACATGACTCTGTCAACCGTGCGTAGATTAAAGGTCAAAGAGTCAGGATTAAGCAACCCAACGTTTTGTCCAGTAACAAGTGATGCAAAATAAAAAAATAAAAACCATCAAGAATGACCTCAGTCTTCTAGCAGTACCCTTACCCACTACAACAGGTTATGGTTGGGTTCACATCTGTGGCGGAGACTCAGTCACAGTGTCTGCTGAAAATTGGCAGACGAAAAAGTTCAGTAAGTTTAACTCCTCTGTCTGGCAGTTTCAGTATAACTACAATGGGGACCATCTGTCACCATTAGTGTCCATTGTTTTAGTGTTCTGTGTGTCTGTTGTTCTGGTCCTCCAATAGACCAGAACAGCAGACACCCGGGTACAAATGTGAATATAGCCTAATTGGTATCAGAATTATAACGTGGATAAGACATGCAAGAGGGGATACAGATTAGATAAACAGAGGGATGAGAGAAGAAAGGATCCCTACATGTGGCTAGAAGACTCCAAGCTAATTAACTCTATGTTGCCAATCTACAGGGACCATACTGCTTCAGATTTAGAATCTGTTATAATGTTAGTTGTTCACCATAATCGATTTTAGCTTATTTTTGACCAGGCCTAAAGCCAGTGGCAAAACTTTCCATCTCCTTGCTATTACCAGTTTATCTGCCAGAAAAATATTATACCGTAGGTCAGTATTTTACTACCACTTTGCACATCTAAGATTGGAGAAGTATGAAGGGCTTGCTATGGGTTTTTAGTTAAATTAACACCGGTGACCGGTATAATGAAATGGTACACCTGTGTCCAGAATTGCCATACCATAGATCCCTCCTAGCAAATATAGTCCATGGACCCCCTTCCTATTCCCACATTTCCTAAAATATAGTGGGGATGCATTGGGGCACATATGAGACCACCTAGACAAGTACCAATGCAGGAGAACCTCCCAGACTGCCTCAAATATGGTCATGTTGATGGATATTCTGGCCATAGTTTCAACCATATGGGTCCAGTCAGATAAATAGTGTCCTACCCCCTCCCACTTGAGCATATATGGCAACTTGCCCAGGGAGACAGATGAGATGCCATTGATGGTCAAAATGAATGTGACTGAGCTGCAATATGGCCATTTCACCAACAGACACACCTTCACTTGCTGTGAAGAAGAAAGCCATCGTGTTTTCTAAGTCATGCACAACCTCTATTAGGATAGGCCCTTATTTTAGTAAAAGAGAACCACCCCTTTATTATCTAAAGGGAGATTCAGTCAGATAAATTATTCCTAAGAAGCGCTAGTATATTGTGCATTAAAAAAAGGTGGAATTTAATGAACATGGCCCTCAATAGAGTCAAACCTATGAGGGATCCATGAAAATGGGTGTCCCTTGGATGTACACTGGCATGAAAAATGTCCATTTTTATAGGTCTGATATTAATGAGCTATCCTAAGGATAGACCATGGATGTCTGATCTTGGACAACCCCTTTAATACATTAAAGGAGAATAAAAAAAAAAAAAACTTATAGGGGTTTCCAGGAAAGTAAATAATGACTTCTCCTTAGGATTAAAGATGAGCAGTTCCCCAAGCGATCAGCTGTTTGGTGAAGCTGTAGTGTCGGGTGGGCTCTGCAGCCTCTTCAGTACTTGTCAAGCACAGCACTGTATATTTGTGCAGCCACAGTGTTTATTTCATCTCGCCCTATTCACTTGAATGGGAGGTCACTGTGAGGTGGAAGCAGTGATCTGCCCCTGCAAGCAGCCGATCCTCGGGTGTTCTTTAGTTGATGGCTTATCCTAAGGATGGATCATCATAAAAATAATGGCCAGTCCCTGCGTAGTGGCTAGGTGCCTGGTCTGCAGCTCAGCTGTCATTAAAGTAAAAATAAAATCTGGACTATCCCTTATTTTTTTTTTTTTTCTATCTGAGAAGGTTCTAGTTTGACCACTAGCAAAAATGGCAGCCACCTTTTGTGTATAAGTCATTTGTCCTATACCAATGAGTGATGCCTTAGTTACCCAGTAGTAAAAAATTCCTTTTATTATGTGTTACTATGGCAATGGCATGTTTATTTTAGCTGATTCATAAGACTTGCCTTCGGGAGTCCTTTACAGAGTTATTCATTGATGTCATCACATCCAGTCAGAAATGGCAATGGTATGATACACTACATTCATGTACATGGCTGGACTTTGTAATAAATGATGCTTTATATATTATTGCACAGGGAATTCTTCTTCCACTTGGACTAACACTCTCTCATCTCTCCAGATCTGTATTGGGGACATGGATCCTTGTCTGAGATAATGTTGGGCACAGGACATCTCAGCACTTGAAGATTCCAGAGGAGGATGGAGAATAGTTGGATTCCAGATCATGCAGCTGCAATATGTACAGCGTTCTAGATGATTGTGCTTGCTTGGATTGCATTTTACGCTAGCAGAAGCCTTGTACAAGGTTTTCTGTCGCACTTTGGGCACCATACCGTTCATTTAAATGAACATTCTGGGACCAGTAACATGGGGAACAATTGTGTATGCAGAGAAGATAGTGAAGTGGAGGACAATGTAGACTCTCCAAGTCAACAAACTGAGAACCGTATTGCACCTGCTAGTGAATCTAGGAACCGTCCAAGAGACCCAGTAAGACCTCCTCGAAGAGGAAGGGGACCACATGAGCCACGGAGGAAAAAGCCGAATGTGGATGGCCTGGTGCTGGATACTTTGGCTGTCATTAGGACTCTTGTAGACAAGTAAGTTGGGGTTTGTCTCCTGGATCTTCCTTTTCTTTTCACATTCTGCTTATACTGATCAGGTCTTTGGAGTCAGATGGCTTATAACACCGCATTGTGTTTCTTTAATCAGTAATTCTAGATTTTCCGTCTTGCTGAAACTGGCGAATGAGATCATTATTCTTAAAGGGGTTGTCCACCTTTTCAATGTCTTATTATTAAAATAAGTCTTCAATGTTAGGTTGGTGGTGTCCAACTAGGGCTAGGGGTTTATTGGTTTGGGTTTTACTTGGCAGTTTCGGTTTGGAAGTGTTCAGTCTGAATAAAACTTCAAATATTGTAATAAGTGACGTGAACAAAGTCATGGAAACACCTGAAATCCCTTTTATTCTTTATGCAGGATAGGTGAATGGTGCTCTATAGGCATGCTGAAGCCTCCTAGCATGCCAATTTTTAGCTGTTCTTGCTGCCTTTCTCTTTTCAGCACTGCCGCCTTAGAACAAATATCATTGGTATTGAGGATTTAGAATTTGGCCTTTTGATATATTTAAAAAAAATGCATTTACCAATAATTACAGTTGTGGCTGTGCCCTCCCCAATACAGTCAAATCTATATGTTCAGTGATGATTAGTCTTATGGTATACTGTTCATGGGTGGGAGTCCTAAGGGGACGTAGTAACTATCCATACACTTGTGTTCACATCCCCAATTCCATAACCCTACTGAGGACAAGCCCTACATATCCTCATGCCAGATAAGCAGACAGTTGGCTGTGAAACATCTAAAATATTATTGCCAATACAGCAACATATATCCTAATTCGTTTTCCCAAAATAAATGTGATTTGGGGTCATCAGAGGACTTCGGCATTGGGAAATAATCTCTCAGAAATGTTGGCATCAAGCAAATTGATTACAAAGAACTAATTGAAAAAAAGGTAATGCTGACCAGGCCACCCAATGCAGTGGACTGGAGAGCGAGCAGTCAATGTCCTGCTGTAAAATGTAGCAGAGTTAACCCATCTATAGATGTATGGCATGCATGCCAGATCCAATGTGCGGCTAAGCATCCCTTCCATCCTATATCACACTGCCACTGCCCTGCCAGCAGGGGTCAGCAACCATCGGCACTCCAGCTGCTGTGAAACTACAACTCCCAATATGCTTCATTTACTTCCATGGGAGTTCTAAGAACAGCAGAGCAAGTATGTATGCTGGGAGTTCTACACTCACCGGCCACTTTATTAGGTACACCATGCTAGTAACGGGTTGGACCTCCTTTTGCCTTCAGAACTGCCTCAATTCTTCGTGGCATAGATTCAACAAGGTGCTGGAAGCATTCCTCAGAGATTTTGGTCCATATTGACATGATGGCATCACACAGTTGCCGCAGATTTGTCGGCTGCACATCCATGATGCGAATCTCCCGTTCCACCACATCCCAAAGATGCTCTATTGGATTGAGATCTGGTGACTGTGGAGGCCATTGGAGTACAGTGAACTCACTGTCATGTTCAAGAAACCAGTCTGAGATGATTCCAGCTTTATGACATGGCGCATTATCCTGCTGAAAGTAGCCATCAGATGTTGGGTACATTGTGGTCATAAAGGGATGGACATGGTCAGCAACAATACTCAGGTAGGCTTTGGCATTGCAACAATGCTCAATTGGTACCAAGGGGCCCAAAGAGTGCCAAGAAAATATTCCCCACACCATGACACCACCACCACCAGCCTGAACCGTTGATACAAGGCAGGATGGATCCATGCTTTCATGTTGTTGACGCCAAATTCTGACCCTACCATCCGAATGTCGCAGCAGAAATCGAGACTCATCAGACCAGGCAACGTTTTTCCAATCTTCCATTGTCCAATTTCGATGAGCTTGTGCAAATTGTAGCCTCAGTTTCCTGTTCTTAGCTGAAAGGAGTGGCACCCGGTGTGGTCTTCTGCTGCTGTAGCCCATCTGCCTCAAAGTTTGACGTACTGTGCGTTCAGAGATGCTCTTCTGGCTACCTTGGTTGTAACGGGTGGCTATTTGAGTCACTGTTGCCTTTCTATCAGCTCAAACCAGTCTGGCCATTCTCCTCTGACCTTTGGCATCAACAACGCATTTCCGCCCACAGAACTGCCGCTCACTGGATGTTTTTTTTCTTTTTCGGACCATTCTCTGTAAACCCTAGAGATGGTTGTGCGTGAAAATCCCAGTAGATCAGCAGTTTCTGAAATACTCAGACCAGCCCTTCTGGCACCAACAACCATGCCACATTCAAAGGCACTCAAATCACCTTTCTTCCCCATACTGATGCTCGGTTTGAACTGCAGGAGATTGTCTTGACCATGTCTACATGCCTAAATGCACTGAGTTGCTGCCATGTGATTGGCTGATTAGAAATTAAGTGTTAATGAGCAGTTGGACAGGTGTACCTAATAAAGTGGCCGGTGAGTGTAGTTCTACAACAGCTGGAGTGCCGAAGGTTGCCTACTCTTGGACTGAAGGATATGTCAACTGTACGCTATCCAGTCAGGTTTGTGAATGAGTGAAACAAAATTTACAGGGTTGACGTCGCCTATAAATAGGGGGTGTGGCATAAACAGGGGTGTGGCATAAAATGGTTCATTAACTGTAATCATGGTAAAACGTAGGGTTCGGCGATTATGACAGATATCAAAATCACAATTGATCAGACATTTTACTTTGATTACGATTAATGGACGTGCCCCTTTTCAGATATGTTTTGGCAAGAACTTGCAATTTTGTTTGGATGCATCCGAACCGGAACTGCTATTATACTCTAGGGTCTAGATTCACACGAATATGGTCCAAAATATTTGAAAAATATCTATTTTTTTTTGGTCATATGAATAGCCCCCGTTCACAATCAGGGAATTTAAATGCATCGATGTGTCTATTACTAAACTTTTATGCATGGCAAAACCATCCGAACCCTGTCCTACCATCCTGCTAACTCTTCATCTTTGGAAAAGTATAAAAACTTTTATGCAGCATCTGCTCCTGTCTGATCTCCAGAATATTTCTGATTCATCAACGTTGCGTTTGTCCAGAGACACCCCTAGTCCATGCCCCATTGACTTTTTGGTATTGATGAATCTTTAAGATACTGCATTTCCTTTCCGCATTTTGTTGACAAAAAACCAAATGAATGTTTGTAACCATTGCTTTTCAGTGACCAGGAGCCCCCATATTCTATGATCACTTTGCATGAAATGGCAGAAACAGGTACTTATTTTTCTGTTGTCGCATTTGTTTTTTATTAGTTACTTTTGGTTACCTGGCGTCTTAAAGGGGAATTCTAGCCAGATTAATTTTATGACCTGACATCTGCAGTGTCCTATAGAGAACTGCAGCCTATTCCGCACTGGTCAGAGAGAGCGCCATGTAAGTTGTACTGTCAGCACTGACTACCCAGTCTAACAGGATGTACAAATACATATATCATTTATTAATAATCACAATGGTTACAGATTAGAAATGAAGCCATTGATCGTAACACTGCAATGGATTTCATGCATGTTTTATTGCCTGCAAGAAGAAATTCATGACCTGTATGTGTATCTTCCCATATTACAGTTAATTCTCTTGCATGACACATTAGAAAGACTTTGAGTTGTTCATATTCAAACATTCTAGTACCATAAATGCACCAATTGTCATAAAGATTGTGATGTCAGTGGCCTATGTCCTGATGAAACATACGCTTTGCACTCCAGGCAAATTGATACCTTGTTATACCAAGGACAGGCCTAAGACTGTGGAGCGTGGCATAAGGATTCTGTGAACACCAAATAGAAGTTCCTTGTGTTTGTCCAGGATTTTCTGACCTATCCTATACCTGCACGATACGGGGCACAGAACTAACTGCTCTATGATCTGTGTTGTCACAGTACAGGTATCAAAGGCTGATCAGTACGGGTGCCGACTGTTGGCTTCCATCAATCAGATAATTAAGGCCTATACGAAATCCTAAATCCAAAATCCCTTTAACTGTTATCACTCAGTCCAGGTCGGGTTCAAAAACAGAAATGAATGTTATTTCCCCTTTTTAGGAGCCATTTGCTTGCAAATAAAGCCTTAGATCTGTACTATGTGAACTTAAGCTATTTATAGCATACCTCCAATTCTATTGAATAGCAAAGTGAATGTCAAATAAGCTTTGTTTTATATCTTATTGAAGGTAAATGCTACCTTCTCTTTTTAGCATGTTCTTTTCCTCCTACTCTTTACTTTGTCTGTTATTACTGTCTGTGTCGCCTTCACCCACCACCCTGCTCCATAGACTTTATTGCTAGAAGTAACTCCTCCATATCCACTTTCTGGATATATTGTATTAGTAATTGCATCTGAATGATAATAGAAACCTTTTTCTATAAAAATGTATAATACAGAGTTTCTAATATTAACCTGTAATGCTCATTTTTGGAAAGTTTCTGTATAATTGGAGGTATGCTTTAATAAAAATATATATATTGCTCCCATTGTTAAAAACCTAACTTAGTCTATTGCCTACCACAGAACATAACAGTTCTTTTTATTGGAATATACTTTAAAAAGTGCTCCTGTCCATGTACATTAGGGTTACGTGCTTGTTATGGTGCCACCTGAGTCCCTTTTGGAGCATTCACCTCCCTTTGTTGTATCCTGGGCACAGTGGGGTGGAGGAATTATAGCCTTGCTATATACTGTATATAAGCTGTATAATGTCTCTGCAGTGTTTGCTCCTCATTTGTGTTATTACTCTGAGCTCTTTGCTTTCCTATGACAGATAGTGGCTGGCTGGATGTGGTGCAGTCCCTCATTAGAGTCATTCCATTAGAAGATCCTTTGGGTCCAGCTGTCATTACATTGCTACTAGATGAATGTCCGCTGCCAACAAAAGTATGTGTCATCTCGTTATTGTCAGCCTTGAATAAATCATTGCTTGTACTTTAATGATAATAAAACCTGCTCGGGGACATGAGTGTGCCGTAATCGCTCTATAAAAACAAACCAGAATACTAGATGGGAGATGGAGGGGGAAATCTGGAACTTTTTAATATGGGTTTCACTTCCAGCTATTTATGTCCTAGAGACCTGATAAGTTTTGTTTTCATGTTATGATCGTTTTTGGGACTTTGTGTGTTTTTCAGTTTAAGGCTTATTTCCCTTTTGTAAAAAAAATGTGTTTTGCTTTCTTTGTAAGCTATTAATAATAATAATAATAATAATATTATATCCATTTCATGGACTTTGAACATTAAAAAAAATGGATGCGTGAATAGTTGCATTGAAATGAATGGGGGTGGGAGATTTAGGTTTAATCAGAGTTTATTAAGGGTTTTTCGCATATAACAATCGGGGGATTTATCAAGTCCAGCATATGGTAAAGCCCAGTGATCTGGCATAAATGTGTTGTAGAGAAGGCTATCCTACTCCTACCTTTCATTCTTTGCTTCTCCCACCGTTTCTGCAAAATTCAGTTTCTTCTCTTATGCAAATTAGGATCATGGAGCGTCGTGGACATTCCTCCAATGCTCTGAGCACCCCCCGCGTCATAACTCTACACCACCCCTTTTATGCTTCTGATCACTCCCCTCTTCCTCTTGGACAAAACTTCCGCCATTCACAGGCATCTGACACAGCACTGTTCCTATGTAAAATATCATGCATGCGCAATCTGCTCTACAACTTCAGGTTCAGGCAGAATTAACCGTGCATGCCTGAGTGTCCATTTTTTGGTGATCTGCCAAACACGTGTACTGTAGTTCTCTGGAGGACTGAGCATGCTAGGATGGCTTCACTTCACTTCTGGGTGTAGGGAGGTACTGAGCATGCAGGTGAAAGATTCCTCGTTCTCCTGTCCCTGGGAAGGAGGTGTACCATGGGTGTTTGTTCATTGAGCACCTTAGATCCTTAGATACTGTGGTGAATGTTGACCGCAGCACCTAAGTGGTTTTACACAGTGGGGAGGGGAGGAGTATAAGTAGACCAGGTTTTTTTGTTTGTTTTTTTCCTCCATTTTAATGGAGGGAAAATACACACTCTTGGTATTGCCACATCCTTAATAATCCCTAAAATAAACTTAGCACATTTATTGTACATAATAAACGCTATAAACCGTACAATTCAGATGCCAGATTTTATTTTTTTTGTTCATCTCTCCTCTCAAAACAAACAAACAAAAAGCCAGTAATAAAAACTGATCAGAAAGTCATATGTACCAAGAAAATGCAAGGTCTTATTGAAGTAAAATTTATAAAAGCTAGAATGCAGAGGGATAAGATGTTACTGGTTTAAGGCTACAGTTCTAGGTCAGTAGAACTAAGTTTTCTTAAATTGCTATAAAAGTACATTTTCAAAAAGCAATTGATAATAAATGATATAACTTTTATTTTGAAGCCAGAGTGGGTATGTTTTTACCAACTCCATCTCCAATGCCACCTGAACTCCAGATCCATGCTTTGCATGAAATGCTGGGGCTCTTGCTAACCTGGAGTGGGCTGACTTTTGCATTTTAGTAACCATAGTATATCAAGACCATTCTGTACAATCAATGGAGTATTCAATGGTTTCCTGTCACCTTCTGTCAGAGCTTTCCTGAAGCCTTCACCAGGCCTGACTGCCCAAATGGTATTGTCATGAGCATGTACAAATCTCGCAAGAAGCAAACCGTTTCAGGGTTATTTATATAGGGTATGGCTTAGGTGTGCCTGGTTTCCCAGTACAGACTGCAGTGGTGGAGGGCTTATACTGCAGCCAGCTATCTTACAGCCAGACAGGTCAGATCTGGGATAAGATTGCAGATGGCTGGTCTCCTGGGACATAGCTAAAAGATTGAAGATGGATTACAGGAATAGAGTAGATGAATAAAGGACTTCATGCTATTTTTCTTCTGTCTTTTGTGTTTCTCTTTAATGAGAATGTATTGTATCAGCAGCAGTGAGCCTTCATATCAAATCCATAGCCCTGTGATCTAGTTGCGGTCTACGTCCATAGTCTGAATCTTAGAAGTTGACTTGATGCTAAGAGACGCCACTTGTCTTACAATTTGTTAATGAGCCATATATTTTACAGGATGCCCTACAGAAGCTGACAGAGAAATTAAATCTAAGTGGGGCAACGGCGATCCAAGATGCCAGTAATCCTGCCAAACACCGGAACACAACTGCTGTATTAGGATGCTTGGCTGAGAAATTGGCAGGTGAGTGTTTATGTCCTTACTAAACCCAGAGAACACAACTTAATCTGCCCTTAATTCATCTTACTCCCCTGTCCTTACATGTCAGGAGATGGTTGGGCAGATACAGATGTTTCTTGTTGGCTATAAAGATTACAAAATCATTGCAAAATAAAAACACAACCCCCCCCCTGAAATCCTGAATGTATGTAACTTGCTAATTGCTATTAGCTAAAAGCTAATTGGTCGGTATTGATCACTAGGACCCCCAGTACCCTTGCACTCCCCCCCCCCCTTTCCTTCAAATGAATGTAGAAGCTTTATCCCAAAGCTTAAAGGGAAAGTCTCTAACATTGATGGCATATCCTGGGTGTCAGTGATTCTTAGTATTGTTTACATAACTTTAGCTGCACTGCTAACTTGATGTACAAACTGTAGCATAGTTTACTATAGAACAGCGGCTTGAACTATGTAAACCATATTAAGAGCCGTGCTGTTGGGGTCCTGGGTGTCAGACCCTCCCTCGCAGATATTATATAATGTATAACCTACTGCGGATAGGTCATCAATATTAGAAACTGGATCACTTCCTTTAACCGCATTTTTTTTTCTTCTTTTTATAGAATATTTTCTATTGACATGGCTGTATGAGGGCTTATTTTTTGAGCGTCAATCTGTATTTTTCAATGGCTTTTTAGGGATGCAAATAACTTATTGATAAACTTTCATTAACTCTATTTCTGCCATAGTTGTTTGCATTATAAATTTAGTGCCATTCACCATGCAGCATAAATACCTTTATATGGGTCAGTGTGATACATAAGGTTTTAAATATAGATGCAAATCCATCAGGTTCAACATGTCTTTGCTGTAGGTGTTATAAGAGGACATCAATTAATACCACGTTAGGGGACAATTCCTTTCAATTTCCAAATTTCATAATAATCTTTGGATCAGTCTTCTATCTCTCAAAATCTGTTTTCTGTAAAAATCGAAATGAGGATTAATTGTACAGTTTACCCTGATTACAAATAACGATAGTCCCCTTTGTACATTCCCCGCCCCCACGTATATGTCATGCCATGCCACTGAATTTTGTTTTCAGTTATTCTTATATCAGCAATCTTCATTAGATAATCTATAGTTAGTGACCTATCCCTTAGTCAGTGTGAGGATGTCATGGAGGCAAAATAATTGTAATTATCAATGTGAGCAAGTTCACACCCATTGAGCCGTCTTTCAGTTTTGGGTATTCTGTGATCATTTGCCCAGTTCAGTTTTAAGAAATCTATAGAGTTTTGTATCGGCAGCAAAGACTGACTTTACTTTTTTCCTATTCACAAGATTGAGACTAAGGAGAATTGGTCTTAACACCGATTCTTATGTTACCCCACTACTGATTTTAGCCTATTCTGAATATACTCTATGCTTTCTGGGTTTCTTTACCCATGTGTATGTATAATCCCCTAGTCCTCACATCTGTAGGTTTAGGATAAGGCTGTTGTGTGGTGCAGTATAAATACTTTTGCAAAATCTAGGTGTATCACATCAGCCACGTGACCAATATCTAGATTTGTACTTGTCTCCTCATAGAAACATTTCTGCAACAAATGATTATCTTGTGATACAATGTTAAAATATAATCTAAATCTATAGTTACCGTGTGACTACTATGCATGTAGGCTGCCTCCCCTGACTATCTGAAGCACTACTAGCTAGGGTTGTGCTGGATAAGCTTTATATCTTTAAGTTATGCTATAAATTTTAAATCTGTTGGCGCCATCAATTTTGAAAGGATGGATTACTCCTTTTAAAGTAAAACATAAATATATACTTTATTTATTTATTTTAGGTCCTGCTAGTATCTCTCTGCTTGGTCCTGGTATATTGGAATATTTGTTAGAAAGTCTGGTAAGTAAGCATGGATGCTAAGTGCAAGGATGTGATGACATGGTAGTGTAATGATTTGCATGCAGTGTTTGTCAGTGTTCTTGGTATAACTATTTCAGTGTCAAAGCACGTCTTCAAGTGAAGTCTTAGACTGACTCTTAGGACTGGTGCTTAAAGGGTACCTGATTTTTTTATGAAAAGTTGAAATATGTTCAGGGTCTTTCTAGGCAGTCTGTTCTATGACTGTATAAGGGCTAGTTCACACGGGGCAAGTGACCGCGTATTTTGGTCCTGATTTTGAAGCAGGAAGGCGTAGGCCCGAATGAATGGGTCTAGTCTGGAGGGTGCTGTCGTGAGGCGGTCAGCTGCGGAATCCGCCTGAAGAAAGGGCAGCTCGCTTCTTTTTTCCGTGAGCAGGAATCAACCGGTCATGGAAAAAAAGTTTAGCGGTCTGCATAGAACTCTATTGTGAGGGGGCGGATTTTGAGGTGGATTCGGCGTCAAAATCATCCCCCTCTTGCCCCGTGTGATCGAGCCCTAAGCCTTCACACATAAGTATCTTATCAGTTTTTCTGCTGCTAATCACTTCATGGCTGAAACACATTTTACATTTGTCTCTGAGGCTATTGGCATGTACAATAAGGGGCAGTCTGCCCCCCCATCCACTACGGATATTGTTCCACTATACTGACTAGAGTAACTATGAAATTGCCAACAAATACCTGAGAAAAGCCCAAGGGAAAAAGCTATGAGCACAGTCAGACTTGCTTGCTGTCTATGAGTAATATCCCATCTGTAACCACACAAGCAGCCAGATTCACATGCTTCATGAAATAAGATTAAAGAGGACCTTTCATCAAATCGGGCCCATGCAGTTTTATATACTGCTGGAAAGCTGACAGTGCGCTGAATTCAGCGCACTGTCGGCTTTCCCGATCCGTGCCTGGTGTAAAGCGCTATCGGTCCCGGTACCGTAGCGCTTTAGTGTCAGAAGGGCGTTTCTGACTGTTAGCCAGGAACGTCCTTCTGCCTCGCGGCGCCTATCGTGCTGTACTGTGGAGCGGGGAGGAACGCCCCCTCCCTCTGCTCACACAGCTCGTCCATAGACGAGTGTTATCAGGAGAGGGAGGGGGAAGTTCCTCCCCGCTCCACAGTACAGCACGATAGGCGCTGCTGGGCAGAAGGACGTTCCTGGCCAACAGTCAGAAACGCCCTTCTGACACTAAAGCGCTACGGTACCGGGACCGATAGCGCTTTACACCGGGCACGGATCGGGAAAGCCGACAGTGCGCTGAATTCAGCGCACTGTCAGCTTTCCAGCAGTATATAAAACTGCATGTGCCCGATCTGATGAAAGGTCCTCTTTAAGTAGTTTGAGAAGTTGGTGACCATTTAAAGCAGATGATGCTTAGTTCTCTGGGAACCAGCGTGCTGTAGTATTTCAGCTAGAAGTTACAAGGCATGGTAGAACAAAGTACTGTTGATGTGATAGAAAGCCCCTATTTCATTCCAGCACCTGTGATTCTGCTTCTCTCTCCCTTCCTCAGCCCCTATAAAATTCTATAGATATGTGTAATCAGATTCATATGTGACCATTTATATCTTATTCTAAAAAAGCTGGGTAATTGCCCATATGGCTGCTAGAAATTCAAGTATAAGATTCCTGTGACCTGGTTTGTTGAGTGTCTTGTTTTCTCTGCTCTAGAATTTCAGATTTCATCCCATGGTCATTCTGTTTGCACTTATTGCACTGGAGAAGTTTTCACAAACAAGTAAGACCTCTTCTATGACTAGGGGGGAATAAGTGGGGGTTATGACTTTTATATCATCATTGGTTAATTGCTGACTTATTCTTCTAGGTGAAAATAAAATGACTGTTTCCGAGTCTCATATAAGCGACCGTCTTCTCCTGCTTGAGACGTGGACAAATAACGGCGACTTCTTAAAGCGTCAGGTGGGCTTCTGTGCCCAGTGGAGTTTAGACAATTTGTGTAAGTGGGTTTGACGCCCTGTAATTCTCATATTGTAAATAATATTGAGGGAGTAACCAGTGTATGTTATTCCACCAATGAATCTGTCATTAATCTGGTTTTGTTTCAGTTCTAAAAGAAGGGAGACAACTGACGTATGAAAAAGCAGACTTGGCGCCTATTAATGCCATGCTGAACAGCAACGATGTGAGCGAGTACCTCAAGATTTCCCCGTATGGATTAGAAGTAAGGATTCTATTAGCGGTTGTAGAAAGAGTTGTAAGAAGAATAGTTTTCATGTTTTATTGTTGCATTAGCTGTCCCATATGCAGATGTCTTGTACTAATCCTTTTTCCTGCAGGCCCGGTGTGATGCTTCCTCCTTTGAGAGTGTTCGCTGCACGTTCTGTGTAGACTCTGGTGTTTGGTATTATGAAGTAACTGTCATTACCTCTGGAGTTATGCAGATAGGATGGGCGACCAAAGACAGCAAATTTCTCAATCACGTAAGTTGTTTTGCCGATGCAAAGGACACTTGGGTTCTTCACTGCAGCTCTATTCACTTTCTGCCTCCTCTACTCTATGGTTTAAGAACCATAGATGTTGGGTAAAATTGGGCAATGTTTTCTACTATAAACAAAAATAACCATATATGGGGCTACTAATAAAATTTGGAAATGCTAATTCATTGCAGAGCAGTTAAGTATTTCAGTTTACATGAAATTAAAGGGGTTTTGTGGCCCGGCTGCCAGAATGGGAAAGCGTTCTACATTGATGTCTGACTGAAGCTTGCAGCATTACTGGCTATATGGCTTCTAACCTTCTCCCACTCTGTTTTATGTGTTTATGTAGGAAGGTTACGGCATCGGGGATGATGAGTATTCATGTGCATATGATGGCTGCAGGCAGCTGATCTGGTATAACGCAAAAAGTAAAGCTCACCAACATCCCTGCTGGAAAGAAGGTAAATCTCCTGAAACAATACCTTGAAACATTTTACATGGCCTCCAAGCAGCAGAGATGGTGGTATGTGGAAAGGCCAGCAAGCTGGGGAGCCGAATACTGCAAATGATATGGGCACGTTTATTAAAAATACAGCTCTTGATGCCATGGGAGTTGCTCCGTGCGTAAATGTTACAGCTGCAACTAATGCCATACTATACATTCCCCCATGTATAAACTGAACTTGTCACATCACATAACCCATAAAGCTAAGGCCCCATGTTGCGGAAACACAACATTTTTTATTTATTTATTTATTTATTTATTTAGCAGATTTTTGAGCCAAAGCCAGGAGTGGGTTGAGCAGTAGGTAGAAGTAGCCATTCTTGGCTTTGGCTTATAAAAAAAAAAAAAAAAAACGCAGGAAAATCTGCAACAAATAAAAGCGGTCGCGGCTTTCCCCTCCTATGTCGGCTCAAATGAATGAGCCGACACAGGAGGGTGCTGCCGCTAGGTGGAACCCGCGGCCCAGAGCGCCACGGTTTCCGCCTGAAGATAGGACATGTCCCTGCTTTTCTCCGCTAGCAGCAGCCCGCCGCTAGCGGAAAAATGAAGCCCGGCGGTCTGCATAGACCACCATTGTAAGGGGGTGGATTTTGAAGCGAAATCTGCTGTCAAAATCCGCCCCTTTGCCCACGTGTGAACGAGCCCTTATTATATACCATTCTGACGTGGCATCCAGCTCCTGATCAGACCCGAATGAATGGGCCTAAACCAGAGCGTGTCTTGATCTGTGGATGCTGCGGAAAGATAGGTCATGTTGCTTCTTATTTTTGCTACTGGCTAACTGGGGGGGAAAAAAAGCATGCGTCTCCCATTGAAGTCAATGGGGGCCAGTATTACACTCGGATTCTGCGTCAAAATCTGCATGCAAAAAAACTGTGTGAACATATAGTCAATCTCCCCTTGTTTTTGCTCTATTGATGCAGCTGTATTGCTTATAAATTTACATCTTCATATTGTATACAGTATCTTTCTATTCCTTTATCCTCACATATGTGTTTTGTTTTGTAGGAGACACTGTTGGCTTTTTATTGGATTTACATAAAAAGTTAATGATCTTTTCTCTTAATGGGAACCAGCTTCCACCTGAGAAGCAAGTTTTCTCTTCCGCCACGTAAGTGCTTTGCTTTCTTCAGGATTCTCATATAGTCAAGTCACATTATCAGGAGTACTGGCTGTGTTCAGCACAGACAGTAGTTAGATGGGGCAGGGAGTGACTCAGTAAGGTGCTGGTAGGTTTTCTTGGGTATCTGGAGACATGCTGTCTGCAGTGCATCCCACATTTGTTGGTGGGTGTATGGGGGGAGGATCTATATAATGAACATTACAATCAAAGTGGTCCCAACTGGGTTCAACAAAAAAAAAAGAGAAACTCCGAGCAGCACATCGTGCAATATGGCCAAAAGGCCGCTCACCTTGTGGTGTTGTGAGATAGATCTAACTTGGCAGGCGAGTGAAGCAGCATTGCTGAAGCAATATATTTAGGAAAACTCTTGAATTTACATAAGCTAGCAGTATAGATGGGATTTTTGAGATGAAAATACCCCTTATACCCTGAAATGCTGGAACACCTGTGGGATCCCTCCTATTAGTGTGGGACAGTCTTAAGGTGATATCTGGACACAAACAAAAGGCTGGCCCGCAGATAGTAGGTGACAGGAAGTGGCTTAACGAGCTTAATCTGTTCTTCAATAGATTTGACTCCAAGCCAATGGTCCCTTCACCAGCATGTCAGTCAACCCCCCTCACCTCACACACCAAGACTCAACCCCCACCGACCTGCTGTCAACCGCAATCTGACTATCTGATCCTCAAGGAGTCTCAGGTGTGTAGGGAAATCAAGAGGGTTAAAGCAGACAAGGCCAGAGGACCTGATGGAATAAGCGCAAGAGTTCTTAAAATGTGTGGTGACCAGCTGGGTGGTATCATTACACACATGTACAATATGAGTCTAAAGCTGGGAGTGGTGCCTCAACTGTGGAAGACATCTTGTGTGGTACCAGTACCAAAGAAACCCAACCCGATCGACTACAATGACTACCGACCTGTAGCAGTGACATCCCACCTGAAGGTCCTAGAGAGACTGGTCCTGACACACCTACGCCCCTTAGTGAGCTCCGCTCTGGACCCCCTCCAGTTTTCCTATCGGCCGGGCATTTGGGTAGATGACGCCATCATCCACCTTCTGCACAGAGCTCTCTCTCACCTGGAGAAACCCGGGAACACTGTGAGAATAATGTTCTTTGATTTCTCCAGTGCGTTCAACACCATTCAGCCAGGGCTACTGAGGGAGATGCTGAACCTTGGTGGTGTGGACCATCACCTGTCCTACTGCTCTATATTACTGTCCCTCTGTCCCATTGCTTAGGGGCCTTTATCTAGAACAGACAGTGAAGCCCTGGCTAGAGATGAAATTCTCCTAAAGTCTTTTTCTGCCATATTGTAAAAGAATAAAACGCAAATATTTTCCTAAAGCTGGAGCTGTAATGCAGAATAAGACAAGCCGCCCTACAAGGTGCGGTGATTAGTTTGATACTGATTTTCCTGCGGTCAGACACCGTTATAAATAATATATGGAGTTCTGTTCTCCCATAGTGACTGCTATGTGCTCTATGTAATACAATTTGCATTGCTAAGCCTATTCTGTTCTCTTCTCCTTAGGTCTGGGTTTTTTGCAGCAGCAAGTTTCATGTCATATCAGCAGTGCGAGTTTAATTTTGGAGCCAAGCCCTTCAAATATCCACCCGCAAATAAATTTAGCACTTTTAATGAATATGCTGTGTTGGCTCCTGAGGAAAAGGTCATTTTGCCAAGGTAGTAATGTGTATTCATCCATGTAAATATTATACCAGGTCTACCATAAACATGCATTCTTGGGTGAGGGGAGAAGGGATTAACCTTATGGCGGTGGTCTCTCTCCAGCAGGGACAAAGGAATGGGCATGGTTACACTGGTACACATTAGCCTCTTCAGGACAGTTTTCACTTATGCTTACAGTGTTGCCATTCTAATTTAGGGGCAGTTCATTGCGGCAGCCAATCACAGAGCTCAATGGTGAACTCTACACAACCAACATGTCACAGTAGACTTCAGCAGTGGTGTTCCGTTTGTGTAGTGGGGACCATTGCCCTCAAATGGTGTATGAGACATCAGCATTGCCAGAGTGCTGGCACCAAAGCTTACCAGGCAGCCAATATGGGAATTGAAGGGTACGTTTGTTTGGTTGGTTTTTCCCACGTAGTCCAACACTTTGCTGTATTAAAGCAGTGTTTTAGATGACCTGGACACAACCATTAATGTTCAAACTGGATTATTTATTAAGGAGTTAAGAGCATGGTCTTCATAAGTAATGATAGATTCATTCCTTTTTTTCTTCTCCCTCCCCCCCCCCCCTCTTTTCTCTCTCCCCAGGCACAGACGCTTAGCACTGTTGAAACAAGTCAGCATTCGCGAGAACTGTTGTACCCTTTGCTGTGATGAAGTCGCAGACACAGAACTTAAGCCTTGTGGGCACAGGTCAGTCACTTCACCTGTGAGAGACCACATTGGTTGGAAACTGCCCGGCAGAGGTCCAAATTAAAGTGACAGTCATTACAAAGCTAATATTTTGAGAGCTGAGGGACAATAATCTACCAAATAATCATAGTTCAGCTTCAGAGGTAGGGGGTAAGATTGGCATTCCTCAGCTTGCCTTGCTGATACTTCAGACTGTTGGTCACATGACCAACTTTGCTCTACTCTGGACTTGCAGCTGATGTAGAGCAGAGTCTGTGACCTCATGAGGACTTCCAGACCTCCTTCTGTTCCCCTGTGCCCAGATTAGCTTTGCAGAGTTCAATAATCTATACACTAAGCATGGATACATTTTTGTATCCCCACATGATCCCTTTAAAGCAGGGGTCTCAAACTTGCGGGCCAACTGCGGCCCAAGGGACGATAGTTTGCGGCCCCTGCGCAGCTCCCTGCATGTCCCGCTATGTCCCTTTAGTCAGTGTTTTACTTAAAATTTCCTCCGATCACTCCCCCACTCTTATCATAGCAATAGAAAGTGATTGGTGGAAAGCTAGATGGAAGGGGGACATGAAAATGGGGGCAGATGAAGGGGGATATGAAATTGGGGGCAGATGAAGGGGGATATGAAATTGGGGCAGATGGAGGGGGGACATAAAAATGGGGTAAATGAAGGGGGATATCAAACTGGGGAAGAAATGGTGGGGAGAGATGAAACTGGGGGTAGATGAAGGGGGGCACTTAAACTGGGGACAACTGGAGGGGGCAGTAAAGCGTGAGAGTAGCTGGAGGGGGGACCTCCTCTGCCTCTAGTTGTCCCCAGTTTATTGTCACCATCCAGCTACCCCTACGGTTTAATGTCTGCTTCTAGCCTCCCGAGTTTACTGTCCCCCTCTAGTTGCCCCCAGTTTAATGTCCCACTTCAGCTGCCATTAATTTATTGCCCCCCCTCCAACTACCCCCCACTGTTTTATGTCCCCCTCCAGCTGCCCCAGTTTCATGTCCCCTCTAGTTTCCTCCAGTTTAAACTGGGGCACCAGGAGAGGGACTTAAAGGGGCTCTATCACTGGGAAAAGTCATTTTTAACTAATCACATCCTTGCATAGCCTTTAGAAAAGCGATTTCACACCTATCTTTAGTATGTAGATTGCCTCAGTGGTTTCTGAAGAAGTCCGTTTTTATTCATATGCTAATGAGCTTCCAGCCAGCTCAGGAAGTTCCCAGCAGCCTCCTCTCTCCTATTATCTCCTATGTGTGTGAGGCAAACAGGAAGCTGAGTCATCATCAACATCAGCAGTCTCCCATAGGAAACAGGAGAGGAGTGCACGATGTATCGTGCACCAGTCTAATTAGCATATGAATAAAAACAGACTTATTCAGAAACCACTGAGGCAATCTATATACTAAAGGTAGGGGTGGAATAGCCTTTCTAAAGGCTATGCAAGGATGTGATTAGTTAAAAAATGACTTTTCCTAGTGATAGAGCCCCTTTAATACTATGGGGCAGTTGGAAGGGAACATTATAATGTGGGGAGATATAATGTATGGGTGACTATAGGAGGATTATACTGTGTAGGGGCACATGAAAAATGAGTAAGAATGGGCGGAGAGATCATAAAATTGGGCGGCGCTAAATTTGCTGCGGCGAGCATAGCCTGTGGAAAACCTGATGCGGCCCAGCCTCACCCAGACTCTACCTCCAGCGGCCCCCGCGTAAATTGAGTTTCCGACCCCTGCTTTAAAGGAAGTGAAGGAAGCAGTATGGTTAACATAACCTTAAAATGTGCCCAGGACCAGACCGTATAGCGGACAGTAATACAGGCATTAGGAGAAGAAAACGGCAGTGAAATAGTAACATGAAGTAGTATTGTCTAGGACTAGAATACTTATATGTTACTATTTCACAGTTTGGTCTTTTGCTTCTAGATTCCGGCTCATTGTGCAGTGAGAAATGCTAAGGGTTAACAGGACTTCTGCTGTACAGATATACATATGATCAGTAACACATATAGCACCATAAGAAGCCTGTATTTGGCTCCTTATTATGCCAGCTGTCACTTTGATGATCCATATCCTCTTGTCTACACTTTGGGATCCACTGTCTCAAATGGTGACTTGATGTAACAAGCTGACATTTGTATACAGATTTTAAAAAACCCTCTAAATTGTATCGGTAGTCTGCATAAAATTATATATGTAAAACTTGTGATGGGGCATTTATATTGGGTCCATGAAGGAAATTGTAATATATGACCGGATTTGGGAATCACAAGAATACATCAGATTGAAATATAGATTGCAGAACAAAGGTTCCTGTGACCACAAGAGCTTGCCATGCAAGTAAAAATATGAAAGGTTCCAATGACTGATAGCACGCCTCTCTCCTCTGTGGGATTTTGGCCTTCAGGATGCAAAAGAAGGCCTGGAAGTAATACTATGGGAAAAGGCAAATGGTGTTTTGAGAAGACAGATCAAAACCATTCTTTGATCATTAATGGGGGACAACAGTTTCAGGGTACGTCGGGGAGGGAGACGAAAGTTGGGGTGATTTGGTGGTATATGAACATGTACCGTATTTTTCGGACTATAAGACGCACCAGGTTTTAGGTTTTTTAGGTTTTAGAGGAGGAAAATAGGGAAAAAAAAAATTGGAAGCAAAAAATGGTAAAATATTTAATATATGGGAGTTGTAGTTTTGCAACAGCTGCAAGGCCACATTGACAGGTGACCCTGCAGCTGTACGGGGACGCATAGAGTGGGTTTTTTTTTTGCGGGGCCAGAAGTACTTTTTAGTTTACCATTTTGGGGACTATCTATTGCTTAGATCACCTTGTATTGAAAAAAAACCCGGTGGTTTATGATATATGATTTTCTACTTTTATATATATATATTCTAGGGACAGGAGGTGATTTAGAACTTTTATTTATCTCATATTTTTATTATATATTTAAAAAAAAAAAAAAAAAAAAAAAAAAAAAAAGCTTTACTATTTTATTCCCCCCTGGGGGCTTGAACCTGCGGTCACTTGATTGCAAGTCCCATAGACGGCAATACAACTGTATTGCCGTCTATGGGACATTCTGTCTATTAGTATTACGGCTGGTCATAGACCCAGCCACAATACTAATATAGCAGTGACAGGCCCGGGAGCCTTATTAGGCTCCCGGCTGTCACCCGAACAGGTCAGCTCTTGCGATATCGCCGCACAGGAGCCGGCCTGCAACTTCACAGGTATGGGGCCGGTGGGGACCGGCCCCGGGGAAGAAGGGGCCGCTGATACAGACCCGGCATCCGCTGTACTAGAGAGGCGGATGCCGGCAAGGGATAGACTCCATCACAGGTGCTGGGGCCTGAGACATCGCTGCGCTCCCCTGCCCTGCATGAAGCCAACGGCGGGGGGACGGAGGAGCGGAATAGCATCGCCCCTGCTGGCTTCATGCAGGGCAGAGGAGCGCAGCGATGTCTCAGGCCCCGGCGTCTATCCCTTGCCGAAATCCGCCTCTCTATTACGGCGGGTGCCAGGCACCACATTCGGACTATAAGACGCACCCTTCTTTTCCCCCCAAATTTGGGGGAAAAAAAGTGCGTCTTATAGTCCGAAAAATACGGTAGGTTTGGGATCATGTGGTGGGAGCTGAAGGTCTAAGAACAAGAGGAGGTATGAGGGATCTATAAGCAGAAGTAGTCTGGGAGGTGTAGAGGGAGGAGGAAGGAACTCTGCATAGATGATAGATAATATAAAAATATATATTACTGGTCATGGCTTACTCCTTACCATTGTTTGTGTATGGGGGTGGTAGGAACGTTTTTATTGTCAGGGGTCTGTAGTGGCATGTGTTGTTGGGTGTGGGGAGTATGTTCAAAAGGCGGAAAGATTCAGCTTCCAATTTCTAAAGCTGAATTTTATCCGCTAGGAAAAATTCCACCATGCGAACATTTGGAACTTGCCAGGTGGAATTTTCCTTCTCCCATTCACTTCAGTGGGAATTCTCAGGTGGAATCTGGTGAACCAACATGACTCTTATTTATTTTATTCATTCTGCTAGAGGGAAAAGAAAAATAATTGGTGTCTGCCTCCCATTGAAATCAAAGAGGTGGAGTCCGCCTCAAATTCCAGTGTGAACATACCCTTATGGTTTGCTTAACGTCTTACTAAACGTTTCATTCTATCTATACTGTACTCTTCCCCGCCCTGTGCTTTTTTTTGTTTCCTGTCCCCCTTGAACCCACATGTGGGGATTATTTAACACCATAAAATTGTTAATATAGGAATCACTGAGTTTCTTTCTTTGTGTGTTTGCAGTGATCTTTGTATGGAATGTGCACTTCAGCTGGAAACTTGTCCATTGTGTCGACAAGAAATAAAGACTCGTGTCCGCCAAATTTCTCACATCTCTTGACCTCTGTGGCGTAAATATGGGATTTTTTTTTTTTTTTAAGGCACTGTCTAAAAGCAGGCATTTGCAAGTCTTTTGTATTCGCTTCAGAGGAGAGAAAATGGCCATATCTTACAGCTGTGTGTGAATGATGAAGAGCTCAGTACATAGACTGAAGTGCAACAGAAATTCTGCTGGTAACCGAACCCTGTAGAGCGTAACATATGGGATACATCTGGGCTTAGAGCAGTTGCACAATGATGGACAATGCATTCATCCCTTAAGGTACTTGTGGAACTGGACCATCACATCTGGGATATTTTCATCTATTTTGGCAGCAACTCCACCCATTCTAGGTTCAGATCATGACCTTGTTGGATAGCCACGGCCATTGCAGTAACATTATCTCGCCAGCAGGCACCTGAAATGCTATTTTGTCAATGTTTTGCTCCATTTAATTTTGGAAAAGGGTTTGCACTATAGTTATGCATCAATGTATTTGCAAAAACTGTAACTAATTGTACCATACTGCAAAATGTCTATTTTTGCCAGACAAAATACAGTATTTGACCATTGTTTTCTATTCATGTGGCCTTCTGCTGGTCAGTCATTTTCCTTATAAACTGTGGATTGTGAGTATTTGTGATTTATGTAAATCAACCTTTAGGGCTTAATTTATATTCCAAAGAATATTTGGTTAACTTACAGGATAATGCAATATGCAGGTGTAAATGTACAGAGTTTTGTAATGTGTGCACAGTAGTGAGTTAAAGAATTGGAAAGTCTTTTACTATATTTATAATTTGATATGACCAAGCGGACCATGTGACCAGTTCTGTCTAAGACAATGAACGTTTAGTATGCCAGCTGTTGCCAAACTACCGCCATCGGGCTACGTAAGTAGTTTGTCCACAGCTGGATTAACATTTCAGTCTGTCACCTGTTAATAAAGGAGAAAAGTTTGTATAAATGAATGTTCTGTAAATGAAGAATTACCAGAATTTAACAGTGTTGTAATCCAGTACATGTTGTACCAGAGCGTTTACGTTTGGCCCTGTTAATACACATAGGCGAATGTCAAGTAAAGATTTACAAAGTAAAGGTCTTCAAATAGTCCAAAGAACCATTATTTCTATAACCAACAAAAGTAGAAGTGCATTAACCCTAGCACACAAGGTTCTGTTTCCTCAAAGCCCTCGTGTTTTCCTGAAGCATTGCAAAAACCACCTCAGGCTAAGGCCCCACGTAGTGAAATCCATTTTATTTTTTTAATGTTCCTCTCACTTCCTGCTGTGCTGACATTTCACCAGAGTAGTAGTTTGAATTCGCTGTAGGACCTGGCATGACGTCATCCCAGCCCCATCAGCAGCTCACCTGGATGGGTGCCTCTTCTCTATGTGGGCGGAGCTATCGGCCAGCGTCCACAAGAACATGGCGGCTCTCAGAGCTCCAGAGCGTCCTGAACCAGCGCCTGTACTCTGGGGCAGCGAGAAGTATGTACGCTGCCCTGCCCGTGTGGGCTTACCACAGAACCGCAGTGCTCTGCCGTGGCCGGACAGGGGATCGCCTGCGCCGCGGTCTGGAACGCCGGTTCTGCCTGCTGTCCCGTGGTGGCTGCGGCCTCTGCGTGTCCATCGGGGATGTCTGCTCAGGGCTATCTACAGTGTCATTCGGCCGTGGGAGAAGGGTTGTGACGACAGGCGAGTTAGGGGACATTGAGAAGGGAGAGGGGTGGGTGTTGGGAGTGAAGAGGTTGCCGGTCCAGTGGGGGATGCGGGAATGGGGGGGCCTGGGCAGGTAAACCCGGGGGCCCCTGGAAGGGGGACAGGGCCGCCACAGCGCCCACAGATAGAATGGGGGCACATGGCTTGCCGCGGGAGGGGGCCCTCATAGGCACCCCTGTAACATCGGTGCACGGGGAGCCTGGGGTTTGGTGAGGCCGTGGGCATAGGTTGGTGGGGTTGGGGGAAAGGTGACAGTGTCTGGTGGGGTTGGGGGAAAGGTGACACGGTGTGGGGGGAGTTGGTGGGGTTGGGTGGAAAGGTGACACAGGGTCTGGGGGGGAGGTTGGTGGGGAAAGGTGACAGGGTCGAGGAGGTTGGTGGGGAAAGGTGACGGGGTCTGGGGGGGTTTGGTGGGGTTGGGGGGGAATAGTAACACAGGGTCTGGGGGATGATGGGAAAGGTGACACAGGGTCTGGAGGGGTTGGGGGGGAAAGGTGACAGGGTCTGGGGGGGTTTGGTGAGGT
The DNA here is from genome assembly GCF_031893055.1 of Leptodactylus fuscus. Taxonomy (NCBI): domain Eukaryota; kingdom Metazoa; phylum Chordata; class Amphibia; order Anura; family Leptodactylidae; genus Leptodactylus; species Leptodactylus fuscus. The sequence continues at coordinate 50,186,180 of NC_134271.1, read as the reverse complement.
TCGGGGGGGGAAAGTGACACAGCGTCTGGGGGGGTTTGGTGAGGTTCGGGGGGGGAAAAGTGACACAGCGTCTGGGGGGGTTTGGTGAGGTTCGGGGGGGAAAAGTGACACAGCGTCTGGGGGGGTTTGGTGAGGTTCGGGGGGGAAAAGTGACACAGCGTCTGGGGGGGTTTGGTGAGGTTCGGGGGGGAAAAGTGACACAGCGTCTGGGGGGGTTTGGTGAGGTTCGGGGGGGAAAAGTGACACAGCGTCTGGGGGGGTTTGGTGAGGTTCGGGGGGGAAAAGTGACACAGCGTCTGGGGGGGTTTGGTGAGGTTCGGGGGGGAAAAGTGACACAGCGTCTGGGGGGGTTTGGTGAGGTTCGGGGGGGAAAAGTGACACAGCGTCTGGGGGGGTTTGGTGAGGTTCGGGGGGGAAAAGTGACACAGCGTCTGGGGGGGTTTGGTGAGGTTCGGGGGGGAAAAGTGACACAGCGTCTGGGGGGGTTTGGTGAGGTTCGGGGGGGAAAAGTGACACAGCGTCTGGGGGGGTTTGGTGAGGTTCGGGGGGGAAAAGTGACACAGCGTCTGGGGGGGTTTGGTGAGGTTCGGGGGGGAAAAGTGACACAGCGTCTGGGGGGGTTTGGTGAGGTTCGGGGGGGAAAAGTGACACAGCGTCTGGGGGGGTTTGGTGAGGTTCGGGGGGGAAAAGTGACACAGCGTCTGGGGGGGTTTGGTGAGGTTCGGGGGGGAAAAGTGACACAGCGTCTGGGGGGGTTTGGTGAGGTTCGGGGGGGAAAAGTGACACAGCGTCTGGGGGGGTTTGGTGAGGTTCGGGGGGGAAAAGTGACACAGCGTCTGGGGGGGTTTGGTGAGGTTCGGGGGGGAAAAGTGACACAGCGTCTGGGGGGGTTTGGTGAGGTTCGGGGGGGAAAAGTGACACAGCGTCTGGGGGGGTTTGGTGAGGTTCGGGGGGGAAAAGTGACACAGCGTCTGGGGGGTTTGGTGAGGTTCGGGGGGGAAAAGTGACACAGCGTCTGGGGGGGTTTGGTGAGGTTCGGGGGGGAAAAGTGACACAGCGTCTGCGGGGGTTTGGTGAGGTTCGGGGGGGGAAAAGTGACACAGCGTCTGGGGGGGTTTGGTGAGGTTCGGGGGGGAAAAGTGACACAGCGTCTGCGGGGGTTTGGTGAGGTTCGGGGGGGAAAAGTGACACAGCGTCTGCGGGGGTTTGGTGAGGTTCGGGGGGGAAAAGTGACACAGCGTCTGCGGGGGTTTGGTGAGGTTCGGGGGGGAAAAGTGACACAGCGTCTGCGGGGGTTTGGTGAGGTTCGGGGGGGAAAAGTGACACAGCGTCTGCGGGGGTTTGGTGAGGTTCGGGGGGGAAAAGTGACACAGCGTCTGCGGGGGTTTGGTGAGGTTCGGGGGGGAAAAGTGACACAGCGTCTGCGGGGGTTTGGTGAGGTTCGGGGGGGAAAAGTGACACAGCGTCTGCGGGGGTTTGGTGAGGTTCGGGGGGGAAAAGTGACACAGCGTCTGCGGGGGTTTGGTGAGGTTCGGGGGGGAAAAGTGACACAGCGTCTGCGGGGGTTTGGTGAGGTTCGGGGGGAAAAGTGACACAGCGTCTGCGGGGGTTTGGTGAGGTTCGGGGGGGAAAAGTGACACAGCGTCTGCGGGGGTTTGGTGAGGTTCGGGGGGGAAAAGTGACACAGCGTCTGCGGGGGTTTGGTGAGGTTCGGGGGGGAAAAGTGACACAGCGTCTGCGGGGGTTTGGTGAGGTTCGGGGGGGAAAAGTGACACAGCGTCTGCGGGGGTTTGGTGAGGTTCGGGGGGGAAAAGTGACACAGCGTCTGCGGGGGTTTGGTGAGGTTCGGGGGGGAAAAGTGACACAGCGTCTGCGGGGGTTTGGTGAGGTTCGGGGGGGAAAAGTGACACAGCGTCTGCGGGGGTTTGGTGAGGTTCGGGGGGGAAAAGTGACACAGCGTCTGCGGGGGTTTGGTGAGGTTCGGGGGGGAAAAGTGACACAGCGTCTGCGGGGGTTTGGTGAGGTTCGGGGGGGAAAAGTGACACAGCGTCTGCGGGGGTTTGGTGAGGTTCGGGGGGGAAAAGTGACACAGCGTCTGCGGGGGTTTGGTGAGGTTCGGGGGGGAAAAGTGACACAGCGTCTGCGGGGGTTTGGTGAGGTTCGGGGGGGAAAAGTGACACAGCGTCTGCGGGGGTTTGGTGAGGTTCGGGGGGGAAAAGTGACACAGCGTCTGCGGGGGTTTGGTGAGGTTCGGGGGGGAAAAGTGACACAGCGTCTGCGGGGGTTTGGTGAGGTTCGGGGGGGAAAAGTGACACAGCGTCTGCGGGGGTTTGGTGAGGTTCGGGGGGGAAAAGTGACACAGCGTCTGCGGGGGTTTGGTGAGGTTCGGGGGGGAAAAGTGACACAGCGTCTGCGGGGGTTTGGTGAGGTTCGGGGGGGAAAAGTGACACAGCGTCTGCGGGGGTTTGGTGAGGTTCGGGGGGGAAAAGTGACACAGCGTCTGCGGGGGTTTGGTGAGGTTCGGGGGGGAAAAGTGACACAGCGTCTGCGGGGGTTTGGTGAGGTTCGGGGGGGAAAAGTGACACAGCGTCTGCGGGGGTTTGGTGAGGTTCGGGGGGGAAAAGTGACACAGCGTCTGCGGGGGTTTGGTGAGGTTCGGGGGGGAAAAGTGACACAGCGTCTGCGGGGGTTTGGTGAGGTTCGGGGGGGAAAAGTGACACAGCGTCTGCGGGGGTTTGGTGAGGTTCGGGGGGGAAAAGTGACACAGCGTCTGCGGGGGTTTGGTGAGGTTCGGGGGGGAAAAGTGACACAGCGTCTGCGGGGGTTTGGTGAGGTTCGGGGGGGAAAAGTGACACAGCGTCTGCGGGGGTTTGGTGAGGTTCGGGGGGGAAAAGTGACACAGCGTCTGCGGGGGTTTGGTGAGGTTCGGGGGGGAAAAGTGACACAGCGTCTGCGGGGGTTTGGTGAGGTTCGGGGGGGAAAAGTGACACAGCGTCTGCGGGGGTTTGGTGAGGTTCGGGGGGGAAAAGTGACACAGCGTCTGCGGGGGTTTGGTGAGGTTCGGGGGGGAAAAGTGACACAGCGTCTGCGGGGGTTTGGTGAGGTTCGGGGGGGAAAAGTGACACAGCGTCTGCGGGGGTTTGGTGAGGTTCGGGGGGGAAAAGTGACACAGCGTCTGCGGGGGTTTGGTGAGGTTCGGGGGGGAAAAGTGACACAGCGTCTGCGGGGGTTTGGTGAGGTTCGGGGGGGAAAAGTGACACAGCGTCTGCGGGGGTTTGGTGAGGTTCGGGGGGGAAAAGTGACACAGCGTCTGCGGGGGTTTGGTGAGGTTCGGGGGGGAAAAGTGACACAGCGTCTGCGGGGGTTTGGTGAGGTTCGGGGGGGAAAAGTGACACAGCGTCTGCGGGGGTTTGGTGAGGTTCGGGGGGGAAAAGTGACACAGCGTCTGCGGGGGTTTGGTGAGGTTCGGGGGGGAAAAGTGACACAGCGTCTGCGGGGGTTTGGTGAGGTTCGGGGGGGAAAAGTGACACAGCGTCTGCGGGGGTTTGGTGAGGTTCGGGGGGGAAAAGTGACACAGCGTCTGCGGGGGTTTGGTGAGGTTCGGGGGGGAAAAGTGACACAGCGTCTGCGGGGGTTTGGTGAGGTTCGGGGGGGAAAAGTGACACAGCGTCTGCGGGGGTTTGGTGAGGTTCGGGGGGGAAAAGTGACACAGCGTCTGCGGGGGTTTGGTGAGGTTCGGGGGGGAAAAGTGACACAGCGTCTGCGGGGGTTTGGTGAGGTTCGGGGGGGAAAAGTGACACAGCGTCTGCGGGGGTTTGGTGAGGTTCGGGGGGGAAAAGTGACACAGCGTCTGCGGGGGTTTGGTGAGGTTCGGGGGGGAAAAGTGACACAGCGTCTGCGGGGGTTTGGTGAGGTTCGGGGGGGAAAAGTGACACAGCGTCTGCGGGGGTTTGGTGAGGTTCGGGGGGGAAAAGTGACACAGCGTCTGCGGGGGTTTGGTGAGGTTCGGGGGGGAAAAGTGACACAGCGTCTGCGGGGGTTTGGTGAGGTTCGGGGGGGAAAAGTGACACAGCGTCTGCGGGGGTTTGGTGAGGTTCGGGGGGGAAAAGTGACACAGCGTCTGCGGGGGTTTGGTGAGGTTCGGGGGGGAAAAGTGACACAGCGTCTGCGGGGGTTTGGTGAGGTTCGGGGGGGAAAAGTGACACAGCGTCTGCGGGGGTTTGGTGAGGTTCGGGGGGGAAAAGTGACACAGCGTCTGCGGGGGTTTGGTGAGGTTCGGGGGGGAAAAGTGACACAGCGTCTGCGGGGGTTTGGTGAGGTTCGGGGGGGGAAAAGTGACACAGCGTCTGCGGGGGTTTGGTGAGGTTCGGGGGGGAAAAGTGACACAGCGTCTGCGGGGGTTTGGTGAGGTTCGGGGGGGAAAAGTGACACAGCGTCTGCGGGGGTTTGGTGAGGTTCGGGGGGGAAAAGTGACACAGCGTCTGCGGGGGTTTGGTGAGGTTCGGGGGGGAAAAGTGACACAGCGTCTGCGGGGGTTTGGTGAGGTTCGGGGGGGAAAAGTGACACAGCGTCTGCGGGGGTTTGGTGAGGTTCGGGGGGGAAAAGTGACACAGCGTCTGCGGGGGTTTGGTGAGGTTCGGGGGGGAAAAGTGACACAGCGTCTGCGGGGGGTTTGGTGAGGTTCGGGGGGGAAAAGTGACACAGCGTCTGCGGGGGTTTGGTGAGGTTCGGGGGGGAAAAGTGACACAGCGTCTGCGGGGGTTTGGTGAGGTTCGGGGGGGAAAAGTGACACAGCGTCTGCGGGGGTTTGGTGAGGTTCGGGGGGGAAAAGTGACACAGCGTCTGCGGGGGTTTGGTGAGGTTCGGGGGGGAAAAGTGACACAGCGTCTGCGGGGGTTTGGTGAGGTTCGGGGGGGAAAAGTGACACAGCGTCTGCGGGGGTTTGGTGAGGTTCGGGGGGGAAAAGTGACACAGCGTCTGCGGGGGTTTGGTGAGGTTCGGGGGGAAAAGTGACACAGCGTCTGCGGGGGTTTGGTGAGGTTCGGGGGGGAAAAGTGACACAGCGTCTGCGGGGGTTTGGTGAGGTTCGGGGGGGAAAAGTGACACAGCGTCTGCGGGGGTTTGGTGAGGTTCGGGGGGGAAAAGTGACACAGCGTCTGCGGGGGTTTGGTGAGGTTCGGGGGGGAAAGTGACACAGCGTCTGCGGGGGTTTGGTGAGGTTCGGGGGGGAAAAGTGACACAGCGTCTGCGGGGGTTTGGTGAGGTTCGGGGGGGAAAAGTGACACAGCGTCTGCGGGGGTTTGGTGAGGTTCGGGGGGAAAAGTGACACAGCGTCTGCGGGGGTTTGGTGAGGTTCGGGGGGGAAAAGTGACACAGCGTCTGCGGGGGTTTGGTGAGGTTCGGGGGGGAAAAGTGACACAGCGTCTGCGGGGGTTTGGTGAGGTTCGGGGGGGGAAAAGTGACACAGCGTCTGCGGGGGTTTGGTGAGGTTCGGGGGGGAAAAGTGACACAGCGTCTGCGGGGGTTTGGTGAGGTTCGGGGGGGAAAAGTGACACAGCGTCTGCGGGGGTTTGGTGAGGTTCGGGGGGGAAAAGTGACACAGCGTCTGCGGGGGTTTGGTGAGGTTCGGGGGGGAAAAGTGACACAGCGTCTGCGGGGGTTTGGTGAGGTTCGGGGGGGAAAAGTGACACAGCGTCTGCGGGGGTTTGGTGAGGTTCGGGGGGGAAAAGTGACACAGCGTCTGCGGGGGTTTGGTGAGGTTCGGGGGGGAAAAGTGACACAGCGTCTGCGGGGGTTTGGTGAGGTTCGGGGGGGAAAAGTGACACAGCGTCTGCGGGGGTTTGGTGAGGTTCGGGGGGGAAAAGTGACACAGCGTCTGCGGGGGTTTGGTGAGGTTCGGGGGGGAAAAGTGACACAGCGTCTGCGGGGGTTTGGTGAGGTTCGGGGGGGAAAAGTGACACAGCGTCTGCGGGGGTTTGGTGAGGTTCGGGGGGGAAAAGTGACACAGCGTCTGCGGGGGTTTGGTGAGGTTCGGGGGGGAAAAGTGACACAGCGTCTGCGGGGGTTTGGTGAGGTTCGGGGGGGAAAAGTGACACAGCGTCTGCGGGGGTTTGGTGAGGTTCGGGGGGGAAAAGTGACACAGCGTCTGCGGGGGTTTGGTGAGGTTCGGGGGGGAAAAGTGACACAGCGTCTGCGGGGTTTGGTGAGGTTCGGGGGGGAAAAGTGACACAGCGTCTGCGGGGGTTTGGTGAGGTTCGGGGGGGAAAAGTGACACAGCGTCTGCGGGGGTTTGGTGAGGTTCGGGGGGGAAAAGTGACACAGCGTCTGCGGGGGTTTGGTGAGGTTCGGGGGGGAAAAGTGACACAGCGTCTGCGGGGGTTTGGTGAGGTTCGGGGGGGAAAAGTGACACAGCGTCTGCGGGGGTTTGGTGAGGTTCGGGGGGGAAAAGTGACACAGCGTCTGCGGGGGTTTGGTGAGGTTCGGGGGGGAAAAGTGACACAGCGTCTGCGGGGGTTTGGTGAGGTTCGGGGGGGAAAAGTGACACAGCGTCTGCGGGGGTTTGGTGAGGTTCGGGGGGGAAAAGTGACACAGCGTCTGCGGGGGTTTGGTGAGGTTCGGGGGGGAAAAGTGACACAGCGTCTGCGGGGGTTTGGTGAGGTTCGGGGGGGAAAAGTGACACAGCGTCTGCGGGGGTTTGGTGAGGTTCGGGGGGGAAAAGTGACACAGCGTCTGCGGGGGTTTGGTGAGGTTCGGGGGGGAAAAGTGACACAGCGTCTGCGGGGGTTTGGTGAGGTTCGGGGGGGAAAAGTGACACAGCGTCTGCGGGGGTTTGGTGAGGTTCGGGGGGGAAAAGTGACACAGCGTCTGCGGGGGTTTGGTGAGGTTCGGGGGGGAAAAGTGACACAGCGTCTGCGGGGGTTTGGTGAGGTTCGGGGGGGAAAAGTGACACAGCGTCTGCGGGGGTTTGGTGAGGTTCGGGGGGGAAAAGTGACACAGCGTCTGCGGGGGTTTGGTGAGGTTCGGGGGGGAAAAGTGACACAGCGTCTGCGGGGGTTTGGTGAGGTTCGGGGGGGAAAAGTGACACAGCGTCTGCGGGGGTTTGGTGAGGTTCGGGGGGAAAAGTGACACAGCGTCTGCGGGGGTTTGGTGAGGTTCGGGGGGGAAAAGTGACACAGCGTCTGCGGGGGTTTGGTGAGGTTCGGGGGGGAAAAGTGACACAGCGTCTGCGGGGGTTTGGTGAGGTTCGGGGGGGAAAAGTGACACAGCGTCTGCGGGGGTTTGGTGAGGTTCGGGGGGGAAAAGTGACACAGCGTCTGCGGGGGTTTGGTGAGGTTCGGGGGGGAAAAGTGACACAGCGTCTGCGGGGGTTTGGTGAGGTTCGGGGGGGAAAAGTGACACAGCGTCTGCGGGGGTTTGGTGAGGTTCGGGGGGGAAAAGTGACACAGCGTCTGCGGGGGTTTGGTGAGGTTCGGGGGGGGAAAAGTGACACAGCGTCTGCGGGGTTTGGTGAGGTTCGGGGGGGAAAAGTGACACAGCGTCTGCGGGGGTTTGGTGAGGTTCGGGGGGGAAAAGTGACACAGCGTCTGCGGGGGTTTGGTGAGGTTCGGGGGGGAAAAGTGACACAGCGTCTGCGGGGGTTTGGTGAGGTTCGGGGGGGAAAAGTGACACAGCGTCTGCGGGGGTTTGGTGAGGTTCGGGGGGGAAAAGTGACACAGCGTCTGCGGGGGTTTGGTGAGGTTCGGGGGGGAAAAGTGACACAGCGTCTGCGGGGGTTTGGTGAGGTTCGGGGGGGAAAAGTGACACAGCGTCTGCGGGGGTTTGGTGAGGTTCGGGGGGGAAAAGTGACACAGCGTCTGCGGGGGTTTGGTGAGGTTCGGGGGGGAAAAGTGACACAGCGTCTGCGGGGGTTTGGTGAGGTTCGGGGGGGAAAAGTGACACAGCGTCTGCGGGGGTTTGGTGAGGTTCGGGGGGGAAAAGTGACACAGCGTCTGCGGGGGTTTGGTGAGGTTCGGGGGGGAAAAGTGACACAGCGTCTGCGGGGGTTTGGTGAGGTTCGGGGGGGAAAAGTGACACAGCGTCTGCGGGGGTTTGGTGAGGTTCGGGGGGGAAAAGTGACACAGCGTCTGCGGGGGTTTGGTGAGGTTCGGGGGGGAAAAGTGACACAGCGTCTGCGGGGGTTTGGTGAGGTTCGGGGGGGAAAAGTGACACAGCGTCTGCGGGGGTTTGGTGAGGTTCGGGGGGGAAAAGTGACACAGCGTCTGCGGGGGTTTGGTGAGGTTCGGGGGGGAAAAGTGACACAGCGTCTGCGGGGGGTTTGGTGAGGTTCGGGGGGGAAAAGTGACACAGCGTCTGCGGGGGTTTGGTGAGGTTCGGGGGGGAAAAGTGACACAGCGTCTGCGGGGGTTTGGTGAGGTTCGGGGGGGAAAAGTGACACAGCGTCTGCGGGGGTTTGGTGAGGTTCGGGGGGGAAAAGTGACACAGCGTCTGCGGGGGTTTGGTGAGGTTCGGGGGGGAAAAGTGACACAGCGTCTGCGGGGGTTTGGTGAGGTTCGGGGGGGAAAAGTGACACAGCGTCTGCGGGGGTTTGGTGAGGTTCGGGGGGGAAAAGTGACACAGCGTCTGCGGGGGTTTGGTGAGGTTCGGGGGGGAAAAGTGACACAGCGTCTGCGGGGGTTTGGTGAGGTTCGGGGGGGAAAAGTGACACAGCGTCTGCGGGGGTTTGGTGAGGTTCGGGGGGGAAAAGTGACACAGCGTCTGCGGGGGTTTGGTGAGGTTCGGGGGGAAAAGTGACACAGCGTCTGCGGGGGTTTGGTGAGGTTCGGGGGGGAAAAGTGACACCGCGTCTGCGGGGGTTTGGTGAGGTTCGGGGGGGAAAAGTGACACCGCGTCTGCGGGGGTTTGGGGGAAAGGTGACACGGTCTGGGAGAGGTTGGTGGGGTTGGGAAAGGTGACACAGGGTCTGGGGGAGGTTGGTGGGGGGTTGGGGGGAAAGGTGACACAGGGTCTGGGGGGGGGGGGGTTGGGGGGAAAGGTGACACAGGGTCTGGGGGGGGGGGGTTGGGGGGAAAGGTGACACAGGGTCTGGGGGGGGGGGGTTGGGGGGAAAGGTGACACAGGGTCTGGGGGGGGGGGGTTCGTGGGGAAAGGTGACACAGGGTCTGGGGGGGTTCGTGGGGGGGGGGAGTGACAGGGTCTGGGGGGGAAAGTGACAGGGTCTCGGGGGGTTCGTGGGGTTGGGGGGGGGAAGTGACAGGGTCTGGGGGAGTTTAGTGGGGTTGGGGTGGAAAAGTGACAGGGTCTGGGGGAGGTTGGGGGGGGAAAAGTGACACAGGGTTGGGGGGGGTTTGGGGGAAAGGTGACACAGGGTTAGGGGGGTTGGTGGGGTTGGGGTGAAAGGTGACATGGACTGAGGGGTTTGTTGGGGTTGGGGGGAAAAGTGACAGGGTCTGGGGGGTTGGTGGAAAAGGTGACACGGTCTGGGGGGAAAGGTGACAGGGTCTGGGGGGGTTGGGTGTAAAGGTGACAGGGTCTGGGGGGGTTGGGTGTAAAGGTGACAGGGTCTGGGGGAGGTTGGGGGGAAAGGTGACACAGGGTTTGGGGGGGTTGGTGGGGCTAGGGGGAAAGGTGACAGGGTTTGGGGGGGGTTGGTGGGGTTGGGAAGAAAGGTGACACGAGGTTTAGGGGGGAAAGGTGACACGGGGTCTGGGGGGGTTGGTGGGGTTAGGGGGAAAGGTGACACGGGGATTGAGGGGTTGGGGGAAAGGTGACACGGGGATTGAGGGGTTGGGGGAAAGGTGACACAGGGTTTGGGGGGGGTTGGGGTGAAAGGTGACACAGGGTTTGGGGGGATTGGTGGGGTTGGTGGGAAAGGTGACATGGGGTCAGGGGGGGTTGGTGGGGCTAGGGGGAAAGGTGACACGGGGTCAGGGGGGGTTGGTGGGGCTAGGGGAAAGGTGACACGGGGTTTGGGGGGGGGTTGGGGTGAAAGGTGACACGGGGTCTGGGGGGGTTGGTGGGGTTGGGGGGAAAGGTGACGGGGTCTGGGGGGGTTGGTGGGGAAAGGTGACACGGTCAGGGGGGTTGGTGAGGTTAGGGGGAAAGTTGACACGGGGTCTGAGGGGGGTTGGTGGGGTTAGGGGGAAAGGTGACATGGGGATTGAGGGGTTGGGGGAAAGGTGACACGGGGATTGAGGGGTTGGGGGAAAGGTGACACGGGGATTGAGGGGTTGGGGGAAAGGTGACACGGGGATTGAGGGGTTGGGGGAAAGGTGACACGGGGATTGAGGGGTTGGGGGAAAGGTGACACGGGGTTTGGGGGGGTTGGGGTGAAAGGTGACACAGGGTTTGGGGGGATTGGTGGGGTTGGTGGGAAAGGTGACATGGGGTCAGGGGGGGTTGGTGGGGCTAGGGGGAAAGGTGACACGGGGTCAGGGGGGGTTGGTGGGGCTAGGGGAAAGGTGACACGGGGTTTGGGGGGGGTTGGGGTGAAAGGTGACACGGGGTCTGGGGGGGTTGGTGGGGTTGGGGGGAAAGGTGACGGGGTCTGGGGGGGTTGGTGGGGAAAGGTGACACGGTCAGGGGGGTTGGTGAGGTTAGGGGGAAAGTTGACACGGGGTCTGAGGGGGGTTGGTGGGGTTAGGGGGAAAGGTGACATGGGGGTCTGGGGGGGTTGGTAGGGTTGGGGGAAAGGTGACATGGGGGTCTGGGGGGGTTGGTAGGGTTGGGGGAAAGGTGACATGGGGGTCTGGGGGGGTTGGTAGGGTTGGGGGAAAGGTGACATGGGGTCTGAGGGGGGTTGGTGGGGTTAGGGGGAAAGGTGACATGGGGGTTGGGGGAAAGGTGACATGGGGTCTGAGGGGGGTTGGGGTTAGGGGGAAAGGTGACATGGGGGTTGGGGGAAAGGTGACATGGGGGTTGGGGGGGTTGGGGGAAAGGTGACACGGGGATTGAGGGGTTGGCAGAAAGGTGACATGGGGGTTGGGGGAAAGGTGACACGGGGATTGAGGGGTTGGCGGAAAGGTGACATGGGGATTGGGGGAAAGGTGACACGGGGATTGAGGGGTTGGCAGAAAGGTGACACGGGGTCTAGGGGGGAGTTGGGGTTAGGGGAAAGGTGACACGGGAAGTTTGGTGGGGTTGGGAAAGGTGACACGGGGTCTGGGGGGTTGGTGGGGTTGGGGTGAAAGGTGACACGGTCTGGGAGGGAGGTTGGTGGGGTTGTGGGGGAAAGGTGACACAGGGTCTGGGGAGGGGTTTGGTGGGGTTGGGGGGAAAGGTGACACAGGGTCTGGGGAGGGGTTTGGTGGGGTTGGGGGGAAAGGTGACACAGGGTCTGGGGAGGGGTTTGGTGGGGTTGGGGGGAAAGGTGACACAGGGTCTGGGGAGGGGTTTGGTGGGGTTGGGGGGAAAGGTGACACAGGGTCTGGGGAGGGGTTTGGTGGGGTTGGGGGGAAAGGTGACACGGTCTGGGGAGGGGTTTGGTGGGGAAAGTGACACGGTCTGGGGGGGGTGGGGGGAACGGTGACAGGTTCTGGGGGGATTGGTGGGGTTGGGGGGAAAAGAGACAGAGTCTGGGGGGTTGGTGGAAAGGTGACACAGGGTCTGGGGGGGTTGGTGGTGTTGGGGGGAAAGGTGACAGGGTCTAGGGGGTTGGGGGAAAAGTGACACAGGGTCTGGGGGGGTTTGGTGGGGTTGGGGGGGAAAAGTGACACAGGGTCTGGGGGGGGAAAGGTGACAGGGTCTGGGGGGGAAAGGTGACAGGGTCTGGGGGGTATGGTGGGGTTGGGGGGGAAAAGTGACAGGGTCTGGGGGGGAAAAGTGACAGGGTCTGGGGGGAAAAGTGACAGGGTCTGGGGGGGAAAAGTGACGGTCTGGGGGGGAAAAGTGACAGGGTCTGGTGGGGAAAAGTGACAGGGTCTGGGGGAGAAAAGTGACAGGGTCTGGGGGGGGGAAAAGTGACAAGGTCTGGGGGGGGAAAAGTGACAGGGTCTGGGGGGGGAAAAGTGACAGGGTCTGGGGGGGGAAAAGTGACAGGGTCTGGGGGGGGAAAAGTGACAGGGTCTGGGGGGGGAAAAGTGACAGGGTCTGGGGGGGGGGAAGTGACAGGGTCTGGGGGGTATGGTGGGGTTGGGGGGGAAAAGTGACAGGGTCTGGGGGGGTTGGGGGGGAAAAGTGACAGGGTCTGGGGGGGTTGGGGGGGAAAGGTGACAGGGTCTGGGGGGTATGGTGGGGTTGGGGGGGAAAAGTGACAGGGTCTGGGGGGGTTGGGGGGAAGGTGATAGGGTCTGGGGGGTTTGGGGGGAAAGGTGACACAGGGTGGGGTAGGGGGCAAAGGTGACAGGGTCTGGTGGGGAGGTTTGTGGAGTTGGGAAAAAGGTGACGGTCTGTGGGGGGGGGTTGGTGGAAAGGTGACAGGGTCTGGGGGGGTTGGGGGAAAGGTGACACAGGGTCTGGGGGGGTTGGGGGAAAGGTGACAAGGTTTGAGGGGGTTGGGAAAAGTGACAGGGTCTGGGGGGTTGGGGGGAAAGGTGACACAGGGTCTGGGGGGGTTGGGGGAAAGGTGACAAGGTCTGGGGGGGTTGGGGAAAAGGTGACAAGGTCTGGGGGGGTTGGGGGGAAAGGTGACACAAGGTCTGGGGGGGTTGGGGGAAAGGTGACAAGGTTTGGTGGGGTTGGGGGAAAGGTGACAGGGTCTGGGGGGTGTTGGGAGGAAAGGTGACACAGGGTCTGGGGGGGGTTGGTGGGGTTGGGAGGAAAGGTGACACAGGGTCTGGGGGGGGTTGGTGGGGTTGGGGGGAAAGGTGACAGGGTCTGGGGGGTGTTGGGAGGAAAGGTGACACAGGGTCTGGGGAGGGTTGGTGGGGTTGGGAGGAAAGGTGACACAGGGTCTGGGGGGGTTGGTGGGGTTGGGAGGAAAGGTGACACAGGGTCTGGGGGGGGTTGGTGGGGTTGGGAGGAAAGGTGACACAGGGTCTGGGGGGGTTGGTGGGGTTGGGGGGAAAGGTGACAGGGTCTAGGGGGATTGGTGGGGTTGGGGGAAAGGTGACAGGGTCTGGGGGGGGTTGGAGTTGGGGGGAAAGGTGACACAAGGTCTGGGGGGGTTGGTGAGGTTGGGGGAAAGGTGACAGGGTCTGGGGGGGGTTGGTGGAGTTGGGGGTAAAGGTGACACAGGGTCTGGGGGGTTGGGGGGAAAGGTGACAGGGTCTGGGGGGGGTTGGTGGAGTTGGGGGTAAAGGTGACACAGGGTCTGGGGGGTTGGGGAGAGTGACACAGGGTCTGGGGGGTTGGGGGGAAAGGTGACACAGGGTCTGGGGGGTTGGGGGGAAAGGTGACAGGGTCTGGGGGGATTGGTGGGGTTGGGGGGAAAGGTGACAGGGTCTGGTGGGGTTGGGGGGAAAGGTGACAGGGTCTGGGGGGGTTGGTGGAGTTGGGGGGAAAGGTGACAGGGTCTGGGGGGGTTGGTGGAGTTGGGGGGAAAGGTGACAGGGTCTGGGGGGGTTGGTGGAGTTGGGGGGAATGTGACACAGGGTCTGGGGGGTTGGGGGTGGAAAGGTGACGCAGGGTCTAGGGGGAGGTTGGTGGGGTTGGGGGGAATGTGACACAGGGTCTGGGGGGTTGGGGGTGGAAAGGTGACGCAGGGTCTAGGGGGAGGTTGGTGGGGTTGGGGGGAATGTGACACAGGGTCTGGGGGGTTGGGGGTGGAAAGGTGACACAGGATCTGGGGCGGAAAGGTGACAGGGTCTGGGGGGGGTTGGTGGGGTTGGGGGGGGAAAGTGACAGGGTCTGGGGGGGGAAAGTGACAGGGTCTGGGGGGGGTTTAGTGGGGTGTGGGTGGAAAAGTGACAGGGTCTGGGGGGGTTGGGGTGGAAAGGTGACACAGGGTCTGGGAGGGTTGGGGGGAAAGGTGACACGGGGTTTGGGGGGGAGTTGGTGCGGTTGGGGGAAAGGTGACAGGGTCTGGGAGGGGTTGGTGGGGTTGAGGGGAAAGGTGAAAATGGGTCTGGGGGAGTTGGTGGTGTAGGGGGAAAGGTGACACGGGTCTGGGAGGGTTGGTGGGAAAGGTGGCACGGGGTCTGGGGGGGTTGGTGGGGTTGGGGGGAAAGGTGACACTGAGTCTGGGGGGGTTGGTGGGGTTGGGGTGAAGGTGACACGGTCTGGGGGGGTTGGGAGGAAAGGTGACAGGGTCTGGGGGGCTTGGGGGGAAAGGTGACAGGGTCTGGGGGGGTTGGGGGGAAGGTGACACGGTCTGGGGGGGTTGGGGGAAAGGTGACAGGGTCTGGGGGGAAAGGTGACAGGGTCTGGGGGGAAAGGTGACACGGTCTGGGGGGTTGGTGGGAAAGGTGACTCGGGTTCTGGGGGGTTGGGGGAAAGGATACACGGGGTCTAGGGGGGTTGGTGGGGTTAGGGGGAAAGGTGACACGGGTCTGGGAGGGTTGGTGGGAAAGGTGGCACGGGGTCTGGAAGGGGGTTGGTGGGGTAGGGGGGAAAGGTGACACGGGGTTTGGGGGGAGTTGGTGGGGTTGGGGGAAAAGTGACAGGGTCTGGGAGGGGTTGTGGGGTTGGGAGGAAAGGTGACACGGGGTCTGGGGGGGTTGGTGGGGTTGGGGGGAAAGGTGACACGGGGTCTGGGGGGGTTGGTGGGGTTGGGGGGAAAGGTGACACGGGGTCTGGGGGGGTTGGTGGGGTTGGGGGGAAAGGTGACACGGGGTCTGGGGGGGTTGGGGGGAAAGGTGACACGGGGTCTGGGGGGGTTGGGGGGAAAGGTGACACAGAGTCTGGGGGGGTTGAGAGGAAAGGTGACAGGGTCTGGGGGGCTTGGGGGGAAAGGTGATAGGGTCGGGGGGGAGGTTGGGGGGAAGGTGACACAGGGTCGGGGGGGTTGGTGGGGTTGGGGTGAAAGGTGACACAGGGTCTGGGGGGGTTGGGGGAAAGGTGACACAGGGTCTGGGGGGTTGGTGGAAAGGTGACTCGGGGTCTGGGGGGGTTGGGGGAAAGGATACACAGGGTCTAGGGGGGTTGGTGGGGTTAGGGGGAATGGTGACACGGGGTCTGGGGGGATTGGTGGGGTTGGGGGGAAAGGTGACAGGGTCTGGGGGGAGGTTGGTGGGGTTGGTGGGGTTGTGGGGGAAAGGTGACACAGGGTCTGGGGGGGTTGGGGGGGATGGGGGAAAGGTGACACAGGGTCTGGGGGGGTTGGGGGGGAATGGTGACACAGGGTCTAGGGAGGAAGGGGTGACAGGGACTGGGGGGGTTCGTGGGGTTGGGGGGAAGTGACAGGGATTGGGGGGGTTTAGTTTGGTTGGGGTAGAAAAGTGACAGGGTCTGGGTGGGTTGGGTGGAAAGGTGACAGGGTCTGGGGGAGGTTGGTGGGGTTGGGGGGAAAGATAACACAGGGTCTGGGGGGTTGGTGGGAAAAGGTGACACAGGGTCTGGGGGGGTTGGGGTGGGAAGGTGACAAGGTCTGGGGGGGTTGGGGTGGGAAGGTGACAAGGTCTGGGGGGGTTAGGGGAGAAAAGTGACAGGGTCTGGGGGGTCTGGGCGGAAGGTGACAGGGTCTGGGGGGGTTGGGGGGGAAAGGTGACACAGGGTCTGGGGGGGTTTGGGGGGGAAAGGTGACAGGGTCGAGGGGTGGTTGGGGCGAAAGGTGACAGGGTCAGGGGGGTTGGGGGAAAGGTGACACGGTGGGGGGTTGGTGGGGATGGGGGGAAAGGTGACACAGGGTGGGGGGTTGGTGGGGATGGGGGGAAAGGTGACACAGGGTCTGGAGGATTGGTGGGGTTGGGGGGAAAGGTGACAGGGTCTGGGGGGGGGTTGGTGGAGTTGGGGGGAAAGGTGACACAGTCTGGGGAGGTTGGGGAAAGGTGACACAAGGCCTGGGGGAATTGGGGGAAAGGTGACACGGTCTGGGGGGGTTGATGGGGTTGGGGGGAAAGGTTACACGGACTGGGGGTGGTTGATGGGGTTGGGGGAAGGTGACAGAGGGTCTGGGGGGTTGGGGGGAAAGGTGACAGGGGGGTTGGGGGGGAAGGTGACAGGGTCGAGGAAAAAGGTGACAGGGTCGGGGGGGTTGGGGGAAAGGTGACACAGGGTCGGGGGAAAGGTGACACAGGGTCGGGGGGGTTGGGGGAAAGGTGACAAGGTCTGGGGGGGTTTGGTGGGGTTGGGGGGAAAGGTGACAGGGTCTGGGGGAATGTTTGGGAGGAAAGGTGACACAGGGTCTGGGGGGTTGGTGGGGTTGGGGGAAAGGTGACACAGGGTCTGGGCGGATTGGTGGGGTTGGGGGGGGGAAGTGACACGGTCTGGGGGGTTGGGGGAAAGGTGACAGTGTCTGAGGGAGGTTAGTAGGGTTGGGGGCAAAGTGAGAGGGTCTGGGGGGGTTGGGGGAAAGGTGACAGGGTCTGGTGGGGGGTTGGTGGGGTTGAAGGGAAAGGTGACACGGGGTTTGGAGGGAGTTGGGGTTGGGGGGAAAGGTTACAGGGTCTGGGGGGTTGGTGGGGTTGGGGGGAGAGGTGACACGGGGTTTGGGGGGAGTTGGTGGGGTTGGGGGAAAAGGTGACAGGGTCTGGGGGGGATGGGGGGGAAGGTGACAGGGTCTGGGGCGTTGGGGGTGGAAAGGTGACACAGGATCTGGTGGGGAAAGGTGACAGGGTCTTGGGGGGGGTTTGGTGGGGTTGGGGGGGGGGGAAGGTGACAGGGTCTGGCGGGGTTGGTGGGAAAGGTCACACAGGGTTTTGGGGGAAGGGTGACAGGGTCTGGGGAGGTTGGTGGGGTTGGGGGGAAAGGTGACACAAGGTCTGGGGGAGGTTGGTGGGGTTGGGGGGAAGGTGACACAGGGTCTGGAGGGGTTGGGTGGGAAAGGTAACAGGGTTTGGGGGGGTTGGGGGGAAAAGTGACAGGGTTTGGGGGGGTTTGGGGGGAAAGGTGACAGGGTTTGGTGGGGTTTGGGGGGAAAGGTCACACAGGGTCTTTGGCGGTTGGAAGAAAGGTCACACAGGGTCTGGGGGGGTAGGGGGGGTTGAGGGAAAGGTGACACAGGGTCTGGGGGGGTTAGTGGGGTTGGGGGAAAGGTGACACAGGGTCTGGGGGGGTTGGGAGAAAGGTCACAGGGTCTGGGGGGGTTGAAGGAAAGGTGACACGGTCTGGGGGGGGTTTGGTGGGTTTGGGGGGGAGAGGGTGACACGGTCTGGGGGGGTTTGGGGGGGAAAGGTGACACGGTCTGGGGGGGGTTGGGGAAAGGTGACAGTGTCTGGGGGGTGGGGGGAAAGGTGACAGGGTCTGGGTGGGTTGGGTGGAAGGTGACAGGGGTCTCGGGGAGGTTGGTGGGGTTGGGGGGAAAGATAACACAGGGTCTGGGGGGGTTGGTGGGAAAAGGTGACAGGGTCTGGGGGGGTTGGGGGGGAAGGTGACAAGGTCTGGGGGGGTTGGGGGAGAAAAGTGACAGGGTCTGGGGGTTCTGGGGGAAAGGTGACAGGGTCTGGGGGGGTTGGGGGGGAAAGGTGACACAGGGCCGGGGGGGGGGGGGGGTGTTTGGGGGGGGAAGGTGACAGGGTCGAGGGGTGGTTGGGGCGAAAGGCGACAGGGTCAGGGGGGTTGGGGGGAAAGGTGACACAGGGTGGGGGGGTTGGTGGGGATGGGGGGAAAGGTGACACAGGGTCTGGATGATTGGTGGGGTTGGGGGGAAAGGTGACAGGGTCTGGGGGGTTGGTGAGTTGGGGGGAAAGGTGACACAGTCTGGGGAGGTTGAGGAAAGTTGACACAAGGCCTGGGGGAAAGGTGACACAAGTTCTGGGGGGTTGGTGGGGTTGGGGAAGGTGACACGGTTTGGGGGGGTTGGGGTAAAGGTGACACAGGGTCTGGGGGGGTGGGTAGGGTGACACAGGGTCGGGGGGTAGGGGGGAAAGGTGACAGGGTCTGGGGGGGTTGGGGGAAAGGTGACACAGGGTCTGAGGGGGTTGGGGGGGGAAGATGATACGGGGTCTGGGGGGCAGTTGGTGGGGTTGGGGGGGGGAGTGACAGGGTCTGGGGGGGTTGAGGGAAAGGTGAAAGGGTCTGGGGGAGGTTGGTGGCGTTGGGGGGGAAAGTTGACAGTCTGGGGGGGTTAGGGGAAATTTGACACGGGTCTGGGGGGGGGTTGGGAGGAAAGGTGACAGGGTCTGGGGGGGTTTGGGGGGAATGGTGACACAGGGTCTGGGGGGAGTTTGGGGGGAATGGTGACACAGGGTCTGGGGGGTTTGGAGGGAAAGGTGACAGGGTCTGGGGGCGTTGGGGGAAAGGTGACAGGGTCTGGTGGGGGGTTGGTGGAGTTGGGGGAAAGGTGACAGGGTCTGTTTGGGGGTTGGTGGGGTTGGGGGAAAGGTGACACGGTCTGGGGGGGTTGGGGTAAAGGTGACACAGGGTCTGGGGGGATTGGGAGAAAGGTGACAAGGTCTGGGGGAGTTGGTGGAAAGGTGACAAGGTCTGGGGGGGTTGGTTGGGTTGGGGAAAGGTGACGGTCTTGGGGGGGTTGGGTGGAAAGGTGACACAGGGTCTGGGGGTGTTGGTGGTGTTGGGGGAAAGGTGACAGGGTCTGGGGGGGTTGGGGGGAAAGGTGACAGGGTCTGGGGGGGTTGGGGGGAAAGGTGACACAGGGTCTGGGGGAAGTTGGGGGGAAAGGTGACACTGTCGGGGGGGGGGGGGGGGTTGGTGGGGTGGGGGGGAAAGGTGACAGGGTCTGGGGGGTTGGGGGAAAGGTGACACGGGGTTTGGGGGAAAGGTGACATGGTCTGGGGGGTTGGGGGAAAAGGAGACAGGGACTGGGGGCAAAGGTGAAACAGGGTCTGGGGGGTTGGGAGGAAAGGTGACAGGGTCTGTGGGGGGTTGGGGGAAAAGGTGACAGGGTCTGGGGGAGGTTGGTGGGGTTTGGTAGAAAGGTGACACAGGGTCTGGGGGAGTTGGGGGAAAGGTGACACAGGGTCTGGGGGGGTTGGGGAGAAAGGTGACACAGGGTCTGGGGGGGTTGGTGGGAAAGGTGATAGGGTCTGGGGGGTTTGGTTGGAAAAGTGACAGGGTCTGAGGGTTTGATGGGAAAGGTGAAACAGGGTCTGTGGGGGGTTGGGGGAAAGGTGACAGGGTCTGGGGGGGTTGGTGGGAAAGGTGACACAGGGTCTGGGTGGGTTGGGGGAGAGGTGACAGGGTCTGGGAGGGGGGTTGGAGAAATGGTAACGGTCTGGTGGGTGTTGGTGGGAAAGGTGACAGGGTCTGAGGGGAGGTTGGGGGGAAAGGTGACACAGGGTTTGGGGTGGTAGGTGACGGTCTGGGGGGATTGGGGGAAAAGTGACAGGGCCTGGGGGGGTTGGGGAGAAAGGTGACATAGGGTCTGGGGGGGTTGGGGAAAAGGTGACAGGGTCTGGGGGGTTGGGGGGAAAGGTGACACAGGGTCTGGGGGGGTTGGTGGGAAAGGTGACAGGGTCTGGGGGGGTTGGGGGGAAAGGTGACAGGGTCTGGGAGGGAGGTTGGTGGGGTTGGGGGAAAAGGTGACAGGGTCTTGGGGGTTGTTGGAAAAGGTGACACAGGGTCTGGGGGGGTTGGGGGAAAGGTGACAGGGTCTGGTGGGGTTGGTGGGGTTGGGGGAAAAGTGACACAGGGTCTGGGGGGGTTGAGGGAGAGGTGACACAGGGTCTGGGAGGAGGGTTGGAGAAAAGGTAACGGTCTGGTGGGTGTTGGTGGGAAAGGTGACAGGGTCTGAGGGGAGGTTGGGGGGAAAGGTGACACAGGGTTTGGGGTGGTAGGTGACGGTCTGGGGGGATTGGGGGAAAAGTGACAGGGCCTGGGGGGGTTGTGGAGAAAGGTGACATAGGGTCTAAGGGGGTTGGGGAAAAGGTGACAGGGTCTGGGGGGTTGGGGGGAAAGGTGACACAGGGTCTGGGGGGGTTGGTGGGAAAGGTGACACAGGGTCTGGGGGGGTTGGGGGGAAAGGTGACAGGGTCTGGGAGGGAGGTTGGTGGGGTTGGGGGAAAAGGTGACAGGGTCTTGGGGGTTGTTGGAAAAGGTGACACAGGGTCTGGGGGGGTTGGGGGAAAAGGTGACTGGGCGGGTTGGGAGGAAAGGTGACAGGGTCTGGGGGGGTTGGGGGAAAGGTGACACGGTCTGGGCGGAGGTTGGTGGGGAAAGGTGACGGTCTTGGGGGGTTTGGTGGGGCTGGGGGGGAAAAGTGACACAGGGTCTTGGGGGGTTGAGGGGAAAGGTGACAGGGTCGGGGGGGTTGGTGGGGAAAAGTGACAGGGTCTGGGGGGGTTGAGGGAAAAGGTGACAGGGTCTGGGGGAGGTTGGTGGGGTTTGCGGGAAAGGTGACATAGGGTCTGGGGAAGGTTGGTGGGGTTGGGGGGGAAAGGTGACAGGGTCTGGGGGGGAGGTTGGTGGGGAAAGGTGACACAGGGTCTGGGGGGGAGGTTGGTGGGGAAAGGTGACACAGGGTCTGGGGGGGTTTGGATGCGGCTGGGGGAAAAGTGACACAGGGTCTGGGGGGGTTGGTGGGGTTGAGGGGAAAGGTGACACAGGGTCGGGGGGTAAGGCGACGGGGTCTGGGGGGCGGGGTTTAGTGAGGTTGGGGGGAGAAAATGACAGGGTCTGGGGGGGTTGAGGGGAAAGGTGACAGGGTCTGGGGGAGGTTGGGGGGAAAGATGACATAGGGTCTGGGGGGTTGGGGGAAAAGGTGACACAGGGTCTGGGGGAGGCGTTGGTGGAGTTGGGGGAAAAGGTGACAGGGTCTGGGGGGGCGTTGGTGGAGTTGGGGGAATGATGACAGGGTCTGGGGGGGTTGGGGGAAAGGTGACAGGGTCTGGGGGGGTTGGGGGGAAAGGTGACGGGGTCCGGGGGGTTGGGGGGGGAAGGTGTCACAGGGTCGGGGGAGTTGGTGAGGTTGGGGGGAATGGTGACACAGGGTCAGGAGGGAAAGGTGACACAGGGTCTTGGGGGGGGGGGTTGGGGGGAAAGGTGACACAGGGTTCAGGGGGGTTGGGGGAAAGGTGATGCAGGGTCTGGGGGGGTTGGGGGGGAAAGGTGACGCAGGGTCTGGGGGGTTGGGGGGAAAGGTGACAGGGTCTGGGGGGGTTGGGGGGAATGGTGACAGGGTCTGGGGGGTTGGGGGGAATGGTGACAAGGTCTGGGGGGTTAGTGGAACGGTGACACAGGGTCTGGGGGGGTTGGGGGGAAAGGTGACAGGGTCTGGGGGGGCGTTGGTGGAGTTGGGGGAATGATGACAGGGTCTGGGGGGGTTGGGGGAAAGGTGACAAGGTCTGGGGGGTTGGGGGAAAGGTGACAAGGTCTGGGGGGTTGGTGGAACGATGACACAGGGTCTGGGGGGGTTGGGGGGAAAGGTGACAGGGTCTGGGGGGTTGGGTGGAAAGGTGACACAGGGTCTGGGGGGGTTGGGGGAAAAGGTGACACAGGGTCTGGGGGAAGTTGGGGGAAAGGTGACACTGTCGAGGGGGGTTGGTGAGGTGGGAAAGGTGACAGGGTCTGGGGGGTTGGGGGAAAGGTGACACGGGGGTTGGGGGAAAGGTGACATGGTCTGGGGGGTTGGGGAGAAAGGTGACAGGGTCTGGGGGGGTTGGGGGAAAAGGAGACAGGGACTGGGGGCAAAGGTGAAACAGGGTCTGGGGGGGTTGGGAGGAAAGGTGACAGGGTCTGGGGGGGTTTGGGGGGAAAGGTGACAGGGTCTGGGGGGTTTGGGGGGAAAGGTGACAGGGTCTGGGGGGGTTGGGGGAAAGGTGACACAGGGTCTGGGGGAGTTGGGGGAAAGGTGAGACACGGTCTGGTGGAGGTTGGTGGGGTTGGGGAAAAGGTGACACAGGGTTCAGGGGGGTTGGGGGAAAGGTGATGCAGGGTCTGGGGGGGTTGGGGGGAAAGGTGACGCAGGGTCTGGGGGGTTGGGGGGAAAGATGACAGGGTCTGGGGGGGTTGGGGGGAAAGGTGACAGGGTCTGGGGGGTTGGGTGGAAAGGTGACAGGGTCTGGGGGGGTTGGGGGGAATGGTGACACAAGGTCTGGGGGGTTTGGGGGAACGAGGACAACGGGTCTGGGGGGTTAGGGGGAATGGTGACAGGGTCTGGGGGGTTGGAGGGAAAGGTGACAGGGTCTGGGGGGTTGGGTGGAAAGGTGACACAGGGTCTGGGGGTGTTGGTGGTGTTGGGGGAAAGGTGACACAAGGTCTGTGGGGGTTGGTGGGAAAGGTGACAGGGTCTGGGGGGGTTGGGGGAAAGGTGACACAGGGTCTGGGGGGGTTGGGAGGAAAGGTGACAAGTTCTGGGGGGGTTGGGGTTGGGGGGGAAAGGTGACAGGGTCTGGGGGGTTGGTGGAAAAGGTGACAGGGTCTGGGGGGGTTGGGGGAAAAGGTGACAGGGTCTGGAGGGTTGGGGGAAAGGTGACAGGGTCTGGGGGTTTAGGGGGAATGGTGACAGGGTCTCGGGGGGTTGGAGGGAAAGGTGACAGGGTCTGGGGGGTTGGGTGGAAAGGTGACACAGGGTCTGGGCGTGTTGGTGGTGTTGGGGGAAAGGTGACACATGGTCTGTGGGGGTTGGTGGGAAAGGTGACAGGGTCTGGGGGGGTTGGGGGAAAGGTGACACAGGGTCTGGGGGGGTTGGGAGGAAAGGTGACAGGTTCTGGGGGGGGTTGGGGGGAAAGGTGACACGGTCTGGTGGAGGTTGGTGGGGTTGGGGAAAAGGTGACAAAGGGTCTGAGGGGGTTGGGGGGAAAGGTGACAGTGTCTGGGGGGGTTGGGGGGAAAGGTGACACAGGGTTTGGGGGGGTTGGGAGGAAAGGTGACAGGTTCTGGGGGGGTTGGGGTTGGGGGGAAAGGTGACAGTGTCTGGGGGGGTTGGGGGGAAAGGTGACAGGGTCTGGAGGGTTGGGGGAAAGGTGACACAGGGTCTGGGGGAGTTGGGGGAAAGGTGACACAGGGTCTGGGGGTTTGGTGGGAAAGGTGACACAGGGTCTGCGGGGGGTTGGGGGAAAAGGTGACAGGGTCTGGGGGAGGTTGGTGAGGTTTGGTAGAAAGGTGACAGGGTCTGGGGGGGTTGGGGGAAAGGTGACAGGGTCTGGGGGTTTGGTGGGGTTGGGGGGAAAGGTGACACAGAGTCTGGGGGGGTTGAGGGAGAGGTGACACAGGGCCTGGGAGGGGGGTTGGTGGGAAAGGTGACACAGGGTCTGCGGGGGGTTGGGGGAAAAGGTGACAGGGTCTGGGGGAGGTTGGTGAGGTTTGGTAGAAAGGTGACAGGGTCTGGGGGGGTTGGGGGAAAGGTGACAGGGTTTGGGGGTTTGGTGGGGTTGGTGGGAAAGGTGACACAGGGTCTGCGGGGGGTTGGGGGGGAAAGGTGACAGGGTCTGGGGTGGTAGGTGACAGGGTCTGGGGGGGTTGGGGGGAAAGTGACAGGGCCTGGGGGGGTTGGGGGGAAAGGTGACAGGCTCTGGGGTGGTAGGTGACAGGGTCTGGGGGGTTGGGGGGAAAGTGACAGGGCCTGGGCGGTTGGGGGAAAAGGTGACACAGGGTCTGGGGGGGTTGGGAGGAAAGGTGACACAGGGTCTGGGGGGTTGGTGGGGTTGGGGGGAAAGGTGACACAGGGTCTGAGGGGGTTGGGGGAAAGGTGACAGGGTCTGGGGGGGTTGGGGGGAAAGGTGACAGGGTCTGGGGGGGAGGTTGGGGTTGGGGGGGAAAGGTGACAGGGTCTGGGGGGTTGGTGGAAAAGGTGACAGGGTCTGGGGGGGTTGGGGGAAAAGGTGACTGGGCGGGTTGGGGGGAAAGGTGACAGGGTCTTGGGGGGCGGGGTTTGGTGAGGTTGGGGGGAAAGTGACAGGGTCTGGGGGGGTTGAGGGGAAAGGTGACAGGGTCTGGGTGGGTTGGGGAGAAAGGTGACAGGGTCTGGGGGGGTTGAGGGGAAAGGTGACAGGGTCTGGGGGGAGGTTGGTGGGGAAAGGTGACACAGGGTCTGGGGGGGTTTGGTGGGGCTGGGGGGAAAAGTGACACAGGGTCTGGGGGGTTGGGGGGGTCGAGGGGAAAGGTGACAGGGTCTGGGGGAGGTTGGTGGGGTTGGGGGGAAAGATGACATAGGGTCTGGGAGGGTTGGGGGAAAAGGTGACACAGGGTCGGGGGGGCGTTGGTGGAGTTGGGGGAAAAGGTGACAGGGTCTGGGGGGCGTTGATGGAGTTGTGGGAATGGTGACAGGGTCTGGGGGGTTGGGGGGAAAGGTGACAGGGTCTGGGGGGGTTGGGGGAAAGGTGACAGGGTCTGGGGGTTTGGTGGGGCTGGGGGGGGAAAGTGACACAGGGTCTGGGGTGGTTGGGGGGGTTGAGGGAAAAGGTGACAGGGTCTTGTGGGGCGGGGTTTGGTGAGGTTGGGGGGGAAAGTGACAGGGTCTGGGGGGTTGGGGAGAAAGGTGACAGGGTCTCGGGGGGTTGAGGGGAAAGGTGACAGGGTCTGGGGGGAGGTTGGTGGGAAAAGTTGACACAGGGTCTGGGGGGGTTTGGTGGGGCTGGGGGGAAAAGTGACAGGGTCTGAGGGGGTTGGGGGGGTCGAGGGGAAAGGTGACACAGGGTCGGGGGGGTAAGTTGACAGGGTCTGGGGGGCGGGGTTTGGTGAGGTTGGGGGGAGAAAGTGACAGGGTCTGGGGGGGTTGAGGGGAAAGGTGACAGGGTCTGGGGGAGGTTGGTGGGGTTGGGGGGAAAGATGACATAGGGTCTGGGAGGGTTGGGGGAAAAGGTGACACAGGGTCGGGGGGGCGTTGGTGAAGTTCGGAGAAAAGGTGACAGGGTCTGGGGGGCGTTGATGGAGTTGTGGGAATGGTGACAGGGTCTGGGGGGTTGGGGGGAAAGGTGACAGGGTCTGGGGGGGTTGGGGGAAAGGTGACAAGGTCTGGGGGGTTGGGGGAAAGGTGACAAGGTCTGGGGGGGTTGGTGGAACGGTGACACAGGGTCTGGGGGGTTTGGGGGGAAAGGTGACAGGGTTCGGGGGGTTGGGGGGGAAAGGCGACACAGGGTCGGGGGAGTTGGTGGGGTTGGGGGGAATGGTGACAGGGTCTTGGGGGGAAAGGTGATACAGGGTCTTGGGGGGGTTGGTGGGAATTGTGACAGGGTCTGGGGTGGGGGGGTTGGTGGGAAATTTGACACAGGGTTCAGGGGGGTTGGGGGAAAGGTGATGCAGGGTCTGAAGGGGTTGGGGGGAAAGGTGGCGGTCTGGGGGGTTGGGGGGAATGGTGACAGGGTCTGGGGAGGTTAGAGGGAAAGGTGACAGGGTCTGG
This sequence comes from Leptodactylus fuscus, assembly GCF_031893055.1. Classification (NCBI taxonomy): domain Eukaryota; kingdom Metazoa; phylum Chordata; class Amphibia; order Anura; family Leptodactylidae; genus Leptodactylus; species Leptodactylus fuscus. The sequence goes on along the minus strand of NC_134271.1, from coordinate 50,160,913 downwards.
GGGGTTGGGTGGAAAGGTGACACAGGGTCTGGGGGTGTTGGTGGTGTTGGGCAAAAGGTGACACAAGGTCTGTGGGGGTTGGTGGGAAAGGTGACAGGTTCTGGGGGGGTTGGGGGAAAGGTGACACGGTCTGGTGGAGGTTGGTGGGGTTGGGGAAAAGGTGACACAGGGTCTGAGGGGATTGGGGGGAAAGGTGACAGTGTCTGGGGGGTTGGGGGGAAAGGTGACAGGGTCTGGGGGGTTGGGGGAAAGGTGACACAGGGTCTGGGGGAGTTGGGGGAAAGGTGACACAGGATCTGGGGGGGTTGGTGGGGTTGGGGAGAAAGGTGACACAGGGTCTGGGGGGGTTGGTGGGAAAGGTGACAGGGTCTGGGGGGGAAAGGTGACAGAGTCTGGGGAGGTTGGTGGGAAAGGTGACAGAGTCTGGGGGGGTTGGTGGGAAAGGTGACAGGGTCTGTGGGGGTTGGGGGAAAGGTGACACAGGGTCTGGGGGGGTTGGGGAAAAGGTGACACAGGGTCTGGGGGAAGTTGGGGGAAAGGTGACACTGTCGAGGGGGGTTGGTGAGGTGGGAAAGGTGACAGGGTCTGGGGGGTTGGGTGGAAAGGTGACACAGGGTCTGGTGGTGTTGGTGGGATTGGGGGAAAGGTGACAGGGTCTGGGGGGTTTGGGGGAAAAGGTGACACAGGGTCTGGGGGAAGTTGGGGGAAAGGTGACACTGTCGAGGGGGGTTGGTGAGGTGGGAAAGGTGACAGGGTCTGGGGGGTTGGGGGAAAGGTGACACGGGGGTTGGGGGAAAGGTGACATGGTCTGGGGGGTTGGCGAGAAAGGTGACAGGGTCTGGGGGGGTTGGGGGAAACGGAGACAGGGACTGGGGGCAAAGGTGAAACAGGGTCTGGGGGGGTTGGGAGGAAAGGTGACAGGGTCTGGGGGGGTTTGGGGGGAAAGGTGACAGGGTCTGGGGGGTTTGGGGGAAAAGGTGACAGGGTCTGGGGGGTTGGGGGAAAGGTGACACAGGGTCTGGGGGAGTTGGGGGAAAGGTGAGACACGGTCTGGTGGAGGTTGGTGGGGTTGGGGAAAAGGTGACACAGGGTTCAGGGGGGTTGGGGGAAAGGTGATGCAGGGTCTGGGGGGGGTTGGAGGGGAAAGGTGACGCAGGGTCTGGGGGGTTGGGGGGAAAGATGACAGGGTCTGGGGGGGTTGGGGGGAAAGGTGACAGGGTCTGGGGGGTTGGGTGTAAAGGTGACACAGGGTCTGGGGGGGTTGGGGGGGAATGGTGACACAAGGTCTGGGGGGTTTGGGGGAACGAGGACAACGGGTCCGGGGGGTTAGGGGGAATGGTGACAGGGTCTGGGGGGTTGGAGGGAAAGGTGACAGGGTCTGGGGGGTTGGGTGGAAAGGTGACACAGGGTCTGGGGGTGTTGGTGGTGTTGGGGGAAAGGTGACACAAGGTCTGTGGGGGTTGGTGGGAAAGGTGACAGGGTCTGGGGGGGTTGGGGGGAATGGTGACACAAGGTCTGGGGGGTTTGGGGGAACGAGGACAACGGGTCTGGGGGGTTAGGGGGAATGGTGACAGGGTCTGGGGGGGTTGAAGGGAAAGGTGACAGGGTCTGGGGGGTTGGGTGGAAAGGTGACACAGGGTCTGGGGGTGTTGGTGGTGTTGGGGGAAAGGTGACACAAGGTCTGTGGGGGTTGGTGGGAAAGGTGACAGGGTCTGGGAGGGTTGGGGGAAAGGTGACACAGGGTCTGGGGGGGTTGGGAGGAAAGGTGACAGGTTCTGGGGGGGGTTGGGGGGAAAGGTGACACGGTCTGGTGGAGGTTGGTGGGGTTGGGGAAAAGGTGACAAAGGGTCTGAGGGGGTTGGGGGGAAAGGTGACAGTGTCTGGGGGGGTTGGGGGGAAAGGTGACAGGGTCTGGGGGGTTGGGGGAAAGGTGACACAGGGTCTGGGGGAGTTGGGGGAAAGGTGACACAGGGTCTGGGGGGTTTGGTGGGAAAGGTGACACAGGGTCTGCGGGGGGTTGGGGGAAAAGGTGACAGGGTCTGGGGAGGTTGGTGAGGTTTGGTAGAAAGGTGACAGGGTCTGGGGGGGTTGGGGGAGAGGTGACAGGGTCTGGGGGTTTGGTGGGGTTGGGGGGAAAGGTGACACAGGGTCTGGTGGGGTTGAGGGAGAGGTGACACAGGGTCTGGGAGGGGGGTTGGAGAAAAGGTAACGGTCTGGTGGGTGTTGGTGGGAAAGGTGACAGGGTGTGAGGGGGGGTTGGGGGGGAAAGTTGACAGGGTCTGGGGTGGTAGGTGACAGGGTCTGGGGGGGTTGGGGGGAAAGTGACAGGGCCTGGGGGGGTTGGGGGGAAAGGTGACACAGGGTCTGGGGGGGTTGGAGGGAAAGGTGACAGGGTCTGGGGGGGTTGGGGGAAAGGTGACACAGGGTCTGGGGGGGAGGTTGGGGTTGGGGGGGAAAGGTGACACAGGGTCTGGGGGGGAGGTTGGGGTTGGGGGGGAAAGGTGACAGGGTCTGGGGGGTTGGTGGAAAAGGTGACAGGGTCTGGGGGGGTTGGGGGAAAAGGTGACTGGGCGGGTTGGGGGGAAAGGTGACAGGGTCTGGGGGGAGGTTGGTGGGAAAAGGTGACAGGGTCTGGGGGTTTGGTGGGGCTGGGGGGGGAAAGTGACAGGGTCTGGGGTGGTTGGGGGGGTTGAGGGGAAAGGTGACAGGGTCTTGGGGGGCGGGGTTTGGTGAGGTTGGGGGGAAAAGTGACAGGGTCTGGGGGGTTGAGGGGAAAGGTGACAGGGTCTGCGGGGGTTGGGGAGAAAGGTGACAGGGTCTGGGGGGGTTGAGGGGAAAGGTGACACAGGGTCTGGGGGGGTTGGGGGAAAAGGTGACACAGGGTCTGGGGGAAGTTGGGGGAAAGGTGACACTGTCGAGGGGGGTTGGTGAGGTGGGAAAGGTGACAGGGTCTGGGGGGTTGGGTGGAAAGGTGACACAGGGTCTGGTGGTGTTGGTGGGATTGTGGGAAAGGTGACAGGGTCTGGGGGGTTTGGGGGAAAAGGTGACACAGGGTCTGGGGGAAATTGGGGGAAAGGTGACACTGTTGAGGGGGGTTGGTGAGGTGGGAAAGGTGACAGGGTCTGGGGGGTTGGGGGAAAGGTGACACGGGGGTTGGGGGAAAGGTGACATGGTCTGGGGGGTTGGGGAGAAAGGTGACAGGGTCTGGGGGGGTTGGGGGAAAAGGAGACAGGGACTGGGGGCAAAGGTGAAACAGGGTCTGGGGGGGTTGGGAGGAAAGGTGACAGGGTCTGGGGGGGTTTGGGGGGAAAGGTGACAGGGTCTGGGGGGTTTGGGGGGAAAGGTGACAGGGTCTGGGGGGGTTGGGGGAAAGGTGACACAGGGTCTGGGGGAGTTGGGGGAAAGGTGAGACACGGTCTGGTGGAGGTTGGTGGGGTTGGGGAAAAGGTGACACAGGGTTCAGGGGAGTTGGGGGAAAGGTGATGCAGGGTCTGGGGGGGTTGGGGGGAAGGTGACGCAGGGTCTGGGGGGTTGGGGGGAAAGATGACAGGGTCTGGGGGGGTTGGGGGGAAAGGTGACAGGGTCTGGGGGGTTGGGTGGAAAGGTGACACAGGGTCTGGGGGGGTTGGGGGGAATGGTGACACAAGGTCTGGGGGGTTTGGGGGAACGAGGACAACGGGTCTGGGGGGTTAGGGGGAATGGTGACAGGGTCTGGGGGGGTTGGAGGGAAAAGTGACAGGGTCTGGGGGGTTGGGTGGAAAGGTGACACAGGGTCTGGGGGTGTTGGTGGTGTTGGGGGAAAGGTGACACAAGGTCTGTGGGGGTTGGTGGGAAAGGTGACAGGGTCTGGGGGGGTTGGGGGAAAGGTGACACAGGGTCTGGGGGGGTTGGGAGGAAAGGTGATAGGTTCTGGGGGGGGCTTGGGGGGAAAGGTGACACGGTCTGGTGGAGGTTGGTGGGGTTGGGGAAAAGGTGACAAAGGGTCTGAGGGGGTTGGGGGGAAAGGTGACAGTGTCTGGGGGGGTTGGGGGGAAAGGTGACAGGGTCTGGGGGGGTTGGGGGAAAGGTGACACAGGGTCTGGGGGAGTTGGGGGAAAGGTGACACAGGGTCTGGGGGGTTTGGTGGGAAAGGTGACATAGGGTCTGCGGGGGGGTTGGGGGAAAAGGTGACAGGGTCTGGGGGAGGTTGGTGAGGTTTGGTAGAAAGGTGACAGGGTCTGGGGGGGTTGGGGGAAAGGTGACAGGGTCTGGGGGTTTGGTGGGGTTGGGGGGAAAGGTGACACAGGGTCTGGGGGGGTTGAGGGAGAGGTGACACAGGGTCTGGGAGGGGGGTTGGAGAAAAGGTAACGGTCTGGTGGGTGTTGGTGGGAAAGGTGACAGGGTGTGAGGGGGGGTTGGGGGGGGAAAGGTGACAGGGTCTGGGGTGGTAGGTGACAGGGTCTGGGGGGGTTGGGGGGAATGGTGACAGGGTCTGGGGGGTTGGGGGGAATGGTGACAAGGTCTGGGGGGTTGGTGGAACGGTGACACAGGGTCTGGGGGGGTTGGGGGGAAAGGTGACAGGGTCTGGGGGGGCGTTGGTGGAGTTGGGGGAATGATGACAGGGTCTGGGGGGGTTGGGGGAAAGGTGACAAGGTCTGGGGGGTTGGGGGAAAGGTGACAAGGTCTGGGGGGTTGGTGGAACGATGACACAGGGTCTGGGGGGGTTGGGGGGAAAGGTGACAGGGTCTGGGGGGTTGGGTGGAAAGGTGACACAGGGTCTGGGGGGGTTGGGGGAAAAGGTGACACAGGGTCTGGGGGAAGTTGGGGGAAAGGTGACACTGTCGAGGGGGGTTGGTTAGGTGGGAAAGGTGACAGGGTCTGGGGGGTTGGGGGAAAGGTGACACGGGGGTTGGGGAAAGGTGACATGGTCTGGGGGGTTGGGGAGAAAGGTGACAGGGTCTGGGGGGGTTGGGGGAAAAGGAGACAGGGACTGGGGGCAAAGGTGAAACAGGGTCTGGGGGGGTTGGGAGGAAAGGTGACAGGGTCTGGGGGGGTTTGGGGGGAAAGGTGACAGGGTCTGGGGGGGTTTGGGGGGGAAAGGTGACAGGGTCTGGGGGGGTTGGGGGAAAGGTGACACAGGGTCTGGGGGAGTTGGGGGAAAGGTGAGACACGGTCTGGTGGAGGTTGGTGGGGTTGGGGAAAAGGTGACACAGGGTTCAGGGGGGTTGGGGGAAAGGTGATGCAGGGTCTGGGGGGGTTGGGGGGGAAAGGTGACGCAGGGTCTGGGGGGTTGGGGGGAAAGATGACAGGGTCTGGGGGGGTTGGGGGGAAAGGTGACAGGGTCTGGGGGGTTGGGTGGAAAGGTGACACAGGGTCTGGGGGGGTTGGGGGGACTGGTGACACAAGGTCTGGGGGGTTTGGGGGAACGAGGACAACGGGTCTGGGGGGTTAGGGGGAATGGTGACAGGGTCTGGGGGGTTGGAGGGAAAGGTGACAGGGTCTGGGGGGTTGGGTGGAAAGGTGACACAGGGTCTGGGGGTGTTGGTGGTGTTGGGGGAAAGGTGACACAAGGTCTGTGGGGGTTGGTGGGAAAGGTGACAGGGTCTGGGGGGGTTGGGGGAAAGGTGACACAGGGTCTGGGGGGGTTGGGAGGATAGGTGACAAGTTCTGGGGGGGTTGGGGTTGGGGGGGAAAGGTGACAGGGTCTGGGGGGTTGGTGGAAAAGGTGACAGGGTCTGGGGGGGTTGGGGGAAAAGGTGACAGGGTCTGGAGGGTTGGGGGAAAGGTGACAGGGTCTGGGGGTTTAGGGGGAATGGTGACAGGGTCTGGGGGGGTTGGAGGGAAAGGTGACAGGGTCTGGGGGGTTGGGTGGAAAGGTGACACAGGGTCTGGGGGTGTTGGTGGTGTTGGGGGAAAGGTGACACATGGTCTGTGGGGGTTGGTGGGAAAGGTGACAGGGTCTGGGGGGGTTGGGGGAAAGGTGACACAGGGTCTGGGGGGGTTGGGAGGAAAGGTGACAGGTTCTGGGGGGGGTTGGGGGGAAAGGTGACACGGTCTGGTGGAGGTTGGTGGGGTTGGGGAAAAGGTGACAAAGGGTCTGAGGGGGGTTGGGGGGAAAGGTGACAGTGTCTGGGGGGGTTGGGGGGAAAGGTGACACAGGGTTTGGGGGGGTTGGGAGGAAAGGTGACAGGTTCTGGGGGGGTTGGGGTTGGGGGGAAAGGTGACAGTGTCTGGGGGGGTTGGGGGAAAGGTGACAGGGTCTGGAGGGTTGGGGGAAAGGTGACACAGGGTCTGGGGGAGTTGGGGGAAAGGTGACACAGGGTCTGGGGGTTTGGTGGGAAAGGTGACACAGGGTCTGCGGGGGGTTGGGGGAAAAGGTGACAGGGTCTGGGGGAGGTTGGTGAGGTTTGGTAGAAAGGTGACAGGGTCTGGGGGGGTTGGGGGAAAGGTGACAGGGTCTGGGGGTTTGGTGGGGTTGGGGGGAAAGGTGACACAGAGTCTGGGGGGGTTGAGGGAGAGGTGACACAGGGCCTGGGAGGGGGGTTGGTGGGAAAGGTGACACAGGGTCTGCGGGGGGTTGGGGGAAAAGGTGACAGGGTCTGGGGGAGGTTGGTGAGGTTTGGTAGAAAGGTGACAGGGTCTGGGGGGGTTGGGGGAAAGGTGACAGGGTCTGGGGGTTTGGTGGGGTTGGTGGGAAAGGTGACACAGGGTCTGCGGGGGGTTGGGGGGGAAAGGTGACAGGGTCTGGGGTGGTAGGTGACAGGGTCTGGGGGGGTTGGGGGGAAAGTGACAGGGCCTGGGGGGGTTGGGGGGAAAGGTGACAGGCTCTGGGGTGGTAGGTGACAGGGTCTGGGGGGTTGGGGGGAAAGTGACAGGGCCTGGGGGGTTGGGGGAAAAGGTGACACAGGGTCTGGGGGGGTTGGGAGGAAAGGTGACACAGGGTCTGGGGGGTTGGTGGGGTTGGGGGGAAAGGTGACACAGGGTCTGGGGGGGTTGGGGGAAAGGTGACAGGGTCTGGGGGGGTTGGGGGGAAAGGTGACAGGGTCTGGGGGGGAGGTTGGGGTTGGGGGGGAAAGGTGACAGGGTCTGGGGGGTTGGTGGAAAAGGTGACAGGGTCTGGGGGGGTTGGGGAAAAGGTGACTGGGCGGGTTGGGGGAAAAGGTGACTGGGCGGGTTGGGGGGAAAGGTGACAGGGTCTTGGGGGGCGGGGTTTGGTGAGGTTGGGGGGGAAAGTGACAGGGTCTGGGGGGGTTGAGGGGAAAGGTGACAGGGTCTGGGGGGTTGGGGAGAAAGGTGACAGGGTCTGGGGGGAGGTTGGTGGGGAAAGGTGACACAGGGTCTGGGGGGGTTTGGTGGGGCTGGGGGGAAAAGTGACACAGGGTCTGGGGGGTTGGGGGGGTCGAGGGGAAAGGTGACAGGGTCTGGGGGAGGTTGGTGGGGTTGGGGGGAAAGATGACATAGGGTCTGGGAGGGTTGGGGGAAAAGGTGACACAGGGTCGGGGGGGCGTTGGTGGAGTTGGGGGAAAAGGTGACAGGGTCTGGGGGGCGTTGATGGAGTTGTGGGAATGGTGACAGGGTCTGGGGGGTTGGGGGGAAAGGTGACAGGGTCTGGGGGGGTTGGGGGAAAGGTGACAGGGTCTGGGGGTTTGGTGGGGCTGGGGGGGGAAAGTGACACAGGGTCTGGGGTGGTTGGGGGGGTTGAGGGAAAAGGTGACAGGGTCTTGTGGGGCGGGGTTTGGTGAGGTTGGGGGGGAAAGTGACAGGGTCTGGGGGGGTTGGGGAGAAAGGTGACAGGGTCTCGGGGGGTTGAGGGGAAAGGTGACAGGGTCTGGGGGGAGGTTGGTGGGAAAAGGTGACACAGGGTCTGGGGGGGGTTTGGTGGGGCTGGGGGGAAAAGTGACAGGGTCTGGGGGGGTTGGAGGGGTCGAGGGGAAAGGTGACACAGGGTCGGGGGGGGTAAGGTGACAGGGTCTGGGGGGCGGGGTTTGGTGAGGTTGGGGGGGAGAAAGTGACAGGGTCTGGGGGGGTTGAGGGGAAAGGTGACAGGGTCTGGGGGAGGTTGGTGGGGTTGGGGGGAAAGATGACATAGGGTCTGGGAGGGTTGGGGGAAAAGGTGACACAGGGTCGGGGGGGCGTTGGTGGAGTTCGGAGAAAAGGTGACAGGGTCTGGGGGGCGTTGATGGAGTTGTGGGAATGGTGACAGGGTCTGGGGGGTTGGGGGGAAAGGTGACAGGGTCTGGGGGGGTTGGGGGAAAGGTGACAAGGTCTGGGGGGTTGGGGGAAAGGTGACAAGGTCTGGGGGGGTTGGTGGAACGGTGACACAGGGTCTGGGGGGTTTGGGGGGAAAGGTGACAGGGTTCGGGGGGTTGGGGGGGAAAGGCGACACAGGGTCGGGGGAGTTGGTGGGGTTGGGGGGAATGGTGACAGGGTCTTGGGGGGAAAGGTGATACAGGGTCTTGGGGGGGTTGGTGGGAATTGTGACAGGGTCTGGGGTGGGGGGGTTGGTGGGAAATTTGACACAGGGTTCAGGGGGGTTGGGGGAAAGGTGATGCAGGGTCTGAAGGGGTTGGGGGGGAAAGGTGACGCAGGGTCTGGGGGGTTGGGGGGAAAGGTGGCGGTCTGGGGGGTTGGGGGGAATGGTGACAGGGTCTGGGGAGGTTAGAGGGAAAGGTGACAGGGTCTGGGGGGTTGGGTGGAAAGGTGACACAGGGTCTGGGGGTGTTGGTGGTGTTGGGCAAAAGGTGACACAAGGTCTGTGGGGGTTGGTGGGAAAGGTGACAGGTTCTGGGGGGGTTGGGGGAAAGGTGACACGGTCTGGTGGAGGTTGGTGGGGTTGGGGAAAAGGTGACACAGGGTCTGAGGGGATTGGGGGGAAAGGTGACAGTGTCTGGGGGGTTGGGGGGAAAGGTGACAGGGTCTGGGGGGTTGGGGGAAAGGTGACACAGGGTCTGGGGGAGTTGGGGGAAAGGTGACACAGGGTCTGGGGGAGTTGGGGGAAAGGTGACACAGGATCTGGGGGGGTTGGTGGGGTTGGGGAGAAAGGTGACACAGGGTCTGGGGGGGTTGGTGGGAAAGGTGACAGGGTCTGGGGGGGAAAGGTGACAGAGTCTGGGGAGGTTGGTGGGAAAGGTGACAGAGTCTGGGGGGGTTGGTGGGAAAGGTGACAGGGTCTGTGGGGGTTGGGGGAAAGGTGACACAGGGTCTGGGGGGGGTTGGGGGAAAAGGTGACACAGGGTCTGGGGGAGTTGGGGGAAAGGTGACACTGTCGAGGGGGGTTGGTGAGGTGGGAAAGGTGACAGGGTCTGGGGGGTTGGGTGGAAAGGTGACACAGGGTCTGGTGGTGTTGGTGGGATTGGGGGAAAGGTGACAGGGTCTGGGGGGTTTGGGGGAAAAGGTGACACAGGGTCTGGGGGAAGTTGGGGGAAAGGTGACACTGTCGAGGGGGGTTGGTGAGGTGGGAAAGGTGACAGGGTCTGGGGGGTTGGGGGAAAGGTGACACGGGGGTTGGGGGAAAGGTGACATGGTCTGGGGGGTTGGCGAGAAAGGTGACAGGGTCTGGGGGGGTTGGGGGAAACGGAGACAGGGACTGGGGGCAAAGGTGAAACAGGGTCTGGGGGGGTTGGGAGGAAAGGTGACAGGGTCTGGGGGGGTTTTGGGGGAAAGGTGACAGGGTCTGGGGGGTTTGGGGGAAAAGGTGACAGGGTCTGGGGGGTTGGGGGAAAGGTGACACAGGGTCTGGGGGAGTTGGGGGAAAGGTGAGACACGGTCTGGTGGAGGTTGGTGGGGTTGGGGAAAAGGTGACACAGGGTTCAGGGGGGTTGGGGGAAAGGTGATGCAGGGTCTGGGGGGGTTGGAGGGGAAAGGTGACGCAGGGTCTGGGGGGTTGGGGGGAAAGATGACAGGGTCTGGGGGGGTTGGGGGGAAAGGTGACAGGGTCTGGGGGGTTGGGTGTAAAGGTGACACAGGGTCTGGGGGGGTTGGGGGGAATGGTGACACAAGGTCTGGGGGGTTTGGGGGAACGAGGACAACGGGTCTGGGGGGTTAGGGGGAATGGTGACAGGGTCTGGGGGGGTTGGAGGGAAAGGTGACAGGGTCTGGGGGGTTGGGTGGAAAGGTGACACAGGGTCTGGGGGTGTTGGTGGTGTTGGGGGAAAGGTGACACAAGGTCTGTGGGGGTTGGTGGGAAAGGTGACAGGGTCTGGGAGGGTTGGGGGAAAGGTGACACAGGGTCTGGGGGGGTTGGGAGGAAAGGTGACAGGTTCTGGGGGGGGTTGGGGGGAAAGGTGACACGGTCTGGTGGAGGTTGGTGGGGTTGGGGAAAAGGTGACAAAGGGTCTGAGGGGGTTGGGGGGAAAGGTGACAGTGTCTGGGGGGGTTGGGGGGAAAGGTGACAGGGTCTGGGGGGTTGGGGGAAAGGTGACACAGGGTCTGGGGGAGTTGGGGGAAAGGTGACACAGGGTCTGGGGGGTTTGGTGGGAAAGGTGACACAGGGTCTGCGGGGGGTTGGGGGAAAAGGTGACAGGGTCTGGGGGAGGTTGGTGAGGTTTGGTAGAAAGGTGACAGGGTCTGGGGGGGTTGGGGGAGAGGTGACAGGGTCTGGGGGTTTGGTGGGGTTGGGGGGAAAGGTGACACAGGGTCTGGGGGGGTTGAGGGAGAGGTGACACAGGGTCTGGGAGGGGGGTTGGAGAAAAGGTAACGGTCTGGTGGGTGTTGGTGGGAAAGGTGACAGGGTGTGAGGGGGGGTTGGGGGGGAAAGTTGACAGGGTCTGGGGTGGTAGGTGACAGGGTCTGGGGGGGTTGGGGGGAAAGTGACAGGGCCTGGGGGGGTTGGGGGAAAGGTGACACAGGGTCTGGGGGGGTTGGAGGGAAAGGTGACAGGGTCTGGGGGGGTTGGGGGAAAGGTGACACAGGGTCTGGGGGGGAGGTTGGGGTTGGGGGGGGAAAGGTGACACAGGGTCTGGGGGGGAGGTTGGGGTTGGGGGGGAAAGGTGACAGGGTCTGGGGGGTTGGTGGAAAAGGTGACAGGGTCTGGGGGGGTTGGGGGAAAAGGTGACTGGGCGGGTTGGGGGGAAAGGTGACAGGGTCTGGGGGGAGGTTGGTGGGAAAAGGTGACAGGGTCTGGGGGTTTGGTGGGGCTGGGGGGGGAAAGTGACAGGGTCTGGGGTGGTTGGGGGGGTTGAGGGGAAAGGTGACAGGGTCTTGGGGGGCGGGGTTTGGTGAGGTTGGGGGGAAAAGTGACAGGGTCTGGGGGGGTTGAGGGGAAAGGTGACAGGGTCTGCGGGGGTTGGGGAGAAAGGTGACAGGGTCTGGGGGGGTTGAGGGGAAAGGTGACACAGGGTCTGGGGGGGTTGGGGGAAAAGGTGACACAGGGTCTGGGGGAAGTTGGGGGAAAGGTGACACTGTCGAGGGGGGTTGGTGAGGTGGGAAAGGTGACAGGGTCTGGGGGGTTGGGTGGAAAGGTGACACAGGGTCTGGTGGTGTTGGTGGGATTGGGGGAAAGGTGACAGGGTCTGGGGGGTTTGGGGGAAAAGGTGACACAGGGTCTGGGGGAAATTGGGGGAAAGGTGACACTGTTGAGGGGGGTTGGTGAGGTGGGAAAGGTGACAGGGTCTGGGGGGTTGGGGGAAAGGTGACACGGGGGTTGGGGGAAAGGTGACATGGTCTGGGGGGTTGGGGAGAAAGGTGACAGGGTCTGGGGGGGTTGGGGGAAAAGGAGACAGGGACTGGGGGCAAAGGTGAAACAGGGTCTGGGGGGGTTGGGAGGAAAGGTGACAGGGTCTGGGGGGGTTTGGGGGGAAAGGTGACAGGGTCTGGGGGGTTTGGGGGGAAAGGTGACAGGGTCTGGGGGGGTTGGGGGAAAGGTGACACAGGGTCTGGGGGAGTTGGGGGAAAGGTGAGACACGGTCTGGTGGAGGTTGGTGGGGTTGGGGAAAAGGTGACACAGGGTTCAGGGGAGTTGGGGGAAAGGTGATGCAGGGTCTGGGGGGGTTGGGGGGAAGGTGACGCAGGGTCTGGGGGGTTGGGGGGAAAGATGACAGGGTCTGGGGGGGTTGGGGGGAAAGGTGACAGGGTCTGGGGGGTTGGGTGGAAAGGTGACACAGGGTCTGGGGGGGTTGGGGGGAATGGTGACACAAGGTCTGGGGGGTTTGGGGGAACGAGGACAACGGGTCTGGGGGGTTAGGGGGAATGGTGACAGGGTCTGGGGGGGTTGGAGGGAAAAGTGACAGGGTCTGGGGGGTTGGGTGGAAAGGTGACACAGGGTCTGGGGGTGTTGGTGGTGTTGGGGGAAAGGTGACACAAGGTCTGTGGGGGTTGGTGGGAAAGGTGACAGGGTCTGGGGGGGTTGGGGGAAAGGTGACACAGGGTCTGGGGGGGTTGGGAGGAAAGGTGACAGGTTCTGGGGGGGGCTTGGGGGGAAAGGTGACACGGTCTGGTGGAGGTTGGTGGGGTTGGGGAAAAGGTGACAAAGGGTCTGAGGGGGTTGGGGGGAAAGGTGACAGTGTCTGGGGGGGGTTGGGGGGAAAGGTGACAGGGTCTGGGGGGTTGGGGGAAAGGTGACACAGGGTCTGGGGGAGTTGGGGGAAAGGTGACACAGGGTCTGGGGGGTTTGGTGGGAAAGGTGACATAGGGTCTGCGGGGGGTTGGGGGAAAAGGTGACAGGGTCTGGGGGAGGTTGGTGAGGTTTGGTAGAAAGGTGACAGGGTCTGGGGGGGTTGGGGGAAAGGTGACAGGGTCTGGGGGTTTGGTGGGGTTGGGGGGAAAGGTGACACAGGGTCTGGGGGGGTTGAGGGAGAGGTGACACAGGGTCTGGGAGGGGGGTTGGAGAAAAGGTAACGGTCTGGTGGGTGTTGGTGGGAAAGGTGACAGGGTGTGAGGGGGGGTTGGGGGGGAAAGGTGACAGGGTCTGGGGTGGTAGGTGACAGGGTCTGGGGGGGTTGGGGGGAAAGTGACAGGGCCTGGGGGGGTTGGGGGGAAAGGTGACACAGGGTCTGGGGTGGTAGGTGACAGGGTCTGGGGGGTTGGGGGAAAAGGTGACAGGGTCTGGGGGGGTTGGAGGGAAAGGTGACAGGGTCTGGGGGGGTTGGGGGGAAAGGTGACACAGGGTCTGGGGGGTTGGTGGGGTTCGGGGGAAAGGTGACACAGGGTCTGGGGGGGTTGGGGGAAAGGTGACAGGGTCTGGGGGGGAGGTTGGGGTTGGGGGGGAAAGGTGACAGGGTCTGGGGGGGTTGGGGGAAAACGTGACTGGGCGGGTTGGGGGGAAAGGTGACAGGGTCTGGGGGGAGGTTGGTGGGAAAAGGTGACAGGGTCTGGGGGTTTGGTGGGGCTGGGGGGGAAAAGTGACACAGGGTCTGGGGTGGTTGAGGGGAAAGGTGACAGGGTCTTGGGGGGCGGGGTTTGGTGAGGTTGGGGGAAAAGGTGACTGGGCGGGTTGGGGGGAAAGGTGACAGGTCTGGGGTGGTTGAGGGGAAAGGTGACAGGGTCTTGGGGGGCGGGGTCTGGGGGGGTTGGGGGAAAAGGTGACTGGGCGGGTTGGGGGGAAAGGTGACAGGGTCTGGGGGGAGGTTGGTGGGAAAAGGTGACAGGGTCTGGGGGTTTGGTGGGGCTGGGGGGGAAAAGTGACACAGGGTCTGGGGGGGTTGGGGGAAAAGGTGACTGGGCGGGTTGGGGGGAAAGGTGACAGGGTCTGGGGGGAGGTTGGTGGGAAAAGGTGACAGGGTCTGGGGGTTTGGTGGGGCTGGGGGGGAAAAGTGACACAGGGTCTGGGGGGGTTGAGGGGAAAGGTGACAGGGTCTGGGGGGGTTGGGGAGAAAGGTGACAGGGTCTGGGGGGGTTGAGGGGAAAGGTGACAGGGTCTGGGGGGAGGTTGGTGGGGAAAGGTGACACAGGGTCTGGGGGGGTTTGGTGGGGCTGGGGGGAAAAGTGACACAGGGTCTGGGGGGGTTGGGGGGGTCGAGGGGAAAGGTGACAGGGTCTGGGGGAGGTTGGTGGGGTTGGGGGGAAAGATGACATAGGGTCTGGGAGGGTTGGGGGAAAAGGTGACACAGGGTCGGGGGGGCGTTGGTGGAGTTGGGGGAAAAGGTGACAGGGTCTGGGGGGCGTTGATGGAGTTGTGGGAATGGTGACAGGGTCTGGGGGGTTGGGGGGAAAGGTGACAGGGTCTGGGGGGGTTGGGGGAAAGGTGACAAGGTCTGGGGGGTTGGGGGAAAGGTGACAAGGTCTGGGGGGGTTGGTGGAACGGTGACACAGGGTCTGGGGGGTTTGGGGGGAAAGGTGACAGGGTTCGGGGGGTTGGGGGGGGGAAAGGCGACACAGGGTCGGGGGAGTTGGTGGGGTTGGGGGGAATGGTGACAGGGTCTTGGGGGGAAAGGTGATACAGGGTCTTGGGGGGGTTGGTGGGAATTGTGACAGGGTCTGGGGTGGGGGGGTTGGTGGGAAAGGTGACACAGGGTTCAGGGGGGTTGGGGGAAAGGTGATGCAGGGTCTGAAGGGGTTGGGGGGGAAAGGTGACGCAGGGTCTGGGGGGTTGGGGGGAAAGGTGGCGGTCTGGGGGGTTGGGGGGAATGGTGACAAGGTCTGGGGGAACGAGGACACAGGGTCTGGGGGGTTAGGGGGAATGGTGACAGGGTCTGGGGAGGTTGGAGGGAAAGGTGACAGGGTCTGGGGGGTTGGGGAAAAGGTGACACAGGGTCTGAGGGGATTGGGGGGAAAGGTGACAGTGTCTGGGGGGGTTGGGGGGAAAGGTGACAGGGTCTGGGGGGTTGGGGGAAAGGTGACACAGGGTCTGGGGGAGTTGGGGGAAAGGTGACACAGGGTCTGGGGGAGTTGGGGGAAAGGTGACACAGGGTCTGGGGGGGTTGGTGGGGTTGGGGAGAAAGGTGAGAGAGTCTGGGGAGGTTGGTGGGAAAGGTGACAGAGTCTGGGGGGGTTGGTGGGAAAGGTGACACAGGGTCTGTGGGGGTTGGGGGAAAGGTGACACAGGGTCTGGGGGGGTTGGGGGAAATGGTGACACAGGGTCTGGGGGAAGTTGGGGGAAAGGTGACACTGTCGAGGGGGGTTGGTGAGGTGGGAAAGGTGACAGGGTCTGGGGGGTTGGGTGGAAAGGTGACACAGGGTCTGGTGGTGTTGGTGGGATTGGGGGAAAGGTGACAGGGTCTGGGGGGTTTGGGGGAAAAGGTGACAGGGTCTGGGGGAAGTTGGGGGAAAGGTGACACTGTCGAGGGGGGTTGTTGAGGTGGGAAAGGTGACAGGGTCTGGGGGGTTGGGGGAAAGGTGACACGGGGGTTGGGGGAAAGGTGACATGGTCTGGGGGGTTGGGGAGAAAGGTGACAGGGTCTGGGGGGGTTGGGGGAAAAGGAGACAGGGACTGGGGGCAAAGGTGAAACAGGGTCTGGGGGGTTGGGAGGAAAGGTGACAGGGTCTGGGGGGTTTGGGGGGAAAGGTGACAGGGTCTGGGGGGTTTGGGGGGAAAGGTGACACAGGGTCTGGGGGAGTTGGGGGAAAGGTGAGACACGGTCTGGTGGAGGTTGGTGGGGTTGGGGAAAAGGTGACACAGGGTTCAGGGGGGTTGGGGGAAAGGTGATGCAGGGTCTGGGGGGGTTGGGAGGAAAGGTGACAGGGTCTGGGGGGGGTTTGGGGGGAAAGGTGACAGGGTCTGGGGGGTTTGGGGGGAAAGGTGACAGGGTCTGGGGGGGTTGGGGGAAAGGTGACACAGGGTCTGGGGGAGTTGGGGGAAAGGTGAGACACGGTCTGGTGGAGGTTGGTGGGGTTGGGGAAAAGGTGACACAGGGTTCAGGGGGGTTGGGGGAAAGGTGATGCAGGGTCTGGGGGGGTTGGGGGGAAAGATGACAGGGTCTGGGGGGGTTGGGGGGAAAGGTGACAGGGTCTGGGGGGTTGGGTGGAAAGGTGACACAGGGTCTGAGGGGGTTGGGGGGAATGGTGACACAAGGTCTGGGGGCTTTGGGGGAACAAGGACAACGGGTCTGGGGGGTTAGGGGGAATGGTGACAGGGTCTGGGGGGTTGGAGGGAAAGGTGACAGGGTCTGGGGGGTTGGGTGGAAAGGTGACACAGGGTCTGGGGGTGTTGGTGGTGTTGGGGGAAAGGTGACACAAGGTCTGTGGGGGTTGGTGGGAAAGGTGACAGGGTGTGGGGGGGTTGGGGGAAAGGTGACACAGGGTCTGGGGGGGTTGGGAGGAAAGGTGACAGGTTCTGGGGGGGGTTGGGGGAAAGGTGACACGGTCTGGTGGAGGTTGGTGGGGTTGGGGAAAAGGTGACAAAGGGTCTGAGGGGGTTGGGGGGAAAGGTGACAGTGTCTGGGGGGGTTGGGGGGAAAGGTGACAGGGTCTGGGGGGTTGGTGGAAAAGGTGACAGGGTCTGGGGGGGTTGGGGGAAAAGGTAACTGGGCGGGTTGGGGGGAAAGGTGACAGGGTCTGGGGGGAGGTTGGTGGGAAAAGGTGACAGGGTCTGGGGGTTTGGTGGGGCTGGGGGGGAAAGTGACACAGGGTCTGGGGTGGTTGGGGGGGTTGAGGGGAAAGGTGACAGGGTCTTGGGGGGCGGGGTTTGGTGAGGTTGGGGGGGAAAGTGACAGGGTCTGGGGGGGTTGAGGGGAAAGGTGACAGGGTCTGGGGGGGTTGGGGAGAAAGGTGACAGGGTCTGGGGGGGTTGAGGGGAAAGGTGACAGGGTCTGGGGGGAGGTTGGTGGGGAAAGGTGACACAGGGTCTGGGGGGGTTTGGTGGGGCTGGGGGGAAAAGTGACACAGGGTCTGGGGTGGTTGGGGGGGTCGAGGGGAAAGGTGACAGGGTCGGGGGGGTAAGGTGACAGGGTCTGGGGGGCGGGGTTTGGTGAGGTTGGGGGGAGAAAGTGACAGGGTCTGGGGGGGTTGAGGGGAAAGGTGACAGGGTCTGGGGGAGGTTGGTGGGGTTGGGGGGAAAGATGACATAGGGTCTGGGAGGGTTGGGGGAAAAGGTGACACAGGGTCGGGGGGGCGTTGGTGGAGTTGGGGGAAAAGGTGACAGGGTCTGGGGGGCATTGATGGAGTTGTGGGAATGGTGACAGGGTCTGGGGGGTTGGGGGGAAAGGTGACAGGGTCTGGGGGGGTTGGGGGAAAGGTGACAAGGTCTGGGGGGGTTGGTGGAACGGTGACACAGGGTCTGGGGGGTTTGGGGGGAAAGGTGACAGGGTTCGGGGAGTTGGGGGGGGAAAGGCGACACAGGGTCGGGGGAGTTGGTGGGGTTGGGGGGAATGGTGACAGGGTCTTGAGGGGAAAGGTGATACAGGGTCTTGGGGGGGTTGGTGGGAATTGTGACAGGGTCTGGGGTGGGGGGGTTGGTGGGAAAGGTGACACAGGGTTCAGGGGGGTTGGGGGAGGAAAGGTGATTTAGGGTCTGAAGGGGTTGGGGGGAAAGGTGACGCAGGGTCTGGGGGGTTGGGGGGAAAGGTGGCGGTCTGGGGGAACGAGGACACAGGGTCTGGGGGGTTAGGGGGAATGGTGACAGGGTCTAGGGAGGTTGGAGGGAAAGGTGACAGGGTCTGGGGGGTTGGGTGGAAAGGTGACACAGGGTCTGGGGGTGTTGGTGGTGTTGGGCAAAAGGTGACACAAGGTCTGTGGGGGTTGGTGGGAAAGGTGACAGGTTCTGGGGGGGGTTGGGGGAAAGGTGACACGGTGTGGTGGAGGTTGGTGGGGTTGGGGAAAAGGTGACACAGGGTCTGAGGGGATTGGGGGGAAAGGTGACAGTGTCTGGGGGGGTTGGGGGGAAAGGTGACAGGGTCTGGGGGGTTGGGGGAAAGGTGACACGGTCTGGGGGAGTTGGGGGAAAGGTGACACAGGGTCTGGGGTGGTTGGGGAGAAAGGTGACACAGGGTCTGGGGGGGTTGGTGGGAAAGGTGACAGGGTCTGGGGGGGTTGGGGGGAAAGGTGACAGTGTCTGGGGGGGTTGGGGGGAAAGGTGACAGGGTCTGGGGGGTTGGGGGAAAGGTGACACAGGGTCTGGGGGAGTTGGGGGAAAGGTGACACAGGGTCTGGGGGGTTTGGTGGGAAAGGTGACACAGGGTCTGCGGGGGGTTGGGGGAAAAGGTGACAGGGTCTGGGGGAGGTTGGTGAGGTTTGGTAGAAAGGTGACAGGGTCTGGGGGGGTTGGGGGAGAGGTGACAGGGTCTGGGGGTTTGGGGGGAAAGGTGACACAGGGTCTGGGGGGGTTGAGGGAGAGGTGACACAGGGTCTGGGAGGGGGGTTGGAGAAAAGGTAACGGTCTGGTGGGTGTTGGTGGGAAAGGTGACAGGGTGTGAGGGGGGGTTGGGGGGGAAAGGTGACAGGGTCTCGGGTGGTAGGTGACAGGGTATGGGGGGGTTGGGGGGAAAGTGACAGGGCCTGCGGGGGTTGGGGGGAAAAGTGACACAGGGTCTGGGGGGGTTGGAGGGAAAGGTGACAGGGTCTGGGGGGGTTGGGGGAAAGGTGACACAGGGTCTGGGGGGGAGGTTGGGGTTGGGGGGGAAAGGTGACAGGGTCTGGGGGGTTGGTGGAAAAGGTGACAGGGTCTGGGGGGGTCGGGGGAAAAGGTGACTGGGCGGGTTGGGGGGAAAGGTGACAGGGTCTGGGGGGAGGTTGGTGGGAAAAGGTGACAGGGTCTGGGGGTTTGGTGGGGCTGGGGGGGGAAAGTGACAGGGTCTGGGGTGGTTGGGGGGGTTGAGGGGAAAGGTGACAGGGTCTTGGGGGGCGGGGTTTGGTGAGGTTGGGGGGGAAAGTGACAGGGTCTGGGGGGGTTGAGGGGAAAGGTGACAGGGTCTGCGGGGGTTGGGGAGAAAGGTGACAGGGTCTGGGGGGGTTGAGGGGAAAGGTGACACAGGGTCTGGGGGGGTTGGGGGGAAAAGGTGACACAGGGTCTGGGGGAAGTTGGGGGAAAGGTGACACTGTCGAGGGGGGTTGGTGAGGTGGGAAAGGTGACAGGGTCTGGGGGGTTGGGTGGAAAGGTGACAGGGTCTGGTGGTGTTGGTGGGATTGGGGGAAAGGTGACAGGGTCTGGGGGTTTGGGGGAAAAGGTGACACAGGGTCTGGGGGAAATTGGGGGAAAGGTGACACTGTCGAGGGGGGTTGGTGAGGTGGGAAAGGTGACAGGGTCTGGGGGGTTGGGGGAAAGGTGACACGGGGGTTGGGGGAAAGGTGACATGGTCTGGGGGGTTGGGGAGAAAGGTGACAGGGTCTGGGGGGGTTGGGGGAAAAGGAGACAGGGACTGGGGGCAAAGGTGAAACAGGGTCTGGGGGGGTTGGGAGGAAAGGTGACAGGGTCTGGGGGGGTTTGGGGGGAAAGGTGACAGGGTCTGGGGGGTTTGGGGGGAAAGGTGACAGGGTCTGGGGGGGTTGGGGGAAAGGTGACACAGGGTCTGGGGGAGTTGGGGGAAAGGTTACACAGGGTCTGGGGGAGTTGGGGGAAAGGTGAGACACGGTCTGGTGGAGGTTGGTGGGGTTGGGGAAAAGGTGACACAGGGTTCAGGGGAGTTGGGGGAAAGGTGATGCAGGGTCTGGGGGGGTTGGGGGGAAGGTGACGCAGGGTCTGGGGGGTTGGGGGGAAAGATGACAGGGTCTGGGGGGGTTGGGGGGAAAGGTGACAGGGTCTGGGGGGTTGGGTGGAAAGGTGACACAGGGTCTGGGGGGGTTGGGGGGAATGGTGACACAAGGTCTGGGGGGTTTGGGGGAACGAGGACAACGGGTCTGGGGGGTTAGGGGGAATGGTGACAGGGTCTGGGGGGGTTGGAGGGAAAAGTGACAGGGTCTGGGGGGTTGGGTGGAAAGGTGACACAGGGTCTGGGGGTGTTGGTGGTGTTGGGGGAAAGGTGACACAAGGTCTGTGGGGGTTGGTGGGAAAGGTGACACAGGGTCTGGGGGGGTTGGGAGGAAAGGTGACAGGTTCTGGGGGGGGGCTTGGGGGGAAAGGTGACACGGTCTGGTGGAGGTTGGTGGGGTTGGGGAAAAGGTGACAAAGGGTCTGAGGGGGTTGGGGGGAAAGGTGACAGTGTCTGGGGGGGTTGGGGGGAAAGGTGACAGGGTCTGGGGGGTTGGGGGAAAGGTGACACAGGGTCTGGGGGAGTTGGGGGAAAGGTGACACAGGGTCTGGGGGGTTTGGTGGGAAAGGTGACATAGGGTCTGCGGGGGGTTGGGGGAAAAGGTGACAGGGTCTGGGGGAGGTTGGTGAGGTTTGGTAGAAAGGTGACAGGGTCTGGGGGGGTTGGGGGAAAGGTGACAGGGTCTGGGGGTTTGGTGGGGTTGGGGGGAAAGGTGACACAGGGTCTGGGGGGGTTGAGGGAGAGGTGACACAGGGTCTGGGAGGGGGGTTGGAGAAAAGGTAACGGTCTGGTGGGTGTTGGTGGGAAAGGTGACAGGGTGTGAGGGGGGGTTGGGGGGGAAAGGTGACAGGGTCTGGGGTGGTAGGTGACAGGGTCTGGGGGGGTTGGGGGGAAAGTGACAGGGCCTGGGGGGGTTGGGGGGAAAGGTGACACAGGGTCTGGGGTGGTAGGTGACAGGGTCTGGGGGGGTTGGGGGAAAAGGTGACAGGGTCTGGGGGGGTTGGAGGGAAAGGTGACAGGGTCTGGGGGGGTTGGGGGGAAAGGTGACACAGGGTCTGGGGGGTTGGTGGGGTTGGGGGGAAAGGTGACACAGGGTCTGGGGGGGTTGGGGGAAAGGTGACAGGGTCTGGGGGGGAGGTTGGGGTTGGGGGGGAAAGGTGACAGGGTCTGGGGGGGTTGGGGGAAAAGGTGACTGGGCGGGTTGGGGGGAAAGGTGACAGGGTCTGGGGGTTTGGTGGGGCTGGGGGGGAAAAGTGACACAGGGTCTGGGGTGGTTGAGGGGAAAGGTGACAGGGTCTTGGGGGGCGGGGTTTGGTGAGGTTGGAGGGGAAAGTGACAGGGTCTGGGGGGGTTGATGGGAAAGGTGACAGGGTCTGGGGGGGTTGGGGAGAAAGGTGACAGGGTCTGGGGGGGTTGAGGGGAAAGGTGACAGGGTCTGGGGGGAGGTTGGTGGGGAAAGGTGACAGGGTCTGGGGGGGTTTGGTGGGGCTGGGGGGAAAAGTGACACAGGGTCTGGGGGGTCTGGGGGAGGTCGAGGGGAAAGGTGACAGGGTCTGGGGGAGGTTGGTGGGGTTGGGGGGAAAGATGACATAGGGTCTGGGAGGGTTGGGGGAAAAGGTGACACAGGGTCGGGGGGGCGTTGGTGGAGTTGGGGGAAAAGGTGACAGGGTCTGGGGGGCGTTGATGGAGTTGTGGGAATGGTGACAGGGTCTGGGGGGTTGGGGGGAAAGGTGACAGGGTCTGGGGGGGTTGGGGGAAAGGTGACAAGGTCTGGGGGGTTGGGGGAAAGGTGACAAGGTCTGGGGGGGTTGGTGGAACGGTGACACAGGGTCTGGGGGGTTTGGGGGGAAAGGTGACAGGGTTCGGGGGGTTGGGGGGGGAAAGGCGACACAGGGTCGGGGGAGTTGGTGGGGTTGGGGGGAATGGTGACAGGGTCTTGGGGGGAAAGGTGATACAGGGTCTTGGGGGGGTTGGTGGGAATTGTGACAGGGTCTGGGGTGGGGGGGTTGGTGGGAAAGGTGACACAGGGTTCAGGGGGGTTGGAGGAAAGGTGATGCAGGGTCTGAAGGGGTTGGGGGGGAAAGGTGACGCAGGGTCTGGGGGGTTGGGGGGAAAGGTGGCGGTCTGGGGGGTTGGGGGGAATGGTGACAAGGTCTGGGGGAACGAGGACACAGGGTCTGGGGGGTTAGGGGGAATGGTGACAGGGTCTGGGGAGGTTGGAGGGAAAGGTGACAGGGTCTGGGGGGTTGGGGAAAAGGTGACACAGGGTCTGAGGGGATTGGGGGGAAAGGTGACAGTGTCTGGGGGGGTTGGGGGGAAAGGTGACAGGGTCTGGGGGGTTGGGGGAAAGGTGACACAGGGTCTGGGGGAGTTGGGGGAAAGGTGACACAGGGTCTGGGGGAGTTGGGGGAAAGGTGACACAGGGTCTGGGGGGGTTGGTGGGGTTGGGGAGAAAGGTGAGAGAGTCTGGGGAGGTTGGTGGGAAAGGTGACAGAGTCTGGGGGGGTTGGTGGGAAAGGTGACACAGGGTCTGTGGGGGTTGGGGGAAAGGTGACACAGGGTCTGGGGGGGTTGGGGGAAAAGGTGACACGGTCTGGGGGAAGTTGGGGGAAAGGTGACACTGTCGAGGGGGGTTGGTGAGGTGGGAAAGGTGACAGGGTCTGGGGGGTTGGGTGGAAAGGTGACACAGGGTCTGGTGGTGTTGGTGGGATTGGGGGAAAGGTGACAGGGTCTGGGGGGTTTGGGGGAAAAGGTGACAGGGTCTGGGGGAAGTTGGGGGAAAGGTGACACTGTCGAGGGGGGTTGTTGAGGTGGGAAAGGTGACAGGGTCTGGGGGGTTGGGGGAAAGGTGACACGGGGGTTGGGGGAAAGGTGACATGGTCTGGGGGGTTGGGGAGAAAGGTGACAGGGTCTGGGGGGGTTGGGGGAAAAGGAGACAGGGACTGGGGGCAAAGGTGAAACAGGGTCTGGGGGGTTGGGAGGAAAGGTGACAGGGTCTGGGGGGGTTTGGGGGGAAAGGTGACAGGGTCTGGGGGGTTTGGGGGGAAAGGTGACACAGGGTCTGGGGGAGTTGGGGGAAAGGTGAGACACGGTCTGGTGGAGGTTGGTGGGGTTGGGGAAAAGGTGACACAGGGTTCAGGTGGGTTGGGGGAAAGGTGATGCAGGGTCTGGGGGGGTTGGGAGGAAAGGTGACAGGGTCTGGGGGGGTTTGGGGGGAAAGGTGACAGGGTCTGGGGGGTTTGGGGGGAAAGGTGACAGGGTCTGGGGGGGTTGGGGGAAAGGTGACACAGGGTCTGGGGGAGTTGGGGGAAAGGTGAGACACGGTCTGGTGGAGGTTGGTGGGGTTGGGGAAAAGGTGACACAGGGTTCAGGGGGGTTGGGGGAAAGGTGATGCAGGGTCTGGGGGGGGTTGGGGGGAAAGATGACAGGGTCTGGGGGGGTTGGGGGTAAAGGTGACAGGGTCTGGGGGGTTGGGTGGAAAGGTGACACAGGGTCTGAGGGGGTTGGGGGGAATGGTGACAAGGTCTGGGGGCTTTGGGGGAACAAGGACAACGGGTCTGGGGGGTTAGGGGGAATGGTGACAGGGTCTGGGGGGTTGGAGGGAAAGGTGACAGGGTCTGGGGGGTTGGGTGGAAAGGTGACACAGGGTCTGGGGGTGTTGGTGGTGTTGGGGGAAAGGTGACACAAGGTCTGTGGGGGTTGGTGGGAAAGGTGACAGGGTGTGGGGGGGTTGGGGGAAAGGTGACACAGGGTCTGGGGGGGTTGGGAGGAAAGGTGACAGGTTCTGGGGGGGTTGGGGGAAAGGTGACACGGTCTGGTGGAGGTTGGTGGGGTTGGGGAAAAGGTGACAAAGGGTCTGAGGGGGTTGGGAGGAAAGGTGACAGTGTCTGGGGGGGTTGGGGGGAAAGGTGACAGGGTCTGGGGGGTTGGTGGAAAAGGTGACAGGGTCTGGGGGGGTTGGGGGAAAAGGTAACTGGGCGGGTTGGGGGGAAAGGTGACAGGGTCTGGGGGGAGGTTGGTGGGAAAAGGTGACAGGGTCTGGGGGTTTGGTGGGGCTGGGGGGGAAAGTGACACAGGGTCTGGGGTGGTTGGGGGGGTTGAGGGGAAAGTTGACAGGGTCTTGGGGGGCGGGGTTTGGTGAGGTTGGGGGGGAAAGTGACAGGGTCTGGGGGGGTTGAGGGGAAAGGTGACAGGGTCTGGGGGGGTTGGGGAGAAAGGTGACAGGGTCTGGGGGGGTTGAGGGGAAAGGTGACAGGGTCTGGGGGGAGGTTGGTGGGGAAAGGTGACACAGGGTCTGGGGGGGTTTGGTGGGGCTGGGGGGAAAAGTGACAGGGTCTGGGGTGGTTGGGGGGGTCGAGGGGAAAGGTGACAGGGTCGGGGGGGTAAGGTGACAGGGTCTGGGGGGCGGGGTTTGGTGAGGTTGGGGGGAGAAAGTGACAGGGTCTGGGGGGGTTGAGGGGAAAGGTGACAGGGTCTGGGGGAGGTTGGTGGGGTTGGGGGGAAAGATGACATAGGGTCTGGGAGGGTTGGGGGAAAAGGTGACACAGGGTCGGGGGGGCGTTGGTGGAGTTGGGGGAAAAGGTGACAGGGTCTGGGGGGCATTGATGGAGTTGTGGGAATGGTGACAGGGTCTGGGGGGTTGGGGGGAAAGGTGACAGGGTCTGGGGGGGTTGGGGGAAAGGTGACAAGGTCTAGGGGGGTTGGTGGAACGGTGACA
The DNA here is from genome assembly GCF_031893055.1 of Leptodactylus fuscus. Taxonomy (NCBI): domain Eukaryota; kingdom Metazoa; phylum Chordata; class Amphibia; order Anura; family Leptodactylidae; genus Leptodactylus; species Leptodactylus fuscus. The sequence goes on along the minus strand of NC_134271.1, from coordinate 50,136,661 downwards.
CAGGGTCTGGGGGGTTTGGGGGGAAAGGTGACAGGGTTCGGGGAGTTGGGGGGGGAAAGGCGACACAGGGTCGGGGGAGTTGGTGGGGTTGGGGGGAATGGTGACAGGGTCTTGAGGGGAAAGGTGATACAGGGTCTTGGGGGGGTTGGTGGGAATTGTGACAGGGTCTGGGGTGGGGGGGGTTGGTGGGAAAGGTGACACAGGGTTCAGGGGGGTTGGGGGAAAGGTGATGCAGGGTCTGAAGGGGTTGGGGGGAAAGGTGACGCAGGGTCTGGGGGGTTGGGGGGAAAGGTGGCGGTCTGGGGGAACGAGGACACAGGGTCTAGGGGGTTAGGGGGAATGGTGACAGGGTCTGGGGAGGTTGGAGGGAAAGGTGACAGGGTCTGGGGGGTTGGGTGGAAAGGTGACACAGGGTCTGGGGGTGTTGGTGGTGTTGGGCAAAAGGTGACACAAGGTCTGTGGGGGTTGGTGGGAAAGGTGACAGGTTCTGGGGGGGGTTGGGGGAAAGGTGACACGGTCTGGTGGAGGTTGGTGGGGTTGGGGAAAAGGTGACACAGGGTCTGAGGGGATTGGGGGGAAAGGTGACAGTGTCTGGGGGGGTTGGGGTGAAAGGTGACAGGGTCTGGGGGGTTGGGGGAAAGGTGACACGGTCTGGGGGAGTTGGGGGAAAGGTGACACAGGGTCTGGGGTGGTTGGGGAGAAAGGTGACACAGGGTCTGGGGGGGTTGGTGGGAAAGGTGACAGGGTCTGGGGGGGAAAGGTGACAGAGTCTGGGGAGGTTGGTGGGAAAGGTGACAGAGTCTGGGGGGGTTGGTGGGAAAGGTGACACAGGGTCTGGGGGGGTTGGGGGAAAGGTGACAGGGTCTGGGGGGGAGGTTGGTGGGGAAAGGTGACAGGGTCTGGGGGGTTAGTGGAAAAGGTGACACAGGGTCTGGGGGGGTTGGGGGAAAAGGCGACTGGGCGGGTTGGGGGTAAAGGTGACAGGGTCTGGGGGGGGTTGGGGGAAAGGTGACACGGTCTGGGGGAGGTTGGTGGGGAAAGGTGACAGGGTCTGAGGGGTTGGGGGAAAAGTGACACAGGGTCTGGGGGGGTTGAGGGGAAAGGTGACAGGGTCTGGGGGGGGAAAGGTGACAGGGTCTGGGGGAGGTTGGGGGGAAAGGTGACGGTCTGGGGGGGTGGGGAGAAAGGTGACAGGGTTTAGAGGGAGGTTGGTGGGGAAAGGTGACAGGGTCTGGGGAGGTTTGGTGGGGCTGGGGGGGGAAGTGACAGGGTCTGGGGGGGTTGAGGGGAAAGGTGACACAGGGTCGGGGGGTAAGGTGACAGGGTCTGGGGGGCGGGGTTTGGTGAGGTTGGGGGGAGAAAGTGACAGGGTCTGGGGGGTTGAGGGGAAAGGTGACAGGGTCTGGGGGAGGTTGGTGGGGTTGGGGGGAAAGATGACATAGGGTCTGGGGGGGTTGGGGGAAAAGGTGACACAGGGTCTGGGGGGGCGTTGGTGGAGTTGGGGGAAAGGTGACAAGGTCTGGGGGGGTTGGTGGAACAATCGAAAAGGGGATTCATCAGAGAAAATGACTTTACCCCAGTCCTCAGCAGTCCACTTCCCTGTACCTTTTGCAGAATATCAGTCTGTCCCTGATGTTTTTTCTGGAGAAGTGGCTTCTTCGCTGCCCTCCTTGGGACCAGGCCTTGCTCCAAGAGTCTCCGCCTCACAGTGCGTGAAGATGCACTCACACCTGCCTGCTGCCATTCCTGAGCAAGCTCTGCACTTCTGGTAGCCCGATCCCGCAGCTGAAACACTTTTAAGAGAGGTCCTGGCACTTGCTGGTCTTTCTTGGGCGCCCTGGAGCCTTTTTGCCAACAATGGACCCTCTCTCCTTGAAGTTCTTGACGATGCGATAGATTGTTGACTGAGGTGCAATCTTTCTAGCTGCGATACTCTTCCCTGTTAGGCCATTTTTGTGCAGTGCAATGATGACTGCACGTGTTTCTTTACAGATAACCATGGTTAACAGAAGAGAAACAATGATGCCAATCACCAGCCTCCTTTTAAAGTGTCCAGTGATGTCATTCTTACTTAATCATGACAGATTGATCTCCAGCCCTGTCCTCAACACCTGTCAACACCTACACCTGTGTTAATGGAGAAATCACTGAAACGATGTTAGCTGGTCCTTTTAAGGCAGGGCCGCAATGATGTTGAAATGTGTTTTGGGGGATAAAGTTCATTTTCTAGGCAAATATTGACTTTGCAAGTAATTGCTGTTAAGCTGATCACTCTTTATAACATTCTGGAGTATATGCAAATTGCCATTAGAAAAACTGAAGCAGTAGACTTTGTAAAAATTTATATTTGTATCATTCTCAAAACTTTTGGCCATGACTGTACTTGTAACTCTGATATGGGAAGGAACATTGTAGCTCACTGTGCTTCACTGTTACTGTAGCTTCTGAGCACCTGAGGGTGGTCATGAAAGGGTGAGATGAGAATACCACTTCAAGAAAGGAGGAAAAAGGATTGGAGAAAAGAACAGGAATAAGGTCTGGCCTAAAGTCCCACACCGCAGTGAAAACATCATCCAATACATCCTTTAACGTGATCATTTATTTATAAAACAAACATACATCATAAATATGACAATACACAACAAGTTGATCTAATTCAGAATATGTAGACTGTGGATGTGAGGATGGTGTGATGGACACTGAAATGTACTCCTATTGACAGGTTATATGAGCTGGCCAGCGCTTTTATTTTCTAGAAACGTTGAAATGACATTCGTTTACATACCCGATGCACAGGATTGGAGAAGTGTCAGATTAGCAAATACTCTGAATTAGCATACCTTGTAAAGAGATCTGCTCACTGCTCCCTCACCCTCTAACATGGACATCCCGAGTCATGGGACCTGCCGTCCTCCCCCCACCACCAATACAGCAGGGATTTTCGGAGTGAAAGTCATTTTGTAGAGGTTGGGGGGGGGGGGGGCAGGGAAATAGCATGCTAAAGCAAAATGAGGCATTTTCCTCTAATAAGAGCCATTATTGTTTCTTCTAATTAACTCTAGAATTTGTTATGCAGAGCCTGTTGATAAACAGTTGGGGACTAGATAAAAAAGGGTTTTAAAGAAAAAAAGGAAAAAAAAAAAATTTGTAGCTCCACCTTCTGCCTCTTACAAACAGGATCACTTTTGTCCATGGGCTATGTCTGACACCAAAGGAAAGGGACTGAACTACAAAACCATACAGAAAAGTGGACATATCTACTCTGATATAAATCCCTAATACAGGGATCCGGGCACAGAGGAAATAGTTTGTCCCTGCCTTTTCCGAGCACAGGAGAGATAATGGGGTGTTGTTCTGAGCTCTGCCACTGCCAATTGGCCCCCCTTGCCCAAGCCCACCCACCAGTACAGCGACTAAATTACCATATCAGGCACTAAAATTGCACTGACTGCAAAGGTGGGAGCTAAAAAGGTGGAGTGGAATGGCACCTATTGAATGGTGCAAAGAACAATACTCCAATTTAAGGGAGGGAGTTGTAGGGGATTTGAAATATCCACTGCAACCCTTTTGGTTTTGTAACTCGGTCCCATTCACTTACAGCTGAGCTGCAATATCACATTCAGTTTTAGGGTTTTATTTTAAAATGGGGGGGGGGGGGGTGTAGTTTAATATATAGTTTAATATAACATTTATGGTGCCTGATTAGCCTATTCACGCATATGTGGGGCTCTATCAGCATGATTTTGCTGATAGAGCCCCTTTAAGGACAGAAGAGGGGGTGGGGTATCATTTATTTTTCCCTAATCTCTTTCAAGTTCTTCCAATATTCACTAACATTTCCGCAATAAACTGCATAATAAGTAGTAAAAGATGTTCTAATAACTCTCATCAGAGGAAAATGCCTCAGACTGTTCCATGGTTCCCCCTCCCTCATATTTGGATTGCAGATGACATGAATCAGATTACACATACTGTACTAGGAGTTGTGCAAAGTTCATTGAATGGACAGGTGTACGTTAAGATTATCAATATACTGCCTAGATATTTGTGTATAGTCTCAGAAGCCATATCCAATAGTGGGCAGATCACTCAATGATCATTTCCCATGTCATGGCTATGCCTGGCTTAATACAATTTACACACTGGAGGAATTTGATGCGAATAACAAACCTATACTATATTGGACAATATGTACAAACACAACGGCAACTGACTGTGTAACATTCTCTGAAAGTTATAAAAAAAAAAAAAAGGTTTCGAAATTCTGGGTACATTGTAATGCTTTTAATACTTCATATGCTGACGGTATCGGGTTCCTGGTAAACTTTAGGAAAAACAGTTGAAATGGTGAAAAAAGGTAACTGGTGATATAAAAAGCATATAAATATAACAGAGCACATAATGGATTCTCTCTCTACGATGAAGATACTGAAGAGTTGTATAATGGAGTCACCACTAAGCCGCCGCTGAGATCAAGGCCTCGCCCTTCTTTTTCCTTAATGGAGAGAAGAACAAAAATACTAAGTTAGTGGCTGGGCTTTCAAGTGGTAACAATATTTCTATTTACTGGTGGTTATCCTATGTAGCAGGTGAAGTATTAGCAGCTTATGTAATGTATACAAGAACTGATAGTTATAGCAAACTGCTATTTATTTTCACCACTTCAGTGTGTGTTATTACTATAATGCATACCTGGGAACAGTCAATAAAGTTTGATAAAGAAAGCAGAAGATTTGCCCATAATAATTTATGTCGTTCATGAACTCTGATCTTGGGGGCAGAACAAAAAGCAGATAAATTAGATATGTTAAAATTATTTAATAACTGTGTCACTTTAGTAATGACGTCTTCTGGAAGCATAGAGCTGAGTGCAGCTAAAACTACATCCAGGTACATAGTGTGTGACCTCCTCAGTAATGAGATATAGCCTGGAAGTAATCAGTCACTTATCACTTGTTTATTAGTGATGGCTTCTGTGACCCCAGAACTGAGTGCAGCTAAACTTACATCCAGGTATATAGTGTGTGACCTCCTCAGTAATGAGAAATAACCTGGAATTAATGAGTGGATCACTTAATTATTAGTGATGGCTCCTGTGGCTCCAGAACTGAAAGCAGTTACAACTACATCCAGGTACTGACATCATCCTTACTGCGCTGTCAATAACAAGAAATAGCCTGTTATTAGTGTTCCACTTAAAAGGGTTGTCCAGGAAAAAATGGACAACCCTTTTGACGTTTAAATCAGCTGCGGGCAATGAGAAAAAAAAAAAAATCTATTTATCTGATTGGCCCCAGCAAAACTCAGGAAGAGACCCCGTAGATGCCGCTGGAGCAGAAGAAACGTGACTCGCAAGTCACACTGCTCCGGTGTACTCTCGTGAGTCACATTTCTTCTGCTCTGGAGGCATCTCCGGGGTCTCTTCCTGAGGGCAATCAGCATCCTCAGGAAGTGGACCTGTGATGCCACAGGTAGTGACATTGCAGGCCCTTTGCTGACTGGCCTCAGCGGTCACGTGACTGCTAAGGCCAATCAGTGGCTTCAGTGGAAATCCGGAAGAGACCCAGGAGATGCCGCTGGAGCAGAAGAACTGGGACCTGCTGAAGGACACCGGAATATCGGGGAAAAGGCGAGTATATTTTTCACTGCCCCCAGCTGGTCTAAACGTTAAAAGGGTTGTCCATCTTTGATTGGATAACCCCTTTAAAAGGGTTTTCTGGGACTGAGATATTGAGCTCCACTTCCTCTTCTTAGGCAATGACATCATGTCCATCAGTCACATGCAACCCTGCAGCTCAATCCCATTCAAAAACGAATGGGGATGAGCTGCTATACCACGCCCAGCCACTATACAATATACGGTGCCATGCTTGGAAAGCAGTAAAGAGGCCACAGCAATCACTAGAATAGTCCTGGAAAATCCTTTTAAATGAAAGCACTAGTGGCTCCAACACTGAATTTAGCTTTGGCCACCTTTGGAACACCTTGCTGCAGTAACAATATAGTACTTACAGATGACAATTGTACTTACTGCTTTGTAGTCAAGGAGCATCTCCTTGAAAGCCAGAAAATCTGTGAAAGTTAGTAATATATCAAATATGTCTCCTGCCATTTCCTGACGATGAGACCTGCCAAGACACCAGTAAAATTACTTTAAATGCAACAATCAAGGAACAATAAGAGAAGAGCATGACTTCAAAACATAGTTCAAATTATAAAGTGCACGTGAAGCTATGGCCTTAAAAATAAAATGCTCTGGGTGATGCTTAAAGGGGATATCCACATTTGTAATATTGATGGTCTATCCTTAGGTGCTACATGCACTTCAGTGGGGCAGCACTGCAGGACCTAAAGCCACCACTACACTTCACACAGTGAGCGAGCAACACGGATCCTGGCATGTAAACCTTACTCGGAGTTGCACTGTCCTGAAACAGCTGCTCCATGGGGGCCAGGGCTGTCATACACCCTAATATTGATGGCCAATCCTAAGGCTTATAATAGGCTATCGCTATTACAACGTTAGGTAACCTCCTTAAAAAATATTTTATTTGCTCTACTTTTTGATTCTCGTCTCTTCTCCATTAGGGTACTGTCCTGAACAGTAGTCTAAACTCCACTTTGGGCTACAATGTCCTTCCCACATGTTTTACACTGCAGCTACACCTTTTCAGACTATCATACTTCACACTGTAGCAGGTTCAGAAGATGACCACGTAGTGTGTGGTTGGGAAAGGCACCATATGCAATATTCAGTAGCTTGATCAAACATCCAGAGTATTGTCCAAGACAAGATATTGATGGTTTATCCTTAGAATAGGTTATCAATGACACCCAGACCCCTCACAAATTAACCACCAAATCTGTACAGTGTGGAGTATCTCAGTATAGTGTCCAGGCCATCAAGTAAATAGGAACTGAGTGGCAGTACCCTGGCATAGCAACTGCACAGGGTACAAAGCAGTCTGCTCCCAGTGGCCATGGCAGATGACTGGTGGCCTATCCTGTATTTTACAAATCTTACCAGAAAGACCTACACACCTTATTACATTATATGAAGATGGAAAATAAATGAGTCAAAGTCACCTGTCAAGATTTTACACATTATCTACAGAAGACTTACTGTAGTGAAGAGATGAAGGTGCTCATGTTAAATGTTGGGATTCGCGCCATCAACTGTTCTTCAATAAATCTTTCCACTAAACTGATCTACACAAAGAAAAAAAAATTAGACATGTGCACTACAAATGTATTTACTGAAAGAGGTCAGTGTACTAGACATGGAAAGCATACAAATCCTGCCAGCTCAGAGCCAAAGTTTATAGTCATGTACTGAATTCCTGTAAGTCAAAACAGGAAAAAACAAAATGGTGTAACAAGGCATAATAAATCTGCCCCATGGTCTCCACATCACCAGGAAAGGGGGTTGTCACTTTTGTGGGGTGCTAAATGGACTATAACGGACAACCATTAAGTTTCTGTGGAATACCAGAAGACGAAATAGCAGAGCACAACTGCAATTCATTCTGTGCACATGGTCTGCCTCCGTCTCCTTTCATTTTAATGTGAAAAGCAAGACAGAAGCTTTCTTCCATCTTGTCTTTTTTTCAATGGAAGAAACTCTTACACAAAGGACTTATTTTTCCATCTTGTTTTTTAATGTTATAGTGAATGGAGATGGATGCAGATAAAGGCTTCATACTGGTCAGTTTACCAATTCTCAGTTCTGATTGAATGACCGGTCAGAACAACGGACACGAATGACGGCCATGTAAATGTACCCTAAGGCCAATCTAAAGCAAAGTTTGGATTTAGTCAATCTGTGACTACCTGAAAGCACTTACTCATACCATCAAAAGATTGCACTACATACATGTATGTCCACTGTCCTCACCAACATAATCACACGTGTTCTCAACATCATACCACGGATGACAGACCATATATGCAAAAAAATTAATCCAAGCACAGAAGCATCCTCCTACTGTACACATGATTTTAAGCAAAATGTGCCCAGATATTAGGCAGACTACATCATTTACTTACATATTCATTAAATATTGGTGTGTATGTAAGCTTATTTTCTTCAGTGTCCTCAAATTCTTGGTAATACTTTTCCATAAAATTTCTCTGTAGTACTTGGAACTCATCATCTATACATAAAATATAAATTAATGGCATCAATACCAGAATTTATTCTTTGCAGTTACTTCTATTACCCTCCTATTACTATTCATTCTTATGATGGACCTCAATCTTTTACAATTCAATACCTGGATTTTTTTTTTCTTTGAAATTCCTGGGCCCATGCGGACCAAAACAAACAAAGCAGGTTAAATATCGAAATAAATGCCTTTTTAGGGCAAATACTTTCTTTTTATGGTATAAGAAGAAATTCTCTTAATATGCCATTGCATTAAAGCATCCAGCATCTAAACCTCCAAGCTGTTATGTACATGGTAAATATTGGATATTTGCATATTTACCCATTATGATATCCTCCAAGTGTCCAACCACACAATCAAATTCTGCATCCTTGGGGGATGATCTAAAACGGAGAGAAAAAGTTTCCAGACTATTAGCTTTAGGAGTACAATGTCATAAGTCACTTCTATACGAGTTTTAGGCTACCACCAGCTGAAATGGAAATTAAGTTTGCTGCGGAATACCCTAGGTTGTCTTTAATACTGAATTTTTGTGAATTTGATCCTATGCATTGCAAATGATAAAATTAATAGAATATACAGGCTACAACTTCACAACTATTAATAGGCTCTGCTCCACTCTGCAGTTGAAATTTTTTCTCTAACCCCCACCATTCCTGAACAATCAATGCTGTTAGCTTTGGTTCTTGAAATGCTACTTGGGCTCTCTACTGTCAGGTGGGTGAAGTTAGGCAGCAGCAGGCAAGGGGAACGTGATGCAGAGCTCCAATGAGGAGCAGACAGTAACCAGACTCAGAATCACCTTCCTTACCGACTCCTGCCTGGCACTGCTTTCCTGACAATACAGAGTCTACCTAGCATATAAGACACGAACAATAACGAGAACAGCGCTCATTGCTCGGAAACAGTGGAAGTTAGAGAAAAAATTCCAACTACAGCAGAATGAGAGGAGCAGAGCCAATTAAATGAAGAGCTAAACCTGGCAGAAATGGTGAAAGGTCCTTCTAAAATCCTTGCAGAAATTGACACATGATGCAGATTTATTTCTCTGCAGTATAAAATTTGCAATAGCGCTATTCACTATGATAAAACCGTAATATGCTGCAAATTTTGTCTGCAACCACACTAAGAATCTAGAGCATAAATGGTACATGTGAGCCTACCCCAAGAGCGTTCTAGGATTGTGTGTCTACGTTGTGCAATCTCTCTATTATTACTCCTATTACAGTATGAATAAAATGATAGGTAGGTGGTGCCAGTTAGCAGAGTGCTCCGGTACTGTCAGACTGTGCAGGGTACATCACTTAGACAACTGGGTTTTATTGTTATTGTTATCTTTGTCGATTTATTCAAAAATTCCTAGCAGGCATAACAGAGGAATAGGCGTTCATACTATAGCAGGGATAGTTGTATCAGGCTTGTGTGATGTAAGATGAGCAGTAATTTATTTAAGTATTGTTCTGGTCTGGTCAGTCAGGCCACATTCTAGTATTAATGGTCTGGTCAATCCACATTCTAGTTTTAATGGTCTGGTCAGTAAATTCACATTCTAATGTAATTGTTTTACTTAATGTAAAAATGTTGATTTTTTTTCTTTAAATCTGCATTTATAGAAGAGAATTTGCATAACCTTCCTGTAGTGTCTGAACATGGATTGGGATCCCACTCCTTCATAATAGAGAAAAGAAAAAAAAATCCAGCACTCAATAAAAAAGTTTACTATTAATGAGTGATGTTTTACTGGATTTACAGTCCTTAGTGATGCTTCGGGCCAACTTAGACCTTCCACGTATAGATTGCTACAGGCAGCAGTTTATTAGCAAGGTAAAAACACTAGTGGAGTGCAGCATATGCCTGCTTTGAGTTTTTAATCTGCAGACCAAAAAATAAAAATCATAATTTGATGCCCAAATTTTTGAGCCTTAGGAGCCACTAGTCAAAGTGGTTTGTTTTTTATTTATTTATTTTTTAAACACTGCCACTCTTTTCTACTTTTTGATTATTTTGTATGATATTATAAAATACAAATACCAACATTTTATTCTACAACATACATAATACTTTTACATGCTAGCATACCCTAAATACACATATAATTAGTAGGACATAACTATTCATGCCCTCAGAACAGGCAATATGGTCAGACATCTCTGCAGCACTACCATAGTATGGGACACCGTATGCCAGAAATTGCTTAGGTAATCCTTTCCAGTAGAGATGAGCGAACACTGTTCGGATCAGCCGATCCAAACAGCACGCACCCATAGAAATGAATGGAAGCACCTGTGACGCTGACTTTGCCGGTGGCCGGCATCACAGGTGCTTCCATTCATTTCTATGGGTGCGTGCTGCTCGGATTGGCTGATCCGAACAGTGTTCGCTCATCTCTACTTTCCAGTCATAAATGTATTTGCGTGCCGTTATGGGCACATGATCGGTACCTGTGATTTTAGCAGCAGTACCCACATCAGAGCAGAGGGAACCAATTATGCTATGTAGTCAATATCCAGCTGCAAGACAAGACCAATCTTGTCCATTTAATCTCCAAGATTCAGCATACAATAGCGACTGTACCTTTTGGCATTCCGGTTGTTGTAAAACTACAACTCAATGCATATCCCATTAGCTTTCTGGGAGTCACAACAATAAAGAAGATCAGGTATACATGCTGGGAGTTGTAGTTCTCACAACAGCTTGAGAACTCTAAGGAAGGTTGGTCAAGTGAAGGGACTCCCTCCATCACTACAATACAGAGTAAGGGACAGTTATCCCATGGGGAAGGGATGACTTATGCTTGGTGTCTGGTTCTCCAGAGTTCAGGCCAAGAAATGTGGCCAATATATGGTACAGATTTTCTGGACCATAATGGGCCATGTGCAGGAGGCCTAAGTTATTCCCCATATCCTGGTCACTACAAAATATCAAAATAGTACCTCTCCCTATTTGTTCTTACATTGACAGGTTAAAATTTTCTTCTTCTAGGTCCTCCATATTAAACCAAATCTGCAAAAATGAAAAGAAAAAAGAATTAATACACATTTCATATCTGATTCTATATAACCTACACTAATGGCTTAGACTAGATGCGCGGACCTGCAACATAACATAACACATTACACACACCTGATGATTGGCACAACCATATTTACCATTACTAGCTGCAACTAGCAGAGCAACATTTGCGATCTTAACGCTCTGGTCTCTGTGTAACCCTGAACTACAAGTGCATCTCAATAAATTAGAATATCATCAAAAAGTTATTTATTTTTGGTTTTTAGTAATTCAACTAAAAAAGTGATACGCGTATATTATATTGAGTCACTACAAACAGAGTAAACCTTTCCAAGTGTTTATTTCTGTTAATGTTGAGGATTATGGCTTACAAGGAAAACCCAAAAGTCATTATCTCAGAAAACTAGAATATTATATAAGACCATTGCCCTCAATACTTGGTGGGGGTTCCTTTTGAATGAATGACTGCATCAGTGCGGCAATCAGCCTGTTCTTAAAGTATTTGTTCACCACTTAAAGGGACTGTCCCATCTCAAGGATCCTATCTACACCGGTATGTAAATTGAAGACCTTTCCTAAATATATTGATTTAGAAATGCTGCTTTGTTTGCCTGCTATGTGACCTTATTATTACCATTGTTTACACAGCGCTATCATAACCACAGACTTGTGAGATAGGACAAGTGACGTCACTCACTGCTTTGCTGGCAGGACAATCAATTCAGAAGAAAAATTGTAGTTTGTTGATAAAGCCGAGTCTGTTATCGATCTATGTAAACACATAGATAACACTGAGTCCATTCTGTACAAGCAACTGCATATTAATCTGATCTACATAAGTACTGTGATCCTTCTCAAGCCCGTTCTATCAAGAGGGAGGAGAGGGGAGAGAAATACAGGAAGTGAGAAGAACAGACTGAAGGTAAAGCTGCTGAAACACTGAAATGGGAAAACCCCTTTAACATTATTTTGCAGTTTAAATAAAATTAAATAGAGACTAATACTTCAACAAACTTTAAATTCATCAATTATACAAGCAAAGAAGAAACTTTGTAATATTAGAGAAAAATACTTCTCTCTTCACTTATTAAGCTGCTCTCCCACCTCTTAAAGGGGCTATCCTGCTTTAGAAAACCTGGATGAGCTCCACTCAGAAAGAAACCTCACATCCTTTGGTCACATGACCAAGCTGCAATTTGGAATAGAGAAAAGGAAGTGGAGCTCCTTCTGAAAGAAAGCAGCCATGTTTTCAAATCCTGGATAACCCCTTTAAACTTAAATTTCACTAAAATATTTGTTTAATTTATTTTGCTGTAAGGGTATGTTCACACGGCGGAATTTGCATTCCACGTGTGAACAATCCGCACGGCATTCCGCTCCAGATTAGGCCCGAATGAATGGGCCTAATCGGGAGGGAGTCTCGCACTGCGGAAACTGCGGCTGAGTCAGTTGCAGAATCCACGGGAAGAAGGGGCACGTCGCTTCTTTTTTCCGCTACTAGCTAGCAGAAAAAAGAAGCAAACGTCTCCCATTGAAGTAAAAAAAACTCAGCATGAACAAGCCCCACAAAGGACTGCAGCTCATAGAGGTATCAGATTCCATAGAAGAGTTTGGTGAGGAAAGGGGGAGTGGGCAGAGTTCATTCACATTTGCGCCCCTGTCCAGTGTTTGCCATTCTGCCGGGTTTCCGTCCTCAGCCCGGCGAAACTGGACAGGAGATGGAAACTTGGCGGTCAGCTTTAAAACCCATTCACTTGTTTAAAATACTGCTGCCTCATGTATTCCCTCGCTCTCATGGACCATGTAAACAGTGTCGGAGTGGGTGATATAGAAAGGTGTAACTGGACACTGGGTAATATTACAGTGGGATAGTGTCGGAGTGGAGGAGGAACTAAGGAGGAAAGAATGAGGCATGATATCTTAGTATCAGGGCTGTGAGCCCAGCTTAGTCAGAGGGCAGCAATTGTCTCTGCAATTCATTTTTGTACACTGAACCAAATAAAGTAAAGTATGATATGGGAGCTGAGAATGCTAAAGTTGGCGTTTGTTCATTTCAACAAGGCTGGACAGATTTATTTGGGATTAAGCAAAAAAAAAAAAAAAAAAGTTCACTCTACAGTTCATCTTGAACATGAATAGCATTGAAGTGAAAATTTAGTCAACCAGCTATTTGGTTAGGGTTACTGCCACCTTTAGGCTGCACTTTATACACTTTCATATAGGGCAGTGATGGCGAACCTTTAGGAGACTGAGTGCCCAAACTGCAACCCAAAACCCACTGGGTTGGCAGAGTGCCAACACAGGAATTATCATTAATGCTGAGGTGTTATTTTGGAAAGAAAAAAGAAAAACACACAATGGGCCAACCAACACAGCATATGACAGTTACCTTACCTCCCACGAAGAGCAGCCGGGCAACCTCCTTCTACCATAGCGCAGGCACCGATTACCGATTAATTACGTCATCATCCCTGGGTCTGGGCAGAGGTCACACTCTTGTCATTGTAAGCCGCGGACCCATGGCCTTCATTGACAGTTTTCAGCTGTATGTGTATGTGTAGCTGTATGTGTAGCTGTATGTGTAGCTGTATGCAATCGCTTACTAACTGAGAATCTTGTACCGGTCACCCCATTAGTGAGCGATCAGGAAGCCTAGATTGGGGGGGGGGGACAGTGCATGTGCCAATAGAGAGGGCTTTGAGTGCCCCCTCTGGCGCGTATACCAAAGGTTTACTACCACTGATGTAGGAGGTCAACATCCTTAAAATTATTACATGACACACTGACTTCATCTTTGACTTAGGTAGGCTTTAAATCTTTAAGACCTTAACTAAAGATAGTGCAACAAATACACAAAAATTGGTCAGAACTGAAAATCAATGTGAACAAGAAAGCACTGCGGAATCTGGCGCTTTACAAGTAAGCATAATAAATAAATAATGCAGGCGCATGTTGCTGTGGCTGTAATACAAAAACTTGCAATAGCACTCTGCAAGCACCAAGAGCATTACAGCAAATACCTACTCTATATAAAATATATGAAAATGAGGTTCTTGGTATTTATATTTTGATAAACTGTATTTGAGCCCATCTGCAAACAAAGAGGTGACCTCTGTTAGATAGATCCCTACACTAAAATGACTCTCTTCTCTTAAAGTAGGTTGTCCAGGATAACCACATTTTTAATATTAGGCTGGGAAGGTTAAAAAAAGAAAAGAAAAAAAAACATCTCATACTCATCTGTCCCCGTTGTTCCGGTGTCTCCCCACACGGTCCGGTCCTGCTGCTCCAAAGTCTAATCTACGACCAACCTGCACTTGGAGACAGTGGACAACCAGGGCAAGGCAAGTGTGTTTTTGTTTTTTTCTCCTTCCCCAGCCTCATATAAAAAAAGGGGTTATCCCAAACAACCCCTTTAAGATCTTGGCCTCCCTTGAATTAAATGGTTTTAAGCCATATTATGTCTAGCATACACCACAAACAGTGCACAGTGGCGGCCATAACTGCATCTGAGCATGATTTCAGGCAAACTAAGGGAGAGAAAAGGAACTGACTGATGTGGAGAAACTTGTCAATCATGCCTTGTGTGTTGATGCCCCAAAATAAAGGCCCAGAGACTACAACGCTGTAGTGTCCGCTGCCACGACTAGTTCAGGTACATTTGCGTATGCCAAAATCAGTTTCAAAAGCTTATAACTTTGGCAACATAAAGGGATTGTCCGGTAGTATTAGGGGATGGGGAGTATTTATTCACTTACCTGATCCCGGGGAAGCTTTTGATGGACCTTGGGGTTTCAGCAAAGTCACAACTCCCAGTCCAATTGATCAGAGGCAGCATTTGCCTAATCATATGACCTGGGAGTCGTGACATCGCCATCAATTGCATCCCTGTCAGTAGTAAGTGAATGAATACTCCCCTGACAAACCCCTATAAAGGGACATAACTGCAGAACATGGCGCAGTAGATGCTGGTGCTGGTTCCTTTGAATTCATTGCACAACCCCTTGAAGGCTGCAGACGTGTAATGAGAAATAGAATGCTGTCCTCTCCACAGCTGCACCACAGCTTATACAGTCAGACACTATGCTAGAAATCACATAGGTGTTATAAGAAGGGGGCTAGGCATATAAAACAGCACGTCAGCATGTACACAGATAAGAGCAGCATACTCTGGAGCAATTCATTACTGGACAGACAAGTCTTTGTGTCTATTCAGCTGGCCTGGAGGTATCCATGTGCACAATCAGCCGGGAGGACTCAATAATAATAATATACGACGTACATACGTGTTAATACAGCACAGATGGATTTCTTGCAGCCGTACAGATTCTCCCTTTGCCGAATACAAATAAAGCTTCTCTTGTTGTCTACTGCACGACTTTCACTTCCGGGATGTAGCAAATGTACGTCAGACCAATGACATGCATGGATCATCCACAACGGACCAATAGGAATGGCTGATGATTAGACGTCCAGAGGAACTACTAATCAGCGCACGGGCGCCGCCGTTGACCGTCTCCATGGCAACAGAGAATGGTTGGGGTTTTTCGTTACCTGCCCTGGAAGGAATTGTAAAAACATTTTGTATTGGATAAAACGAAGTAACAACAGATTGTGGAAAGAGCAATAAAGTTTTAGACAATTTGTATCTTGAAACGAAATGTGTTGCCATAGTAATATACACAGAGTGATAAATACAATCCTGTGCACCACACACTATTCAGGGCCATTACCCTGTAATACCTGCTATAATGTAGGACACCGCGGATTACTAGGAATAATGTGCATGAATATGGGTAAAGTGACCCTGCCAATCTGGTTTTAGGGAATGACTTGAGAAATCAGACATCTTGTAATAATAAATAACCAACATTTTTATTCCCTGTCACTGTTTGGTACTACCGCCATTTCCAGTCACCTCACTGCTTATGTCACTTCCGCCTTTCTACAAAAATAACCAGAAACCCTAAGGCTATGTTCACACAGAGTTTTTTGGAGCAGATTTTGACACAGAATCCGCCTCAAAATCTGGCTCCAAAAACAGCTCCCATTGACCTCAATTAGGCCCGAAGAATCTGCGGCAAGATAGGGCAACTCGCTTCTTTTTTCCACTACTAGTTAGTAGAGATGAGCGAACACTGTACAGATAAGCCGATCCGAACAGCACGCTCCCATAGAAATGAATGGAAGCACCTGGCACGTACGCTTTGCCGGCGGCCGGTCGCTTAACCCCCCGCGTGCCGGACGCTTCCATTCATTTCTATGGGAGCGTGCTGTTCGGAACGGCTGTTCCGAACAGTGTTCGCTTATCTCTACTAGCTAGCAGAAAAAAGAAGTGAGCGGCACCCATTGAAGTCAATGGGAGCTGTTTTTGGAGCTGGATTTTGAGGCAGATTCTGCGTCAGCCACATGCCTTCCCCTGAATCAACACTGTAGGGATTGTAGGGTTATAGGTTGGACTTGATAGACCGATGTCTTTATCCAATTTAATCTCCTATTATTGAAGAGACAGATTGGAGTCAAGGGGGAGTTTTCCCCCTACAATGAAGAAAATTGTCTTCAACTGGATTAATGCCCTGCAACACTACCAGCTACTACTAGAGTCCCTTGGAGAGGCTAAATAAAAAGTAAAGAAAGTTTTTCAATATTAGAAAAATATCTAAATATACAAACAAAAAAAATATAAAAAAGAAAAATCTAGACATTTCTTAATGATTATATATATAATATACTGTATATGCTGTATTTATACATGCTATTAGAATACTAGCATGTGACTGGCATGCGGCTGATCAGCTCCGGCACCTGCGCTGCCAGTTATTATTTGAATTCTCAGATCACCTGCTGCTCAGCTGCCAGTCAGTACTGTAGCAGGATTGGAGCATCTCGTGTATTACGAGGAGCATTTTGGTTATATTGGATTTTGGAACCATATAGGCACTTTATTGTTCTTTGTATTATTGTTGTGTGTTGTTCTGTGTGTGTCTGTGAGTGTGTTTGTGTCTTTGTGTTATTTTATTTGCAGGTACCATCTTCATCACTTATTGGTAAATCCTAATCCACACAATATATACACTACACACAGGGTAATACATCCATAGCACACAGTGCATACCTCCCAACTTTTGAAGAACCGAAAGAGGGACAAAATGTGCGCCGCGGCAAACTTAGCCCCGCCCACTTTTGTGTTGACTCCGCCCATTCTCATTAATTTTTCATGTGCCCGCACACACTATAATCCTCCTACAGTCACCCGTAAATTATATGTCCCCCCTCTATCTCTCCCCCAATTTCATATACAGGGGCGGATCCAGAGCCGGGCAACCGCGGGGCCCCGCGGCCTGGCCTTAACAAAATGGTCCCGGTCAGCTCGGCATAGTCAGGCAAGTGCCGGGGCCCACAGAGCCTCTGGGGGCCCCCCGGCACTTGCCTGTCATGATTTCAGCTCATCGGCGTCTGTCCGCCGATGAGCTGAATACATACGCGATTAAAGCAGGAGCTGTGAGATCAACTCCTGCTTTAAAGCTCCGGCCCGGCTTGCGTGTGTAGGCGCGATGACGTCATCACATCGCGCCTACACACGCAAGCCGGGCCGGAGCTAAGCAGGAGCTGATCTCACAGCTCCTGCTTTAATCGCGTATGTGACTGGAGAGAGGAGCATCGGGGGAACGATGGAAGGTGAGTGATAGAAGGTGAGTGTAAGTGTTTGTTTTGTATTAAATATTAAGGTGGAACATAATGAAGGGGGCCCATGAAACTGGGGGGCAAATGAAGGGGAGGGGGGGAACGGCATGACACTGGGGAAGATGAAGGGGGTGGGGAGAGAACGGCATGAAACTGGGGACAGAGATGGAGGGGGCCCAATGAAACTGGGGGGCAAATGAAGGGGAGGGGGGAACGGCATGACACTGGGGCAGAGACGGGGGACATTAAACTGTGGGCAGATGAAGGGGGAGAACGTGATGAAACTGGGGACAGAGATGGAGGGGGGGACATGAAACTGGGGGCAGAGGAAGGGTGTATATGAAACTGGGGGAGAGATGGAGGGGGGGCATATAATGTACGGATGACTGTAGGAGGATTATACTGTGTGGGAGCACATGATAAATGAATGAGAATGGGTGGAATCAACATAGAAGTGTGTGGAGCCAAATTTGCCGCGGCGCGCAGAGCGCGCCGCACATTTTACTCCCCCACCTCCTTTACAAGGGGGCCCACTGAGGCTCTGTCGCCCAAGGGCCCATAAAAACCTGGAGCCGGCCCTGGGTCAGCATGTCCCGATTTCAACTCATCGGCGTCCTACAACTGAATACATAGGCGTTTAAAGCAGGAGCTGTCACAGCTCAGCTCCTGTTTTAACGCTGAGCTCCGGCATTTGTAGTCGCGATGTGATGACGTCACATCACGCCTACAATATGTGTATGAGGGAGAGAGCTGCGGGGGAACGAGGAAAGGTGAGCGTGTGTGTGTGAGAACAGCATGACACTGGGGCAGATGGAGGGGGAGAGAACAGCATGACACTGGGGCAGATGAAGGGGGGAGAATGGCATGACACTGGGGCAGATGAAGGGGAGGAAAACAGCATGACACTGGGGCAAATGAAGGGGGGGGGAGAATGGCATGACCCTGGGGCAGATGAAGGGGGGAGAACGGCATGACACTGGGGCAAATGAAGGGGAAGAGAACAGCATGACACTGGGGCAGATGAAGGGGGGAGAACGCCATGACACTGGGGCAGATGGAGGGGGAGAACAGCATGACACTGGGGTGGATGGAGGGGGGAGAACAGCATGACACTGGGGCAGATGAAGGGGCGAGAACGGCATGACACTGGGGCAAATGAAGGGGGAGAGAACGGCATGACACTGGGGCAAATGAAGGGGGGAGAACGGCATGACACTGAGGCAGATGAAGGGGGGAGAATGGCATGATACTGGGGCAGATGAAGGGGGGGATGGCATGACACTGGGGCAGATGAAGGGGGGAGAATGGCATGACATTGGGGCAGATGAAGGGGGGAGAACGGCATGACACTGGGGCAGAGACGGGGGGTGGGGACATGAAACTGTGGGCAGATAAAGGGGTAGAATGGCATTAAACTGGGGACATAGATAGAGGGGGGGACATGAAACTAGGGGTAGATGAAGGGTGTATATGAAAATGGGGGAGAGATGGAGGGGGGACATATAATTTACGGGTGACTGTAGGAGGATTATACTGTGTGGGAGCACATGAAAAATGAATGAGAATGGGCGGAGTCAACATAAAAGTGGGCTGGGCCTAATTTGCTGCGGCACGCTGCGCGTAGGGCCCGCCAAAGTCAATTGCCCAGGGCCCCGCAAACCCTGGATCCGCCACTGTTCATATACACCCTTCATCTGCCCCCAGTTTCATGTCCCCCCTCCATCTCTGCCCCCAGTTTCATGTCCCCTCCATCTCTGTCTCCAGATTCATGTCCCCCATCTCTGCCCCCAGATTCATGTCCCCTCCATATCTGCCCCCAGATTCATGTCCCCACATCTTTGCCCCCAGATTCATGTCCCCCCATCTCTGCCCCCAGATTCATGTCCCCTCCATCTCTCCCCCCAGATTCATGTCTCCACATCTCTGCCCCCAGATTCAAGTCCTCTCCATTTCTGCCCCCAGATTCATGTCCCCTCCATCTCTGCCCCCAGATTCATGTCTCCACATCTCTGCCCCCAGATTCATGTCCCCATATCTCTGCCCCCCAGATTCATGTCCCCACATCTCTGCTCCCAGTGTCATGCCGTCCTCTCCTTCATCTGCCCCCAGTTTAACGTTCCACCTCAGTGTACACATTACACTTACCTTCTCCTCGTTCCCCCGCTGCTCTCTGCGCGCATCTCTCTCTCTCTCACACACAGTTGTAGACGCGATGTGACATCATCACATCGCGTCTACACAGCCAGTAGGCGCCGTCATGCGGCTAAAGCAAGGAGCTGAACTGTGTCAGCTCCTTGCTTTAGCCGCGTATGTGTTCAACTCAGATCTGCGTCCTCTGGACGCAGATCTGAGTTGAAATCAGGACATACCTCCCTCCAACTGGGACCACGGGACACGTCACCCAAATCGTGAATGTCTCGCGGAAATCGGGGCGGTTGGGAGGTATGACAGTGTATATAAGCAGAAGTGACCTGTGACCAGTTTGGCTGATTCTGTAGTTTTTAGCCTCTTTAGACCCGTTCATCACACCATAGATAACTTGCAAATATATAGCACCATGCACAGGGTTATTCAATGGAGGGCGCTAATGGACAGGTTTAGGCACATACCCCTCTATCAGTAGTCATTTTGGAACTGACCATCAGGGAAGCTGACTGTATTCCACATGTGGACAACTACAATGCTAAGCTTATTACAGTATATTAGTAAATTACTCAGTGATGTTTCCAGTATATTTGTTACAGTTAGGCTAAAATGGCTAACATATTTTACACATTTGTGTTCAAACCCTGTATTTTTGCTCCAATTTTCCATTATCCAATTGGTTACAGGATATTTACTGGTCATGTACCTGGCACTACCTGGAATATCTATAGTACTGGCAAATTATAATGTGAACTGGATCTTAAAGAACTTTTCCTACAATAACCACTTATTCCCTATCCACAGGGTGGTTACAAGTATCTGATCACTACGGGAAGTCTCACCACTGGGGGTTCATTTTTATTTTTTTTGGGGCTACTCTGTTCACCATGTGTTTTAAATAACCTGACACCCTAATTCTATTGTTTGGTACGATTACATCTATACCAAAGACCTCTAGCTTTTGTATATTTTTTTAACTTTTGTACAATAAAAAACATTTTTTAAATAAAATATTTTTTGTATCGTCGCATCACCAGAGAAATAACATCTTTATTTCCTAGCATAGCTGCAGGTGCGCTTGTTGTGGTGGAACAAGTCACATAATAGAACAGATTTGAGGCCCATGTGGGGGTGGGGGGGCTTAGTTCAGACGGGGGGGGGGGGGGGGGGCGGTAGAGCGAATTTTGGCACTCTCCGGCCAAAATCTGCTTGCCACGACTGTCACGGCTTCTGACAGTCGAGGCTTTTCCCTCCGGAGTAGGCTGAAGTGAATGGGCCAACTCTGGAGGTTGCTGCCACTAGACGGACGCCGTGGCTCACCGAGCCGCGGAATCCGCCTGAAGAAAGGGCAGCTCGCTTCTTTTTTCCGTTAGCGGCAACATGCCGCTAGCGGAAAAAAGAACGCTAGCGGTCTCCATGGACCACCATTGTGAGGGGGTGGATTATGATGTGGATTCCACGCAATAATCCACCCCCTCTGTGCCCATGTGATCGGGCCCTTATAGGGAGTCTGTCACCAGGGTGTATCATATTAAACCAGCAACACAGTTAGATAGATCCGGCTTACCTGAATGTAATGTTTTGCCATGAAAGTTTTTGCCTCCATCGCTAAGATGTTCAGTTGTTTTACAATATATAATTGACCAAACTGGAGCATCGAGGGCGGCTCTGTTGTTCCAAACTGCTGCACCCCACATTGCTCTAATGCCATACCTCCCAACCGTCCTGATTTTCGCGGGACATTCACGATTTCGGTGACGTGTCGGCCTGCACTCCGGCTACTGGCTGTGTAGACGCAATGTGATGATGTCACATCGCGTCTACATCTGTGTGCGAGAGAGAGGCGCGGAGAGAGCGGCGGGGGAGTGAGGAGTAGGTAAGTGTAATGTGTACACTGAGGTGGAACGTGAGACTGGGGGCAGATGAAGGAGAGGACGGCATGACACTGGAGGCAGATGAAGGAGAGGACGGCATGACACATGAGATGAGGGGACATGAATCTGGGGCAGAGATGTGGAGACATGAATCTGGGGGCAGAGATGGAGAGGACATGAATCTGGGGCCAGAGATGGAGGGGACATGAATCTGGGGGCAGAGATGAAGGGGACATGAATCTGGGGGCAGAGATGGAGGGACATGAATCTGGGGGAAGAGATGGGGGGGGACAAGAAACTGGAAGCAGAGATGGGGGAAAGGAAACAGAGGGCAGAGATGGGGGACATGAATCTGGGGGCAGAGATGGGGGACATGAATCTGGGGGCCGAGATGGGGGACATGAATCTGGGGACAGAGATGGAGGGACATGAAACTGGGGGAAGAGATGGGGGACATGAATCTGGAGACAGAGATAGAGGGGACATGAAACTGGGGGCAGAGATGGAGGGGGGACATGAAACTGGGGGCAGATGAAGGGTGTATATGAAACTGGGGGCAGATGAAGGGTGTATATGAAACTGGGGGAGAGATAGGGGGGGACATGTAATTTACGGGTGACTGTAGGAGGATTATACTGTGTGCGGGCACATGAAAAATTAATGAGAATGGTCGGAGTCAACACAAAAGTGGGCGGGGCGAAATTTGCCACAGTGTGCTACGCATGCCGCACATTTTGTCCCTCTTTTGGTTCTTCAAAAGTTGGGAGGCATGCTTGTAATGTCATGGTACTGCTCGTCCCATTCCCTCTAATAGTCCTTGCAGACCGAGATGGTATGGACATTTGCATATAAGGTAAAGAGTTTCCTCCCCCTTCATTCTATTTTACCAGAGCCAGCACACAGGGGGTCTATTAATGCGCCATCTTGTGGATGTTTTTGTGAACTACACCTGCCTATACTTGCCATTGTAATTTGAGTTGTCAGTGTAAAGGAATGTCCATTATGATCAGGTGACCTTCAGGACCAATCAAGTTCCCTTGACTGGCCTGGAGGAGGAGGAGGAGGAGTTACAGCCCCCTCTAGGGGGGTTGGGGACCTTTTGTCTTGTCCTTTGTGTGAAGACAGCTGTAGAGCAGCACATGGAGAGCTGAAAATGGAAGCCAAGTCTGAGAGCACTTCCAACAGAGATGGCTTTTCCTCTGTATTCAAGATTCTCCTCAGAGAGTGTTTTCCTCTGAAGCTCCAAGCACTAAAGCTTACGGACCTGCTTATCCATACATCTGGGAACCTTACACGTATCTCTCTATTCAAGTAAGTCTTTGGGACAAATCTATATTTAAGAAGCTCATAGCTAGTCTGGCAGAATTTGAGGGTTTTCCTGCTGCTGACAAATTCTATTTGCTCTCCTACATATGTGTACCCAGTTTGTTGAGGACTAACCCCCTGGATACAGGCCATCTTTACAAGTATATACAAGTTTAACTACCCAAACAACTACTAATTAAACTATCCAAAGCATTTCTGCTCCAAACTCTATCACCTGCTCAATTGGACACTACCTACAAAGATCGCTGTATTGTATGTGAAGAATTACTCCATATGTACATTTGTATTACCTTGTCCTGCTAGTAAAAGAGCAACGGCTACCCCCGAGACCTGGTTGTCTGTTGTCATTGTCAGATATCACGTGGGGGTGGGTAGTCGGGGACATCAAAAAGGAGATTTTGTGCATATTTGGGACCCAGGGACCCCCTGAAAGCTGGCCACATCTGATATATTACCCGTGATACCAGCCCTGGCCCTCCTGAGTGTTACATGCTAATGCACCCCCACCTCTCTATGAGTGACAGGGATAGCTATGCTGAAATTTCACCTGGCCCTGTGTTCTCATGTTCACACTGGTGTATTAGATCCACCTTCAGTGCTCCAGACTGATCATTTACATATTGTGAGAAATATTAATATCTCATCAATGGAGACAGAGATTTACATAGGTCAGGCTCACCTGGATGTAATATGCTTCACCCTGGTGGCAGAGTGTAAACCTTAAAGGGGTATTCCCACCTCACATTCTCAGCAGTCTTCACTCTTGTAAAATCTTCTTTCTTCCTGGTTTCTTGCATCATTTGGTGGGCGGGGTTTCACAGGCAACCTGCTGTTTAGCTCCGCCCCCAAATTCGCATGTAGCTCCGCCCACCCACATTGGACTATGAAGTACAGGCAGCAGCAACTCCATTCTGTGTTACATACAGAGACTGCCTGATTCTGCCATAATGAACACAATTGTATTAGCTAGCCTGATAACTGGGAGAACAGAAGAAATGAAAGCAGCTCCTCTATCTGAGTGCAGGACCTAGGTCACATGGTGTAGACACAGGAATAGCTAGATACACAGGCTCGCTCCCTGCACTTAGCCCCTCCTCCCTCCCCCCTGTGAGCAGCAGATACATCATTTGACTCATGAGCAGCTAGGTCAGGGCTGTGGCCACAAAAAATTGAATAAAGTAAGATAGTGAACAAACAAAGCAGTTTTGCTGAAGCAGTGTATTTAGGAAAAGCCTTACATCCACATTAACAAGCAGTATAGATAGGATCCTTGTGATGGGACAACCCCTTTAAAGGTGCTGCAGTCTGTTTAAAGGAAACCTGTCAGGTCTATTTTAGACAATAAAACTGGCTTCAGTTATACCTTGTTCCATCTGATCCGATTCCCATATGTGAGTGCCACTATATGTTTTTAAGAGAATGAAATAAAAGTTTGTCAAGTTTTATCCACTGGTCGGTGAGTGCCCTGTTTTTTTCTGTTTTTTGCTGTTTAAAGGAAACCTGTCAGGTCTATTTTGGACAATAAAACCAACTACAGGTCCTTATGGACTAGTATCTATATTGTAACCCTGGCTATATTTAACCCCTTAGCGACCCTTGACGTAACTGTACGTCATGGGTCGCATGGGGATGTATGGAGCGAGCTCACACGCTGAGCTCGCTCCATACACGGCAGATGCCGGCTGTATCATACAGCCCGAGGCATCGTCTAATAGAAGTGCTGGGATTTTGCTATTCACTGCAATACTGTAGTATTGCAGTGAATAGTATGAGCGATCAGACCCCCTAGGTTTCAAGGTACCTAAGGGGTCTGATCATAAATGTAACAGAAGAAAAAAAATTTTTTTTAAAAGTATTAAAAAAATAAAAAAAATATAAAAGTTCAAATCACCCCCCTTTCCCTAGATTAGCTATAAAAGTAATTAAAGAACATTAAACATAAACATATTAGGTATCCCCACGCTCCAAAATGCCCGAACTATTAGAATATTAAAACATTTATCCCGTACTGCGAACGGCGTAGCGGCAAAAAAAATAAAAACAGCCAAAAAGCGTTTTTTTCAACACTTTGCCTCCTATAAAAAATTGAATAAAAAGTGATCAAACCATCAGATCTTTCCCCAAATGGTATCAAGAGAAACGTCATCTTGTCCCGCATAAAAAGACACCACAACCATCTCCATACATGGAAATATGAAAAAGTTACAGGTGTTAGAACATGATGACACAAAATTTTTTTTCTATTTTGCAAAGTTTATCATTTTTTTAAAAGTATCAAAACATTTCAAATACTATATAAATTTGGTATCACCGCGTTCATACTGACACGTAGAACACAGGTAACATGTCATTTGTACCAAACAGTGAATGCTGTAAAAATTAAACCCATAAGAAAATGGTGCAAATGCATTTTTTCTCCAATTGCACCTCATTCTGAATTTTTTTCCAGCTTCCCAGTACATTGCACAGCATATTGAATGGTGCCATTACAAAGTACAATTTGTCCCGCAAACAATAAGCCATCATGTGACTCTGTGAACTGAAAAATGAAAAAGTTATGGCTCTTGAAATGTGAGGAGGGAAAAACGAAAATGCGAAACCAAAAAATGGCCTGGTCCTTAAGGGGTTAAATATTCAGATAAATTATTTTATAAATTGATATTGTTACATTTGTTACATAGATGTTGTGTAACCACTCCCTGATGCCAAATGTCAGAGGTGAAAGGTTTGTGTAGTAATCCTATAAAATGTAATTATAAGGTACAGTCCCTGACAAAAGTTCTGTCGCTTATCCATGTTGTGGAATCAAAAGCTTATAACCTGGCTTTAAATTCATCTATTGGTTTAAGAAATGACTCATATGAAAGCTGAAACCCTCCCAAATGTTTTTTTTTGTTAAGAAAATAAATTGGTTTCACTGATGAAATATTGATCATTTAATGAACACAGAAATGTCAGATTTTGGCAAGACAAACTCTATGCAGAGTTTGATTCATAGATGTCTATATCTGATGTTGCAGAAAATCCACTTCACAGGCCTCTCCCCAGATAACAGAAGACAATAGCGTACAATTGTGTTAGTTATTGTGCTGTATTGTAGCGCTCTATAGAGATTGTCATTATACACATCAATCAATGTCCCCAATAGGACTCATAATATAATGTCCTTATCTCACACACATCTACAATAGGGTAAGTTTTCTAGGAATATCAGTATGTTATGGAGTGTAGAAGAAACCCAGAGGAAACTCATGTAAAGACCAGGAGAACAGACAAACTCTATGCAGATGTTGTACTTGGTTGGATTCAGATCCAGAACTCTTTATATTTAATGAAATATTTTATCTGTTTACTACTCCAAGGATGGAGATGACGATGAAGATTCTGAGGACGGGGTAAGAGCCTTTTAAAGCATAGACTGTAATACATACATGTGACCCACAGCCCAGAAGATCTCTGAGTCTACAATTCTGCAGATTCTTCTTATTCTGTGATTCCACATGTTACTGACTGATCGCATCCAGATCCTGACACATAACATGTCATTCCATTACACCAGCACCACAGATCCTCTATAGAGCGGAATCTTCTCACCATTTTTTTTTTTTTTTTTTTTTAAATGTAGATTGTGAGCCCCACATAGAGCTCACAATGTACATTTTTCCCTATCAGTATGTCTTTGGAATATGGGATGGAAATCCATGCAAACACGGGGAGAACATACAAACTCCTTGCAGATGGTTTTCTGCCTTTGGCGGGATTTGAACACCAGGACTCCAGCGCTTTCTCACCATTTCTTATAGATTCACTAGATTACTACACATGGTAATAATATTACATAACACGGAAACCTAACCACTTCCTGATCTATTGCAGAGGATCTACATGAAACTGGATGACGGCAAGAGGATCCCAGAGGAGGAGGATGTAAGTGATGTCAACGCATAGTCATATTATATGACGAAGATGCATATCTTATCCTTACATTCATCTGAAATAAAAGGATTTATATTCATTTGTGACTTCATCTTATTTATAGGAACCAGCGATGGAAACATCTGAAGAGTCTTCAGAGATAGTTAAAGGGGTTGTCCAGGAATTGGAACAACCCATATGGAGGCCAGAGGAGGTGTAACCTAACAATACCCATTCTCCCTATGCCCAGCGCTATCCACCGCCTGTGTCTGTTGAGTCTTGTGCTGGTACCTGGATGCTGTAAGTCCTTCGTCCCATGTGACTGCTGAGACCAATCAGTGGCTTCGGTGGCTGCTGGAAAGGAACTGACATCACTCACACCATCACCATCACTTACCAGCAACTGCTGAGGCTACTAATTGATCTCAGTGGTCATGTGGGACGCAGGACTTACAGCATCCAGGTACCAGCAAAGACTGAACAGACGCAGGCAGCGGGTGACAGTGTGCCAGGGATAGGCGAGTGTGCTTTGCTTTTTTATTTGCCCTGGCCTTCACAGGAGTTGGTCCAATTCCTAGACAACCCCTTTAAGATAACAGTAAATAACTAAATATAAGTATAAAATATATAGATTAGAATTAATGAGATTATATATTAGATAAAATATATACTATAGAAATAAGATTAGTTTAAGTGTAATAATACAATATAGAATAAAAATAAAAACAATCAAAACAAGGAAAAAAAATAGGTGTATGATAAGTAAGATCATACCACACACATCATACCATATATAGCTACACAGTCGTACATATACCATATATACTCACACATATACATTATCCTAGCACATATACATTATTATAGCATGTATACTCACACATATACATTATTATAACATATATAGTCACACATATACATTACTATAGCATATATACTCACACATATACATTATTATAGCATATATACTCACACATATACAATATTATAGCATATATACTCACACATATACATTACTATAGCATATATACTCACACATAAATTATTATAGCATATACAGTCCTATGAAAAAGTTTGGGCACCCCTATTAATCTTAATCATTTTTAGTTCTAAATATTTTGGTGTTTATAACAGCCATTTCAGTTTGATATATCTAATAACTGATGGACACAGTAATATTTCAGGATTGAAATGAGGTTTATTGTACTAACAGAAAATGTGCAATATGCATTAAACCAAAATTTGACCGGTGCAAAAGTATGGGCACCCTTATCATTTTATTGATTTGAATTCCCCTAACTACTTTTTACTGACTTACTGAAGCACAAAATTGGTTTTGTAACCTCAGTGAGCTTTGAACTTTCAATCCTGAAATATTACTGTGTCCATCAGTTATTAGATATATCAAACTGAAATGGCTGTTGCAAACACCAAAATATTTAGAACAAAAAATGATTAAGATTAATAGGGGTGCCCAAACTTTTTCATAGGACTGTATACTCACACATAACTGTATACAAACATACAGTACTCACACAGTATACAAGATGCAAACTATAAGCAAATGTACACATATATACATATTAAATATTATATTTTACCAAAAAAATACCCACTCACATTTGTCTGGAGTGAAGCTGTTCAATCGCTGTAGACTTCTTTTCTTTTTCCTGTCCCCACACACTACGATCAGACACTGTGTAACACTCAGGAGGGCCAGGGCTGGTATCACGGGTAATATATCAGATGTGGCCAGCTTTCAGGGGGTCCCTGGGTCCCAAATGTGCACAAAATCTCCTTTTTGATGTCCCCGACTACCCACCCCCACGTGATATCTGATAATGACAACAGACAACCAGGTTTCAGGGGTAGCCGTTGCTCTTTTACTAGCAGGACAAGGTAATACAAATGTACATATGGAGTAATTCTTCACATACAATACAGCGATCTTTGTAGGTAGTGTCCAATTGAGCAGGTGATAGAGTTTGGAGCAGGAATGCTTTGGATAGTTTAATTAGTAGTTGCTTGGGTAGTTAAACTTGTATATACTTGTAAAGATGGCCTGTATCCAGGGGGTTAGTCCTCAACAAACTGGGTACATGTATGTAGAAGAGCGAATACAATTTGTCAGGAGCGGGAGACCCTCAATTCTGCCAGACTAGCTATGGGCTTCTTAAATATAGATTTGTCCCAAAGACTTACTTGAATAGAGAGATACTTGTGATGTTCCCAGATGTATGGATAAGCAGGTCCGTAGCTTAGTGCTTGTAGGCTTGGAGCTTCAGAGGAAAACACTCTCTGAGGAGAATCTTGAGTACAGAGGAAAAGCCATCTCTGTTGGAAGTGCTCTGAGGCTTAGCTGCCGTTTTCATCTCATGTGCTGCTCTACAGCTGTCTTCACACAAAGGGCTCAGACAAAAGGTCCCCAACCCCCCCCAGAAGGGGCTGTAACTCCTCCTCCTCCAGACCAGTCAAGGGAGCTTGATAGGTCCTGAAGGTCACCTGATTATACTGGACACCCCTTTACACTGGCAACTCAAATTACAAGGGCAAAGTATAGGCAGGTGTAGTTCACAAAAACATCCACAAGATGGCGCATTAATAGACCCCTATGTGTGCTGGCTCTGGTAAAATAGAGAAGGAATGAAAGGGGAGGAAACGCTTTACCTTATATGCAAATGTCCATACCATCTCGGTCTGCAAGGACTATTAAAGGGAATGGGACAAGCAGTACTGGGACATTACAACTGCTGTGAGGGGGAAGGGGAAGTTCGGGCTGCACGGACAGGATGTTATACACTGGTAGGAGTAACTGCTGATCTATAGTGTCCGGAGGGTTAAGAAGCTACACACACACACCCCTAACGCCAGCCCTGGTTGTCTTCAAGCCATCTCTCTCTTCCCCGCCGAAAACACTAAGCCAGCCCAGGACAAGTCGCATACATCTTTTATTTTTTTTATTTTTTTTAAGCGGCCTGTCCTGGACTGGCTTAGGTTACTCAAAATGCTGCCCCCTGGCATAACGCTGCCTGAGGCTATTGCCTCCCTTACCTCATTAGAGGTGTGGTGCTGGACACCACGCAGAAAACACACGGACCCCATTATAGTCTAAGGGGTCCAAGTGGTTTCGTTAGGTAACCGTTTTTTTTAATGCTTTCAGTATTTCGTGCGGGGGTCCCCAAGCGGACTTCCTGAACAGTATACCGAACGCAGATGTCAACCAGGCTTTAGAGAGAGGTAACTTTCATAGTGTATTTTTAGCAGGAAAATCAGTCACTGAAAAAAATTTGTCTTTACAGGGGGCCTTCTCGAAGGTGTGGGCTTCTGAAGAGGTTTCCCTGTACTGATAATCTATGTTAAAGGGGCTTTCCACAAATTTAAGAAATTAGCGAGGAGTCCAGGGAAGGTAAAACTTAGTAAAAAAAAAAGTCATACTCACCTATTCCCCAACACTCCAGTGTCCACCATAGCTACCTGGTCCAGTGATGCCAGGTCTTTGCCTGCAGAAGTCATGTGTCACACCTGAATGCTGAGGCCAATCAGCGGCCACAGGAAAGGAATCAATGACGTCACTCACTCCGAGTCTTGAAATTTTTGGACATCCCCTTTAAGGATAGGTCATTAATACGTAAAACCTCTTCAGTTTGTGTCATAATTGAAAGTACCTTAATGTGATGTACAAATGCACAATGGCTGTCAGTTGTACTGTAGCATTCAGCTGATGCCCTGCTGCAATGCCAGTGTCTGCGATAAGTCTGATCTGTGTTTTTAACCATTTAGATGTTCAGTCAATAGAATTCGCAGCACTTAAGGGGTTCAACAGTTGAAAGGTAACAAAGTTTGCCTAGAGGTAACATGTTGTTATTTATGCTATATGGCAAACAATGAAGAATTTTAAATCATAAAAGCAGGAAGATTTCTCCAGAAAGCGTTATTAAAATTTTGTCAAGTCTTAGGCACTCCAGAAAAGTGTCATTGAAAAATATGATTTATTCCGCAAAAAGACAAACCATTAAACAGCTACACTTTCAGAAAAATAAACTTTACACTTTTTGAGAATGTAATCATGAAAAATGGAAGAAAAATATCTGCATATGACTACGTCCTTCAATGATGCAGTACTGCAGTACTAAACCCAACCACTAGAGTTTGTAGCAGAGTGAGCAGCGCAGCTTCCTATCTCTCCTACTGACTGATGGTTTTGCCACTTTCTCAAGTTTTCTGCACTGAAACCACAGCAAGAATGAAAATGCAACATTTTTTCCGACACTTGGGAAAAGAAACCCAAGAAGTTGCATAACTGAAATCAATGTGACTCTTATGTAGCCATTTTAGACACAATTTTCAGCATAGAAGACACACCAAACTCTGTGGCAAAACACTGCAGTAGGGCTAATTAATCAAGAACAGTATTATAAGCCAGTCTTGATGGACCCTGCAACAGTGGAGTATTCACCAGATCCATGATGAGATGCAGGCACATCCTCCACCAGGCCATGTGCCTCTGCCGAAATCTACACCAGATCATAGCCCCAGTAGCCAATCTGCAATGGTGTAGTGTGACTGGGCAGCTCCAGCCAGGTGGACACCATATTGCTACTGTCCCCCAGGGCTAACAGCAGGTCTCATCTGGTCTCCAAAGGTGAATGGCAGGGCAACGAGCCAATGGTTCTCTAAACTGCAGTCTTCATCTATATCCTGTCCTCAGAAAATGGGTGAGGTGTAAAAAGGAGTATGCAGGACCTATAGGTGCAGCAGCAATGCTTGTCAGCAAATGATCTGCAGGACACTATAGAGAACATGTATACCTCCATGGCCATCTTGTATCCATGCTAGAGGTGTCCCAACATGGTACTAGAGTCTCCTTTCAATTGTACAGTTTTCCTTCATAAACTTATCTTTTCGTTCTAATATTGTAATTGCTTGCATATATCATCATTGCATTCGCAGATATAATGTTTCATTAATCCCAACAGCTCCTCCTTAGATAAAAATTGATATCAGTTTATTAGGACCACTACTAAAGATACCAATATTTTGATAGGTAAAATCTTCATAGATGGCTTTAATACCATGATAATTCTGATATCATAGTATGTTATGTATGACCACTTTCTGCCATATACATTGTACAATATGTATTTTTCTAAACGTTTTTTTATGTTCGGTTGTTTGCGCCTCCATATGAATTTTTTTCCATCGCTCAGATAGTTGCTATATCATGCAACAGACAACACAACTCAAGCTTATTAAATAGCCCAAACCAGCACCACGATAACTACAATGATAGTCACAATTAATAGATAGAGGATGAGAATGAACCGGTCCAAGACAAAAGCTACTAAATTCCATTCTGACTTTGCAGCCTCCTCTTTCTTGGAGACAATAAGATGTCGACGGACCATAAGCAGTTCCAATAATAATCTCTTGAGTAGTTTAATCTCTGGACTATCCTTGGAGTCTTTTGATAGTTGTCTGTTAGTCTCGGTCTCTGATTCATGAAGTGCTGGAGATTCCTCCACAGCTAGAGACATAGGAATATGTATTAGATCAGAAAAGTATGTATCCTGAATCACCTGGTCCTACAGGCTCCGCTCCTGGATCAGCAGTGCTGGGGGATATTTTGGGATGGCCATATATTCCAATGTATTTCAGTATCATGCTGTTCATTCCAATGAATGAGTGTACGTTTACTAACAGGCTCATGGAAGAAAGTATCCCAAGCAGGGGAGTAACCTTGTTAAGGCAAACAACCGAAGAGTAGGGGTTGTCTTAATGCACCAACCACTTTAATATACTATAATTCTATTTTGTTAAATCATATAAGGCATTGTTCACTTCTGGCTTTTGTTTTTTAAGACATAGCACTATACTGGCTCCTTCTTACCAGGAAATTAGAAGTTCACAAAGAACCTCAATGACCTACAATAAGATCTGTCCATCATTTTGACAAGAAGAACAGTGTTACATGTAGAGCCATTCTTCCTATTGGGGACTATGTACGTGCCTTAGACACAAATATGAACAGAGCTGCGTATGAAGTACACAATGGAGTGAACTATTTTATAGACACTATAAATGAGAACAGATACACATCCATACCTTTGTTCTTCACTGCCAATGTCATTGAATCTGAAAATTCATCTTGTACTGAAATTCGAAGCACATATGCCAGTCGCTTCAGTACCCAAATCTTCAACCATTTAGGTACCTCCGGTTTTACAGCAGACAGGTATAGCATATAGGATATAAAGATTGAATCTATGATGCTAACAATCATTATCAGCAGACATACCATACAGAAGACACCTGAATGTAGACATCACAAAGTAAAATAACAAAAAACATAACAGAAGAATATTTTTTAAGAAAAACATTGCTGATTATACAAGGATTTATACCTTATATAAATAAATAACTGATGTTTTCGAAAATAAAAATATCCCTAAAGCTTCATTCACACAGCTAACAGCTATATGGAGGTACGTGAAGTCCCTAAGGTCCTCTCATGGTAACCATAATCTGCTGCCTGCTCATGGTGTCATATTGTTCATATATTCTAGTAATGCTTCTAGTGGAGAATATCTAGGTAATATGTGATCTGAGTGAACATGGCGAGAGATAAGAGACAGGGCCACACCAACCCACTTCAAGAGACTTCAGATCAATGTCATACTGTATCATGCTTGTATAAAACCATACTATAGCTATGTGGATGAGGCCTGAATGCTCTTTTTTTTCACAAGAGTCGAATGTCTGCTATCCTGGTTGGGTCTTCTACCAGAGCTATGAGAGCACATTTCACCCCCAAGTTGGTAACATAGACACAAAGATCCTGACTGGCATAAAATAAAACCCTGCACAGTTGCGACAGCACAGTAAGAGCAGAATATGCTATATAAATTGCATGTAAGAACAAGAGTACTGACCAATACATATCACATGATTACTTCTATATGATGAAATTTGATTAGGCAATTCTTTTGTTTTTTAGGATTAAAGAGGACCTTTCATCAGATCGGGCACAGACAGTTCCATATACTGCTGGAAAGCCGACAGTGCGCTGAATTCAGTGCACTGTTGGCTTTCCCGATCTGTGCCCCGGGTAAAGCGCTATCAGTCAGCGTAGCGCTTTACAGTCAGAAGGGCATTTATGACAGTCAGTCAGGAACGTCCTTCTCCACAGCAGCGCCTATCGCACTGTGTGGTGTGAGCAGGGAGGAACGCCCCCTTCCTCTGCTTACAGTGCTCGTCCATAGACGAGTATTATCAGGAGGGGAGGGGGCGTTCCTCCCTCCTCCACCGTACAGCGCGATAGGCTGCTGTGAAGAAGGATGTTCCTGACTGACTGTCATAAACGCCCTTCTGACTGTAAAGCACTACAGTACCGGGACCGATAGCACTTTACCTGGGGCACAGATCGGGAAAGCCGATAGTGTGCTGAATTCAGCGCACTGTCAGCTTTCCAGCAGTTTATAGAACTGCCTGTGCCCAATCTGATGAAAGGTCCTCTTTAAAGCTATAGCTATAGAAATGGCTGGGCAGTGATTTGTTGATATAGTATTTTAGCACTTCTACAGTCTCATAAGCATTAATACACATACCTAATATTGGTGGATTGTCAGTGTTGGGCAGAAAATCATTTAAAATCAACAAAAGTACAGAAAATCCAAGCACAACCGTTATCTTAAATCCCAGGCGCTCGCCAGCTTCCATAGGGATGAACATACTCGCTACATCTACTATCACAAGCAGACAGGCCGGAATAATGAGATTAATGACATATAAAACAGGAGCTCTCTTTATCAGAACCTGTGAATAAAAGAAAAAAATGGATTAAAATACATTTGATTTCTTAAAGGGATTCTCCATTTTATTATTATAAGAAAAAATTAAGAAATATAACCAAGCATATTCCCTGAATTCTATGCGGTTTTCTTTACAAATTTTCCCAAAATTTTCAGGGCCACCCACAAACCATTATTATTCTCTGGGGTCTTTTTAGAGGCCCAGGGAAGGGAATTAAACATAAAAAAACTCCTCTGGTCATAGAGACGTAATGAATGACATCAAATGTCACTGAGGCCTGTGATTGGGGCTCAACGGTCACGTTGGCGACTTAACACAAAATTATGCTGACATAATGTCACGTGGTTTATGTTGCCATAATTTTGCATCATGACGCTGACGTGACCGCTGGGGCCTGTGATTGGCTTGTGGATAATGTTCGACATCTCTAAGACCAGAAGGTCAGAAAACTGGCACTGAAGCCCACGAAAGGTAAGTAACTGTTTATTATGTTTAATCACCACCTCTGAAGCTCTCTTATTATACTCTGGGATCTGAAGTATAATAGCAGTTTTGTTTAAGACCTTAACGAAACAGCAAAGGTCACTAGGCAGCACTGAGAGAATTTGTTAGGCGAACCTCATGAGATTTGACGTACAATGTTTGCCCAACAAATACTCTTATTGCCGCCCGGTCACATTCACTCTAAAGGTATAGAGCAGAGGCTGCCGGGTGGACCCCCTTGCTTCATGTATCATCTTAAAGAGGACCTTTCATCAGATTGGGCACAGGCAGTTCCATATACTGCTGGAAAGCCGACAGTGCACTGAATTCAGCGCACTATTGGCTTTCCCGATCTGTGCCCCAGGTAAAGTGCTATCGGTCCCGGTACCATAGCGCTTTACAGTCAGAAGGGCGTTTCTGACAGTCTGTCAGGAACGTCCTTCTGCCCAGCAGCGCCTACAGTGCTGTACTGTGTGAGCGGACAGGAACGCCCCCTTCCTCTGCTCACAGTGCTCGTTCATAGATGTGTACTATCAGGAGGGGAGGGGGCGTTCCTCCCCGCTCCACAGTACAGCGCGATAGGCGCTGCTGTGGAAAAGGACATTCCTGAATGACTGTCAGGAACGCCCTTCTGACTGTAAAGCGCTACGGTACCGGAACCGATAGCACTTTACCCGGGGCACAGATCGGGATCACTGAATTCAGCGCACTGTCGGCTTTCCAGCAGTCTATAGAACTGCCTGTCCCCAATCTGATGAAAGGTCCTCTTTAACTATTCAGCTGAGCAGGCTCCCTTCCTTCCATAGGCAGCTTCCATAGGCCCCCTTCCTTCCACCCTGTGCAGCTGAAACTGCCCCTGATTTTTTCTGCTGTATGTCGGCAGGGTTGTAGAAACCCCATTCTTATGCATGGTATGTGGACTTTCTTAGGATTTGCCACAAATTTTGTCAAAAATGATATGACATACCACTGCAATACACTGGGACGAGTTTACCTGATAAATTACTTTACTCCATTGCTCTTCATACTTGGAAATATTTAGTTGAATAATGTTGATTTGTTTGAGACTCCATTCTGATTTTGCAAATTCTTCCATAGAAAGTAATGTAACCTGCTCAGCAGTGGAGGATGGAGTCAACAGAATATCAGACACTGGTGGAAGATTATACAACATTATTATTTTATATCACAACATTGGTAGCAAACACTGTATATGATAGCAAAGAGGTTAAAAAGGACCTTTTGCTGCCAACACCAACTCCAACTCTATGTTTCTTTAGTTCCTACCTACCATTCTCAAACAGTCCTGTTAGGGTTGGTTCACACTAGCGCTCGTATTCCATCCGGAAGGAGTCCACATAGACAACCCCGGGACAGAATATAATCTCAATTGGAAGCGATGTGCTGTCAAAGCACACGGACCCCATAGACTATAATGGGCTCCGTGTGCTTGTCGCGCACTGCCCGCACGAATGATTCCTGCTTGCACACACAGATAGGAAAGAGGAGTGCTGTTGGGAACGTCCTGTGCCGACTGGAAGCTAATTAGCATATGAATAAAAACGGGCTCTTTCAAAAACCACTGAGGCGATTTACATCCCAAAGTTAGGTGTGGACAGGGGCGGATCCAGGGCCGGGCGAGCCAGGCAACCGCCCGGGGACCCGCGCTTAGCGGGGCCCCGCAGCGCGGCCGGGACCTAACAAAATGGTCCCGGTCGGCATGTCCCGATTCCAACTGAGCTCAGCATTAAAGCAGGAGCTGACAGCTCCTGCTTTAAACGCCTATGTATTCAGCGCATCAGCGGTAGGACGCCGATGCGCTGAATACATAGGCGTTTAAAGCAGGAGCTTTCACAGCTCAGCTCCTGCTTTAACGCTGAGCTCCGGCATTTGTAGCCGCGATGTGATTGACACAGTGGTTCATGAAATCTATGTATTGTTCCTGCCCACACATGCTGCTCTGTATATTGATGGCAGCGCCGCACCTCTCATGAGGCGACCTGAAGCGACCGCTTCAGGCGGCGCTATGCTGGGGCCCTGGGGGGGCGGCGGCATTTTTGCTGTCCTGGACTGGCTTAGCGTCACCATCTCGGCAGCCCGGCACGGAAAGCGAGCAGTGGATTGGGTAGGCTCTGTGGACGCAACACTGCTCCAGCGGCCGCCGCTCACGCTTAACAGAGAGCAGGTCCTCTCCCTGCCTGCTCTCTGTCTGCTAACGCCACCGGCTCCGCCCCGCCCATCCGCTTGGCTCCATACCCTCTGCTCCGCCCCCTCCTCCCGGGGAGGAGGGGCCACTTTCTGACGTCTGCCTCAGGCGGCACAAAGCCTAGGTTCACCCCTGATTGATGGTGGTGTGTAACTTTCCTTACATGGATATTTACACACATGGTGATATCAAGCAGGTGATATCAAGCACGGGACAGCTTTCCAGGAGAAATAATGATGGATAGGAAATCTCAACTGAGACTGTACTCAAGCCATCAGTTGCTGAAACTCAGTGGATTCTATTAAGTGTCACAGCAGTAACAGTACCACCAGTAACTTGGACATGTGAGTTAAAGTTGCAATTGACTTTGGCGGGGCCCTACTTACTGGGGGTCTTGCACTTCTAACCTGTACTTCCCAACTGTTGAAGACCAGAAAGAGGGAATAAAAAGTGCTGCGCGCGCCGCAACAAGTTAGGCCCCGCCCACTTTTATGTTGACTCCACCCATTCAATTTTCATGTGATTCCACACAGTATAATCCTCCTACAGTCACCCGTAAATTATATCTCCCCCCCATTTCCATATACACCCTTCATCTACCTCTTGTTTCATGTCCCCCCTCTATCTCTGTCCCCAGTTTCATGCCATTCTCCCCCTTTATCTGCCCACAGTTTCATTTCCCCCCCGTCTCTGCTCCAGTGTCATGCCATCCCCCCCTTCATCTGCCCCAGTGTCATGCCGTTCTCCCCCCTTCATTTGCCCCAGTGTCATGCCGTTCTCCCCCCTTTATCTGCCCGTGTCATGCCATTCTCCCCCCCTCATCTGCCCCAGTGTCATGCTGTTCTCTCCCCCTTCATTTGCCCCAGTGTCATGCTGTTCTCCCCCTCTTCATCTGCCCCAGTGTCATGCCATTCTCCCCCTTTCATCTGCCCCAGTGTCATGCTGTTCTCTCCCACTCTATCTGTCCCAGTGCAATGCCTTTCTCCCCCCTTCATCTGCCCCAGTGTCATGCTGTTCTCCCCCCTAAATCTGCCCCAGTGTCATGCCGTTCTCCCCCCTCCATCTGCCCCAGTGTCATGCTGTTCTCTCCCCCTCCATCTGCCCCAGTGTCATGCCGTTCTCCCCCCTCCATCTGCCCCAGTGTCATGCTGTTCTCCCCCCCTTCATCTGCCCCAGTGTCATGCCGTTCTCCCCCCTCCATCTGCCCCAGTGTCATGCTGTTCTCTCCCCCTCTTCATCTGCCCCAGTGTCATGCCGTTCTCCCCCCTTCATCTTCCCCAGTGTCATGCCGTTCTCCCCCTCCATCTGCGCCAGTGTCATGCTGTTCTCCCCCCCTCCATCTGCCCCAGTGCCATGCCGTTCTCCCCCCTCCATCTGCCCCAGTATCATGCCGTTCTCACACTCACACACACACTCACCATTCTTCGTTCCCTCGCAGCTCTCTCCTCTCTCATACACATATTGTAGCCGCGATGTGATGACGTCATCACATCGCGGCTACAAATGCCGGAGGCCCGGAGCTCAGCGTTAAAGCAGGAGCTGAGCTGTGACAGCTCCAGCTTTAAACGCCTATGCATTCAGCTCATCGGCGTCCTACCGCCGATGAGCCGAATACATAGGCGTTTAAAGCAGGAGCTGTCAGATTCTGCTTTAACGCTGAGCTCAGTTGGAATCGGGACATGCCGACCGGGACCATTTTGTTAGGTCCCGGACACGCCGCGGGGCCCCGCTAAGCGCGGGGCCCCGGACGGTTGCCCGGCTCGCCCTGGATCCGCCCCTGGTAAAAGCAATGTAAATACTCTTTGGATCTATTACTAATACTACATATATATACTGCATATAAATATATATATATATATATATATATATATATATATATATATATATACTGTATATATATGTAATACTCTCTATGATCTATTGTAAAACAGGCATTTTAGTTAGTCTGAGATGAATCGCCGTTTATTCGGTTTCGCTAAAAAATGAACAATTTGGAATATTCAGGTTGGTTTACCCATCACTGATTAGTACTGCTTGCAAGGCATCATGGGGGAGTCCATTTGATCCTTACGGTCATCTGATTCTTTTTCTCTATTTTCTCCATACCTTCACATGGAATTGCCATTTTACCCGATTTGTGCATATTGAACTGCAAAATGTTCAGACTTGGTTTGGTTCAAACTAGAGATGAGTGAGTATATTCGATGGAATACCTCCCCTGCATAGTTATTGGTGTAAAAAAGCGCCAGGGAAGGTGGGAGGGGCATCAAATTTTTACTACGTTTACCGCGTGGTATTCAACCGATTACACCAATAACTATGCAGGGGAGGTATTCAATCGAATACTACTTGCTCATCTCTAGTTCAAACCCATTATGGAAAGTTATAGACAAAATTCTGTATTTGGGGAGGGGGGTTATGTTAACAATGCTTTTTTTTTTTTTTATAGCAGACCATGTGATCCTCCTCCTCTATGTCCTTCTTCTTCATTTTGCACATTGTAGTGGCCATTTTGAAAGTTCATATGAGACAAATTGCAAAGTTTTGGTTTTTGTAAAAAAAAAAAACTAAACTTTTGAAAATTTTGGGTTGAAACCAGTTTACTACAAACTAGTTACTAAATATGTGTAACCACTCTTCATATACTAACCATTCCAGTTCTTTTGTTTATTTACCTGTACTCATACTCATGCCAAATGTCAGGTTGCACTTCTGTGTGTCAAAAGGGAACTTATAAAGGTCAAGAGGACATGTGGTCATCACTTTCAGTGTTTTAGTCCTCCTTATGGTGCCATTGTAAAATAGCTGCATATAGAGCACATCTAGAGAATCATCCTCTGTTCTGTTAAAAATTTAAAAAAAAATAAAGATGAATTTCAATATTGGTAATCTATTCTTAGGCTAGGTCCTGAGTATTTGATCATGGGGGTCAGAATACTGACATTTGCACTGGTGAGCACTGAAACCTATTCATTGTTCATATTGCCACTGTGGGACTATTAAAGGATTATTTTATCTTATCTTATCTTATCTTACATAAACTGAGTGCTCAATACACATACATATTATAGTGGCTGTGCTGGGTATTGCAGCTTTGTTCCATTCACTTCTAAAAGAAGATTGGAGCGGGTACCAAGATTAAGAGCCACCAATGTAATACTGAAGTTGTAAGTTTGGTCTGTCCTAAGGATAGGTCATTAATATTAAAAGCCCTATTATTGCATCAAGGTATGGTGTCAGTGGTTTCCCCGAAGATTGCCTGAAGTAGTGGAAGCAGCGATCCCAGGTCAAGAAGGATATGCACGTATTGGACAACTGAAACCTTATTAGGAAACTGCACAACGCAACCACTTTTTGAGCCAAAAGTGACCTTTTTCAAGTGCGCAAACTGAAAAAAAAATTATATATAAAACAATCATTTTAAAACAAATCAACAATAAGAACAAATGCATAAAATGAAATAATAAAAAGTAGTAGGCTGATATGCCACCACAGTAGAGACAAGCCAATATGATATGAGATTGTACCCATGCATCAAGAAATAAAATGAAATATATATTGGTATAATACATGGTTACATGCAATTCACTGTAGACACATACTGTATAATCTCAGCTTGGAACCAAACAATGCTCATAACACCATTGTAGCCACTCGCCAAACAGCAAGTGGAAAAGATGCCATAGACAAATGGTGAACGCTTGCAGAACAACCGTTATGGACAAGATGTTGAGGTGGACCAACCGTCTCACACAGATGAACATAAGGCTTCATGTATGCATGGAATTCTTATAGTAGTGTGGAGCGTGTCTGCTGTAGGCAGAGATACTCCCGCTAACCACTGCCCACCAGGCCCCTTGCGAGACCAGTGTGCGGGTCAAGCTGGCAAGAGGCCTTATGTTCATTTCATTCTAGCTCACGCTGGGTTCTCACCAGCGTCTGGACTCCGTTATCAGGTTTCCAACTTCTGCATACAGAAGACGGAAACCTTTCATGCCGAGTCCGGCCGTGAGCGCCGGTGAGTGTTTTGAGCTCTCCGCGGCTAAACCGTTTTTTAAAGACCGGACACAGAGTCCTGCATGTCCGACTTAAAAAAAAATGTATTATGTTATTTTATGCATTTGTTCTTATTATTGATTTGTTTGGAAATGATTGTTCTATATATATATATATATTTTACATGTATGCCCTCCTTGACCTGAGACCACCGCTTCCACTATTCTTTGATGTAGCTGTCTGATCCCGTTTCCCCTGATAATCGGTGTTTATGGAGTGTGCTGCCTCCTCTGCCTGTTAAACAAACGTCATATCTAGTTATGAACATTTCACAACCACAACAGGTGAGAAGCCATTTGGTCTTTTGGTACATTTTTGGATTTCTAATGTGATCTTTTATCAATACTACACTGTAAGGTTGCTCAGTGTCTGTCTTTTGAATTTACAGCGTGGACACAGTAGCCTGGCTAGCTCAGTTGGTAGAGAATGAGACTCTTAATCTCAGGGTTGTGGATTCAAGCCCGACATTGGACAACTTTAAGGGGCAACGCAGTGGCTCAGTGGTTAGCACTGCAGCCTTGCATCGCTGGAGTCCTGGGTTCAAATCCTGCCAAGGGCAACATCTGCAAGGAGTTTGTATGTTCTCCCCATGTTTACGTGGATTTCCTCCAATACTGATAGAGAACAAAATGTACATTATGGGCTCACAATCTACATTAAAAAAATACAGCATGGACAACTACAGACTGTGGAGGCTTCCCACAGATTCAGGCAGAATATGGAGTGTTTTATCCATCACTACATCAAGAGCAGGGGTTCCTCTGAAGCAGACCTAATTTTTGTGAATCCTATTGTTCTAACAAGTTCTAATGGCTCTCAAGCTAAGCCTATGCCTCACATACTGTACTTATGTATGTTCACTTGATTATAACAAAAAATATACCCTGCGGCAGTAACTTACATTTCAGATATGTTGATGTCAGGGAACCAGACTGAGCCCTCTGGTATAAGGACACTCTTTATACCACAAAACTTCTCCGGATCCCAAGATAACAATTGATTTTCCCAGATCTATTTAAAGAAAATACAGTCAGACATTTCTAGAGTAATAAATGGCCAAAAATAGAACGTTCAGTTTATCAAAAAAGCGGACATGTAAATAGACCCACAGATATGCATTGGTTTTAGTGCAGCCATGTGATAGCTGTTACAAAAAATACTTATCACATGGACTTTTTTGAGATCGTATAGACCAAGCCTAAAATCCTTCTCCCATGTAGAGCCTGAAAGCCGAGTGAACCAGTGACAGGCACAAAGGCAACTGGAAGCAACCTCTCAGAATGTGGAAGACAGAGTGATGCCAGTCCCAAAAATAGCAGGATAGCAGCCATCTTATATAATGTTCTTGTACATTTTATCAACCATACAGCTACATTAATATCCTCCTTATGAGCCAGAGTAGAACAACCTGTTCAGTGTGAAATACTGGAGCCTTGTCTTCAATGTTAGATGAAATGCTATCAGATCGCTTTTATCTGAACATCAGCCATACAACTTGTCACTTCATTTCTGGAGGCTATTTACTTAGTAAAGACACGTACCACTAACAGACATCTTACCATTTCAAGATCCATCAAAGTTGTCATAATTTGCAGCTTTTCATCCTGCAAAACATTTGTCAAAAAAGGACAAAGGGCAGTTCGGTTGGTTTTCTAATAGCAGGTTACAATTATGAAGAAGCCAGATGTTAACAAACTAGTAAGATCTACATGGTCTACAATGGACTTTCTTGACCTTAAATGTGTCACACTTTTGTAGAGTCTATTTATTCTAAGACTTGATATAAAACTTATTTAACATAATAATAGTTACTGAAAAAAAATAGGGCACTGTTCTCCTAATTACATCCTGGGGAATAGATTTGCATATTTTTTACCCAGAATCCCTAGCGGAGCAGGAATGACTTGTAAGTCTCCATACTGCCTATGTAGGCACACACTCTCCCTGATATGTACGATTGTCCCCTGACCCTGGTCTATAGTCACTCACTCTGCCAAATCAGTATCCCTACGCTATGCTGAGGATGGCTCAATAGGCCGAAACAGCGCTGTCCATAGCTGGGAATCTGTTCCTTTTGGAATAGAAATACTAATTTGGCAATTAAATCCACATCCTGATTAAATAGACTTTATAACTGAGTCATGCATGATGTTAAGGATGCTGCCCTC
The DNA here is from genome assembly GCF_031893055.1 of Leptodactylus fuscus. Lineage (NCBI taxonomy): Eukaryota > Metazoa > Chordata > Amphibia > Anura > Leptodactylidae > Leptodactylus > Leptodactylus fuscus. Next base: position 50,092,818 of record NC_134271.1, on the reverse strand, counting down.
TAGAGGGCAGCACACAGAGTGCACTGTTCTCCTAATTACATCCTGGAGAATAGATTTGCATATTTTTTACCCAGAATCCCAGGAATGACTTGTAAGTGTGTGTACTGCCTATGTAGCACACACTCTCCCTGATGTGTACAATTATCCCCTGACCCTCATCTTAAACTCATCAATCATGATTGGGGTAAGCATCAATAGTGTAGATAGGAATACATTATAGCTTAATATAGTACAACCCCAATTCCAAAAAAGTTGGGATGCTGAGTAAAATGTAAAGAAAACAAGAATACAATGGTTTGGAAATTTCATATAATAATATTATATTTCACAACAGAATATAGAATAACATACCAGCAGTGAAAGTTCCACTATAAATTTAGAAACTGATGGCAACACACCTTGACAACTAGGCTACACAATGGTAGACGTGGCCCTTTCCCAACTTTTCAGAGATGTGTTACTGCTATCAATTTCTAAATGAATGAATTGCCTTAAATGAAATGGAAAAATGTGTCTGATATACAGTATGTTCTATTGTGAATATAATATGATTATATGAAATTAGCAGATCATTTTGGGGTTTTTTACATTTTACTCAGTCTCACAACTTTTTGGAGTCGGGGATATATTTCTAACATTTGCACATTTTGATTGTATTACTGCTAAGACGCACAGCGTTTTCTGATATACTGTAATGGCTAAATAGATATAGATGAAACATAGCAACATAGAAGCAACATAGGTGAAGTTTAGGTAAAGTTCATAAATGTAATGAAATAGCATTACAACGGATCTTATTATATATGTCGTACCATATCCAGGACTCCCCTGAAGGTCATATCCACTGATACAATTGTAGGTTCACGCCAGTTTTTAACAGGTCTGATATTCATAAGGCGAGGAGACTGCTCCAAAACACCAATGCTGTCTGTCACATTGTAATATCCACATGTGTCTTGGGCATCTGTCAAAGCTGTTTGAAGAGCAAGACATAATAATAGCATCAGATACTACAAGCTGCACACCCCATTAGCTACAATCTGTAACCGGAAGGGTTTGTTAACCTTTTCTCACCTCCAACTCCAGTTGTTGGCATCACAGCGCAGTTGGAATTGATTCTCTAGTCCCCACGGTTTCGAGCAGTGCCATTAGTTTTGGCACCTGATATACTAAATAAACTTCTTCTTTCAAATGGGAAGTGTCAAGAAGGAGCAAGCTAGGGGGCATGACTCAGACACTGCTCGCCTCGGATAGGACACTGTCAAATCAGAATCCCACCCCATTGCCTTGTCATCCCTGAGACCACCCAATTCACAGTAAGCAGCCTTAGATATTTCGCTCAGAAATGGTGGGGGCTAAAGAAAAAATGCCAATAGTGCCAGAATCATTGGAGTGGCATATACTAACCTCATTGTGCTCACTGCTATACATCTAACATATAGCTGACACCCTGCCGTGGTTGGAGATCATTGCTATCACATGTTAACCTCTTAGATGCTGTAGTCAATCATGACCGCAATGTGTAAGGAGTGAAAAAAAGGAAAAATCTAAAGTAAATAAATAGCTAAAAATACGGAAATTCCCTATTATACTTTATAATGTAAAAAAAATTAAAATAAACAGATACACATTTGGTATTGCTGTATCTACTCGAAGAATGTCGTAAAAAAAGCCACAAGGAACTAATGAAAATACAACTCAGCCTGCAAAAACACAAGTTTTCATCCAGGTGCTTCAGCAGAAAAATAAAAATGTTACACTTGTCAGAAGATGGTAATGCAAAAACAACTTTTTTCCGAATTTTTTGTTTGGCGGATCAGCTGCTTAAAGCAGCAGAGTTGCCCTCCTAGCATGACTTCCACATCACAGACCATTGATAACATGGCCTGATCCCAGGTCAGTCCCATTCAAGTGAGCTGCAGTATCAAGCACAGCCACTATACAAATACGGTGCTGTGCTTTGTAAGTACTGAAGAGGCTGCAAACCAAACTCTGCAGTCTATTCAAAAAGCTGGTCTGCCAGGGGCCTAGATGTCAGACCCCTGCCAATCTATGATGGATGACCCATCCTAAGCAATTTAGGAGAAAAAGTCCTTTAAAGGATGCAAAGAACTGGAGATGGCGGAGGTGGGAAAATGCTTCATAAAGATTATCAAACTTAATCTATAATCAACAAATACATATAGATACACAATAATACACAAAATAATTGATCCTAGCAGTGCACAGACTCTACAGTTACACATGTCAGAAATATATATGGAAGGAAGATTTTATTTCACAACAGTATTACTCTTATAGACAAGAATATGGGGACAGAATACACATATTCGTATGCCTGAGAAGCTCAGAATACATGTGATAATATTAGAATTGTATGCTGACAAGTGGAGCTTGGCTTATAAAGCAGAATGGTTACTAATAGGGAGTGTAACAGAATGTACGCATTGTAAATGTGGCTGCCCTTAAAGTGATCTTACGAGACAATGATGAAATTTCTGATGCTTCCCTAGATACACAGATTATAGATATGTCATGGCGCCATTGATTCCTACTTCATTACTTTATAAAAAAAAAAAAAAAAGTCTGTTTTGTTATGCTATAAAATAGCTGTAACTATGAATCTAAAATTGCTTAAGGGGATTGATGTATGAAAACAACCTCTGTCCATTTAGAGAATTCTATCATATATACATCATATATGTATAAGAAAAATGTATCTTTGTACCGTATTAGCCAGTGGATATGAAATGTAAAGCTTGAGAGTCCTCAGTAGTTTGATACCTTTAAAATGGCTAACAAAAAATGATGACACATTGCGGGCTTTTGGAACGGCTATAAGGTTCCTTCATCAGGCTGGTACCAGCCTGATGAAGAAACCTTATAGCCGTTCCAAAATCTCGCAATATGTCATATTTTTTTGTTAGTCATTAAAAAGTTATCAAACTACTGAGGACTCTCAATCTTTACATCTCATATGCAACATAGTAAGGATTTGCCTTCTGGGAATACAGCCTGTATGAGTAATGAAGAGCAAAACAAAATTTGAGTGACCCTTACCCTGGGGGTCCGAGTCCATCCATATATGAAATGGTAATCCACTATAATATTACTTGGCATTCAAAAAGGAAACTTACCGCACAGAAGGTCCAGAAGAAAAAGAAAAAGCAGAAGAATCCTCTTCATTTCAGAAGCACTCTTGAACCCTAGAGTCTCCGGCTCCCGTCACATCTCATTGTTAATCTTAGAAACCCTTGGCATGCCAAACTCAAGCAGTTGAACTCGACAAACAACTTATTTTGGAGCTCATGTTTTTCCACAGAATCAGGAGTCTGAGGATGGAAGGAGAAGGAGAAGCAAACACATCCAGCAACGTATAAACCTAAGACAACACATAAGCTGCCACTGCATATTTAGGTAACATGTGCTTACCTGGGAGTGGTGGAGGAAGGAGGAAGAAGGTGGAGAAATGGGACATGAGAAATGATAACTAAATGCATTTCTTCAAAGAAAAGGTTCAGTCAGATAGAAATTAATGTTAAAAGGAACACAGAAGAGCAACAAAAAATACAATGGACCATTTTCTATGAGGTTGTCCCCATGACTCGACAAATCTGGCGCAATGGTTTGTGTAATTATTTTTTTTCGACGTTTTTTTTCTCCTGTTTTTTTTTTGGTTTTTTTTTTTATCCAACGGGGATTATAAATTTAAAGTTGGCGATAAAGTACTTGACATGTACATTTTGTATACTTCTTTTGCAATTTCACTTTTCCTATTGTTGTTGTAGAGGATCCTGCCAGTCTTAGCGAAATAAAGGGAGTTAAGTTGAGACAGAGTTATGGACCACATGGATGAAGTCAGTGACACTGGATATAATGATCCTGGATCACATCTTATTTCCAGAATGAAAGGACTTTGTAGAACTTCTTGGCCTCATTTAGTCCTACTCAGAGCTTTCTGTTACTGGAAAAACCTGAAGTACTGCTGGAAATGGTCTTTAAATGTATATTAGATTTCCACTTACCTTAGAACAGGTAAAAAGAATGTCTTTCACTAAAATTTTTGCATATAGAAGATTACAGAATCTTCCTTTTTCATACGTGGAAGGATCCATTACAAATGTCACCCATTTGCAGGTTGAGGATTTGTTTTAGTTTCTGCTTAAAAATTCCCATTCTCTCCCCATTACTCCCTCTGATTCATAATCCTCTCTTCCCTCCTGGCCTATCTTCTCCGGTGTTTGCTTGGTGGAGGTAAATAGTGCTGGATCTGTCATATGTCTCTAGCTCTAATTTATCAGTGGGGTTGAGTGTTATGTCTTTTACCCTAGGCAGGGTCTCCTTTCCCCTTCTCCCTCCAACATGTGCACTACAGCGCTGCCCATCTCCCCCCAACATGTTTATTACTGGTTATTTACCTTTTTATCCCTATTATCACTCTGGATTTGCCTTTATACCGTTGTATGATATTCTATATATTTTCTTTTCAGGGCTGTTTCGATTGTTGTCCTTTCTTTGCCTCTTTGTTGTACTTTAGATATCATTCAATACCTTTGAAACTAAAAATGTTACCCATTTGCAGATGGCTGTGCTTCCATGGTTTTACTAGGACAAGATGTAGTTCTATATGACATTACGTCTATATAGTCCTTCTGTTATACTTCTGTTTATTCCCTTTTCCCAGCCTTATGCTGTCTCCTGAGGAGTGAATTACCTGTTCTTATGCTGCTGTGTATAAGGGGTGGAATTTGCTCTTTATTTTCTAGAAGGAGACATTAGTTACCTGTTACTTAGCCAGTTTGGACCGTTTACTGTAGTGGTTTGTTTAGTTAGCTGTAAACAGATGCAAAAGAACGAGCGTAGCAGGCTCGTACTGCAGAGGGAACATGATGGGGGCGGGCAGTAGGGGGACCAATGGCTGTGTACGGTGCGAAGCCGGCAGGGGGCGGGGCTTAGTGGAGCCAGTTTTGATTAGGCCGCGCGGCCTGGGACGCACGCACTCGTGGGGCGCGCAGCAAGAAGACAGGTTGTCCCTCCCTCCCGTTGTTTGTTGTTCTGTTTTCTTCCTTAGGTTCGTCCTTTTTTTCTTCAGGATTGTCACGGTTGCCTTGGCGGCTGGAGTCCTGGGGAATTTGGGGGGTAAATTACTAACAAAGGGTGGAGTCAGTAATAGGCTCCACCTTATATAGTCAGTGTTATGGTCAGTTGTTGGATGGCCTGGCGCTCGGTGAACGATTACAGGGTCTTAGTCCTGTGAGCTGGTGCATGAAGTAGGGGTCATCTTTACTCTTGGTGCCGCTGAGCCGGTGGTAGCAGCTGGCGGTAAGTATATATATATATATATATATATATATATATATATATATATATATATATATATACACATATATTTATGTGCTCATGGTAGCGCCAGGCCATTCATGTTGTTTAATCTTCATAACTCCAAGGACTCTTACCCATTGTGTGCTTATTTGAAAGTGTTATTTATTTGTTTATGTAGTTTTGTTAATAAATATGGCTGCTGTGGCCGATTATATCCATCCCTGAGTTGTGGCGTGTTTATTGGGGTGGGAGGCAGTTGGTGGTCTCAATTGATCATAGGTCAGGGCTTTGGTGGGAAAAGGGTAGTTTCGGGGAGTAGTAGAATTTTGGAGGGTTTAAAGCAGCATTTAGTAGCTTGCATTAAGGGGTGGGCCCCCTGTAATCTGCCATGCCTAGTCATGTGCTTGAGAGAGCGCCTTCAGGTCTCTAGGGGTAGTTTGGCCAATACAGGCTGTTCCACAGCTCACAAGTAAAATGATATTCATGGTCGAAATATGCCCTGCGTTTCTGCAGTAGCGTCTAAAACAGGGGAGTCTCAGGGATTAGTCACACCTGTCCAACTGGATACTAGACTACCTGACAAACCGCCCTCAGTATGTGAGAGCCCAGGACTGTGTGTCTGACATTGTGATCTGTAGTACAGGGGAACCACAAGGTACAGTTCTTGCCCCTTTTCTCTTCACACTGTACACTGCTGACTTTAGGCACAACACCTCCAGCTGTTACTTATAGAAGTACTCCGATAACTCCGCAGTAGTAGGCCTTATCACTGATGGTGACAAGAGGGAATACAGAGACTTAAACCGGGATTTTGCCGAATGGTGCAATCGGAACCACCTCAGGATTAATGCTGGGAAGACCAAGGAGATGGTGGTAGACTTTAGCAAATGGAGAAGTGCTCCGATCCAGGTAGAGATCCAAGGGTCATGCATTGAGATAGTCAAGACCTATAAGTACCTGGGTGTGCTCCTCAATAATAACATAGACTGGGCTGATCACCTGGAGGCGCTGCACAGAAAGGGCCACAGCAGACTCTACCTGCTCAGGAGGCTGAGGGCCTTTGGAGTCCAGGGGCCACTTCTTAGGTCCTTTTTAAACTCTGTGGTTGCTTCAGCCATCTTTTTTGGTGTGGCCTGTTGGGGGAGCAGTATATCAACCAGGGACAGAAATAGACTTGACAGGCTGATCAGAAGGGCCAGCTCTGTCCTGGGAAGCCCCCTGGACCCAGTACAGGTGGTGGGTGACTGAAGGATACTGTCCATGGTGAGTTCCATGCTGGAGAACAACTCCCTCCCCATGTATGAGACCTTGACGGCACTTGGCAGCAGATCCTTCCTCCCAACTGCTGTCAGGTTTATTAATCTACATCAGACCAAGTGATGATCACTCCTCACAGAGAACTAAATGATCCTGAAGTCTTCCTTCTTTATTTTCTTCCTTAGCTGCTATGGATTCCTAGTATTTTTTTCTCAGCTTATGTGTGTCTACTTCTGTAATATATTACTGTTTATTATCTTGTATCTGTATTACCATTCAGCTGTAACACCCCCACGGTGGGACTATTAAAGGATTATCTTATACTCTCTTATCTTATTTGTCATGGTGGAATGGAAGAGAGGGCTAGAGGATGAAGTGAGTAGCAGACACCATGTTGTCAGTGTTTGTAGAGTAACGAAGTGTGGATGGATACTGCTTGCTTAAAGAGTACTGTACAACATCCCATACCATCATTTAGCTCTAGCCTTGATCAGATACACAGAATAGACTGAGAAGAGTGTACAGTAGAAGATGCTTCAACATAAATGTTAATATCTGAATTTACAATATGGTTCTTAAAATCATAAATTAAGTTACACACTAGCGTAACTGCCAAACATTCATGATCAGTTCCAGTGGACAAAGTACATATGTGTACATAGCCAGGGTTTTTACAAATATATTGGAGAAAGCAAAGCAGTCATCCTGATAGTCTACCTTTGTACCCAGAGGCTATTTACTTATCTAACCAGGAAGCTATATTATTACTGTCCACTCCCCTCTTGTGGGAACAGTACATTCAGACAATGACGTATAATAAAATCCACCCTAGAACAAACTGTGAGTCGGACAAGCTGAATGAGAAAACAATATTTATTGAATTTGGGCTGTTTGTAAAACTATACAAATTTACAGCATAGTGCAAATGGTCTTTTAGTGCATCAGATTCAAGTAGAGCTACAATGTATACAGCAAAGAGAAGACAGGGCTACCAGTCACAACTATGGAGTATATACAGCAAGGAGCTAGGTACACTTAAGGGTGAATGTATATGTAGCCTGAACAAATATGAGGAAGATATGTATATCTTGTATACATGTTAATTCAATACAGTCTTATAGGTTATACAGCTGTCAGTCACATTCATATTCTTGTCAGGTACATCGGTGGTTGAGATGGTTGTCACGCACAAATTATGAGCGTTTCATAACCAGTTTGTATACAGCTCTTAAAAAAACTTCTTTCACTAAAATATGTACCTGTTATATTTCAGTCCCATATTATATTTTAGTCCCACTCACATTATTGGTTTTGTAAATGTGACAAAAAAGTTACTTTTTTTGTTAGGATCAAAGTTCTAGACTGTAAAACATTACCTGAATTCCTATGATATGTGGATCTCTACGGTACCTGTGCTTCTTTCTCTGGATCACTTTTGACAAGTATGTCATTTCATGGTCCACTCTGGCCCCGTTGAATTCTTTTCTTAGTTGGTAGGAGGCCATGGCAGACCATTACACCACTTTGATGAAAGTGTCTTAAAGAACGTAGACCAGCGATTTCCAGAGATCTCGTCCTCATGGTACCCCTGCTAAGTATTTTTGGGTGACTACACAAAAATTTACTATTCAGTTTTTGCTCAGAAGATCACATTTAGGTTGGGTCTACCTGGTGGCATTTGGCTTAACACTGATCAAGCTAAAATTATTGGACTACCATAACCCAAGTATAACAAAGACAAAGGAAACATTGAAATTGTATCATGGTAACCACTTGATCATAGTTTGACACTTGACCAAATGTCGCCATGTCTACCTTGCCTAGTTTTTTTCATATACTTCTCATTAATGTCTCAAGGCTACAGGGAAACCAAATAGCCACAATACAAACAACTTGGTAAACGTGTCAGAAATATTAATATTATAATTCCTAAACTGTAGCAAGATGGTAAATAAATCTTGACCTGATGGGCATGAACTTTTAAGGCAATTGTTAATGCACCAGTCCCATAAGAACATATTGGCTATCTAAAGACCTCAAGCACTCAGCCCTTCAATGCACACTGAAAATTTCAATGTTTGTGCAGATATATCAGAAACACAAAAAAATATCAAGTTTTTAAATACAGCACTACACCTCAAATCTTAACATACTTTGGGAAAAATAGAATTAGCGTGTAGAATTTACATCCATCTTTACGGCAGTGTATTTTCCCAAACTACAGGATTTCTAAGAGGGGTATTTGTGTGGACAATATGGGATTCATCTGTGGGACTAGTGCATTAGCTGCCATTAGTCAAATGGGTGACTGAGATTGACAAGGAGTAAAAAAACAAAACAAGAACAAAAAAAGCAAAAAACAGTACACCCCTATTACAGGAACACTGAACTCAACACCTGATGCCCTGATTGTAAAGAAAGTAGAAGAAGTCAAAAGTAATGTAATAAGAAGCCACACAGTACGTCTCAGAAGTTATTTCCAATATAATGCCCAAGGACTGTCAAGTTCTTGGAGTACAATGTATGAGAAATATGCCAAATATGCCAAAAATTAATCATAACTATAGGAGTTACAATAATATATGTTTTCATTCATTGTTTTTGCATTATATGGTATGTGACTTTGTATAGACAGATGTCTGAATTTAAAGTGAACACCACTGTGCTTTGTCATGCAGATGTATTAGGCTCTGTTCACACACGCATACTTTCATTCTTAATAGAGCACACCTCTATTTTTAATAGAGCCATGACAGCTATGGATTTGGTTTTCAAATTGATCCCAACAATTCCTAAAGGATCTGACTGACCTACAATAGGGTATGTCAGATTTTTTTATAGCAAAAAAGTGCTGCACATGGGGTTGAGCCGATCTTGAGATTTCAGGATCATTTTTAAAATCCGATTTCTGATCATTTTTCATCCGAACCTGATCCCAATTCCGATCCTAATGCAAGTTAATGGGATTTTCTAATGATCGAAAATCGGATTTTAATAACGATCCTATTCACTACACAGCTTAGTGATTAAAAAATCCACCGGCTACTTAGTCCACCCTGCTGTCTGGTGACCTGCACAGAACCGCTGCCACCTCCCCTCCTGGTGTGTATGCCGCTCCCCGGAGCTCCGGCCGTTGTTCTCTGTCCGTTTCTCTCCTCTCTCATTCAGAATCACTCACGTCTCCCCGCCCTGTACCCGCCCACACTCTCCTAAGCCACAACAAGCCCCGCCTACTCCCAGCATCAGTAACACTAGCCTAGGAAGGCAGGGGCGCACACGATGCTCTGCTGGCGTGTGAATGAGAGAGGAGAGGACAGAAAACAACAGCCCGGAGCTCCGAGCGGCAGTGGTGCTGTGCAGGTAACTAGGGTTGAGCGATCGGGATCGGAATTCTGTTCCCGATCTTGTCTAGGTGGGATCGGAACCCGATCGCGATTGTGAAATTTACTCGATCGCTGATCGTGATCCAATCTTTTCTGATCTCGATCGCTCAACCCTAGCTGCACACCATCATATTCTTGCTGAACTTTTCATAAAATAATGGAACAAGAAAAATACCAGTGTGAACAGAGTCTAATTGCTTTAAATTGTTTTATTTTGCTTGTTAAACGATGTCGTTCTCTGGAATAGACCCCCTTGCTATTGAAAAAGTTAAAATCTGAATAGATGACACAATGACAAGATACAGTAAAGGGAACCCCAGAGCAAAATACATGGAAACAACATACAAAAAGTGGAAGGCACATTCAGATCTCTTCTTCAATTTGCTGACCTGTATTAGCAAATTGATAACTAGAATCTGACTGGTTCTTTGGGTAACTGTTCCACTTTTTGTCTGCAATATAGACCTTGGGTACTCAAACTCTCACGACTAAAGCAAGCCATCAGAGTCCATGTGTCTAGTGCCTGTGAAAAATGAATGCTAAACTCTGCCAATCCTACAAAATCAGCAGTTTGGGCCTATTGGAAATATACACAACCCAGATCAGTAGTGGAAGAGAACCCGATCAGAAAGAAGTATGGCAGGGGAGTAGATGGCAAAACAGCAAATGAACCCCTAATAATATCAAGGGTGCCCTGTTGTTAAGAAGGTTAACATATAGAATACTGTCATGTTACAGTCAGAAATCTATAGAGTAAGTGTAAGTTCTCACATATTAATATCATGTTCTAAGTGTATACACAAGTATATATTATTATAGTCCGGATATATACCTACACATGTATATCTATATGTATAAATATATATATAAAAAGAACAAAGATCAACTTTGTTTAAAAATAATTATATCTGTCCTTGGTCTTCAAAAACAAATTACCAGCACTTCCCAGAATCCTTAGCGGCTCACGGCAGGTAACTCTTTACATTCAACAATACCCTATTACCTTCCTCACCGGGACAGAGGAAAGGAACAGTGGGCTCTACCGGGATCAGTTTTTAATAATGCAAAATGAGCCACAAATATAAGGCGTTAACCCCTTAAAAGCCAGGAGAAATGTACTATTCATGTGCAAAACATTGATGGCTCTGAAGAGGTTTTACATTTTTTGTTTTGTGGTTTGTTCCTGAATCCCGATACTTTTCATACATTCAACCTGAGTGTGCTTGATACACCCCCAGAAACAACCTCTCTCCCCTGCTGAAAATGAACCTTCTGCAATATATAGCAATATGGCGCACAGTAGGTTTATAACAACATTTTTGACAATAAAAGAGTCTTTCTCATATGATCTGAAATGATGGTGTATTGTTAGGAACACTACAACTTCTGAGACCTCTGATTCTGAGAGTGAAGGGGCTGCTGTGATGTTTTAGTGTTGAGCCCCCTTCCAAGTTTCCTTGTACACTTGGACTCCAGGTCATGCAAGAAATTTATGTAAATTCCCATGAAAAACATCCATTTTTCACAAGTGTTTGCAACTGAAAGGAAAGGGGAGCATTACAGTGTATGTAGTCATTTGTAAAAACAGACAAAAATAAAACATAACCTATATTTTGATGGTCCGTCACAACGGACCATCAAAATATCGGTAATGTGAATAGTCTCTATTCACAAACATTGAGAGCAATGCAGCTGTGACATCACACATTCATATATTTATCCATTATGTTTTTTATGTCATGTGAATATAAGGTAACAGTGCAGTGTCCCCTTCAGATTGTTGAGAGCCCCAAATATCAGAACCATGGTCCTAGTGATATACGTTTATACCATGGAAAGTTATTTGGCAATTGACAGAATATTATATTTCACTTAGACTCAAAACACCAGAAACATTATCCAGTAATTCCCTGTTGTGTCCACAGAGAATGGAGAGAAAATAGGTGAAAGGACATTATATTTTCTTATGGGTCTTGGTTTGGACAATTAGATCTGAGTCCAAGATAGGTTGAAATTGGGAGAATCTAATATTGCATATTCCCTACATTTTAGTGCTATGAGAAAATATTGTATACAGTGCAGTAGGTCCATTTTCATTGATTGTATATACAGTGTTTCAGTAAAGTGGCACCCTAAGTATGACACATATACATAGGTGTGAGGGTCACTCATTCCTCTCCTCTTGAGGGTGCAGTCTAAGGGAAGCATCACCTTGAAGGACTGCACTAGAGAGGTAAGATGCCACACTATCATCCGCACCAAAAAGTGACGAGGATCCTGCCAGGCTCACCATCTCTTCCGTCAGAAAAGGTACTGCGTTCTCGAGATCTGGTTCTTTTCCTGGAACACAACAGAAATCTATTAATTATACATTTTCTAATATTGATGGCTTATCTTTAGGTTAGGTCATCAATATTAGACCTGCAAGGCTCTGACAACTGGGACTGCCACAGATCAGATGCTTTGGGATAACCAGGACTGCTGTTTTCAGTCTTAGGTCTGGTTCACATCTGCGCATGGGTTTCTGTTCAGGAAGTCCATTTGAGGACCCCCCCCCCCCCCCGAACGGAGACCTAATCGGTTAACTAAAGAAACCCGTGAATCCCATAGACTATAATGGGGTCCGTGTGGTCTCTGCTTGGCTTCAGGACTTGTGTTGCTTGCAGGACTTTTCTCTCTGCATTTTTCATGTGGAGAGGGGAACGTAATGGCCAGAGTGTTGTTTTTTTTTTTTTTGCAAGGTGTAGATGACATTACATGAAATCTCATTGAGTGGCAGGGATTTAAAAATACAGCAATTTTTACATCTGCATTTCAGCAGAGTCCAATGCTGTATTTGTGCAATGTGTATTCTTAGACTTACCTGAGCAAGAGGAGTTGAACTGTGGATTCAACCCTTTAGGAGGCATTTCAGCTCCATTCCTCTCCAGATCCACCGAGAGCTGTTGTATCTAAATATAAAGCATAGTTCAAATACATTAAATTATTCCATATTCCATTATACCATAGACATGGCATAGTACAGGATATTTTATGCACTCATATTGAAAAATCATTTTATGTGTGTAAAAGTAAATGGTGGCCATTACAGGACAATCCTATATAAAATATATCACCATCTCTATGCATAGGACAGCCCTATTCCAAATGTGGAGGTTTCAGTACACTTATGGAAACTACCGACATGTCACTGTATGAATTAGCCTGCAAATATCAACATTATTACACTTTTAAGTCCAACAGGAAACGCTGACATGAAATGTGGTGGAGGACTTTGCATCAAAAACTTCTGGCAAAATCATGAAGCATTCTTACCGGTGACAGACTGGTATCCATGGCAGGAAGACTCCATTCACCTACACAAAGGCCAGCACTGAACACCTGCAAGAATTGATGTTGTATTATAATCAATATACATATTGTATGAATATATGCGATCTTCCTTCCTCTAAAAATTTGCAAATGCATGCACTTATTTTGAGCTAAAAATCTTTCCCTAATAAGTGTTTATTAAAAATTCTTAACCATTTATACCCTGCAGCTTCCGCTATTTCTCATACAGTGCAGGTTACTAAGTCCTCTCTCCAGTTATATCCGTCAGAGATCATCGACAAAAGTTCTGCTTACATGAATGTTTATGATTGCTTAGGAGAACAGAGATGAAGGTTAGAGGGACAAACCATCAGACAGTTTCTCTGATGGATTGTTTTCTGAATAAAACACAGCTGTTTACACTGTATACATTTTTTTAAATAAACATCTATTAGGAAAATGCTATTTTAGGTTTATAATAGGTGCAGATGCAAAAATAAAAAAATCTCCAGAAAAATTACATTTAAAATTACGATTTACCATAAAGTACTTTTTCAGCTAAAAACATCCCAGATTTAAATGAGTTTTCCAGAATAAGGATATTCTGGATATCATAAGGATAGGTTATCATTATCAGATCGGTGAGGGTCTAACAACTGGGATCCCACCAGTTGTTCTCCGCAGCTAATACTCAGAATGGTGGAGCAAGTTACTGCAGATCAGCTCCTATTTAGCACCTACTGGGGCTAAGCTGCAGTGACTCGATATAGCCACTGCACAGAGAATAGAACCAGATTCTGAGTAGCTGATCAGTGGGGTGCCATGTGCCCTCACCAACCTGGTATTGATAACCTACCCTAAGTCCTCAACATTTTTAGCCAAGAAAACTCCTTTAAAGAGGACTTTTCATGTCCTCCTCCATATGTAGTTTTATATATCGCTAGAAAGCCAACAGATCACTGAATTCAGCATACTGTTGGATTTCCCCTTATGTGCCCCAGGACTGGAGATATCTGTGTCGTTACCGATGTCTGCCTACTGTCAGAAGGGCATTCCTGACAGTCTAGCTGGGCTGTGAGGAACTGACTAAATTTTCTTTTATAGAGAAAGAAATGGAGATTAAAGTATCTAATGGAGCCAGTAAGTATGTACAAACTTCCAAGTAATGATGAAGGAGACAGAAATCATACATTTTATCATTCATCATATTACACGAAACTAGGTATCACATCAACATATCACACAGATAAAGACTTAGACTGGGACTGATAAAATAGCCATGGTAATGTGAAATTCACACACATATAATATATATATGTGGCTGTTTATGTGAAAAGGGCCCACACTGTCGATATGGAGTTCTTGGTATCATTGTAACGGTTATGGTGTAACAGTGTACAAATTCTTAAAAGTCTCAACAAATTTGTAAACTTGACATATTTTTAAATAAAATTTTTGCATAAAACAAAATTGTGATTTTTTTTACCCAAATATGTTTTGGACTATTTTCTCTATAATTAGTATCGACGATCTGGGCCCTTTTCACGTAAACAGCCACATATATATATATATATATATATATATATATATATTACACACATATAGTGCAGGGTGATGAATATTCAATGGTAATTGGCAAATCACACTATTTACTCATAATTTTAGTCAATGACAGCAAACAATTACATAACATATTAAATGAATTGATAATCTCTCGCTTTAGTCAACTTTAAACCTATTTTGATTATTGAATTAAGAAATGGCAAATTGAAGGTAACTAACACTAACACAACAATTTCGGAAAAGCTAAATTTAATCTTTTGGATAAGCACTTCCAGCATGAAAGTAATATTTTAAAATAATTTATCCATCAAATTCAAATACTTTGTGAATAAGTAAATCTGTACATTATCCAAGAAATACTTACATCTAGAACAGCAGCAGAATCCAGACTATAATGCTGACTTCTGAGCAGCAACTGTAGTCCTTCCAAACTAACATCTGTACTGTCCAGGGATTCTGGCAGTTCTTGCCTAGGGAAAGGGAATGGACACATTTTACTCATTCTATGTCCACATGTACATATATAAGAGTTATTTCTGACACTAATAAACGGTGCAAATCTCCAAGGGGCTCAATAACCGAAGGGCCCACACAGCCCCTCAGTAAAATGTAGCACATATTAAGGGCAGGGCAACACTGCGACTTTCTGAAGCGCCACTACTTTTTTTTCTACTGCTTTTTCACAGCAGCCAAAACCACTGTATTTTTGCAATATGAGGCCTTACCCCAAAAAGCTCTTGATAGGATAACAGTATGGACAAGAGCATGGCATCGCCTTCATACATTATAGGCCCATTCTGGTGAAAGCATTCAGTAAGGCACAAATCATAACAGTCCACTGGACAAAGTAATAAAGCTAAATATTCACCAACCTTTCTAAGGGATTTCTCCGTCCTCGTGCCTCCAGTTGCTGGGATCCTGAGGTCTGGGATGGGCTACAAGTTTCTTTTCCTTCCAGTATGTATTGAACCATTGCAACTGGCAACACTGGCGGGTCAGAGCATGCACTGCAGGCACTTAGAGAGACGTCGGCTTCAGATGATCCCTTTACTACAGGACTGATCGGCTCCTCTTTAATCAGTAGGAGACATTTACTCCTAAAAGTGCACACAATGACCACAAATAGGACTTTAATAAATGAGAAACAGCTTGGAGGCAATAAAACAAAAAAAGATTTATTATAGGGTAATTTACTTTGGACAAGATGAGATCCATCTTGACTCAGCCATGCCTTAAAGTAGATTTTTACATAAGCTTCACACACAATTCACTTATTTTACAGATAATGGAGTCATCTTTAGACCACAAAAACATGAAAAAATGGAGACAATTACTTTGGTAACTAAATTATCAGGTCAACGTATCCAAATACACAGCTACACCAGATAAAGAAACATGGGTGCACAGCAGTGCCAATGTAACAGGACTGAAATCACACAAGTACAAGATGGCAGAAAAGTTTAGAGACATAAAACATATTCTCCTATAATGCTCTGTATATATCCTGATCTAAATACATGCATCTTTTCTTTACCTTTCCACATCAGCGTTAGGTTGTGCATTCACAGAGTTTGTGGGTAGAGTTTCTGTCACATCCGATATTATGGGTCCGGCACTGACAGCAGGGCTGCTTAAAGAGGATGCTGGATCTGTAGGTGGCTACATAGAGAATACAGTATGAGACACTCAAAACTAAATATAAATATCATACAGTATAAAGCAGGAATAACACAATGGCAATTCCAACCCATTCTGATTTTTTTTTCATGCTGCCAGTACATCATACAGAATATTAAAGGGGTTATCCAGTTTCTAATATAGATGGCCTATCCTCCACAAAATAAGCCCTCATGAACTCTATGAATTGAAAAATAAAAAAGTTATGGCTCCTGGGAGGAGGGGTGTAAAAATAGAAAATGAACAAACAGTGGTTTTGGAAGGAAGGGGTTAAAGTTAACTGCACAAAATATTCTTTTTAGGCTAGGCTTAGATGGTGATTTTTTTTTGTTAAAGAACTACATGCAACTTTTCATTACAGTAACAAGTGACACAAGTCTACTATGCCAGTAAACCAGAGGTTTTCAATTTAATGGCTGTTATCATACAAATGAAATGGATAGTGACATGTGCTAGGGAATATAGCAATTATAAAGGGGTTGTCCAGGACCTGAAGTGAATAGGTCATCAGTATCAGATAGGTCGGGGTCGAAACAGGTGTTTCTGCCACCATACTATGAATACAGCCAGAAACAGCCCTGCTCCTCTTCAAGTGAATGGGAGTGGGGCTGCAGGTCCACGCGCCATCACTACAGTGTACAGATCTCTGTATACAGTTTCTGATCAGTATCAATTGCCTTCAAATCCTGGACAATCTTTTTAAGTAAAATAAGCATCATGTAAACCCAGCCTTATTGTCTTGGCCATAGGAGAGTATATATGTGTTCCTAATAACTCAGAGCTCATTATCTAAGTAAAGAAGAGACTCAACATTATTTACTTGTTTCATGCCCTCCAGGTTTTGCTGTCCTTAAGGGAACTTATAGTATTTACCATAGTTGGCACTACATAACCCGTTCACAGATGGAATACCGGCATAACCTGGTATCGATGCTATATGGTAGCTTTAACCTTCTTACATGTCATCTCTAAAGCTGAAAGCTAAAAGGCATTACTGCAGTCCTGTAATGAAGATTGGTTTTTTCATAAGGGAGTTTTGGGGGTGCATGGTATACAGGACATGTCCGATTTTCCAAGTTTGTTTCTTGAGACAGTCCAAGCAAATTTGGGGCAGTTGTATCAGGTTGTGGACACTAAGCAATACACATCATTATAAGGTACTTATATATTTACATATAATACAATGAATTATTCAACCAGGAAATGTCATCAGCTTGCTTAATATGTCAATATTTTATGGCTAAAATTTATTTGCTCAAAGCAAAAAATGTAATTGCACTTCCAATATTGTGGGTGTGAAAATGCAAAGAAGGACTGTATATCAGCTAAAATTTGGAAAATTACACACTTAGGGAAAATATAGTTAGTCTTGTTAGTCCAAGTATATCTATGACTAGCTCAACATTTTATTATATGCTGGGGTTAGCTTTAAAACAAGCTCCTGCATTTACAACGTACCAACTGCAAACTCACCGACTGAATGTAATATGGGTCTTGCAGGGAATCTACAGGAAGTTGCCTACTAAACTTGGACAGTGGTAGGGCAGAGCTCCCATCATCCAACATAAGAGGTCTAAAAGAGAAACAATTTGTATTTATTTATCTAAAAGTCATAAATCTTATGGACATCAATACAAAGGATAAAGCAACTAAAGATCTGCAAATGCTCCAAATTGTAACAAAATGCTGTACACACAATAGAGAACAGAAATGATTGAGTGGTTATTGGGCAAATACAGGTAAGAGAGATTTTTGTATCAAGGTATCAGCGTGTTAAACCGGTTTTCCACATTATACTCTATATCACTACATTCTCACAGTTAGGGACCATGGTCCCTTGCAAAGTGGAGTGCTAAAGGCTTAATAAGTCTCCACACACCTATATAGTGGTCTCTCCCCAAGGAGTGACGATATCCCTCTAACCCTGTCTAAGCCTCTCACCTCTACCAGGTTAATCTTCTCTACACCGGGCTGACGAGATGCAATAACATCGAAACGGCCGTCTTCGGTTGAGAGAATATACCTGGTAATAATCCCAGCATCATTGCAAAACAAAGGCCTCTTGGAAGGTTGAGCATGATGTTAAAGGGAGCAGCCTTTATTGGGCTATATCACTGAGATTCTGTCATCAGGGAAGACAGGCTTGCACATTCCAGTGAGCGCCCTCTATTGGTTTGCAACACTGAGGCACCTGACTTCCTAATTACATCATGGAAGACAGATTTGCATATTCTTCCCATACATTCTCACAGTCAGACAGTTCTACAGGTGAAGGAAGTAGTTATATGTAAAGTCACGAAGTTTCCCTTTCTATTATGTACATTGGTAACACTTTCATATTATAGCAAGATGGAGCATATTTTAGGTGGAATGGGGTCCCTATAGTCACTGAACGCTTGTGTGACCAAAGCTTTACTCTGACTTTTGACACCTTGTTTATACTAAGGGTATGCTGCTGATGTTCTGACTGAGTTGGTCCGCTGAGAGCCAATATACTTATTTACAAGACAACTCCTTAGAGATACCACCATTATTTTCATGTCAGTTATTGGAAGCCTTTTCTCGAGAGGCCCCAAGTAAACAGGTAAATATAAATTTTGGGGTAGAATTATATCGATGCAGGTAAATTGTTTACTAGTTTCTCAAGATGATACTATATATGTAAGTAATTATTGATACCTTTGTTGGTAATAAGGGACAGAATGATCCTTACAAGACTATTCATATAGTTTTGTCTGATTTTATTCTATTTTTAGAGAAATCTCAAGCTGTTCTCAATGTAGCTTATAGCTCTACATTTCGATAGTGCTTGTATCAATAACCCTTGTTATCAATGTTGGGTTATTATGCTTATTTGCCTATTTTGGGATGCTTTTTCCCTTTCTCTCTCTGCCCCCACAATAGTCCCAGGAGCTGAGAGGGCACTTTGTACACAGTATTTTGAAAGCCAGTGGTCAGCAGATCTGACTCAGCAGGTCCATTCAGTGCCCATCACTAGGGTGAGTGGGTCAGGTGACCCGCACTCGGGGCCTCGCTGAGCTTGTGATTTTGTTAGTGGGGAGTTTTGTGAGCAGGGTGGGGGGTGATCTCCTGCAGGCACTCACATCTTTCTCTTTATCCCAGTGCTGGAGGGGCCAGGAGGCAGCTGTCCGAACAGAAACTGGATTAACTGTCATAAAAAAGCATAGAATCAGGTGTTAGTGACAGAACTCACTGACCTTTGACCCTCTGTATGCAACGATAAGCAAAGGAAAACAACTGATAATGATATCCACATTTCACTATACCTGTATATAGGTGCCACCAAGGGAAAATACAATATACCTTATGTGAATTATTATATAAGAATAATAGTGTATACTATTATTCCTTATACACATTTCTATAGTACCCGTTATTAAACAGTATTCACATTTTAACACTAGTGTTTTCTGTGAAGAGACTATGTAGGATATAGTATATTATATAAGAATATTGGCTTCATAATGATTTCTAGTGCATTGTCCTTATGGTCACTGTAGAGTTCCAGCAGGGCACATCTGCCTATTATTACCTGCTTCCAGTTTTTCTTTCCTAATTCTCTTTATTGTACCGCTACTGTTGTGCTAGTCTGTGGACTCCATCTTGTTTGCTTCTCTCACACTTAGGGCTCGTTCACACGTGGGCAAAGAGGCGGATTTTGATCGTGCATCACCGCCCACTGTGCACGATAGGTATGATTTACATATATGTTTTTATATTATACTAGCTGGTACCCGCGACTTCGTCTGCGGTGATTGTAGAAGTGGCTAAATACAGGCGCAGGTAAGGTTTTCGTACTGTGTATAAGGTATGGGATATGAAATGTAACTTTGTATCTTGTTTTTGCTGTAATACTGAGAACACATGAGACTTTTGTGTTCAAGTTAATTTGTATTTCAGCTGCTATACGGTGTTTTGAGAAACTCTACATAGTGTATTTGGGAAAGAGGTATTTCAAGTGAATATACTTTGATATACGACATTGTATGATTTGTTATTTTACCGCCAGTACATGTACGTTTTCGGCACAGGATACTGTTGAGCAAGCAACATAAAGTCTGTCCCTGTGCATGACAGTTTAGTAACTCCATGTGCCTCTTATTAATAGCAATTAACCCCATCATGTCCCTCACATTAACCCTTGTGTAAGAGTTACTGATATGGGAGAGACTTGGAGGTAATAATTAAGTATCTTCATTATTGAGGTCTTTTATTAGTACCTCCATATGTCTCACATATTAGTAACCTTTATATGGGGCACACAGGGGTTAATATGAGGGACATGATGGGATTTATTCCTATTAATGTGAGGCACATGGAGTTACTAACACTAAACTAATAAGCCCAAATGCCGGACATTAATGAGAATAGTAATCCTATGTACCTGTGTGTTTTTCAGTTTCACTTTGCTAGCAGCTTCCTCTCCTCCTCGGGGAATCTTTGCAGGATGCAGACCACTATAGCAGGCAGAGACCTGAGCGATTAAACTCCACCCCCTTGGTTTCCTGCACCCCTCTCAAAGGGGAGTGTCCTTATGCCTCAGCTCTAGCAGAGCACTGAAGGGACGCTTGGACTTCATTTAACTCTTGCAGGTCCTGTGCTGCTGGTGTGCCAGTGAAATATGGCAGGAGTGCCACTCTTGGCACGTGTGCCAGGTGTTGCTGACCTCTGCTGTAGAGGGTAATATGAATTTTGTGGCTTGCTATGGTCCAAAGTGTGTGAGATTACAGAGATAGTGATGTGAGTTTGGGTTTTGTGGGGGTCCTGGGAAAAACGTATGTGCGCTATTTTGACAAAAAATTATGTTTGTGGAAAATTTCAGCCAAATCGGTGGAGCGGGTTTTGCGTGATTGAGGAACAAACATCCAAACACACAAACCCACAAACATCCAAACTCACAAACTTTCACCTTTATAATATTAATAGGATTCACGCATATGTGGGGCTCATACAGCATAATTTTGCTGATAGAGCCCCTATAAGTAGGGCAGCATATGGCTCAGTGGTTAGCACTACATCTGCATAGCGTTTGGGTGGGTTTCCTCTGGGTACTCCAGTATCCTCCCACACTACAAAGACATACTGATAGGTAACTTAGATTTTGAGCCCTATATACATAAGCAAATTAAATAATTCAGATAGAATTAGGGTCATAGTTGAACAGCAAGTGAACAAGTGTTTAATAAATTTGATGCAAATGTCTCTCGGCCACTTCCAGAATTTTCTGTAGTTACACCATTATGATATAAGTGGTAACCTATAATTATACTTAATAATCTAGATTTGTATGTACTTTCTACTGTCCTTATTGTATAATTGTTTTAACATATTCTATCATGCCTCTATGATGTGTATTCTAATGTGCCTACTGGATACTTTGTTTTATGTAAAATGTACTGTAATAAAAGAAGCCTCTTGTATATATATACCATTACTGAATTATAGTGTTAATGTATATATCATTAGGAAATATAGTATTTATGTATGTGTCATCAGTATATTACATTGATATATGTGTTAGAAGTAATGTTGGGAATAGGTTGGAGGAGGGCAGGTGTGAGAATGTTCCATCTATGATCACAGGACCAGATATCTTATTATTATGGATTTACAACTAATTGCCCCCATCTAAACAAATGGAGATGGAACAGTTCATTTCCCAGCTTAGACACTCACCTTGTTGATGATCTTCTGCTGTTGTGAATGGTTTTGTCTCAGTGAAACAACCTCTCGCCACAGGACTTCATTCTGCCTAGCAAAAGAAGAATGGCATCGCTAATAATAATCACAATATTCTGCTCACTAATTATCAATATTGTACAGTCATGACAAGAGTAAAGTCCAGGCTCTTTGAATTCTATAGTTTTAGATATCGGAACACAACAAAAACATCTGGTTCTTATACGACTTTGTATCTATGCAAAAAAAATGGTTTCCAGGCGGAGAGGCTGCACACGGACACCGGCTGTTACCTTTAAAAACTCATTCAAATGCATGAGTTTTAAAGCTGACCGTCGGGAAGCTGTCCCCTGTCCAGTTTCCCCAGGGTTTAGGACAGAAACCCCTGGGCGGACAGCGGCGCTAGTGGGAACGCCCTCTAAGTCTTTCTTTTTCTAATTGTACCGTCATGACCATGAAACATTTGTTAACTGAGGTCTGCATAGTCTTAGATGTACTTTTTGGATTTGTCGCATTTTCTCAGAATTTCTGGGATGTCCATTCTTGAGATGATTTTCAACTATCTTGACTGTTTTCTACTTAAATATATAATAATCTTTCTCACTAAAAAAGTATGAATTTCAAATAGTTTGGAAATAGTCATTCCTTCTTTGATGGGCAGCAATAGTTGCTTCTCTTAGATCATTGCTAATTATTAATTCATCATTAATCATTATTAATTATAATTATTATATTATGAATTATTAATTAATATGAATTATTGCTCCTTGGCATTGTTTTAAGATATGCCTGAATGCTCGAGACCAGCAAACTGCTAAAATTTCTGCTTTTATAGAGGTTGTCATGCTTCCTGCTTATCAATTAAGGGGATTTAATTATCAGCACATTTCTACTAATTAACCTCTTAATTCACATACATCGTCTGTATTTTGGGCTAGTTTTGTTAAATACATAATGACTCAGAGTTGTTTTTCATGTGTTGTTCATCTAACATTGTAGTTAAATTTGAGACCAGTATTTTTATTATGTCCTAATAATTGGATTTTCTCATAGCTGTATGCCATAACGGCACTATTTTTACAGAACCAAAATTAGATCACTATAGAACCCTATGTTTCAGTAGAAGGTTTGTTGTAGTCTTAATAAAGACAACTATATGAAACTTTATACTGTAATTTACTTTCAGACTTCAGAGTATAATGAGGAGAGATCCAGAGGCGGTTATAAATAAAACAGACAGTGTAACTTGCCTCTTCTGGGCTCTGGCACAGGTTCACATCATCTTTGGGTGTCTTTCAGCCTTCTCAATAACTTCAGGGACCGCTAAGGTCTGCAACTGGGCTTCAGCGGTCACATGGTGACATGACGCGTAATAATGCTGGGGTAACCCAAGTGACTGCTGAGACAATCACAGATCTCAGCAGTCCCTGATGTAGGAAGCCTGAAGACCCATGCCTTTGATTATTATACATTATACTTGGTTTTGGAGTCCACTATAGGATACTATACTGTGTGGAGGAGCTACTGTGAGACAGTATACTGTGTGGAGGGGCCTCTATGCTATGGGACATTATACTGCATGGAAGCCACTATGGAACATTATTTTTAAAGGTGTTTTCCAGGATTTGAAAAAAAACTCTGGAGGGACCCGGGGCAGGTATAACCTTAACCTGAATTTCCCTATGGTTGGACCATTAAAGGATTATCTATCTATCTATCTATCTATCTATCTAAAAAAACAAAACATACTCACCTGTCCCCGGCACTCTGGTGTCTACTACCATAGCTGGTTTGGGCATGTGCCATGCCTCAGTCCCTGAAAACCCTGCGTCTCACATGATAGGGATAGGTGATGTTGCTGGACAGGGACTGGTGACCTGATCATGTATCACCAGTTCATCTCCAGTGACCACTGAGGTGACTGATTCGCCTCAGGGTCCTGTGGGGTGCAGGGTTTCCGAGGCATCCACAGGCGACCAAATGGTCTGTCATAGTGAATAGTTGATTGTTGGGGAGAGGCAAGATTTTTTTTTTTTTTTTTTTTTTTTTAAATTAAAATGTTACTCCTGCTTTGGGCCCCTCCATAATTTGTTAAATTCCTGGACAATCCCTTTAAGCGTGCATTGAAGCTGGGTGTACGTCCTTGGCTTCTTTTAATCACTACACATGTTCTAGGGGCTCACTGTCACTTCAGGCAGCTGAAATGGTAGAATCAGCCCTGATCATAGTTTGAAGTGGGAGGACAAAGCCTGCATGTCGCATTACAGACTCTGAGGTGTGGCCAAAAACAATTTCCGGATTCTAATGTAAAAAAAAAAACACAAAAAAAAAACAAACCATGGATAAAATTGAACTGTGCAGTAACATGGAGGATTTTTTCAGGAGACTGCGCTTGAGAGAATATTTTCATGACACAGATGACACAGAGGAGACCCAACCCACCCCTTCAGAGGTTCCGATCTTAGCAAAAAAGGAGACATCTGATTGGACACCTCCAACTGGATGAAATTTTGATTTGGATAATTACATAGACTGTTTCAGACACATGGTCAAATCCACTATACTGGATACAAACAAAGCACTGCCATCTAACATCAGTGCCCAGGAAAGAAGGGCCATAAAATCCCTGAGAAATAACAAAGACATCATCATTAAGCCAGCAGACAAGGGTGGTGCTATAGTCATAATGAACACATCAGACTACATACAGGAAGAACACCGACAACTGAATGACATGCACTACTACTCCAAGTTGGATTCAGACCCCACAGTGGAATACTCCAAAAAACTGAAAAAGGTGATCTCCGGCCTATCTGATGGAGCAATAAGCCTAAGCAGCCTCATACCAGCAAGCCCAAGGACAGGAACCTTTTATATGCTTCCAAAACTGCACAAACCTGGGAACCCAGGGAGACCGATCATCTCATGTGTTGGCACCCTCACTGAACAGATCTCTGGATGGGTGGAGGGTACTCTTAAACCCTTAGTGAAAGATACAGCCAGCTACCTTCAGGATACTACAAACCTATTAAATAAACTATCTACTATAGGTCCCCTTCCAGATGGAACCATCCTGGCCACCATGGATGTAGAATCCCTGTACTCCAACATCCCACACCAGGACGGTATAAATGCCTGCCAGTTTTACATGGAAAAACGAGGTATGAACGCTGAATCGGTGGTGAAACTGACAAAATTCATCCTCACTCACAATTACTTCTCCTTTGGTGACTGCATCTATTTACAACGGACCGGCACCGCAATGGGGAGCAAAATGGCGCCACAGTACGCTAATCTCTTCATGGCCAAGCTTGAGAGTGACTTCCTATCCACTGGCACCATTAGGCCTCGGGCCTACTATCGCTTCATTGATGATATCCTAATCATTTGGACCGGGTCTGAGGAACAGCTGAAAACCTTCCATGAACAGTTCAACCAGTTCCATCCCACCATCAACCTGACCCTCAATCACTCCTTCTCCGAAATAAAGTTCCTGGATGCAGTCATCAAGATACAGGACAACAAAATTGAGACATCACTGTATCGGAAACCAATTGACCGCCCTACGTACCTAAGATGGGATAGTTTTCATCCTAAACACATAAAGAACTCCATTGTATACAGCCAGGCCATCAGATACCATTGCATATGTTCAAACCCTGCAGATAGAGACGAACACCTTGGGGGCCTCAAAAACACATTCTTGAGGCAGGGTTACCATCCAAGAACAGTTGATAACCAAATCACCAGGGCCACCAGAATACCAAGATCGGAGTTATTAAAATATAATACCAAACAGGAGAACAATCGGGTGCCCCTGGTCGTCACATATAACCCACACCTGGAGACACTAAGAGGTATCACACGCAAACTACATCCACTACTGCAAAAAGACAACCGTCTAAGATCCATATTTTCAGACCCCCCCTCTCCTGTGCTACAGATAGCCACCAAACCTCAGGAATATAATTATTAGCAGCTCACTGTCACCTCCAACTAACAAAGGAACATTTCCATGTGGACAGAAGAGGTGCAAGACCTGCCCGCACATACTGACCACTGACAGGATAGAGATCCCAAACTCTAACAGGGAATATAAAATCCCAGGTGTGTTCACCTATAACACGCCTAATGTGGTGTATTTGATCATTTGCACCAAATGTTCCACTGAAAATCTGTATGTTGGAGAGACCGGACAGAAACTCAAAATGAGAATTAATTCACATCGCCATACAATCAGACAACAGAGAACTGATCTTCCCATGCCAAATCATTTTTGCCAGGAAGATCATAATATCACCAGTGACATGAAAATCTTGATCTTAAAAGGGAACTTTAAATCAAGGAAACAGCAACTGATTTATGAGTACAAGGCCATGACCCTATTCCAGACGTTGGACAATGGAATGAACATCTCACGTGGGTTTATGTCTTTTTATACAAATCATTAAGACAGCCATTAATATAAGAACCTGGGATCTGGCAATTGATTATTTGTTTTTATAAGTATATAGTAATAAGCCTCTTCCCCCCTCCCTCCTGTAATCCTACCCCTGTGTCCAGTTATAAATATGCAGCCTCTAGGTGTTTTTAGTTATATCTGAAGAAGGAGCTCAGAGGAAGCTTCGAAACGTCATATTCTGTCATCATTATGAGTTAGCCATTAAAAAAGGTATCACCTACTGAAGACTTGCAAAGTTTTTTTGTTTTTTTTATATTTTATAACCACTGGCTAACACGGCACCAAAACAAACATTTTCCTTTTACCGGATTCTAATGAGAATCAGAACTTTGCTTCTTCTGCTGAATTAATCAAATTAATTTTTATAATTGTACATTAGAGATGAGAGGATTAATATGTAAGTCAATATATACTGGCTGAATCTATTCAATAACTTTTGCCAGTGAATATAACAATTTTGGCAAAGCAATTTGTTCAATATACAATATAATATTCTGTAATAAGGGGTAGACCACAAATCTGGGAATCTTAAATGATGTGGAATGATTTCAAGACTATGACAAAAGATGAGGCCTTAATACATCAACCAATATCCATATCAGGGAATACAGAGACTTAAACCGGGACTTTGTGGAACAGTGTCAGTGGAACCACCTTGGGATTAATGCTGGGAAGACCAAGTTGATGGTGGTGGATTTTAGTAAGCGGAGAAGTGTCCCAATTCCGGTGGATATCCAAGAGATGGGAATTGAGATAGTGAAGATCTATAAGTACCTGGGTGTGCTCCTCATAATAAACTGGACTGGGCTGATCACGTGGATGCCCTGCACAGAAAGGGTCAAAGCAGGCTCTATCTGCTCAGGAGGCTATGGGCCTGAGTCCGGGGGGCACTTCTTAGGGCCTTTTTCAACTCTGTAGTAGCATCAGCCATCTTCTTCAGAGTGGCCTGCTGGGGGAGTAGCATAGCAGCCAAGGATAGAAATAGACTGGAGGGCCCCCTGGACCCAGTATAGGTGGTGAGTGACAGAAGGATACTGTCCGTGGTAAGCTCCATGCTGGAGAATAACTCTCATCCCATGTATGAGACTGTGACAGCACTGGGCAGTACTGTGAGCGACCAACTGCTTCACCCCAAGTGTGAGAAGGAGCGCTATTTGAGATCTTCCTGTCAACTGCGGTCAGGCTGTATAATCTACATCAGGCCAAGCAAAGATCACTCCGCACAGAGAACTAAATGATCCTGAAGTCTTTCTTTTTCTTCTTAGTTGCTATGACTCCTAGTATCTTTTTTTCTATCTGCTATTCTGAGCTTGTGTGTGTTCCTTCTATTATATATTACTGTATTATCCATGCTGCTGTAACACATTGAATGTCTCCATGGTGGGACTATTAAAGGATTATCTTATCTTATCCTGTTATAAGGAGTCATATCTATATTACAACTCACTGCTTCATATCTTGCATCTGACACTCTGTGTTCTCTTGCTGACTCCGCAAGCTCTGCACCTCATACAGTAGTCTGCTCACATCCTCATGTCGCAGTTTTGTCTCCTCACTTTTCACAACAGACACCTAGACAGAATGACAAAACATATGTGCAGTTATAATGCAAATGCTAAGATGCTCACATGCATGTAATAAAAATAAATGAAAGGGACCTGTCACCATTCCATAAACTTACAGTCATTTACTGACTTAATTGTGCAAGAAATCTTTCTTAAAATTGCCTACATTGTTATGTGTTATAGAAGCTCTTATTTGGCTTATCCAACAAGGAACGAAAAGAGGACGGGCCTCCATGGGAAATGGGGCAGGGATTAAAATGCAACAAAGTGCACCAGAACTGCTCCAATATTCTGGAACAGATTTCTGTCACAGACTATGCCAAGTAATGGGTGGTGTATACGTAGACAAGCCAGTGTAAAGACGCACCAGATTTATCACCCAGCATTAACCACTGTGACAAATCTGATGTCTGGTCTAAGATTACTAGACAGGATTAGTAAATCTGCACCATTGTGTTATCTTAAATCCTAAGGGAGTCCAGTTTTCTTTTTCCTAATAATTATATTTGAAAGGTACTATGTGATATTGCTGTTTTGTCTTCTCAGACAACCAATGCAGGACATGTGGGAGTGGAGGGATGCAATATCAGAACACAAAAGCTGCTCTGGCATTGTTGTTTTCCACTGGAAAGTGCTAGAGCAAGGAAAGTTCATGCCCAGTTGTCAATTTATTCATTACCTGGTAAACATCACTGTCTATTTCAAAGAGACAATAATGGTGGTTGAGGGGATAAGGAGCGTGGTTTGGTGACTGGTCCTCTGTAAAGGGATTGTCCAGCAATAGTTTAGAGAGATTTTTGAGAATGGAGATCTGAGACTACCCACTCTCCAGGTTTTGAGGGTTCTCAAGTTTTATTTCGCCTTGTTCTCATTTTTTTGACTCCCATGGCCAGAAAGATTCTCTGTAATTTGTGCCATAAACTGATGTAAATTATAAAGCAAGCCTTTGGCAGCTCCTAGCTGAAGTAGGTTTGCTAGACTGGTGCATGGACTGCCATAAATGATGTCAAATTTATAAAAAGGCATGTGCTACGTAATATCATGCTCATCTTAACTCACAGCTGATATATTATATAGAATAGCATTCTAACAAACTTCCAGATGTGTAAAAGTACACTGTCTACCAATAAGTACTTGGACACCTGCGGTGGAATAGAAAAACAACATTTCTTCATATTCAATAGTTGGTAGAACCCAGCAGATGCTTTCTTACGGATGGTATTGATAGACACAATACTCCCGGATCCCTGTTGAAACTCCTGGTGTATGTGAGCTATTGGTTGGGTGCAGTTTCTCAGGCCAGCATCCGTCAATCTCTAGTATCTCCCAGTTTTGGGGGTCTGCCGACTTGGGGCACATTCCGACAATCATCGTTCCCCTTCCACTTCGTAATCACATAGGCCACTGTCGATTTTGGGTAATTCAGTTTGCTTGCTATGTCCCTTAAGGATCGACCATTTCTGTGGTACCCCATAATTACCCCTTTCTCGAAATCCAACAACTCTGCACTTTGTGGCATCTTGCATGCTACTATTGCCAATGCTGTTTCCTTCATGATATTTAACAGCGGAAGGCGTGCCGTACATCACTATCGCAGATCTTCATCAGCATGGGTGTCCAAATACTTATTGGTAGACAGTGTAGACCTAGATCCCTATGAGTGACAGTAACATTAATGTTCCATTCACTGAGAAAAGGCAGAGATCTGGAAACCACTGACAAAATATATAGGAAAAGCTGTGTAATATTTCATTATACAAAGAACAAGTTAACTCCTGACTTGGATGATCCGTGGGAGTCATACTTCTGAGAGTCCTATCGATTGCTGGAATGAAGGGGCCTTTCACTTTGCTGGTGAGTGGTAATAGGGCTCCTCGGGGGCGGGGTGAAGCCACATGTCTTTATAAACAAGTTCTGTTCTTTAATGGGTACAATTCTGTCTTCTCTCTACTCTTGTTGATTAAGTATCAAGTAAAAGAAAAGTGCCACCCACTAATATAGTATATTTGATGTGATGAATGAAATAAGTTGCTATCATAAGATAAGATCATAACATTGTAAGATTTCATTCTTTTTGTATATACAAATAAAGTGAGACTTACCTTCCTCTTGATATGCTCCAGCAGATGTTCATGTCCTTGTAGAAAGTAGAGATGTTGAAACTCTGTGTCGTCCCTCTCTGGCTTTACCAGTCCTCCCTGTTCAATATTCACTACTTTTCTAAATCCATCTAAAAATAATAATAAAATTGAAGAAATATAATGCCTTTTTCACACTGCATAGAAATATATACTCGCTCATCGTGCACTTACACATATTTAGCTGCCTCACAAAACTGGCCATGTTATTGTGCTTGAAGTACTTGGGTAGGACTTCCTTGGCAAATCTACCTTGGTCAAAGACATGGAAGCTGGTTCCATTCTGAAAAGAGAAGATGGCAAAAGGTGAACATTTATAACACATTGCTGACTGCTTTAGATCAAAGGACTTTATATTAAATCAGCCATAATTTTAAAACCATCTGACTTCGGAGTCAGATGTCTGGTCTTCTGCAAAACCTGGCTTTATTATTTGTGAGGACCTTATTGTGGACCTTCTACCTTCTAGACAGATAATTGCAGATTCCTGCAAATAAATACTACCCTTTCCATGAGGTCAAATCTACATTAGATAATTTTTTCATTGGTTAAAAACTTACCCATATTCCCCTGGACTGGTTGCCCTGAAGCCCTCCTTATACCCATTGCCTCAGATCTTCTCAATCTCTTATAATCTCCTTTGACATCTACAGGCAATTCACATTCTCATCTGTCCATCATGCCCAAGGCCCCTTACACCCCCTTCCCTTACTTACTTTATGTTATTTAAAATTTTAGTTTCAGTTTTATTTTTGTAATTTTTCCTTTCATGTATTTTATTTTAGCTACCTCTTCCAACCTGTTTAACTTTTATTCGTATCTACTCCCGCACAACCACTTTAATGCAAAATGTAAAAGTCTCTTTTTGCAAGAAATACAATATCCCTGTGAAATATATATATATATAGTATATTATATATAAGTATTGCAGCTGATTCTAAACTAAACAGCCACAGAATAGATCCATTTATCTACAAATGAATCAACATTAGAGTTGTGAGATTAATCTGTGTATTTTTTCTGCAGATTACCTAAATAATTCATGATGTAGTGACCATTGATTTACGCAGTTCCTAGGCCACATTCTGCATGGCTATGCTAAATCTTTCAGGACAATATATCCTTATTTGTAGCCACTTTCCATTCTGGCTAATAGATGAAGGGATGCCTCTCTAATTCAGGTTGAAAACCAAACTAAGAAGGCAGCAAGCACTATATTTGTAGAAATCCATGGTCCTTGTATCTAAGTGGTAATATTCTAACACTACAGTCTACAAAGTATGTGACATGCAGTGTAATATGAAATAAATTGGGTTTCAACATAATACCAATATTTTCCCATGAAATACATGGCTTATGGCTAATTCCACACTAAAATGAGAAGCCAGATGCCTGAAATTAAAGTCTTTCAACAACTTGAAAAAAAACCCAAAAAACTTGTAGTTAATATGGTAACAAATGTGCTGTAGGTGTATAATGGTTATGGGAAGCTTGGCCAGACAAAAAAAAAAAATGAAAAACTGCTAAATATGAGCAAATTGGGCTTAAAGGGGCTCTATCACTAGGAAAAGTCATTTTTAACTAATCACACCTTTGCATAGCCTTTAGAAAGTCTATTTCACACCTACCTTTAGTATGTAGATTGCCTCAGTGGTTTCTGAATAAGTCCGTTTTTATTCATATGCTAATTAGACTGGTGCACGATAGATCGTGCACACCTCTCCTATTGTTTTGTATAGGAGACTGCTGATGATGATGATGACTCAGATTCCTGTTTGCTTCACACACATAGAAGATAATAGGAGAGAGGAGGCTGCTGGGAACTTCCTGTGCTGGCTGGAAGCTCATTAGCATATGAATAAAAACGGACTTATTCAGAGACCACTGAGGCAATCTACATACTAAAGGTAAGTATGGAATAGACTTTCTAAAGCCTATACAAGCATGTGTTTAGATAAAAATGACTTTTCCCAGTGATAGAGCCCCTTTAACAGTCCCTGGTGAGTCTGCTAGCAGTTTATTGTTCTTGGCTGGTGATGAAGGGGGGGGGGGGGGTACAAAGAAGTTATTGATTAACAATTATTTATTTTCATATACTCAGAATATACCTGATAGGTTACCAATTATCATTGGTTTCCCCAAAATTAAGACAGTGTCTTACATTAAATTCTGGTCCTAAAGATATGACATGTCTTATTTTCGGGAGTGGCTGGAGCGGGGGACAATGTCCCCTTAGCAGAGCACTGGTTGTAGGTAGTGCAGGAGGTTGGGGGGGGGGGGGTATGCTACTTACCTTCCCAATCTTCATACTTTCGGGGGATCACTTATTTTCGGGGAAGCACGGTAATAGTCATGTAAGTACTGTAGGATTCTGATAGGCTGCCATGGTAGCCGAGGTCCTAACAAAGGCTCCAGGCCAGGCAATGCTACCTATAAGTATCTGGCAACTGAATTACGGTCCACGAGTGGTGTGACAGAAGAAGTACCCTCTCGCTGCCTAACCACCTAGAGAGTAACTATTGACCACAGCTCTATGGGACTGTCTATGTTCTATTCATACTGTACATCTGCAGAGCTCAGTTACAAACCTCTTTTAACTCTTTAAGGATACAGGGTACTTTGTATGTTACTGCTCGGCGGCTTTTTTCATATTTTCCTTCCCCGCCTTTCAAAATTCATAACATAGTATTGCAGCACATCACACATAAAAATTAGCCTCAAAAGCCGAGTTACAGAGACATAGTTGGAAACTGTAGCGTCACCTTTACAAGGTACTGGGACTAGGTTTATAGCACATTTACCTCTGATGTCACCCTTTAAAATGAACAAGTATCACAATCATAGCTCAGTAATAGTTCTTCGCCTAGGTCAATGGACAACAGGAGTTTTGGTTTTACTAGGACGATAAAGAAGTCAAATGCAAGTTTACCTTTTATGCTACAAAAGCTCTTGTCCCTGTATCCAGAATGGCATTACAAGCAGCAGCATATGGCAGGTGTATTACCCAGTCACCTTCTGGTACCATAATGTCTTATGTGTCTGTTATGACCACCAAAATAGAATAGTTTTAGGGTGTCTGAGTGGGAAACTGATCCTGTAATAAAGGAGAACTACATTTATAAAAACAGAATCCACTGTTCTGTTAGGGGCCGTTCACATGGCGGAAAATAAAAATTAATTCCTCTTCATTTTCCAGTCTCCAGCCACCCACAGTAGAATCCAACACAGCTTTCCACCACTGGAGTCTTGAGCCATGGATTGTGATCTCTGCTTCCCATCGAAAACAAGAGGCAGAATCTGTGCAAAATCTGCAACTGATTTGGGGACAGAATTCGCAGAAATGCAGAATGAGGCCTAAGCCTACCCTTGTGTTTTCACGTTTAGGAGTGGATCATAAAGAGAATGAATGTATAAAGCACAGATGTTATTCCTTTTCTTTTCCTCTTGGCTAGGTTTCAAAGACTGAATCAAAAAAGCTAAACATCTATTATGGGATATACCGTATATACTCGAGTATAAGCCGACCCAAATATAAGCCGAGGCCCCTAATTTTACCACAAAAAACTGGGAAAACTTATTGACTCGAGTATAAGCCGAGGGGGGAAATGCAGCAGCTACTGGAAAATTTCAAAAATTAAAATAGTCGGAGTTTTTGGGTGCAGTAGATGCTGGGTGCTGGGGAATGGGAGGGGGTGTTTTGGTTGTCTGTCTGCCCCTTCCCTGAGCTTGAGGACTGGGGTTTTTCCCCCACTTGTAATTCAGTCTGGCTGAATATAGGGTATCTGCAGTGCTCCTATTAACCCCTTCCTGATGGAACAGGAGCACAGCAGATACCCTATTATTCAGTAGATCGGGCACTTTCAGACACAGGGATACCTAATGTGTATGTGTTTCACAGTCATTTTCTACTTTTGTATGTATTCTAGGGAAAGGAGGGATTTAGAACTTTTATTTATTTATTTTTTAAAGCTTCTTTTTTTTCTCCCACTATGTTATGGGAGATTCTATATATTGATATTGCACAAAAAAATAAAAATAAAAAATAATATTTTTTTTTTTTTTTGCTGACTCGAGTATAAGCCGAGGGGGGCTTTTTCAGCACAAAAACTGTGCTGAAAAATTCGGCTTATACTCAAGTATATACGGTAAGTAATAAAAAAAAAAAAAAGGTCTCTATAGTCACAGTAGGCAGGTAGCTACTCTCACGTACATGAAAGCCTTAGACAATCAGTACTTGTACATGAAAAACATGAACCCGGATAAAGACACAATAATACACAGGAAAGAAGCCAAGTCCAACACCCTGAGCTATCAAAACTTAAGAAAAATAACACACTTGTGTTTACTGTAAAATGGAGTGTCAAGTCAAACAAAAGAGAGTGTAATATATATTCTACAGACCTAAGTAAGTAAATGGATTTACATGCTTCTAGAAGAGGAGAAAATTATGATCGTTCAGGAGCAGGTCTATAGTAATATGTTGTATGATGGGTCGGCTGTCATGTAATGTACCTACAGCACAAGTTCATATGTCGCAGATATTTTTCGCCACAAAGCCACTGCAAAATCTGATTGTTTTATACGACATCCACATTGCAAATGAAGTTCGAATTGTAATAAATATCTTTCAGAGACAGAAAGCAGAGTTGAATAGTATATAATATTTCTATGGCAGTCCTGGGAGCCTTTAGAGGAACTAGCAGCTGTGGTCCCCACTTAGCTCCTTAGTCACTCATACCTCCCAAGTTTAACAGTACAGAAAGAGGAACAGAATGTGCACTGCGTGCCGTGGCAAATTTAGCTGCACCCACTTTTACTTTGACTCCGGTCATTCCCACCCATTTCTCTTGTACTCCCACACAGAACAATGCCCCTACCCCCACATTATAATATCATCCTCCTGGTGCTCCCAGATTTTACTGTCCCCCTCCATCTGCCCTGGTTTAATGTCCACTTCATCTGGCCCCACAGTTTAATATCCCTCTCATCCGACTCCACCCAGTTTAATGTCCCCCTCATCTGACTCCACCCAATTTAATGTCCCCCTCATCTGGCCCTTCAGTTTAATGTCCCTCTCAACTGAAGACCCTTGAAGTCACACACTTCAAGGGTCACTGCCTGTGAATGAGTCTCAGCAGTCAGGTATGGCATGTTGACATAATTAGACCAGCATGCTCCACGTGACTGCTGAGGCCTGTGACCCATGTGGTGTATAACGTTAGTGGCAGGCAAGCGATGCCCAAAGAGGATGCTGGATCAAGGATGCCCAGGAGAGGTGAGACAAGGTGAATATAAGTGTTTTACTTTAAGATTTTCAAATCAAGGGCTCTTCCAGTACTCCAGTAGACCTTCTGATTAGGAAGATACCGGGGCAATTGAGAACCAATCATTGAGTACTTTCATGTTCTGACATACAGATGGGTTATTCCACACTAAGACCTGATAGCCATGAGAGTGAACCACAAGCTCAGACAATTCTACTCCCTGATCTAGAATGACAAACAAAATTTTGTAAATGGGATCAGCTGGAAGAACCGATTTGTTCACATCTTTTCTCCAGTGTGTCTACTGAGTCAGGTTCCATAATCAATCACTGTTTGCAAGAATAGGCAATTACATTTTGCAACAATACATAACTCATTATTATATTTTCCAACAATACACAGTTTTCTGGCATAGATGTGTGATGATGTGGCACAACTGGGCACAAGGCCCTCTGAAGACTTTTACAGGAAATCTAGGCCAGTTCCTAACTGGCGTAGATTTCAATCCTGACACTTGGGCATGTGCCTGATCTATTAAGACGCTAAAGCCTCTTGATAAATCAGGAGCGTCTTGCGCTTCTCGGGGCCCTTTATTAAGACTGGCGTATGAAATGCTAAATTTAATAAATCTGCCTCATTGTTTTATTATATTCTCCAACAATGGACAGCTCATTATTACATCTCCAACAATAGGCAGTGTATTATTATATTCTCCAACAAGAGGCAACTCATTATTCAATCATCCAGACTAAAAAAAAAAAAATACTAGTGAGCCATTGGGTACTAACCTAAATCAAATTTTAGTTGACAGTATTAAAATAAATGATTAAAAAAACTATGAAAAATAAGTGTTACTAAAGTAAAAATGGCCATAAGAGAGAGGGAAAAGTATTTAAAGAAATGCCTTCCTTTTGGCATACATTTTTTGGATATTAAAATAAAGAAAAAACATGGAAAAATTAAAACAAAAAAATAAAGCCTTATTTATTACCAAAAAAGATGAAAAACTATTTGAATAACCCAAGGAAAAAAATTGTTATAGCCCTCAAAACTTCATGTAAGAAAAAAATATAAAGTGTCCAGTCCTGAACTAGGGAAAATAGGCCGGTACTGAAGTGAATAGGGGATAAGTGTCAGATCACAGGGGTCCGACCGCAGGAACTCCCAACCATCGGGGAAAAGAGTTCTGAAATTCCGCCATGTCTCCTCCATATGACTGAAGTGCCAGTGCACATGTCTGACCACTGCTCCATTCATAGAATTGACTTGTTCTTCATTCATGCAGGAGGTATACATGGGGGACTTTTGGGCCCCTGTTCTCTTGATTCCTGGGGGTCCCAACAGTTGAACTTCCTGCAATCCAACACCTTTAAGTATCTTTAATGATAAAACACCTTGAAATAAATATGTAATTAATTGTACTAAATATTTAGTCCGTTCCCACGACTGTGTCAAGTTTAGGAAAAGTGTTCTGTGTGTGGGTCGTATGTACTGGACTGAACATGGCTGTGTGAACTGAACTCACTACTTTATATTATGATATGATGAAAGAGTGAGCTCCTAAATGGCCACAGCACGACATGGTTGTGTGAACACAGCCTTACCATGTACAGTTACACACGTCTCTTCTTACAACTACAGTCAAAGATTTGGCAACTTTCAACTTGAAATATATTTATATTATTAAGTATGCATACATGCACGCCATAAGGATTTACAAGCAGGAAATTCGATAAAACTACATGCAACGAAATTTGTGTATATATGTATAGAAATCCACACCAACTGGAGTAGGCTTTCATACATATATCTGCAGATTTTGACCTTCTGATTTTGAAACCATTTTTGGAAATAGCCTCCATAAATAAATAAATAAAATAAATAAATAAATAAACTAAATATATCCTTGACCCAGCAGAAGTGTGCAGTGTCTGCTAAGTCAACAAGGCTATATGTGCAGTGGCAGGGATAGTTGCAAATCTTTAATCGCACTGGTCTCTATTTTGCTTATCATCTGGAATCCTGTTAATACATCCTCCAATGATACTATAAACAATAGTGTATTATTATATCCTCTAACCATAGAAAACTCATTATCACATCTGGCAATTATATATAAAGTGTTTTATTACATCCTCCAAAAATACACTGCTCATTATAACATTCTCTAATACTACACAGTAAATTATTACATTCTACAAAACAAACAGCTGATTATCATATCCTCTAACTACAAAGCGTGTATTATTACATCTGCCAACATCATATAGTTCATTATTACATCCGCCAACAATGTGCAGTGCATTATTATATCCTCTAACAATAGACAGTGCATTGTTACATTCTCCAACAATAGAGAGCTGATTATTATATCCTTTAACAATATATACTACACTATTGTATTCTGCTACAAAAAACAGCATATTATTACATCTCTAACAATACGCAGCTCAATATTACATCCCCCCCAAAATAGCTATTATCCTCTGGCAACAGACGGCACATTATTATGTACTCATACAATAGACAGAGTACTATTACATCTTCCAACCAAAGACAGTGCACACTCACATCTTTCAATAATAAACAGCTCATTACTATGTCCTTCAGCAATAGATTGTATTATTATACACATTGTATAGTGTATTATTATACAGAATATATATATATAATATAACCACCGCCTCAGGGAACAGAATTTATGCACAGGTCATAATCTAAGGGATTTTTCACACAGCATAATTTGTCCAGGCTAAGGGTTAGATTACATTTGTTTTTGTTTTCCGTCCATGGAGAGTCCGCATGTAGACCCCCGAACAGAATACAAACGCAATTGCAAGTACTGTGCTGTCAAAGTGCACACACCTCATAGACTATAATGGGGTCCGTGTGCTTGCCATGCACTTCCCGCACGAATCATTTGTGCGGGCAGTGTACAGCAAGCACACGGACCCCATTATAGTCTATGGGGTCCGTGCTCTTTAACTGCACAGCGCTTGCAGTTGCATTGGTATTCCGTTCGGGGGGTCCTCATGCAGACTCCCCCTGGACAGAATACAAACGCTAATGTGAACCAGGGGTTAAGCCCCATGTAGCATCCCACAGTGTTTTTTACTGCAAAGCTTTTCACAGAACGTTTGCAGAGGTTTCTGCTGAAATGACATGCTGCGAATTCCAAAACCCCAATGTTTTTGGAAAACACAGTGTACTAGCAGAACGTATTTTACCGCAGTGTGGGGATGCAATTAGCTAAAATTCCATCCACTACACAGTGGCTGTAAAAGGTCGCATTTTTTTCCGCAGCATTTTCACAACATGGGGGCCTGGTCTCAGAGTAAGTTCACACAGAGGAATTTACCATGGATTTGAGGGCAGATTCCGTACATTTCACCCAGATGCCGCTTTCCATTATCTTCTTCATTTTCCACTGTTCAATTACCTGTAGGAATTTGAAGCGAAATTTTCTGCTTGTCCATATTCTGTGTCAAATTCCAAGTGAATTTCCATACCTGTTAGGCAGTATTTTAAGCCTCCAATTCTCTTGAATGAGAGCCATCAGGTGGAATGTGGCTGAAGGTTGAGCATAAAAATGAGCTAGAAGAAAAATGGGCTAACGCCGGGGCCCAAGGTGGCGTAAATCTCGGTCTATAGGTATGATTGAACAGAAAGTCCACTGAGGAAAACTCTACATACTTTCTTGTGAAAAGTACTGTGGGATAAAATGTGATGCATTTCTGCAGTGTTTTTTTTTTTCACAGCACTTTTTGGCTTCAGCTCACAACGTGGGGCCTTAGGCCTGGTTCACATCTGCGTTCAGTAATCCATTCGGGGAGTCCACATGGGGACCCCCCGAACGGAATTCTGAACATATTGGCAAGTGGTGATTTTATGAAAGCACACAGACCCCTAGACTATAATGGGTCCATGTGCTTTCTGTGCGGTCTCCGCATTGAACATGCGG
This sequence comes from Leptodactylus fuscus, assembly GCF_031893055.1. NCBI lineage: Eukaryota > Metazoa > Chordata > Amphibia > Anura > Leptodactylidae > Leptodactylus > Leptodactylus fuscus. The sequence goes on along the minus strand of NC_134271.1, from coordinate 50,053,214 downwards.
ATAGAAAAGTACTTCTTGATCTACTTTCCTGTCCGCATGACTCGTGCAGAAAGCACACAAACCCAAATATAGTCTATGGGGTCCGTGTGCTTTCACTATTCACCATTTGTCAATGCGTTCGATAGTCCGTTCGGGGGTCCCCATACGGACTCCCTGAATGGATTACCGAATGCAGAAAAAGGAACCCATTGAAGTCAATGGCAGGCTTTATTTTCAGTGCTTAAATTCCACACCAAATTCATCACCATTTTCCTCCCAGTGAATGGACCCTAAATCCAGGTTCAAATGGGGATTTTTAGACCGGATTTTGAGGCGGAGGCCGCCTCAGAATCCGGTCCAAAAAATGGCTAACCGCGACTGGATGCCGATGCAGTGCATATGGTGCACCGGCATCCAGTCTCAGAATTCCACTCCATATTAGGCCCAAATGAATGGACCCAGTCAGGATCGAGTGTCGCAGGAGGGAGTGTCAGAATCCGCAGCAAGAAAGGGCATGTCGCTTCTTTGTTCCACGAGCACCTCCCATTCCGCGAGTGCCCAGTTTTTTGAGTCTGATTCTGACGCGGATTCTGTGTCAAAATCCAGCCCAAAAAACTCTGTGTGAACCCAGCCTTAGAGGCATTATTGGGTATTTACTTATGGAGTGTTGGGCAGTATTGATTTAAAGAGGACCTTTCACCATATCCGGGCACAGGCAGTTCTATATACTGCCAGAAAGCTGACAGTGCGCTGAATTCAGCGCACTGTCGGCTTTCCCGATCTGTGCCCGGTGTGAAGAGCTTACGGCCCGGTACCGTAGCTCTTCTATGGTCAGAAGGGCGTTTCTGACTGTTAGCCAGAGACGTCCTTCTGCCTCGCGTCACCAATCGCGCTGTACTGTGGAGCCGGGAGGAACGCCCCCTCCCTCTGCTCACACAGCTTGTCCGTAGACTAGCATTATCAGGAGAGGGAGGGGGCGTTCCTCCCGGCACCACAGCACAGCGCGATAGGCGCCGCGAGGCAGAAGGACGTCTCTGGCTAATGGTCAGAAACGCCCTTCTGACTGTAAAGCGCTACGGTACCGGGACCGATAGCGCTTTACACCGGGCACGGATCGGGAAAGCCGACAGTGCGCTGAATTCAGCGCACTGTCAGCTTTCTGGCAGTATATAACACTGCCTGTGCCCAGATATGGTGAAAGGTCCTCTTTAAGGTGAAATGTGGACATTATGAATTATTTTTTAGGCACAAAGACAATATAAGCAGGAGCACTCTGGGATGCTGCAAATTGACAGGGCAATATTATATACTGTAACAATAAGACAGCACATTATTATACCCTCCAATAATAGACAACGTACTATTACATCCTCCAACCATAGACAGCTCATTATTACATCCTCAAACTATACATACCGTATTTTTCAGACTATAAGGGTGCATTCACACTGAGTAAACGCTAGCTTATTCTGAACGTAAAACACGTTCAGAATAAGCGGCGTCTAAAGCAGCTCCATTCATCTCTATGGGAGCCGGCAAACGAGCGCTCCCCATAGAAATGAATGGGCTGCTTCTTTCACTCCGAGCAGTCCCATTGAAGTGAATGGGGAGTGCCGGCGTATACGGCAAGCTCTGCTCATGCCGGAGCGTACACGCCGGCACTCCCCATTCACTTCAATGGGACTGCTCGGAGTGAAAGAAGCAGCCCATTCATTTCTATGGGGAGCGCTCGTATGCCGGCTCCCATAGAGATGAATGGAGCTGCTTTAGACGCCGCTTATTCTGAACGTGTTTTACGTTCAGAATAAGCTAGCGTTTACTCAGTGCGAATGCACCCTTAAGACGCACTTTTTTCCCCCCAAATTTCGGAGGAAAATGAGGGTGCGTCTTATAGTCCGAATGTGGGGGGAGGAGCGGATTTACAGCATGGCCGCGCTACTGCCACCACTGGTTTTCTTCAGCGGCAAGAGCGTGGCAATCTGCAGGCCCCGGCAGCTAAGACACTCCCCGGCATCCGCCGGTCTATTACAGCAGATGCCGGGGACTGTCTTAGCTGCCGGGGCCTGCAGATTGCCACGCTCCTGCCGCTGAAGAAAACCAGCGGTGGCAGTAGCGCGGCCATGCTGCAAATCTGCTCCTCCTCCGCAGGTCCCGGCAGTCAGTTAGCCCCGGGACCGGTCCCCACCGGCCCCATACCTTTAGTGATGCAGGCCGGCTCCTGCACGGTGAGGCAACAGGAGCCGACCTATTCTGATGACAGCTGGGATCCTAATGAAGGCTCCCAGGCCTGTCATAGATATATATTACTATCGCGGCTGGGTCTATGACACTCCGCGATAGTAATGTATAGAATCTCCCATAGACGGCAATACACTTGTATTGCCGTCTATGGGACTTGCAATCAAATGATTGCAGGTTCAAGCCCCCTAGGCGGGGGATAATAAAATAGTAAAAAAAAAAAAAAAAAAAACCACTTAAAAAAAATATAATAAAAAATAAAATAAATAAAAGTTCACCTCCTTTCCCTAGAATACATATAAAAGTATAACATTACTGTGAAACATACACATTAGGTATCCCTGTGTCTGAAAATGCCCGGTCTACTAATATTTTTATGTACAGTGAACGTCAAAATCAAAAGTGCTAAACCGCCGGGTTTTTCTCTGTTTTGCCTCTGAATTAAATAAAAGGTGATCTAAGCAATAAACATTTCCCAAAATGGTATATCTAAAAAGTACACCTGGCCCCACAAAAAAAACGCCCTATACATCCCCGTACAGCTGCAGGGTCACCTGTCAATGTGGTCTTGCAGCTGTTCCAAAACTACAACTCCCATATATTAAATATTTTACCATTTTTTGCCTGAAAAATTTTTTTCCCTATTTTTCTCCTCTAAAACCTGCGTGTGCGTCTTATAGTCCAGTGCGTCTTATAGTCCGAAAAATACGGTATATATATTATTACATCCTCCAACAACAGTATATTCATACACCCTACAAACTTACACAGTGTATTATTATATCTTCCGATAACATTCAGTGTATTACATCCTCCAACAATAGAAAACACATAATAATAGACATCACATTATACTATTCCTCAACAATAGACAGTGCATTATTATATCCTCAGACAACAGTGCATCATTTGAGTAGGTTCACAATAGCATTATTATAGTCCATTGCTCTTATTCATTAAAGGATGAGGGCAACAGACTTTAACAGCGATAAAGTGACTGATGCAGACTGAGCTTTCTTCCATCATGTTTGTTTAGGGGGACGTTCACACTACAGTCGGTGTCCGACAGCTAGTATCTGCTGCTAATGTCCATGAAAAATCTTGTGCGGACATTAGCAGCGGACACTAGCTGTCGGACACCGACGGTAGTGTGAACGCTCCCTTATTTTTGTAACAGAAGAAAAAGTTATGCATACAGGACTCTCTACATGAGAGGGAATGAGAACAGAAGCTGACAGAGGAGGCTCCATCTGTATTGCCATTAATGTCTATTGTTCTCATCCCATGACAGTGAACAATAGTGTGAATATCCCTTTACACCCTACAATAGACAATGTATTATTATATCCTCCAACAATGTTAGCTCATTATTAGATCATCCAGCCATAGACAGTTACAACCTCTGAGAATATACAGTGCATTATTATATCCTCCAACAATATACAGCAAATTATTACATCCTCTGAGAATATACAGTGCGTTATTATATCCTCCAACAATATTACATCCTCCAATAATGACAGCTAATTATTACATAATCCAGCCATAGACATTGCATTATTACATCCTCTTGACTCTTGGTTCACATCTGCATTTGCGTTTTTGTTCTTTCTGTCCACTTAGGGACCCGAAAATTGCAAACCCAATCAGTTTAAAAGTGGTAACCTGCGGAATGGGTTTGGAAAGTGTCCGGCCGTGAGCGCCTGTGAGCGTTTTGTGCTCTCCGTGGCGAAACCATTTTTTTTAAACTGGATGAAAGTCGGTCATGCAGGACTTTGTGTCCAGTTAAAAAACAAACATAAAAAAAAAACGGTTTCGCCGCGGAGAGCACAAAATGCTCACAGGCGCTCACGGTCGGACACTGTCTGCCAGGTTTCCAGTCGGCAGAAGACGGAAACCTGAAAACGGAGATTGGGTGCTGGTGTGAACCCACCCTTAGGTGCCATGGCAGAAAACAGAAGTTTGGGAGCATGAGGTTGACTGTATCTTACATCCTCTAATACCTGGTCATTATTACATTCCCCAACAAAGTAGACAGTTGACTATAATATCATCTAACAACAAACTGCATTGTTATATCTTTCAACAATAGACAGCTCATTATTACACCCTCCATCAGTAGACAGTGAATTATTACTCAAGCTGTGATAATGCAAGTCTTCTATTGGGGGCTGTAATAATGAGTGTTTTCTTGTTGGGGTTGTTGGTGTCCATGGTAAACATGTTATATATACACTTGCAAAAGTATTCATATTCCTTGAACTTTTTCATATTTTGTCACCTTACAATCACACAAACTAATGGCTCGTTCACATCTGCGCCCGGGGTCTCTGCTTTCAGGTTTCCGTTTCCTGCCCGAAACTGGGCAGGAGACGAAACCTGCTGGCATTTTTCAAACCCATTCACTTGAATGGGTTTGAAAAGTGTCCGTCCATGAGCGCCGGTGAGCGTTTTGAGCTCTCCGCAGTGAAACCATTTTTTTTAACCGGACACAAAGTCGGACATGCAGGACTTTGTGTCCGGTTTAAAAAAACGGTTTTGCCGCGGAGAGCATAAAACGCTCACTGCCGGACTTGGTCTGACAGGTTTCTGTCTTCTGCATGCAGAAGACGCAAACCTCAGAACGGAGACCGGACGCTGGTGTGAACCCAGCGTTAAATGTATTTTCTTGAGATTGTAAGTGATAAACTAACACAAAGTAGCAGATAATTGTGAGGTGGAAGGAAAGTGATACATGGTTTACAAAATTGTAATCAAATAAAAATCTGTAAAGTGTGATGTGCAAAAGTATTCAGCCCCTCTACTCTGAGCACCCAAGGAGCACTTTTCAATCCATCATCCAAAAAAGGAAAAAGTATACTCCTGGCATCTTCTGCATTGTTTGCATGGGTAGCTTCATGTTCTGTTTTCCTACAACTACCATGACGATGCCTTCACTCAGTCCCTCCCTTCCCTTTCTCACTCACACCCCCTCTCTATTTCCTTAGCTAACCTGCTGGCTACTAGCCTTTCCTAACTAACTTCCCCATTCCAGAAACAGGGAAACGGAATGTCACTGAAATATCGTAGCAGACCACCGGAAAACGACCACCTGGACATGCGCAGATGGCTCTACCCAAACCCGAAGTGGCAGAGACGATTACATACAGTGCTACATCCAATGCCTGCAAAAGGTCGAAGTACCGGCAACGAGGAGGTTTGTGCTTGCTTCTGGCCCACTGTGAAAGGAATTTTATACACTTGAAAAAGGGCTTGAACCCAGAAACGCGTTGTGTGTTAATAAAGGAGTATCACCAATACCTACGGGCAAGCACTGTGTATTTCTTGGCCAAATCCCGTAAGGAGGCTGGTCCACTTTTGTGCTGCATCTACACATCCATGTGACGTTCACAGCAGCTGCCTTTGGTTCCCATCAGATTACTATATGCTTCTACGGTGTTGTGCCATTTGCACAACCCCATCAGGTGGGAAGGCAAATGTCTTTTCTAAGATTGGCCCAGTATCATAGTTAATGTACGAGGATCCGCTCGGTGTGGTTCTCTCTTTTGTCTCCATTACAGAACTAGTGACCAGGAGATTCAAATTAAAGAGGACCTTTCACCACCTCCACCATTTCTAGTTCTCTAGCCTCCCCCATCCTGAGCAAGTGCAGTTCGTTCTAGTGCCTTATGTGCTATTTCAAGAGGAATTTTCTTGTACTCTAACATTGGTGGTGCTGTATACCGCTGGAAAGCTAAGAGTGTACAGAACTCAGCACACTGTCAATTTTGCCAGTATTTGCATCAGTTGCAGAGATATTGATGCCATTATCTTTGAGCTGTGAGGCTGCCCCTCTGACAATGCAGTGATATTGGGGCCAAAACAAAAGGCACCGATATAGGTCTATAATGGCGGCACATTCCAAAAAAGTTGAATTCAGCACACTATCAGTGTTCCAATGGTATATGACACTGCCATTGTTAGAGTCCTCTTTAAATTGTTTGCCCAGGATAGCCACTTTTTTAATATGAGGCCAGGGAAGGTGGAAAAAAAACAAAAAAAAAACAACTGCGCAGTTCTGTCCTGGTGCTATAGTGTTTTCTTCCGTCGGAAGTTCCTGCTGAACTGTGGCGTCGCGTGTCCCTTTCTTAAGGCAGCTGATTGGCCTCAGTAGTCACGTGTGGCAGGGAAATCCGCTGGAAGAAAACACCAGACCAGCAGGACCAGACCCCAGACACCAGAGCAGGTAAGTATGCTATGCAAAAGAGTTTATGGTAGATTCAGTGACTACAAGGTGCCCAAGTTCTGTGGTTGCAAAATAAGCCCAAATCATCACCTCTCCACCACGTTCTTGACAGTTGGTATGAGATGTTTGTGCTAATATGCTGTGTTTGGTTTTAGCCAAACATGGTGCTGTGCATTATAGCAAAGCATAGATACTTTTGTCTTCTTCATACAAAGGATATTCTTCCAGAATTATTTTTTCTAATTGTTCATGAACTGGAACTTTTACATGGTAACTGAAGCTTGTAGAGTCTTAGATGTAGCTCTTAGGTTTTTGCCATTTCTCTGGATACTACATTGTCTGAGCTTGGAGTGAATTTTCTGGGATGTTCACTTCTGGGAAGAATGTCAATTGTCTTGAAAGTTTTCCACTTATGTATAATATTAATCAGTGTAGAATGATGAATTATTCACAGAAAGAACAAGGATGTCAAGTTACACTGAATCGTTCCCCACAAATATACATATATATAGTCAGCTCTTCCTGTTCTATAACCTGTTGCTGGCAGATCTGATGCCATTCTCATTGTGATAGATTCCCTTTTATTATAAATAAAGGAAATTTTCAGCACAGTATACAATTAAAGGAATACAGTAAACCGGATATACAGTGTTGTGCATAGTAGGGCGCTTCAGGCCCTGTTCTACACTAAATACAGTGTATGAAAAAGTAAAGCAACCACACAGAAAAGTCAGCATGCAGTTATGTCTCAGGCAAACAAGTGCAGGTGTGGTCTGTGGTATAAAAAGGGCTCTCATAGGCTACTTTTGGGTAGTGTACCTCTTGGTGAGAGTTACTGACTGATAGATATGCCTCTAATACACACTCAAAGACATTTTTCCCAGTTGACAGACTTTAAGAGGAGGAGCATCACTGGACTGAAAGAAGCAGGGTAGTTGTTTTAAAGACATGTCCTCCATCTAGGCCAGGGGTCCTCAAACTGCGGCCCGAGGGCCACATGCGGCCCACCAAGCACTTCTGTCTGGCCCCGCCGACAACGCCGGCAGGCATGCATTTATAATGAAGCTCCTGGGGAGCTCAGGCCAGGCCATGGAGTGCACTTCACTTTACCTAGTGGAGGGCACCGCTCCCGATGTCTGTGCAACCTGCTCTGCCTCCGGCCCACTGTTTAAAAAGTTTGAGGACCCCTGATCTAGGCCATTTTGAGCTAGTTGTTATGAGGTATTGTGAGCAGTGGCTATGTGATAATATGCACAAATGCTAAACAGGTTGGCCGAGACAGACCATCAGAGCACCACATTGATTTTTCCTTGTCAGTCTCCTTGTCCATCGTCCAGACACAGGTGGCTCCTTCATTACACACCCCTGTTTCTGTACAGACTACTTACAAGCACTTAGCAGGAAGTAATTTGGTGTCACAGCACCCATTACATGTCCTGCCATTGACAGACAGCCACCATCACCTTCATTTGCAGTAGTGTTGTGAACAAGAAACCAGGACTGCTATAGAATGTAACCATATTGTTTTTAGCGATGAATTAAGGTTCTGTTTGGGATCCAACAATGGCCAAGTTCAGGTATGGAGGCTTCGTAGTGAGTGCATTAATCCTGTCTTTGCTCTGGAGCAACACACTGCTCCAACTGCTGGTGTGATGAATGGGGAACCATCGCATATGACAGTTGGTCAACCCTATTAGAGATACAAGGGAGACTACCAGCTGAGCTATGTGTGTAGGACATCCTGTGGCCACATGTATTGCCTTCCAATGGGCTTTTTTCAGCAGGATTATGCTCAACTCCATATAGCACAGGTTTTCCAGGAATGTTTCGGTTAGACTGCAACACTTCCTTAGCAAGTTCGGTCACCAGATTTATTACCGATTGAATATTCATGGGACCAGCTGCAATATCTGTGGGGAAATGTGCGGCAGGGTACCATATGGAACCTGTATACCTCCATGCTGAACTTTTTCCATTTAATATCCAAGCTAGAGCCTTCTTCCAATTTGTACAGTTTTCCCAATAAATGTATCACTTTGCCCCATTATTGTAATCCCTTACATATATCATTATTACATCCAATTAGAAAGTTTAATTCAATTACAACAACACCTTTGTGTTGTGTTATTTTTTTGTGTGTGTCAATCCTACTAATATTATAAATGAGAAAGTTTGTGGGTTTGGATGTTTGCTCCTCAAGGGGGGTGGCTTGGGGTCGCAGGGAGGGTGGTCACGGGAAGACGAGGTCGCGTTTCGGACGGAGGAAGGCTGAGGTCGCGTTTCGGAGGGAGGAAGGCCGAGTTCGTATTTGGAGGTGGGAAATGGGCGGCCAGGGTGGGCCTGGAGTCGCGCGTGGTGGGAAGGGGAGGTCGGGGTCGTGACGGCTGCAGGTCAATGGGGGGCTGCCTGGGCCGCACTCCAGGTATGTCGAGCAGGGCGGGAACCGAGCTGCGGACGCAGTGGCGGGTTTTGCTAGTGAGTGTATAATTGTTGCAAAGATTGTACCAAAATGATCAGATACAGTAATCCTTAACACTGATTTGTCTTGACCAGTTTTAGATCTATCATTGAATTGCAGGTAATCTGCTTACCGCGGTTAGCTGAATATGGAACATACTACATCTAATCATTTTGGTTGGATCACTCCCTGTTCATCCACATAATGAAGTAACTAAAATTAAAAGGGTCTTATAGCAAATGAGAAATTCCTCCCACCTTGCTAACAGTAAGGTGAACTGTAACAATGCAAACAGCAGCAGAACTATACCAAGAGTGGCATATATCAGCTCTTCAATAAATACTGAATCAATACAAAGGATGACACATACATAGATATCCTTATAGAAGCAACCATGCTTTTCTCAGGAAACATTCATTCAATGTGATCGGCCATGTACAGTACAAGTAGCTGTCAGCGCTGCAAGATCCTCTAACTGAAAGTTCAGCTACTGCATATTCTGGACTAAGGATGTACAATGGGCTTTCCATAAGAAAAATCGATTATGACATTGATAAGGGTCCATGCACAGAGCACTGCCACATGTATGAACTCTGTACATTACCACACGGTCTCATATTCAAGTAACTCCTTAGGAAGACATTTGGCGCCACCCTGTGAATATCTCTGTAATGCAGCGTGAGCTACGATTATATATGAAAGAGACAAAAATGGAGGCTTGTTGAGTTCTGAGCTACAAAGCTGCACAATGTGTACCAATATCTGTTCAGGGAAATAATATCTGCTAGCGTTCTGCAGATCTCATGGTGCCATTTGAGGTAGCCTGTACAAGACCAGGGGTTACAGTGGTACATGCACAGGCTGCTATAAAATAGCCAATGTGTACCAATGAGCCTAAAAGAGAAACCGTGTTAAATATAAGGCTCCTTGATCTGTTATAGTGTTTCTTCTAAAGGTAGTATAGAAAAGAATATTTTAGAATGGGAATGGAGAATAAGCTTCACCAAAGATCTCAATATATCTCCATGACTCAGGAGCATCTGCTGAAGGTTAAGGCCAAGTCTCATAGCATACAAGTAACTGACCATTTACTACTCAGGGGTCATTCAATACCTGTGAAAGGGGCAATATTGTATACTAGCCACTTGGACACTGTCACAGGTGTACCTGTAGAGGGCAGTGTCGGAGGATGTAGTCACAACCAGGCCTTGACTCCCGAGGGAGCCCAAAGACACTGGTAATATATATATATATATATATATATATATATATATATATATATATGTAGATGGGGGCCTCTTATAAATGTTTCACTCAGGCCTAGGAGCTTTTGGGCCACAGCAAAGCAAAGGTCAACGCTACATTATCCTACTGTGACAATTTCTATTAGGTTTTCACATTTATCAGTACAGAAAATCTAACAATCTAGATGAGTATATACTACCCAAGAACCTTAGCAGTACATACCACACTCCAGCAAATAAGATGGTTGGTTTCAGGGTCTTCTACCAGAGTCCACAGCTTGGTAAGGAAGGCTGGCACATTACTGCAGTACCCATCCATTGCCAGGGAGTTCGCAGATTCCTGCATGGTGACAGATAGGTGTTACTCAAACTCCATGCCTGAGAGATGATACAGTGATAGGGAAAACCGAGAGGGACCCATGTACTGAGGTCACAGTGTCACAAAGAAAGTGGCTGCAGCTGATTCACACCACCAGGTCACACTCATAGACACTCAGCACTAATTTGCTGGCACTGCCCCCCTGCCCCACTACAGAACAATGCCCGGTGATGCCGTATTCATACTCTGACCACAATGCTTTGAACAAACATGCAACATCATGTAAAGAGATCACACAGAGCCCATTCAATGCCCACTGAATCACAGAAGATAACTGAGGCATTTCAGCATTCAGCTGCAGAGAACATGATAGCTATGATATTTCCAGCATAGTGATATATCCCATTCATTCTTCACTTATCCATATATGTATTTATGGCTTTTTGGCCACATGGCTTGTACATATACCATATAGACTGTGTGTTTCACCTGCACAAGCTGTGAAGCTAAAAACACTGGCAAATTGGGGTAAAACCACATGTTACCGACCTGAAGCTGCATCATATTCAAGCACCTCAAGGGCACCTTCATTCTAAGAGGACGTTCACATTACCGATGCCAGCATGTGTCAGAATATTGTAATAATGAACATTAAAACATCCGTTTAGTGTCCGTTTTCACCAAATCCGTCACAGGTCCGTTATTTTGATGGACATAAAGCAAGGCACAGGACTTTCGTGTCTGATCAAAATAATGGATTTGTGATGGATGTTAAAAGTCCATTTTTTTTAACATTATTGTCTATGGCAAACAGACGGTAACACATGGCCATCCGTTACATTGTCCAGTATTTCTATTGTTTCAGGCCATGTAAAAAATAATAATTAAAAAAAGGTTCCATGTAGAAAAAAGCAGTTAAAAAACAGTTTTTGCTGCATTTTCCTTTGTGTGGTTTCTTCCCCTACTAAATTAACTATGGAAATGTTTGCGATTCTACTGTTAAAATTAATATATTGTGATTTAAAAAAATAAAATAAAAGATAACAGATTTTTTTTTTTTTTTTTACACAGTGTGAGTATGAGACTAAATAAAGCTCATTCACTTTTCTGGTACTAGAATGCGCCACATTATTTCCACTATGTTTCTACAGCATCTTAAACGCTGCAACAGTGGGCCGTATACTAGGGTCACTCCTGCTTTTGGGTTTCTGTTCGCGGAGTCTGCTTGGGGAAAACTTACTGGAAATCAAATGGAAACCTAATCCGATTAAAAAAGTGATTACCCTTGGAAGCCCGCTGACCCCATAGACTATAATGGGGTCCGCCAAGTTTACACTGGGTTTCCGACTGAAAAAGGCTTGCAAGAGTTTTCCGCCCGAAAGTAGATCATGAATGTCGGTATCGGCCATGTGGCGAGCACAGTTTTAACAGCTGTCACACAGCCACTTTAATATTCATGCATGTGAATGGGGTTTACACATATGACTGATATAATATACGTCTAGGTCATTTTCTATTTTTGTCTGTTTTCACGGATATCCCCATGCAGTGTATAAAGGACCCATGAAAATGGGCACTGCTCACGTGAAAAACGGTTGTGAAAAATGGATGTTTTACCCCACAGTCAATTATGGTGCATTTCTTTTAACTAAAGCCAAGAATGGCAACAAAAGGAAAGGGAAATATATAGGAAGTTCTTATACCTCTATCTTCTGCTCAATCCATTCCTGGCTTTGGCTCAGAAAAATGCTGCAAAATCTGCAGCAAAAACCAAAGCTTTTTTACAATGTGCAGCCTCAGCCTAAAACATTTTTTATGGTGTATTTTTTTAATAGTGATTTTTAAAAAACCAAACTTTGTAGCACAGAGTTTTTTTGCAGGTGGATTTTGAGGCAGAATTCATCTCAAAATCGCTTTCCAACTCCCACATTAATTACAAAGGGAGTCAGTAGCAGAAGAAAAAAAGAAGAATCTTGATCTATCTTCTGCCTTGCAAAGCCTATTGAAAAAAAAAAAACGGAAGACAGGTCATGATCCGGCATCAGCCGGACTGGACTTTGTATTTGATTGGGCAGTTTGGTTGTTAATGTCAATGTTAGAGACATTTGTATAAATGATCCCATCATTGATTGGAGAGCCGCATGAACAGACGCCTGAAAGCTAATATATATGACCAGCGTAAGGCTCAGGACCGGTTCACATCTGGGAGTCCGCAGGGGAACACCCCAAATGGAATAGTAAATGCATTGACAAACGGTGAGCTTATGAAAGCACACGGCCCTCATAGACTATAATGGGGTCCGTGTGTTTTCCCCTGAACATGCAGAGAGAAGAGTACTTCATGATGGCTTGTAATAACCTGGTGTGAAATTGCCGCAATATCCTGGTTACTTCTTACTGTGGGAAAGCTGGGTGACAATCATCATGGCCACCATTACATTACTGTGTGCAATATACTGTGAATAAGGAGGTGAAAAGGGTAATAGTAGAGGAATGCTCTCTGGTTTTGCACCATCAGCTTTTTCAGGTCATATTGATGAGTGATCTGCAGATGTTCTGTCAACTAGAATAACTACACACTGTATAAAAGGATTAAATCCACACTTGAGTCATCAGTCAGCATGGAATATATCTGATGAATGATAAAGGATTTACAGTTGCAGGTGTCCAAGCTTTTGTTGTATTTCTTGTACTATCAACTCCAACACCAAACACCGCAGTATTAGCTATGTACACACTGCCATCTGGTGGCCAACAATTATCAAAGTATGGTATTTTGTTAATATATATATATATATATATATATATATATATATATATATATATATATACTGTATATATACAGTGGGGCAAAAAAGTATTTAGTCAGTCACCAATAGTGCAAGTTCCACCACTTAAAAAGATGAGAGGCGTCTGTAATTTACATCATAGTTAGACCTCAACTATGAGAGACAAAATGAGAAAACAAATCCAGAAAATCACATTGTCTGATTTTTTAAGAATTTATTTGCAAATTATGGTGGAAAATAAGTATTTGGTCACCTACAAACAATCAAGATTTCTGGCTCTCACAGACCTATAACTTCTTAAGAGTCTCCTCTTTCCTCCACTCATTACCTGTAGTAATGGCACCTGTTTAAACTTGTTATCAGTATAAAAAGACACCTGTGCACACCCTCAAACAGTCAGACTCCAAACTCCACTATGGTGAAGACCAAAGAGCTGTCAAAGGACACCAGAAACAAAATTGTAGCCTGCACCAGGCTGGGAAGACTGAATCTGCAATAAGCAAACAGCTTGGATTGAAGAAATCAACTGCGGGAGCAATAATTAGAAAATGGAAGACATACAAGACCACTGATAATCTCCCTCGCTCTGGGGCTCCACGCAAAATCTCACCCCGTGGGGTCAAAATGATCACAAGAACAGTGAGCAAAAATCCCAGAACAACGCGGGGGGACCTAGTGAATGAACTGCAGAGAGCTGGGACCAATGTAACAAAGCCTACCATCAGTAACACACTACGCCGCCAGGGACTCAGATCCTGCAGTGCCAGACATGTCCCACTGCTTAAGCCAGTACATGTCCAGGCCCGTCTGAAGTTTGCTAGAGAGCATTTGGATGATCCAGAAGAGTATTGGGAGAATGTCCTATGGTCTGATGAAACCAAACTGGAACTGTTTGGTAGAAACACAACTTTACGTGTTTGGAGGAAAAAGAATACTGAGTTGCATCCATCAAACACCATACCTACTGTAAAGCATGGGGGTGGAAACATCATGCTTTGGGGCTGTTTCTCTGCAAAGGGGCCAGGACGACTGATCCGGGTACATAAAAGAATGAATGGGGCCATGTATCGTGAGATTTTGAGTGCAAACCTCCTTCCATCAGCAAGGGCATTGAAGATGAAACGTGGCTGGGTCTTTCAACATGACAATGATCCAAAGCACAATGCCAGGGCAACGAAGGAGTGGCTTTGTAAGAAGCATTTCAAGGTCCTGGAGTGGCCTAGCCAGTCTCCAGATCTCAACCCTATAGAAAACCTTTGGAGGGAGTTGAAAGTCCATGTTGCCAAGTGACAGCCCCAAAACATCACTGCTCTAGAGGAGATCTGCATGGAGGAATGGGCCAACATACCAACAACAGTGTGTGCCAACCTTGTGAAGACTTACAGAAAACGTTTGACCTCTGTCATTGCCAACAAAGGATATATAACAAAGTATTGAGATGAAATTTTGTTACTGACCAAATACTTATTTTCCACCATAATTTGCAAATAAATTCTTACAAAATCAGACAATGTGATTTTCTGGCTTTGTTTTCTCATTTTGTCTCTCATAGTTGAGGTCTACCTATGATGTAAATTACAGACGCCTCTCATCTTTTTAAGTGGTGGAACTTGCACTATTGGTGACTGACTAAATACTTTTTTGCCCCACTGTGTATATATATATATCCGTATATACTCGAGTATAAGCCGACCCGAGTATAAGCCGAGGCCCCTAATTTTAACACAAAAACTGGGAAAACTTATTGACTCGAGTATAAGCCGAGAGGGGGAAATGCAGCAGCTACTGGAAAATTTCACAAATTAAAATGGTCGGAGTTTTTGGGTGCAGTAGACGCTGGGGAAGGGGAGGGGGTGTTATGGTTGTCTGTCTGCCCCTTCCCTGAGCTTGAGGACTGGTGTTTCCCCCCCACACACACACACACACTTGGAATTCAGCCTGGCTGAATATAGGGTATCTGCAGTGCTCCTATTAACCCCTTCCTGACGGAACAGGAGCACTGCAGATACTTAGCCTGGATGTAGTCAGGCTGAGTGTGTGGGGGGGGGAACCCAGCCTCAGGGAAGGGGCAGTTAGACAACTTTTTTTTCCCGCTATGGCATTTACCGTACAGTAAAAATATTTTTATAGATTTGTAGAGCGGGCGTTTGTGGACACAGGGATATTTAACGTGTATGTGTTTCACAGTGTTGACAGTATTAGTTATTAATTATATGTGTTCTAGGGAAAGGAGGAGGATTTGAATTTATACTTATTTGCTTATTTTATACTCATATATGCTTGTCAACTGGAACGTTCATAGCATTTTCATTGTTATCACTTGTCCCCTAATAAATTGTCACTTAAAGGGGTATTCCCACGTCGCATACTCACCAGTCTTCGCTGCTGTAAAATCTTCTTTCTTCCTGCTTTGTTGCATCATTGGTGGGCGGGGTTACATATGCAAAGCCAGCGGCGAGAAGTCGTCGCTTCTATACCGCTGGCCCTGCGTGTGTGCTCTCGATGCAGCTAGGCATCGGACGTACAGCCTTCACAATGCAATACAGACCCGGCACCCGCTGTAATAGAGAGGCAGGGAGTCCCCTTCCCCCAAAGTATAAACTACCCCCCCCCCCCCCCAGGCTCGCTCTCGTGCAGCAGCAGATACTTCACTTGACTTTTGACCAGATAAGTCAAGGGATGTGTCAACAAAGAAATGAATAAAGTAAGATAGTGGACAAACAAAGCAGTTTTGCTGAAGCAATGTATTTAGGAAAAGTCTTACATCCACATTAACAAGCAGTATAGATAGGATCCTTGTGATGGGACAACCCCTTTAAAGAGGACCTTTCACCACTTTTGGGCACAGGCAGTTCTATATACTGCCAGAAAGCTGACAGTGTGCTGAATTCAGCGCACTGTCGGCTTTCCCGATCTGTGCCCGGTGTGAAGAGTTTACGGCCCGGTACCGTAGCTCTTCTATGGTCAGAAGGGCGTTTCTGACCATTAGCCAGGAACGTCCTTCTGCCTCGCGGCGCCAATCGCGCTGTGCTGTGGAGCGGGGAGGAACGCCCCCTCCCTCTGCTCACACAGCTTGTCTGTAGACGAGCATTATCAGGAGAAGGAGGGGGCGTTCCTCCCCGCTCCACAGCACAGCGCGATTGGCGCCGCGAAGCAGAAGGACGTTCCTGGCTAATGGTCAGAAACGCCCTTCTGACTGTAAAGCGCTACGGTACCGGGACCGATAGCGCTTTACACCGGGCACGGATCGGGAAAGCCGACAGTGCGCTGAATTCAGCGCACTGTCAGCTTTCTGGCAGTATATAACACTGCCTGTGCCCAGATATGGTGAAAGGTCCTCTTTAACATTGAAAGTGTGTGCAACAGTATCTATTTTCTACTGATCTGGGGTCGGAGGACCCTAATTCTGCTAGCACCATAATCTATCTTTAGAGTGTGCGGTACAATTGCTCGCCCTATATTTTTTTTTTACTGTCACTTTGGTGAGCACTCCTCTGCTCCTTCTCCTCTGTGCAGGACACAGACAGCAGGAACTCTGACTGCACGCAGGGTCCTTGTTCTGTATAGCAATAAGCCCCGCCTCCTGGGCTCTCCTCAGCCCTTTCATTGGTGGGCAGAGGGCAGCCAGAGAAGGGGGGAGGGGGGAGCCTCCTGAGAGCGTCCTCTATGAATACCTGCAGCTCCTGCATTGGCTGCTGTTGGTTAGCTGATGCTGTAGCTACACAGTGACCTTCTGACCAGGGGTAAACCTACCTTTTTCGCCGCCCGCGGCAGACGACAGAAAGCCGGGGGCGTGGCGTAGCGGCGTTAGCAGGCAGAGAGCAGGCAGGGAGAGGACCTGCTCTCTGCCTGAGCGTCAGGGGAGGCTGGTGGAGCAGCGCTGCGTCCACAGGGCCTCCCCAATCCACCGCTCGGTGACGGTGACGCTAAGCCAGTCCAGGACATATATTAATAGGGAAAGTATTCCACCGTCAGGGGACCTCTGCAAGTGCTGGGGCCCTGGGCAATTGCCCAGTTTGTCCCCCCCTAACGCCGGCCCTGCATGTGCCCCTAGGTCATGAGTTACGCCAAGTGTCATGATTTTGACATACCTCATGCAAGTGTTGTGATTGGTCCTAAGTAGTGATCCCAGGATGCATAACATCACCTATGAGGTCAGAAGAGACCCTAGAGTATAATAATAATAATAATGATAATTTCACTCCCAATTGTGACAAGCTTTTTCAGCACAAAACAAATCTTTGGGCTTAACTGAAAACAAATCTTCAGAGTTTCACCCATCTTTAATAAGGACTGATACTCCCAGAGTAATTTTTAGAGAAGCCACTCAGAGCTTAGACCCAGTCCTGACAAGTGAGTTTATACGTCTGGTACGGAGCTTTAAATGATAAAATTCCTGGACCGCACTTTCATGTATCACTGACTACAGATATAAATGTGAGGTTCTTAGCGCACAGTTTCATGAATTGTGCGAGCCCATCTGCCACGTCACGGCGACCTCATTCAGATGGGTCCCTACACTAAGACTTTACTCCCCCTATAGACAAGACCATAATGGTTAAGTTCTTACATACTGCCCTGTAACATTGAGTATATATGAAGGTCATCTCCTCTCCTATATATAAAGTGTTAGTGTAGGGACCCATCGGAATAACGCCAATAAGTGGTCGATGGGATGAAAAACATCATATAACGTGTGATATAAGATCACTATAGATCCTAGTTTATACACAGGATCTATGGGAGCACAACACAAGGCTCAGAGAAGATGTTTTTCTATAAATGTACTAGACTTTTTTTTCCCTATTTCTTAAAGGTTTATTCTAGTATGGGAATTCTCTAAATCTCAATAAACTTCTTAAAGGAATATATTATGAATATAACCCCTGCCTTTATGTATCGTAGCATATAAAACAGTCTTTGACTTGAGTCCCCCTCCTTTGAGCTGATGTGACCATCTTTAGGGAAGGGGTTATGTTCATAAAACACTATAATAATAATATATTAACAGTCTACAATAACTAGTATAAACTATAACTTAGCATTATTTTTTTTATCTTCCCCAGGCCACAGTTTCTCCTGTCCTGTCCAAGAGAAGCTACTTACTGTTAGTCTTAACTTATTTATTTTCACTATTAAGGCTAAGGCCCCACGTTGCGGAAACACAGCTTTTTTGTTGCGGTTTTTTAAGCCAAAGCCAAGGGTGGATTGCGCAGAAGGGAGAAGTGTAAGTACTTTATATATATCTCCCATTACTCTTGTAGCTATTTTTGGCTTTGGCTCAAAAACATGCAACAGAAGAGTTGTGTTTCCACAATGTAGGGCCTTAGCCTAAAAGGGTTTCAATGACTTATACATTGATATTATATTGTTAGGATAGGTTATCAATATATGATTTCTGCAGGTCTGACACCCGGGATCCCCCACCAATAAGCGGGTTGAATTGGCTGCAGCATTCTGGTGAGGCTACGGCCTCTTCACTGAATACCAAGTACAGACCGTATATATCATAGGGACTGCTTTGTATTGAAGCTCAGCCCCATTCACTTGAGAGGGCCTGAGCTATTCCTATACCATGTGGCCAATGAACATGACATCATTGGCCCAGAGAAGAGGCTATGCTCGTATATATGTGTGTGTGTGTATTATACTGTGTGTATATATCAGTATGTCCTAAAACCCTTTTAATGCTACTATTGTATATAAAATATGTTTCAATGATAAAATACATTTGCTAATGATTACTTTACAAAACAGTGGATGGGGTCATCTAAGAGGGGATGGGATTACCTGCAGCCTGACAGCTATACTATAATTCATAGTAAGCTAGAAACTGGTGTGAAGTATAGCAGAGCTATATATCAACTCCCGTCTTACGCTAGGTTCACACCTACACAGGTTTCCATTTTTTGGGTCCACTTGGGGACCTGGAAAATAGAAACCCAATCCACTTACAAAGTGGTTACTCATGTAAGCCTGCAGACCCCATTGACTATATGGGGTCCACTGAGTTTCCGCCCTAAAAATGCAGAAAGAAAAGTCCTGCTTACGGGACTTTTCTCTCCATATTTTTCAGGCAGAATGGGAGACGGAATCCCTGAACGGAAACCAAGCGCTAGTGTGAACCCAGCCTTAGTTAAATTCCTCACTATATTTTATTTAAAAGGTTGCACAGTTAGGGTTAAATTATTATTACTATAACTATTACTATTATATACTATATTATATATACTATTGCATATAACAGTAAATATTATATAACATTAAATATATAACATGCTGTTACTAATGTTAAATAGGTATATACACTACAACTAGTACTAGTATATTACTGACAGCCACGGCACATCTGAATTTTCCTTGCATCGCTGCTCCCAACCATATTCTGTACAAAGAACTGCAACAGCGCCCCCTTCAAGTGAGTAAAGAAGAAGCTGCGGGAGCTGCATAGTGCTGGGGCAGGAGTAGTAATGGGCAAGGAGAGAACCTCCAGCTGTGCTTCACTAGTTCTGCAGCTGCTTCATTCACTATAGTGATAAGTGGGGAACAAGAAGTCCCAGCATCACTGACCAGCAAGATATGACTTGTCCTAGTAATATACTATAATATACTGTATACACAAACAAATGGGGAATAGCTTAAGACTGGTGTATAGAACGTCAGTCTTAAAAAACTCCTCACAAATAGAGGGTATATGTCCCATGAGTAAGGG
Organism: Leptodactylus fuscus; assembly: GCF_031893055.1. Classification (NCBI taxonomy): domain Eukaryota; kingdom Metazoa; phylum Chordata; class Amphibia; order Anura; family Leptodactylidae; genus Leptodactylus; species Leptodactylus fuscus. The sequence goes on along the minus strand of NC_134271.1, from coordinate 50,033,250 downwards.
ACATAGTTTCGAAACACGTAGGCAATTTCACATATCACTGAACCGATGGATCGATGTAATCTTTTTTACTACGGAATTAAAAGTCATATTTTATTAAGTATTTTGCGCATCTTGGTGCTGATTTTTACATAACCTCAGAATATAAACATATATACATACAATGCACACACCTTTACTACCTTTAGGCTGAAGCCCCATGTTGAAAAAGCGCTGCATTTTAAAGTACCTGCAAAGTGTATTCTGGTTAGTTCCATCTGCACATTCCAGGGGAAAAAAAAATCGCATCATGTCAATTATACCTGCGGAAACTATGGCATATAGGGGCAGAAAGACTGCAGAGGAAAACGCTGCAAAAAATGCAATTTTTTTTTTCATTTTGCTTACTTATGCAGTGGATAACGCTGCGGGAAAAAAAATGTGATGTGTTTCCTCAGAGTGTTTTTTTCTGCAGCTTTTTTTTTTACTGCATTTTTCTACGTGAGGCCTTATCCATACAAACATACTAAAGATACAGATATGTCTATATATGTATATATATGTAACAGTAAACACACCCTACACATACTGTAAACAGATATACTTATTTAATAAGTGACAGTACTTACAGACATGTCTAAAAAAATGATTTACACATATATGAGAGATAAGTGAACTGGTTCAGATCAAAGCTGATTTGGCCTGAAGTTTCTGGCTCAGTCTACACAAAACACTATTATACTTTGGGTCTCTTCAGCCCCGGAATATAACAAGTCGAGGCTCAGGAGAGGTGTGACAAGGTGGATATAACCATTTGCTATATACGCTCACCTACACTGAGCCAGCCTTTATTATACTCTGAGGTATATACCCACAGTATAATAGCACTTCTGGTTTGTGCTCTGAACAAAATGGACAGCTGAACCTCACGAATACTTGTCAAATATACATAACATATGTACAGTAGATTTACATGTATTTATTACACAATTGGCGCAACGTACAGCTATGTCTAAATATATACGCGTACAATACACACAAGGGAAATATACATAAAATAGGAGGAATATATTACCCTATGTATAGCAGATTTTTGGTGTACATGTGTGTAAAAGTGGCACACCTTTGGCATACGACCCTATCATCTGTTAAGGATGCAACATATTGTTCTTGCTGTACCCGCTCGCCAAGAACATGGGTCAGTGTGTGGACACCTTGGTCTCAAGCCAGCTGGATACTTGATTAATGCCAGTCTTAATAAATTTTCTACAATGTACTGTATATATACATACAAGAGACACAACATACATAAACTATATAAAGAGATTACATAAATGGCTTTACTTAAAGGGGTTGTTTAGTTCTTGTTTTAATAATGACATGCTGTACACATACATACATAACATCCTGTACAGATACATATATGACACAGAGACATCCTGTACACATCCATATATGGCACAAGGACATCCTGTACACATACATATATGACACAAGGACATCCTGTACACATACATATATGACACACGGACATCCTGTACACATACATATATGACACAGGAACATCCTGTACACATACATATATGACACGCGTCCTGGGTAGATAGAGTGATAAAACTAATAAGTGTCAGATATCAGTACAGTGTATAATAGAAGTCATAGTGGCCATACATATATCCTGTATACATGGGGGGGGCAGTCATAATAATGTCCTTTGGGGGTGCAGAGACTCCAACTGCCATTAACTGTGGCAGAGAACGGGTATAGACTCAGTCTATGCCCGTTCCCATTGACATTCATGTAAAAAACATGATGGATGCCACGTATCTTCTGTCTTGTTTGTTTACTTATATAAGAGAAGAAAATGTCCTTCATGCAGATGACAGCAACGGACATTAACACTGGTAGTGTGAATCCAGCCTTACTGTAATGAGTGGAAATCAATGGAAATGTTTTGTGTTTGTTCTGTAAATGATAATACTAATAGCAGAATAGCAGAGAGGAGTTCATGTGAACAGAGACTAATACTGGACATTTACTAACAGTCGCCCCCTAGCTGTTATCTGTGATATGTCCTGTCAGTATTAGGATCAGTCTTCACCACTATGCTGAGCAGAGCCGATCATGTAGACGTCCATCTCCGGCATCACTGAGGAGCAACTGACGGACGCCAACTGTTTTTATTCAAATTACATCCTGCAATCCTATTGGTTGGTGATGGTTACCACGGTGACATAAACAACCTAGAATTTAACCCCTTAAGTTACAGTACTGATTCAGCATTAAGACCATTTATATTTTATCCAAAGACATCACTGTATGAAGCTTGCTTATTGGTGGATGAGGAATATATCACTAAAATATTCTTATTATGTCACTAGATTCCAGGAGCCATATATTATTTTTATTTACAATTGATATTGCCATATGAGGTCTTGCTTTTTAGCAGATTGAGTCATAATGTTTTATATAACCTATAATATGTGTATGTGAATAGTTGACCAGCTCATTATTTGACAGGAGACAATAGTTTCTCATTGATGATACTAGGTCAGACCCCAACACCAATGATTCTTACAGCTACTATTGACTTCTATATTAACTGGATCACGTCCTATGTACTGAGCTCCCCCTAGTGGTGGCATTGGGCAGACAGAGCTTTATCATCTATTATATGAAGGGACACAGTGGGTTTGGAGTTCACTAGGAGGACATTTATTAGTGGATTTTGGAGTCCACTTATTTATTCATGTTAAATCATTTATTTATTATACACCTTTTGGGCTGAATGCCATATGTCCCAGACACTTAAAGGGGTTTTCTAGGAAAAATCAAACGTTTTTTGTTTTTTTTTGGACAGCCGGGACTGCTATCCCCTCTCTTGGTTCCCCTATCATACCAATAGTGGGTTCCAGGTCCTCTCTGTTTATTTGGTCCCTGACTCTGGGTTTCCAGCAATCATGTCAGTGATCATCAAAGCTAAAGACTGGCAGAGAGGATGAGCACCTAACCAGTGAAAGTGTGGGGAGAGGTAGATTAGGAAGGGGCAAAAGATAACACTTTTGTTTATTAACTTTGTATCATTCCCAGAAATTTTGCCTGGAATACCTCCATACCTGCTGCCTGTATTCACCTCCTGAATATATGGCTTGGATTTATAGGTCATCTGTACCTTACTGACATTTTTAAGAAACTTCCACCCCACCATGGAAACACTGTCACTGCAAAGGAGCACTGTGGATCCCGAAAACTCACTTGAACCATAGCACATTATGGAGGATGTCAGCAACAACTGGAAAATGGCTTGTGCAAAACAAAATGGAGACTGACCGATACTGTACAGTTCCTTAGGCTTTTGCATAGGTGGAATACTGCGCGTGTCACAATGAAGCTCCTTGGCAGACAGGCTGGGGCAATGACCTCACAAAGGACCCCTGTCTACTGGATGACCATTAAATTTAGCTCTGCCCACTTTTATGTTGACTCTGCCCATTCCCATTCATTTTTCATGTGCCCTCACACAGCATAATCCTCCTACACTCACCCGTACATTATATGTCCCCTCTCCATCTTTCCCTAGTTTCATATACCCCCTTCATCTGCCCCCAGTTTCATGTCCCCCCTCCATCTCTGTCCCGTTTCAAGTCCCTGCCCATCTTTGCCCCCAGTTTATTTCCAATAGCCATTCGCCAGCCCCTCCCACAATACCTTTAAAAATACTCACTTTTGACCACTATGGTTGCAGAACCCTTTGAAGTAAATTCTGTAAGACACTTCTGTGAAAAATAGGACAAACAGCAGGTATAAATTGCTTTGGAAAAGACCGCAGTGGGAATGCGTCGCGTTTTTTTCTGCAGTGTTTTTCACAGAGAATCCACCGAGTTTTCCTCTGTTGACATTATGCCCCTATTATACCTATATGGAAAATGCCAGCATTTCTGTAGGTATAATTGACATGATTTACAAAAACGTGACAGCTTTTGAAATTGCACCATTTCTGATGTGGATTTTTTTTTTCTGCAATGCGTGGATGGAATTAGCCACAATCCAATCCACTTTGCAGGTACTGTATTACGCATATTCATAACGTGGGTTCCTGGCTTAGGGCGGGTTCACACCTGCACCCGAACTCCGTTATGCAGGTTTCCGTTTTCTGCCGGCAGAAGACGGAAACCTGCATTCACTCTGCACCAGTGAGCGCCCATGAGCGTTTTGTGCTCTCTGCGGCAACACCATTTTTTAAAAAAAAATCGGACACAAAGTCCTGCATGTCCGACTTTGTGTCTGGTTAAAAAAAAAGGTTTCACCACAGAGAGCACAAAACGCTCAATGGCGCTCACGACCGGAGACTTTTCAAACCCATTCAAATACATAACGGAGATCGGGCGCAAGTGTGAACTCGCCCTTAATAGTTAAAAAAAAAAAAAAACATGAATAGGCCCTGAGACTTTCATGGGTTCAACGGTCACGTGAATAAGGCTGACCATATACGTTAGATTTTAGACTGCTGAATTGGTAGATTTTGAATAGTCTGTAGCTGGATGGTCCTACATAAACTTACAACGGTTCGTTCCATATAGCCAACCATCAACTAAAGTTGGTAAGTTGGTTAATAAAAATAGCGCATGCGAACATTTTTGAATTGTGTCTGCAATGCCATACTTATCGTTATCAACTATATATACGCGTTCAACATTGTCATTTTAAAAATTCAATAAAACATCATTTACAAAAAAAAAATAATGCATGCAAAATTAGGATCAATTTTTATGTATAGCACCTCATGGCTGTCACACGTTATAATAGTAGTCTTCTGAACTAATAATAAGGTAAAACTGTTAATAAAAATAATAGCCACAGAACACTGAAAAAAGTATTTAAGAATCCTAATAAATTTGTTGCATGTCATGAAATCCACATTTTTTTGCTGCAATTTGTGCTGGAAATCTGACACTATTATCTGGATTAGGTCACTCTTAAGAACATATAACAGAATACAGGCTGCTGTACAAAATAAAATGTTATTAATACAATTATTAACTGGAAACTGGGACCACTTACCTTTAGCAATGCATCTGGTTATTGCTTTAAAACAGGGGGCACTATTACGGAACAGATTCTCTTTAAAGTGCCTGCAGAGGTAGGGCTGTACTTTCATGAAACACAGCCATGTTAATTCATATAGGATTTTATTTGATATCATGTTTTTTTTGGCATACAGGAAAAGGAGTGTAAGGCACAGAAATTAGATGGCATACATAAAGTACTCAGAGAAAAGGCAAATATATTGTATATGGGTTCCTATCAAATGTACCTTCTCCACTTATCTAGTTCGTAATTGTTCATTTATTGTAAAAGCCTTTAGATCTTATTCCAAAGAGGAAACTATCAAACCAATCATTCCCCAGGGGTGTAAGCAGAATTCTGTAGAGGGGTTTATGGGTATGTTTATGCATCATGCACACATACAAATAGCTGTCCTGCTAGGCAGTGTGGACAATATAATATGTGGACAACTTTTCTTATAATATGTGAAAGAGCTCTTTGGAGCAATGAGGGTGCTGCGGCTTATCTCTTTGGAGCAACAAGGGTACTGCGGCTTACCTCTTTGGCGCAATGAGGGTGTTGTGAATATTTACAAAAACTGTGACATTTTGTGAATTCACAATTCACAAGGTAAAAACACAGTTTGAATCAGGTGACCCTAAACCCATCTGTCTGTGGGGTAGAGTTTATATGTTGGGTTCTTTTGAATCCCTGTACTAGTGCAAACAAAGTATTTTCCTAAACTGTGTTATAATGGCCAGTAGACTGCCCCTCATGAGCAAAAATCCCAGTAGAGTGGCCCCTGTAAATGTGGGTAGCTGAATGCCCCAACAAGGCCAGAGGGGTGTAGTGCCATAAACTGTGGTGGTCTATGGCTACTTGCTATTTGAGTCGTACCATTAACAGGTGGAGTAGCATACATTAGACATGACTCATTGCAATTACTACAGACAAATATGGCAGTCATGCCCCTGGCAATCAGTTAGAAATGCAACTTGATGCCATGGGCATGCCACACACAACCCTAGATTCTCTCCAAACTAGTTTTTTATAAATGAGGCCCACTGTGACTGTGAAGGGGGAAGAGATGTATTAATAATATTGCATATAAAAAGTGAAGCTGTTATCCTTAGCAACCAATAGGACTTCTAAAAAATGGAACTATAATGGTTTCTATGCAAACTGTTCCCTAGTTTTGATAAATCTTTCACAATGTACTTCTATGGGATGGTGCAAAGTGTCCCATTTAACTTCAAACATCATAATGCATAGAAACCTAATAATGGCCTGCCAGACGTAAAATCCTGGCCCTCCAGGGTCATAAACATGTGGTCTACATCTTACATTGGTCTTGAATGTGCAGCGCTTACATCAATCCTCTTTGGAGTAAATTTCATGTTATGGAGACTGTTTTCAGTGAGATTACATGGAAGGTGTGAATATGTTGTGATTATTATTATTATTATTATTATTTATTTATATAGCACCATTAATTGCATGGTGCTTTACATTTGAGATTATAGATGATTGCAGATGTCATTACTCTAGTCCTTTAGAGTTTTTGATGCTGGTTGGTGACAGATTGCCTTCCAAGGATGTGGTTCTTTGACAACTTTAAGGGTATATTTCTTCAGAAGTGGACAGTTCTTTAGGAAAGCTTGAATAACATCAGGGCTCACCACACAATAGCAATGGATTTCCTCCAGTACAGCACACTTCCCAGCTAAATCAATAAGATTTGAGTTGAGAGTACTTGAAGATGTTGTCTGTATAAAAAGTTTCTTCAGAGTTCCGGTATAATGATTATTGACAAATCTCAGTTGATTTGACATTTCATTGTAAGTGTTGAGTTGCAAAGTGGTCACTGGTATATTTGGCTTTAAGATTCTTGGAATTTTCCAGGCAGGGACCGTATGATCAAACTCTAGATCCACAGAAAGAGTGGGGTGGCGTTGACGGAGGGCTCCCCAAACTTTATCAGAAATGGCAAGAGTGTACTTGTCTAGACGTTCACACAAGATATCCAAATGGCGAAGAGGTGGCCTTTCTGGTTTCATCAGTTCCCAAAAAACATCTTCTGAAAGACTTGAACAAAAGGCTCCTAACATGGTCAGTTTAGGACATACTTGTAAAACTTGTATTAGAGTGTCAGGAGTTACTTTGCAAACTAATGTTCTATTGTTGATGTACATACTACGGAGGTTAGGACTCCCACTAGCTATGAGTCTTGTAAAGCCATCACTAAGAGTAAAGGGCAGTTTCCTTAAGTCAATGTGGTGGAGGTCTATTTGACTTTCTTTGCGACACAGCTCCATGATGCTGTCCAAAATTTCAAGTCCAGAGTAGAAAAATGGGTTCTCCCCACAACATGCAATGTTCAAACTCTCCAGCTTCTTGCTTTCCTTGGCCAAACAGATCAGAATTTGTGTCACGTTTTTCCGTGTTGCTTCTTTTGATTGGTCAAACACAATCTTTAGGTGTCTTATTTGTCCAATGAAATCCTGCAGACCATCGGTGGACAGAAGTTCTTCATCTGATACCCATCTTAAACAGAAATAACACCATTAAGAAGAATATGTATACTTCACAACTAGATGATTAAAACACTATAATTAACCCCTTCCCGACATCTGCTGTAATACTATGGTGGCCGCCCTCAGTGGGGTGGCTGCCATAGCTGCCGCGTGTCTACTGTTTTACACAGTAAACCCAGCGCTAATGCCTCCGGTCGGTGCATTAACTCCTCCGGCGCCTCAGTCAAAGTTGACCCAGGCGCCATTTTCCTGGTGGTGCATGAGCGCCACCATTTTGCCTGTGATCGACAGCGCCTGGAGCATGCTCCAGGGCCGACGTCACGTTGGCATGACAGCCGGAAGCCTTGTAAGGCTTGTCTGCAGTGATATTCTTTTGCAGGGTGCTCTATGCAGCCTGCAAAAGAAATGACAATTTTTGGCAATGTATTGCAATGCATTAGCAATTTACATACTAAAGGTAGGTGTGGAATAGCCTTTCTAAAGGCTATGCAAGGATGTGATTAGTTATAAATTACTTTTCGCAATGATAGAGCCCCTTTAAAGATATTCTCCACCTCTACCAAACTCTTTGCATATATCAATAGATGCTATTCCATTGAATCTTATGCAGCTGGAATTTTTTTTCTCTAGCCTCCGCTGTTCATAAGCAATAATTGCTATTATTTTCAGTACAATTATACTCTCTGCTGTCACGTGGAGGGTCCCTGTCTTTCTGCTCCAGCCTAGGATCAACCACCTGACAGCAGAGAGCATAATTGTGCTGAAACTAAGGGATAGTTCACACAGGGACATGGGGGAGGATTTTGACAGCGGAATCCATGTCATAATCCTCTAAATGCTAGCAGAGAAAAAGAAGCGACATGACCTTTCTTCAGGTGTTTTCCGCCTGAAGAAAGCAAAAGAAGTGAATGGGAAGAGGTTTTTTTTACAAAAAAAACGCTCCACAAAAAGCGTGCCAAGGTAAAAAAAAAAAAAAAAACGCTTCCTAATTAGGAAGCGTTTTTTTTCCAGTGCCAAAATAAGCCACATGTTATTTACGTGTGAACTAAGCCTAAGAGCAATGATTGCTCAGGAATGATGGAGGCTAGAGAAAAAGTTCCAACTGTCCTAGAATCAGTGGAACAGCACCTAATGAATGATGCAATGAGTTGGAAATGGTGGAGGTGAAAGGTCAACTTTAATAAATTATGTGTTTTGGTTTAGTATCATACATGATATGAGTCTGATAGCCACTTATCTCCATCAATCTTTTCCATAGCTATCAAACCTTCCATAGATCCCTGGGATATGCTATTATTTGTATGGGATCAGGTTAGAAAAGAAAATTAGCATCCCCTGCTATCTGCACCTTGGGGCCTAAGCAATGTTCCCTCTAAGCCCTGGAAGCTGCTGAGCGGAACAGCTAGTGAGCTGGGCAAGGCTCCGCCAATGATGGGCGACCTGATGGCCAAACAGTACCACCAGTAGTATAATGATCCTTCCTTAGTCACCCCCTCCCCCACACACAGATTGGTGCTGAGGAAACTGACGGCCGACCCGGCACTCAGGAGGACAGACAGCAATATGGCGGGTGCCATATTAAACAACCATTGGTTGCTGCCTGTCTTTCTGAGTGCATACCTCCCAACTTTTGAAAAGTGGAAAGAGGGCCAAAATGTGCGGCGTGCGCAGCGCGTGGCGGCAAATTTAGCTCCACCTACTCCGGACGCAGATCTGAGTTGAGTGCACGGCCATTAATTCTGGCTGAGCGGGGCGGCTTCAATAGGTGAGTGGCCGCCCACGCACGTTATTGGGAACAGTGGGCCTAAGATCAACTGTGTTGACTTGTTTGGCAGATAGTCTTTTGTTGTTTCCTTCCTTTTATAAAGAAATGAGGACCATTGAAGACTGATAATCATTAAAATAAGCAAAAGCTTCAGGTTCCTTAGGATCTCCATTTAGGGATTTTCACCAGTCCACTCTTGTAGTCTACTATAAACTTTTTCCTTGGAAGGACATCTCATATTTAAAAATAAGGTCACCATTTTGGCAAGATGTAGATGCTGTTAATCTTGAGCTGTGTGGTGCTATTACATAGCCCTGTCAATAGTTGTTGGCCGAATGACTTTGCAGTGTATTGTTCAAGAATGAGCAGTTCTTGTCCTCACTACCAATTTTCTGCCTGATTCAATACAAATCTTGAACTAGGAGAATCAGTTCTTACATTTTAGTTACTTCTACCGTGTTTCTCCTAAACCAAGACCTACCCCGAAAATAAGCCCTAGCTAGATTTTCCAGGTTTTTTGGAGTAGCCTTGAAATATAAGCCCTACTCCAGAAATAAGCCCTAGCTAGTTTAACTCCTTCCCGACATCTGCCATACAATTATGGCAGATGCTGGGTCCTTAAAGATGGCGGCCGCTCTGCTGCAGAGCAGCTGCCATAGTTGCCATAACGGGTCTCCGCTGTAATATACAACAGAGACCTGGAGTTAATTCCTGCAATCAGTGTCTACTCTGATTGTGGGTATTGTTGAGCATGAACCACCCCCCAAAGTATTTCAACTGCTTGGCGCCGGACCACCTTCCCCCCCAACCCTAAAGCAGCACACCTGTACTTGCAACCAGTCCCCACTGTCATAGCTACTGTTCTGGGTCTCTGCTAATGTACAGCGGAGACCCGAAGTTAATGCCCGCAATCAGAGTGTGATTGCATGCATTGTTAAGTGTCAACCACCCAAAGTAGCACAACTGCCCAGGGCCACAGTTACTGGTCCAGGTCTCCGCTAATGTACTGCCTCCCATTTTCACTAGAATACGTATAAAAAAAAAAAAATTACTGTGAAACACATATAAATGAGGTATTCCTGTGTTCAAAAATGCCCGGTCTACAAACTTATAAAAATATTTTTCCTGTATGGTGAATACCGTATTGGGGGGAAAAAAAAATCTACAGTGCTGAAGTGCCGTTCTTTCGCTGTTTGACATCTGATAAAAATTTAAATAAAAAGTGGTCAAATGTGTAACTGTTGCTCATAGGAAAAAAAATTAAGACCTACTCTGAAAATAAGCCCTAATCTTTTTTTCGGAGTAAAAAATAATATAAGACCCTGTCTTAATTTTGGAGAATCACGGTATCACCTCATGTGCTTGTATGATATTTGTGACATTGTTTATTCTCAACATACAATGTGCAGCTTCGCATAAACTCATTGTAATATATCCAACACAGCAATTCCAATCCTAAAGGTGCTGCGACAATCCAGTGAGGAAATGGCCACATGCCTTCTATTAACTAAAGATACCTATGTAGCTGAATAGAACAGAACAGCAGGAATTTGGCTTCCTGCTCTATTGCTCATGACTACTGAAGACCTGCTGCATCAATCTGAAGAGGAGGGGGATCACAGAAACCAGGGACCGAGGATGAGTAAGTGTTGTTTTTGGTTGTTTTTTTTACTTCTATAGCACAACTATAGTGTGGGGCCACTGGGGGGCATTATTACTTGTCTGGCGGCCACTGAAGGACATTATTACTTTTCTGGGGGCAACTGAGGGGACATTACTACTTGTCTGTGGGCCACCAGTGATGAGCATTATCAGGTGTCTGGGGGCCACTGGGGAGCAGGATTAGGTTCTGAGGGTCATTCAGGAGCATTATTTTGTGTCTGAGGGTCACTCGGGAGCATGATACTATGTGGGGCCACTAAGGAAGCTTGGTGATGGTAAAAGGTGAGCTTTTGTATGTGCTGGGTGGAAAGTATAGGATGGTGTAGTGTGGAGGATGCATGTACATGGTGCAGTTGTGATGCAGTTTCAATGCATCTAAACTGCAACAGAAAAATACATGCCGTTTTGATGTGGTTCCAACTGTAATTTCAGTTGTAAAAAACCCCAAAACAACGAAACTGTAGTTTTGTATCTTTTGGTAAAAATTATTTGGTAGGGGTGCCCTGAGGAATTTTTTTTTTTTTCCAAGGGTGAAACACTGATCTAACATCATCTACACTGTGTTGAAAATCAAGATCCACAACCCACAACCATAAGGCCCGGTGGTGCTGTGGATATTTTTCTGCAGTGTGTGGATGGGATTAGCCAGAATTCCATCCTGCGTTTTTTTGCCGCCTTCCATAACATAGCGAGTTCTTCTACTTCCCGAAGAAAGAATGAATAACAGTTACATGCACACCAAAATTGTGTCAATGAAAAATACAACTCAAATCGAAAGAAGAAGCCTTCATACAACTACACTGATGGAAAAATAAAGTTTTGGCTCTTGCAAGACATGCATTTAAAAAACAAACACATCATTAAAGCTTAAATTGGCTGCAGAGTGAAGGGGTTAAAACGAATCTGCATTTTATTATAATGGAACATTTCATTTTAAGATGTAATTCATTTCAATGGTTTTGAGACAGAACCTACATAGGTTGGTGCCATTTAAGGCAACCGGTATTCCAGGCATCGACCGAAAGAAAAACAGGGCTGTAACTATAGGGAATACAGAGGTTGCAGTCACATATGAACCCTGTATACTGAGGGGAGCCTAAAAGCCTCTGTACCCCATTAAAATGCATGATAGGAGCTTCAGCCTTAATATACCTTAAATACTCTGACACTGATGTCTTACGCTTGTACCATTTTAACCCAAGTGCCTACCTGATCTCTGTGTAGTGCCAGACAGAGTTTGATGTCACTGCCGTTGCCCAAGACTGGCACACTTGAGAAACAGCCCGTCGATCTGTGAGGGATAAGTAGTAAAATATTTGTGCCAGAATCTCCTGAGGCATGTAGTCCCATTGTAGTGACATTGTGGCTTCTCCGGTTTCAGGTCAACCTATGCGTAAAGTAAATGTGAGATATTAAGTAACCCTTGTACTGAATGTGGTGAGAGCAGGTCCCTGCCTTACATACTCACGTAAGGCAGTGCAAACCGCACAAGATTATAGGTCTCTGCAGGCTCGGCTCATAAAAGAACAGGTGACTGATGATTTAAGGAGTGGCTTTACATATCAGATCTCCAGCATGTAAAGGTTACAGATCTGAGGACGGGTGCCTTGTGAGCACATGTGGTGTCATCCTTACCGTGCAGTATCCTAGTTAGGCTAGGTTCACACATGCCTCTACTTCACGTTTGGGGTTTCCGTCCCCCTGCAAGCAGGATTTTTCCCTCTGCATTTTTCAGGCGGAAACCCAGTGGGGCCCCCTTACTGTCTATGTCTATGTCTATGTAATCTGCTTGGGCACCCTAAGAACAGAAACCCAGGCACCGGTGTGAACCTAGTGTAACTAAATCTTGTACAAACACTTGACAACCCCATTGATTTATTAACAATAAGGGGGTACAGAGAGTCCTGTTTATAAAACTTTATGTAACCTGTACCCCTAGTTTTTGCTCCATATACAAAGCAAAACTTCAGATCATTCTGATACTTGACATTATTCACAAATCATTCCCATCATTACAAAGGGCAACGGCTTTGTTGTCTGCAAGTTACAATATTTGCAGAAAGGGTTAATGAAACATCATAGTATCACAAAACTGCAATGTCACATTGTAATCTGACCTGCGCACTGTTCTACACCAGACATACAATGTCCCCATGTATTGCAGCCATAGTTACACACCCTGAATACTCACCACTGTGCAATGCTGACAACGCTTCCTGAAACAAGACCTTGTCCCTCCCAACACCCAGCATTGGTAGATCATGTCAGATGACACGAGAGCCAATAGTGAGAACAGCCAAAAGTGTGTGCAGGCTAACATTCAGAGACAACTGTACTGTACTCGCAGGACTTATAGCAAGAAAAACCCAGTATAGTGACAAGTCCACTCCACTAGAATACATAATACCAGAGTCATTCTTCCCATTGTGTCACTGCACTTTTGCTTTGGTACTCCAAATAGGGCATTAAACAGCAACCTCAACAAGCCCTGGCATCTCTACATACCCAGTATCAGAACCGATGCAAAGTTACAACATTGTAAACCTCAGCACAAATCTACATCTTTCCATAGCATGCCAACTTTCATGCTCTGCTTGTCGGTGAGTTCCAAATGCGTCAAATTTATAGAGAGATCCTCTATTTTTTAACCATTTGGGGAAAATCATTCCTTTACTGGAGAAAAATATTACAGTCTTAGTAAATGTGGGTCATTGTAATGTCCTCCTGGGGATGGTAGGAGGAAAACCTCTTCCAAGAGGAAACATCTTTCCTGCTTCGATTGCGACACACCGCTCCCTGATGGTAGGTAGCGGCTTGAAAGGTTGTTCCCTGCAGGGTACTACTGGTCCTATAACTTGCCTATTATTTTCAGGCTACGAGTGGGCCCGTTGTCGCGGGTGCAGAGGTCCTCCACCTGTGGAGCCCTCTCCCAGAGATATGATGGCCTGGGTCAAGGAGATGGTGAGTTTGGGCATCGCTTGGGTAAATAGTTTTTCCCTTGTTTGTACTCTCCTTTTTGTTTTGCAGGATGATTCTCTCAAGGGGATCCATTCCACCTTGTCTCAGCTCACCAACAGACCATGCTCTGAGCACCGTTCCTCGTCTCTCCCCCCCTTGGAACACCTGCGGGTGGCAGAGGATGATTCCTCCAAGGACGACTGAGTCATTTCCAGCAGACCTGCGTTCCATTATGAACAAACAGGCAGGCTGCTGAAGTCCATCTGGTCTACAGTGGGCCGAGATGTTGACGGGGAAGGCTCCATGTCTGCCTCTGGGGGACATATTGCCTTCCATGCGGACGCCGACCTTATGGCGCAGCAGTGGAAACAGCCAGAAAAAGGACATTCGCTTTCCAGGATTTTCAAGAGCTTATTTCCTGTTGACACTGCCCAGTGGGATTCCTGAGGGCCTCCCCCTAAGGTGGATTTGGCCGTAGCAAAGCTGTCCCGCAGAACCCTGGTGCCCTTGGAAGATGGTTCAAATCTTCAGGACCCTCTGGATCGTAGGGCGGACTCCGTTCTGAAGAAGGTCTACTCAGCTTCCTCCACGCAAGCCTCTGTGGCCATAGCCTCCTCTACGGTTGGTGACTTTTTGCGCAACCGCTTAGCCGCCTTGGAGCGGGATATAGACTCGGGCGTAGACAGAGATGAGATTCTGGCCTCTATGAAAAGAGTTCATAGGGCTGCAGATTACTTGGCGGAATCCTCCCGCCATCAATTAAAAATCTCCGCCAAATCTATGGCGTTGTCTACTGCAGCCCGTAGACCCCTTTGGCTAAAGCCTTGGCGGGCAGATTTTGCATCTAAAGCAGCTCTCTGTGCTCTCCCCTTTGAGCCGGGAAGGGTGCTTGGCCAAAGCTTAGACGCCATTATGGAGGGATTAGCTGAAGGTAGGGGAAGGTCCCTACCTCAAGCATCCAGGGGCAGACGTGCTCCCTCTAGAGGCAGAGGTTCTTCCTCAAATTATAGACGCCCTTCCCAACAACGGCGTTCTAGATATCGCCCTAGGGGAGCTGGTCGTGGTGCTTCCAAGGAGGACACCAAGAGGAAGCCTGAGTTTTGACGTGGGGCAGCTCCCTGTGGCCCCTCTTTCTGTGGGAGGACGTCTTTCCTCCTTTTCCAGAGCATGGTTCACCCATATCCAAGACCCATGGGTGTTGAAGATCATACAGCACGGGTATCACATCGACTTTCATCTTCCACCTCCAGATCGGTTCGTTTCCACCCAAACTCTTCCACCTTCTCAGCAGGCCAGTCTAGAAGCCTCGGTCGCCGAATATGTTACCAAGGGCACCCTGGAGAAGGTACCAGCCTCAGACCACGGTCTGGGAGTCTACTCCCCCGTCTTTCTGGTCCCCAAGGTCAGCGGGGGCTGGAGGATGATAATAGATCTGAGGTACCTCAATCGGTTTATCAGGAAGAGCTCATTTCAAATGGAAACCGTGGATTCTGTGGCTGTGTTTCTTCAGCCAGGAGAGGTGATGGTTACCCTTGATTTGAAGGACGCCTATCTACATGTCCCCATTGCTGATTTCCACAGGAAGTTCCTCAGGATTGCCGTCTCTATGGCCGGCCACAGGGAGCACTATCAATTCACAGCTCTGCCATTCAGCATCACATCCGCCCTACTGGTATTCACCAAGGTGATCGCTCCGGTCGCCACGGCCCTCAGATTTCAGGGTCTTTTCATCGTCCCTTATCTAGACGACTGGCTACTGAAAGCTCAGTCTCCTGCTGCCCTCCTCCAGCAGCTCAACCTTGCCATCAACTTCCTACAGGAGTTAGGATGGATTATCAATTGGGAGAAGTCCAAAATCGTTCCATCCACCCGAAGAAATTTCCTCGGATTTATAGTGGATTCAGAAGCGATGCAGATCTTCCTCTCCAGTCCAAGGAAGGAAAGAATCCAAGCCAGTGCACGATTCCTATTGCGCACTCGGCAGGTAACCATCCGGACCGCCATGAGAGTCCTGGGCCTGATGTCATCCTCGGCCAGGGCGGTCCCTTGGGCTTTATGGCATTTGCGTCCCCTGCAGATGGAAGTGTTGAGAACCTGGAACATGTCTCCACGGGGATTGCACAAGAAGATCTGCCTTTCTCCCGCTACCCGTCTTTCCCTCAGACGGTGGATACACCTGAAAGACGGAAGGTCCACGGTCCCGACAGTGTGGACCCTGTTGACAACAGATGCATCCCAGTGGGGATGGGGAGCCCATTGTCAAGACAAAACTGTACAAGGACGATGGAGATGTCCGGAGCTGGGGTCATCCAGTCTCAAGGAACTCAGAGCAGTGTACCTGGCTCTAGTACACTTTGCCCCAGAATTGAAAGGCAAGTCTGTCAAAATCCAGTCAAACAATACGACGGTGGTAGTCTATATAAACAAACAAGGGGGCACCAGGTCACCAACCTTGCTGAGAGAGACGAATCTCATATTTGCCTGGGCAGAGAAGAATCTGGTCCAGTTATCCGCTGTTCACATAAAGGGCTCCCTGAACATAGTAGCGGATCAGCTGAGTCGGGGTATTACCGTATCAGGAGAATGGTCTCTCAATCCAGACGTATTTCAACAGATCGTCCAGAGATGGGGTCTCCCGGAGGTCGATCTTATGGCTACCCGACTCAACGCCAAGGTGGGGACCTTCTGCTCTCTGTACCAGGAGGACAATCCCTTGGCGGTGGATGCCCTGTCCATCCCATGGAGGTTCAGGCTGTTTTACATATTCCCTCCAATTCCAATCATACCGAAGGTATTGATAAAAATAAGACAGGACCAAGCCTTGGGAATAGCCATAATCCCGTTCTGGCCAAAAAGGGCTTGGTTTGTTCAGCTCATACAAATGAGTCAGGGCATATATTGGAGGCTTCCCCCTCTCCCAGACCTGGTAACCCAAGGAGAGCTGAGATGCCAGGATCTGAGGAGACTCAACCTGACAGCCTGGAGGTTGACCAGTCCCTATTGAGGAATAGAGGACTGTCACAAGCTGTCTTGAAGACCCTATCCAGCGCCAGAGCAGATTCGACTAACAGGAACTACCATCGAATAGGTAACATCTTTAATGCCTGGTGTCTGCAGCATCAAGTGGACTCCACTGATCCCCCTACGGAGGCGATCCTGGACTTCCTTCAAGACGGACTAGACAGAGGTCTTGCTGCGGCCACACTCAAGGTACACGTAACGGCCCTGTCCGCCTATCTGGGGAGGAGTTTGTCTCAGGATTCCTTAGTGAGCACCTTTATTAAAGGGACAACTAGGCTGAGACCGGTGGTAAACACTCCTGTCCACCAATGGGACCTTATTCCGGTCCTGAACGCTCTATGTGGCCAGCCATTTCAACCTCTGGAAGTCGCTAACCGGCAAAATAGCACTGCTATTAGCAGTCACAACTGCCAAACGCGTTAGTGAACTACAAGCTTTGTCCGCTGAGGAGCCATATACCACCTTTTTCTCTGACCATGTACAGCTTAGGTTCCTCCCTGGGTTTCGTCCCAAGGTGCCATCTGCTGTAAACAGGAACCAACTGATTTCCCTTCCAGTATTTTTTCCTTTCCCTTCTTCTGCTGAAGAAGAAAGATGGCACAAGCTGGATGTGGTTAGATGCCTGCAGATCTACTTGCAGCGCACTCGCCCCTTTAGGCGGACTGAAAACCTGTTGGTCAGCTACACGGGGAAAAACAAGGGCGTCAAAGCCACCAAAGCTACAATATCCCGGTGGGTTACCGAGACTATTAGAGTCGCCTATACCGCCCAAGGGCTGTCGGCTCCATCTTTCCTTCATGCCCATTCAACCAGCACTCTCCAACAAGGTTTAAACAGGGCCCAGGGTTTTATGGCCTTTTATAACCACTAGACACCACGTCACTGATCAAAGAAGCCATAAACCAGAGAGCTTTCCTGTGAACTGATATATATGTGTTTTTTTTTTTAACTGTTTATGTTCTGTTTTCCATCTATTTTGCATCTAACACTCCATTTCTCTGTATATATATGCCTACCTTTAGACATTGTGTTATACCATCCTGATGAAGGGACCTTTATAGTAGTCCCGAAAGCTCGATATGTCATCAAAAAACTTTTTGAGTTAGCCATTAAAAAAAGGTATCAACTACTGAGGACTTCTCTCAAAAAACTCTTTCATTCAACCAGGACAGTGTCCACTTCACGGGCAGAAAGAAGTGCTTTGTCTGTGGACCAAATATGCGCAGCTGCCTCTTGGGCATCTGAATCCACCTTCATTCGGCATTACCGCCTGAAGGACCAAGTGGCAGATTCCACTGCCTTTGCCCAGACCATTTTAAGTTCGGTCATGGGTTAGTCCCACCCATCTTGGGGACCTGCTTGCTATATCCCCACATTGTGCCGCTGGTACGGACGACAGGGAGCAAGTGATTATGAAGATAATCTTGTTTCCCTTAGTCCTAACAGCGGCACAAGATTTCCCACCCTGGGAATCATATCTTATGTATAAAACTGTATATAAATGTTATGGAGGTACTTTTGTATTTACACGCAGAGGGGAGGTTCTTGTGCCCTCTTATAGGGCCTGCCACGCATTTGATTGGCTAATTAAATAACCGCCTGTCCTACCAGCACACAGGGGCAGAAATACCCCACATTGTGCCGCTGTTAGGACTAAGGGAAACAAGATTATCTTCATAATCACTTGTTATCAGTCACATGACAGCTCAGTCTCATTCAAGTGAATGAGGCTGAGCTGCAATACCAAGTACAGACCCGATGCAACGTTCAGCACTGTGCTTGGTATTCAACGATGAGGCCGTAGTGCTCACCTGAATGTGGCAGCTTGTTTAACCATTTGATCTGAGGAGGTCCTGTGTGTTGGACCCCAAATAATCACATATTCATGACCTATCCTAAAGAGAGGTTATCAATATACAAGTCCTGGGCAACTACTTTAAGCATACCTTAGTGGATATTCTTGGTAGCAGCATGACATGAAAAACAATCTTTTAATCCAGGGCCTACGACTTACAGCTCTTCAGAACTAACCAGCTCTACCAGCATTTTAAGGACCTGTTCACACATATTCCATCCTACTTTTGCCTATTAAAAAAAAAAAAAAAAAAAAGCATGCTGTTCGACCTTCTCCAGACTTGAGGAATCCTACCATTTACTTGGAACTAAGCAGCGGTGGAAAGCAGCTCAGCTTTGGCATTCCACCACAGGAAACAGAAAATGGCGAGAGATCTAAGACCGGTGTCTACATCAAATTCCTCTTCATCTAGCACCGTCTGGTCTTAGAGTGCATTCACACAGAATAAAGTGGCGTTAATTCTGCCACGATAACTCACGGCAAAATCAGAGCTGATAAAAAGACTCCCATTGAGTTCAATGGGTTCCATCTTCTGCACGGAACACATTGATCTCAATTGGAGGCTTTTTATCAGCGCTGATTCTGCCGCGAGTTATTGAGCCAGAATCAGCGCCACTTTGCGCCGTGTGAATGCACCCTTAGGCTGCGTTCACACGGAGTTTTTTGGTCAGGAAACGGATTTAAATTCCTCCTGCCAAAAAACCCTTACCATAGGACTGTATGGTGAGGTGATTTTTGGAGGAGGAATTTGAGTCAGTTTCCTGAGCCAAACAACTCCGTGTGAACGCAGCCTTAGCCTTACAGGGTCAAACCTGCTGACAGATTTCCTGTACTCCACCTACCATATTCCTGGCCATACAAATTTTATGTGCTCTTTAACCTCATTGCACTGATGAAACACATTTTACAGTTGTTTGTCTTGAGTCAGTAGCATCCGGACACAAGCCTTCAGAAGCAGTAACCCAGCCAAAGACCTTCAGTTTGGCCATATTCCATCTGGGACTTAAAGTGACAGTAATATGTGTTTTGTATCACTTGTATTTTCAGAATCAAGAACAAACCTTCCAGTCTCACAGTAAGGCCCTTTTACATGAGCTGATGATCATGGACAGGTTGCTTATATGAACTTTTGTTTCTGACCATTACCCCATGTAAATGTTCATGTAATGTTTTGTTAATCACATTTTCTCCAGGCTGTCATCTAAACCAGATTTAAGTCAGGGCCCCAAGTAGCGGAAACGCCATGGAAAAACTAGCGAATCCCATCCACAAATTACAGAAAAATACCTGCAGCAGAATCTCTGTGATTGTCAAAACTGTTGCCTTTTTGGAAATCGCAGCATGCCAAGTATACCTAGGAAAACGCTGGTTTCCCTATAGGTATAATTGAGGGAGAAAGTCTGCAGATGAAAACTCTGCAGTTCTTCTGAAACTTCTTCCTTGGTTTTTCCTGCAGTGCTTTTCAGCTGTGGACTGCTATATGGGGCCTTAGTCTAAAGCAGTATAAGGGTGCATTCACGCTACGTTTCCTGAAGCTTATTCTGAACGTAAAACACGTTCAGAATAAGCGGCATATAAAGCAGCTCCATTCATTTCTATGGGAGCCGGCATACGATCGCTGGCGTGTATGGCTCGGCATGAGCAGAGCTTGCCGTATACGCCGGCACTTCCCATTCACTTCAATGGGACTGCTCGCAGTGAAAGAAGCAGCTCATTCATTTCTATGGGGAGCGATCGTATGCCGGCTCCCATAGAAATGAATGGAGCTGCTTTATACGCCGCTTATTCTGAACGTGTTTTACGTTCAGAATAAGCTTCAGGAAACGTAGTGTGAATGCACCCATAGATCTGATAAATCTTTGAAGAACTGCCTGACATTAAATAAAGAGGGATTCTTTTCCATCGATTCAGCGCCATTCCAGTTCATTTGTTGTGTCTAGTCGTGTAGTTTATTAACACTAATGTACATAACTGCAGAACAGACAGGTGTGGATTCACCATAATGGTGTTGGCACTTCTGTGATGTAAAATAGTCAAAAAACAGAGATTTGCAACTATTTAACTCCACTTGCACCTTAAACAGTTGCAAATGGTGTTTTTGTGCCTGCCTCAACATTTTTCCCAAAAGTGGGGAGCATCTGTGACATGGTCTGAAAAGTCAATGGCATACATCATCTGATAGGTGCAGTTACTCTGATAATTTTGGATCATATTTAACCATTCATTACTGTGAGGTTACTATGAGATCTCTTGCACTAAGGGTTTGACGCTCTGCAGCTTGGATCACTGGGTCCTTCTTCTAAATATCCCCTGATGAGCACATACGCACAACGTGGCAGGAGAGAGACATATATATGTTAGGGTCAGTTTGGAAACTGCCCTTGTTAGGACAGGAACCATATTTTTGGGGTGACACAGTGTTTCAGTATTGTTCTCCCTCACCCAATGTGTTATCCCTGCTGCTGATAAGCTGCATGACCCTAATGTGTGATGCTACATTACTTACTGGAATCGGTAAGAATTAAAGATGAGCGAGTAGTACTCGATCGAGTAGGTATTCGATCGAATACTACGGTATTCGAAATACTCGTACTCGATCGAGTACACTCGCTGTTCGAATGTAAAAGTTCGATGCAGAACCAGCATTGATTGGCCGAATGCTATACAGTTGGCCAATCAATGCTGGTTCTTCTCCTACCTTTAGAAGTCTTCTCCGTGCAGCTTCCCTACTCTTCATTCACTCTTTCCAGGCTTGTAGTGCGGGCATGCGCAGTCGGCTCTGCCCAGGCCCGATGCCTGGCAAAGTGAATGAAGAGCCGGAAGACGCTGCACAGAGAAGACTACTCGGAGGATCCAGCCCGACCCTCACTCGTTGGCTTGGTAAGTATAATTTGATCGAACGTTGCTTACCCCCCCCCCCGCCCCCCCCCGTAGACTATAATAGGGTTCGATATTCGATTCGAGTAGTCGAATATTGAGGGGCTACTCGAAACGAATATCGAACATTTTACTGTTCGCTCATCTCTAGTAAGAATGTTTCATTATTTTTAATACACCTTTTTGTTGATTATGGGGCTGTTTTTTATTGAGACTCAATAAATGTTATGTTTTATCTATTGTATATTATGTTGGAGGATCTGTGCTTACTAGTTAATGATTCTGAGATCTTGAGGACGTTAAATGTTTCTTTGGTTTTTGCACTTTTTAATTTAGGATGGCACTTTGGGGAAATCCAGCATGAATCTCGTTGCAGCACATCGTCTGATGTCCCAGAATAGGGACATTTTGTGAGCAGCTTAGTCTGGAATTCTTGCAGCAAATAGGGATGGCAGGAAAGCATAGACTGCTTTTAATGTCCTGGTGAATAATAATTTTTGGTGAACATGGTCGTCATATATACTTAGTGAAACGATGTGGTCGAAATTGTAAAGCTAAAATGAAGCTTATGTTTGTTCTTTTTACTTACAGTAAAAACAGCAAAGTGTTCTCACCTCATTGCAACACATTAAAAGTGAGGAATAAATAAAATTTATTGTTTCATTAATTAAAGTATCTTTGGTCAGGATCTTCCTGTACAATGCAGAATTCTTGTACTGGGACCATGTCACTTTCTTCCCAACAGCTCCTCTCGCAGGTGAAAATGAGAACTGTCCCAAATTCCAACAACATATCTGTATACAAGATAGAAGATACATTAGCATCAGATATCCCATGTATTGACTGATACCAATTGCCTGCCATTAGTAAAATTTCTTACCTGCTTTTGATCCTTGCAACATTGTTACAAGAGCTGGCATAAGCTGGAATTCAAAAACCCGTTGTCTTCCACAACGTGGGCAAGGAGTAGGCTGTGACGCCTCATCTGGAGAGCTCATATATAAAGGGTTTCCATTCCAGGAGTATCTGTGGAGGATAGCACAGTTAAACAGGAGCTCACATCTTAATCCACGTTAATTTCTGTGTAGCTTACATGTTGACTCTGAGCACCTTCTAGTTAGGGACAGCAGATGAAGCCATGGGTGGGTTATAGCTGTCTGTTTACAAATTACTGTCCACATAGTCAGGATAGTCATAGACCAGTTTCATGTACGGAAAATGCAGCTGGGCCTTGTGTGAATCCTGGTCTTAGCTTGATTCTAAAGTTAAAAGGTGGCTATAACAGCATAGTAACGCTTCAATAAATTTGGGATGCCCTATTCAAATGATCTTAGCAGTTGAACCCCCACTAATTTAGAATTTATCACCTATCCAGTGGTTAATAAAGCCTTCTTCCAAGAATACCGCCCCATAGCATAAATGCCACTAAACAGCAGAGTTTTACAGTTCTGGAAAAGTGGATGGGATTCTGGCTAATCCCATCCAACATAGCAGAACATAATCCACAGTGGAAATGCTGCAATTTGAAAATGCTGGTGTTTTTGCAAATCGCATCATGTCAATTATACCGATGTCAAACACTGGCAGTTTCTGCATAGGTATAATGGAGACAGAAAATCAGGAGAGGAAGACTTTCTGTTAAAAGCAGTGCAGAGGGGGGGAAAAAAAAATAATTTGCAAAACACTTCCATCCCTCATCAGACCTCCCATCAATACACAGACTTTTTTTTGGCACTCATCTACACGAGTCTGTCAGAAGGCAGAGCAAGTCTCAGCACCTGTAAGAGAACCAGGCTTGGGAATTGTAAGGATTTTTTTTTTTTTGTCTATTTATTTGTAACAAAAATAGGTGTCCTTTTCAGCATTCCGTTGCAGCATCCTGCTCCTGAGCAGGCCCGGATGAATGAGCCTAATCAGAAGGGAGGCTCGAGCCGCAGACACCGCGGGTAAAATCCACAACTAGATCGAGCAAAATGCTTCTTTTTTCCGTGTCCTGCTACGATCTCTGCCTCCCATTGAAAACAATGGGAGGTGGACTCGGTTGAAATCTGCTCTGGATTCAGGGCGAAATCCACAGGAGGAGCTGAGCAGGATGATTTATATAGTTTTCTGGAGGAAAAAACAAAACTGTACAATTTATTTATTTCCACATCAGCCAGTTACTGAGCAGGACCTCCACCTGCAATCCTAATCCTAGAATTAATCTGTTCTACCCCTACTCTTAAGTGACAGCTGGGCATGTACCAACCTAAGAATTTGCTGACGGCATGGCGAGATCTTCTTTAGAAACTTGTGAAACACAAGGTCTCGATTCTGCAGGTCACACTTTTCATATTTTTCCCCTTCTCCTTTTCCATCACAGCTGTAGAAAAATAGGATTCATAAAATAAATAAACAGATAAAGAAAAGATCATATGTATTTATAGGTGGGTGATAAGCCATATCGCTGCTACCAGTTTATGCAGGCAGTGGTACTGACATTATTGGGACGCCATTAGATTATGTATAAAAATAAAATGGCAGTAGAGAGCCTGGTCTAATTAAGGTTCTGTACCCAGAACAAGGCAGTACCAACCATGAAGAGAGGAAAGGTGGCATTACCATCAGGGGTTTCCACTATATAATCAGCAAAGCTAAAGAACGGTCTACCGCAAGATGTCCCTAATGGTTGATTTGGGTTGAGCCAGAGCGTTGATTATCAATCTTACCAACAGTAAATATATAGAGAAATAAAATATATTACAGGAGTTTTGCAGGCTAAAACAGTACGGGCAAAATGTCCTTAGAATAGGTCAATATCAGATCAATAGGGGTACAAAACCCAGCAATACCACAAACCTGTTGTTCTGAACAGCTGCTGCATGGAGAATGTAGCAGGAAGCAGACAGCTCTATTTTCATGTAGTGGCCACACCAGATAGGCTCCTATTCACTAGAGTGGTAGCTCAACGTCAGACTTGGTTCAGCCACTACACAAAAAACACAGTCTGATGGCCTGGACTTCCACCAATCATGAAAAATGGAGTACCCCAAGTGCATGAAGTGGTAAAGCAAAATGTATGACCTATGCTGCATTAACGTCTATGGGACTGACAGAACACCATTCCATTCAAGGGGACTCAGAAGTGTCTATTCTTGCAATTGCCAAGGATAATTCCTATGGATATGGATCATGTGTTAGTGGGAAAAAAATCTTCAAGTAGAGCTGCACGATTAAATGAAAAATAACTGAAACATCAACCTGGATAACCAAATTTGTTCACATTGGTTATTACAATATTAGCAGTTTTATTCAGACCGATCATGGAGGAAACGAAAATCTTATACTGTGGGGTTTCTCAAGACCTCAGAGAATAATAAGCGGAGAACCACAGGTAGTAAGGAAACGAAAAATATATAAATTAACTCGGCTCTCCTTCACGACTCCCTGCTGCCTTCAGCGCTCCTGGCTGACATCATGTGGGGTGTGGCAACTCTTGAGTCTATGTGTCACGATACCATAGGATGCCGAGATGCCAAAGAAAGCAGGGAGTCGTGCAGGAGAGGTGATTAAGACTGTTTTTTAAGTTTCTGATCCTTCGCTTATTATACTCAGAGTCTGAAGATAGTCCCAATGGTATAATAGAAGTTTTGGTTCAGCCGTGTTTGGTCTGAACAAAACTGATCGGTGAACCTCACAGGACAAATCTCACAGGGTTTACAAAAGGTTACATCTAAGGAGGCTTAACGTGCAAAAAGTGTACGACGTAAGTACAGTTTTATTTTTCAAAAATCAAATAGTGCAAGTGAAGAAAACAAAATTTTCACTATACTTCACTAAAGAGAAGTGCTTGTGTCCTTAACCGCGGTCTTACTTCTTAGGCTAGGTTCACATCTGTGTTGAGTCTCCAGCTCAGATCCATCAGAAATTGCCAGATCAAAAAAAAAAAAAAAAAAAAGCTGCAAGTCTGAGGATCCTTCAAGCTGTGTCCATCATAGAACAGACTGGGTTTTTCTGTTCTTCAGATCTCTACTTTGAGGTGCTCTTCTCTTCTTCCCCCTCCCCTCTCCATAGATGTCTACTGTACAGATTTTATCAGAGACATAATTTGTTATATTTATCTGCACTAGAGATTTAGGAAAATAAATGTTTATTTATGCTTTAAATGCAATACTCAATCTGATATAGTCACCATAGGCTCCGTTCACAGGGGGCAAGAGGTGGCGGATTTTGGCGTGAAATCCACGTCATAATCCGCCTTCTCAAATGGTGGTCTATGTAGACCGCTAGCGTTCTTTTTGTAGCGGAAAAGAAACAAGCTGCCCTTTCTTCAGGCGAAATCCGCGGCGGAATATGCACACGCGGAATTGCGTGTGAACTAAGCCTTAAAGCATAGCTTGAATTATAAAACAGCTTTTCATAAATAGTGCAGCTAAGGGGCAACACTATGGCTCAGTGGTTAGCGCTGCAAGGCTGGAGTCCTGGGTTCAAATCCCACCAGGAACAACATCTGCAAGGAGTTTGTATGTTCTCCCTGTGTTTGTGTGGATTTCCTCCCATTCTACAAAGACATACTGATAGGGAAAAAAAAAAAAAAAAAAGTACATTGTGATACCTATATGGGGCTCGCAATCTACTTAGAAAAAAACAAAACTTTGAAATACATCCTATTATAGAAATAGGTTTCCTTTTCCCATTTATCAGGTAGAGTTACTTTTTACATAGAAGTCCACAGAGAGGGGGGGGGAGAGGAGAAGGCTGCTGGAAAAGACAAATAACTATCTGATAATCTCTGCTACAGTGAGACAGCTCTTCTGATACTGTTATATCTTCAAAATAAAACTGTACCACTGTACATATATCGAGGCAATAAGCCAATTAAGCATCTACCTCCTCTCTATAGACTTCTGTGTATAACACTACAGCTGGTATAATGCTATAGAGATGAACAATGTGAATGAAAAAAGGAAGAGCAGAGTAGCCTAATAAGTGAAGAAGGAAATACTTCTTTAATAAGATTACAAAGTTTCTTATATTCAGCTGCACTGTGCATTTATGAAAAGTGGTTATGTAATTGGAGGCAGGTTATAGAAACTTTGGGCTATAGTGGAAGTGCTGTGTGAACTTAGGTCTGCATCTCATATGGTTCCCAAAATGCTGCCAATCTCTGATCAACAGTGGTTTAGCCAGGCAATGTCTTGTAGTTGCTCTCACCTCTCCAGGTCCTCCATCACAGCCTCCCCCTGTCGTTCATAATCCTTTAGAAGACGACGAGCATGATCTAGATCTATGTCCCAGGCACAATCTTCTTCATCTGCAACAGCTATATAATACGATCTGAACACAGAGTCAGAAGACTGTAAGGTCTCTGAAGTATCAGTGAGCGAGAGGTTCTGAAGCTGTGAAGTCCAGTCTGTAGGCACAGATGCCGTGGGACAACTAGTGGCATGTGACTCAACAGGTGGGATTTCTGGTTCATCCTCAAACCCCCAATCATCAGCACCATCACACCAGTCTGTAGCTGCCATCTTGTTTGCCTGTATGAAGACAGTGAGCTTTCTGTGAACAAAGAATCCACTTCTGTGAATGTCATAACATAAGAATTCATGAAGATCTACCTGCTTTGGTACATGTGTGTTCTGGGTCTCAACACACTGTGACCGTAATGCCACCCAACTGTACAAAAGAGAAAAAAGGAAGAAAATTATACTACTGCCAAACACAATCCTAGTATATTGCTGCCATTCTTAAAAAGTGTATTATTAAATTGAGTGAAGTATACCGTTAAAATCTACAGTAACACTTAATATACTATAATTCCCCATAGTAAAGAATTATCTTATCTTAATATCTGTTCTTGACTGTCCAGCAAATAGGAATGACAAATCATTACCTTTGAGGTTTCCCCCAACATTCCTTTGTACTGCATGCAAACACATGGATAATACGATGATACTGTGATCCTTCTAGCGGGCAGTACACCTGGACAACATGGCAGAGGGCTGATGAACACAGAGGACATAAAGGAGAAGGAGATTTCACATGGGGTACTGGATCCTGTCAAAAGAAACATCAATGAATGGTGACTGATCATGTCTGTGCATTTTATGTCAAAATCTCACAGACGCCAGGTTGTATTCTCAAGGTTATGAAATATCAAGTGCCAAATATGCTCTGAAGCCAACGAGTGCAGGAGGATCCTTGGTACTTTAAGGGCATGTCCACAGAAGATGTATTCGCTGCAAATGTT
Source organism: Leptodactylus fuscus (assembly GCF_031893055.1). Taxonomy (NCBI): domain Eukaryota; kingdom Metazoa; phylum Chordata; class Amphibia; order Anura; family Leptodactylidae; genus Leptodactylus; species Leptodactylus fuscus. Next base: position 50,005,327 of record NC_134271.1, on the reverse strand, counting down.
TCACTTGTTGAATTGTGGGCACTAAATCTATAGCGTATACAGTAGCCCAAAACAAATCTCAATCACAACCTTCACAGATAAAAAGATACTGTGGAAACTGATGGGTGGTACGGATCATAAATATACATTGGGAGCAATTTATTAAGAACGGCATTCTGCACACCAGTCTTATTGCATTAGCCTGGTGGAGCTAACTGCCTCCAAATTATTAAGACACCCCGGCCTCTTAGGTCAGGCACACTCCTGTGCACCAGAATTCCACACCGGCCAGGAACTGCCCTAGATTTCAGGTATAACACAATACACCTTAGTCTATACCCACTTTTGTAAAAAAAAAAAATTGTGAGCAGAGCATAAAAGGAATGATCCAGAGTATCTTGGGGTGCAAGAAAGTGCCAGGTGCCAAATAAGTTGGAGATGGGTCAGTAAATTCCCTCCAGTATATCCATTTATGCTGTTGATTTTCACTGCAGATTTCACCAATGCAATGCACAGGCTGAGATACACTGTAAACCTGCAGCAATAATGCACAATATCCACAGCAAAAAGTGCACAATTTTGGCCTTATTTTTGTTCTGGCAGATTTTTTTTCTCAGAAACATACAATGAATTGCCCACAGCAAAAAATTTTCAGCATCTCCCTCCTATCTGGACATGTTCTAAAAAGTACTCGTACTTGTCTGCATTGGAACAGTGCAACGAAAGAGATCGGATCCGAAATGTAGTCACTCTCTAAATCAGACCCCCACCCCTCATATAACATCACTAACCTTGTCGCTTAGTCCTATGACAAGGCTACTAAGATCGTGGTCCCTTTATATATTTAGTGGCAAAATCACCAGCCTCTCTTACCGGCAGACCACCTATCTTGCTGAGATCCCAGGATGAAGCCTTGTTGTCCAGTACTGCATCTTTGAACCCCAGCAACACACGCTGCTCCTGGGAACTAGACTGTGCCATTACCTTATACAAGGGGGAAAAAATAAATAAATCACTAAGATTGGAAGAAAATTCAATGATAAACTGTATGAGGCTACTTACTCTCCCCTAAACTTGTGTTTATACACCGCCTCCAAACAAAACAAGCAGAGCTGCAGTGAAAAGCAGGAGGGCAAAGCAGCAGCCTCTGATGAGGTGGTAGAAAGGGGCATGGACAAAAATATCATGTAAATAGTGAAGGGGATCTGGGGGAACACAGATGTGGCAAAAAGTACGTATATCAAAGTACGTGTACAGATTAGGACAACCAATTTGCTAAAAAGGGGGATGTTTTGTACACTAAAATGTAACTTTCATTGATAAATTCTAAAAGTGTTAATCAACAGTAATTAAATAAAAAGACAAGTCCACAAGAGAGACACAGTGGTGGCAAGTATGTGTTATTCAGACGTATCATATGATGGAGACGTGTGAGAAGGGTCCACAAGGAAAAAATATTATATATATATATCCAATATACATATATATATATCCAAAAAGATATAACAATGGCTAAAGACAATATTAGTCCTATATGCTGATAGCATGAAGCCTCAACAACCCATCATATTAACCTGCCCTATTCAAAGCCAGGTAACAGATATGGCCTAACTGTCGGGTTTCTGCAAAACTGAAACCCCTGTTGCAGCTCTGCATGTGGGCATTATCTTGGCTGTTATATCTGAACCTATAACCAAGCACTATTGGTCATGCATACAAGTCCTAGTGCTGGTACTGAAGGGCTTCAGTGGCGTAAGGGATAAATTGTTTCTAAGTACTGCCTCCTACAGCTCGGACCATTCACACTCCATAACAACTAACTCTCCATTGAATTCTAACTGCTACCATGTAACAATTCACTTACACACACACACACACACACACACACACACACACACACACACCACTTGTAAAGCACTGACACTATGTGCCACCTACAAGCCTATATTGTTCGTTGCTGACGCATTTCTGCTAGCCTAAGTTTACTAGCTCATCAGAGGTAACCTTCATAATCTTCAAAAATCAACACATTTATTTTATTTTCCCCAAAACTGTTGGACTGCACGTGCAATTTCAAAGGTAGTGTGGTCACGGGCATAGTAACTGTAGCGCCCAGTCGGGTATAAAGTCAAGAAGGACTGGACCACCCCACTCCCCCAGGCATACAGGCAGCAGCCGCCCATGGACCAGACCCCCAACACACAAGTAGCAGCCCCCCCCCCAGTGTCTGGATCACCTCAGCATACAGGCAGCAGCCCCCCAGGATCCAGATCATAACAGCACACAGGAGGCAGCCTCCAGGTCCTGATCCCCCTAGCATACAGATGGCAGCACAGCACCCCTTTCAGAATACAGATGGCAGTCCCCTAGGGACTATACCACCCCCAATCCCCGTTAGCGTACAGCAGGAGCACCCCAACACATAGGTGGCAACACCCCAGGTGCCGGATCTCTTCAACACACAGGCAGCACCCCCACATTCACACAGGTGGCAGCATCTCAGGACCCACGAACAACCCTCACCCACACATAGGCAGCACCGCAGGAACCCCCCTCTCCCTTACATGGAAGGCCCAAGGGACCCACACAGTACACAGCAGCACCCGATCGGACCCTCCTCCACATGACCACATGTGGAAGTATTCAAGGGACCACCACCAGGACCCCCTCTCACACACACAGCTAGCATCCAAGGGAACCCCAAACAAGCACACAGGTGGAAGCACTGTTCAGACCCCCACTGATCAGGTATTTATCCTCTATCCTATAGATGGTGGTCTCTATTGGAAACAAGTGGGGAGAGACATTCCCTTTAAGACTCTTTTAAAGAGGGTGTTGATGACCATTCCATCTTTTACTGTTCCATGATCCAATTCTGATGGAATTGTTTGAGGATTGACAGAAGACATGGTCAGTATGATCAGGCTCTCCTCACAGATAAGGCACAATTCAGGGGAAATGTGCGCCAGCTCGTAGCTGCCATACGTTTCCTCCATTATTTACGCCACATTTTGGGTGTAAATGATGGTAAATTTGATGGGGCCTGATGGAGAAGTGGCACAAGCAACCCAGAACAAATTTAAAAAATATTTTTTTTGTGCAAACTGCCATTTTACACAAATGTTTATGATTTTTATGCCAGTAGAATGCCACAGTTGTGTTTAACTGAAATGAGCAACATGGTGTGAATGCAGCTCAGCTGACAGACGCTTTACAGCAGCTTGTACTCCCGTGGGTTTTCTCTGTGGTCAGACCAGGCGGGCGAGCTTTCACTCTTCACATGTATTGATGAGCTATAGGTTCCTATGACCCCGTTGCTGGTTCATTGGCTGCCCCTCTTTGGAGCACTTATGATAGTACTGGTAGATGGTACTAACTAATACATGCCAAGGACACCCCACAAGATCAGTCATATCGGAGATGTCCCCCCCAGTAATCTGGTCATCACAATTTGGCCCACGTCAGTGTTTGTCCTTACTGTATTTTTTTGCTTTGAACACAATGTGGGAAGTTGATAATTAAAAAAAAAAAATATGGATATGACACCAGGCCCCTCCCACATATCGGCGGTATGACACCAGGCCCCCCAGCTGATCACATCAATCACATGGCCTGGTTATAATTCACTCCTATTCAAGTGACTGAGGCTGAGCTGCAATTTCAAGAACAGCCTGGACAGATTAACAGGCGAAGCAAGGTGACAGAATAACAGCATTTCTGGTACAGAGTTTTTCCTTTTTCTATGGCAGCCATCTTACTGTATAAACAACATTGCATTTACAATCTAGTGGGCTAAAAGACTTGTTCACACGGACACTAGAATACAGGATTCAGCTGCTGTGCACACTAGGATTTATCCTGCTCTACACAGTACAAAGCTGATGCCTCACCTTGAAGAAATTTAGCTTTTTTTTGTTGCAGTGTTTGCTGTGGTTTTCTGGGCAATATCTCAATCCACTCCTGGCTTTGGCTCAAAAAAACGCAAAAAAAAAAAGCTGCGTTTCTGCAACAAGGGGCATCAACCTAAGGATGCTAATTGGTTACAATTGAGCACTAGAACAGTGTTTATCAACTAGCCACAAAAAGTTTCAATCAACTACCCCCAAGGATCAGTTCTACTTGGCAATAAAATAAAGGAATCGGGGTGTATGTGGGGTATCCAAAAGACTGTACAGCTTTTCTGGGAGTCTCCAGACATTCCTGGGAATGATGACAAGTATTACTATGAGACACTTAACCAGACTTATTTTATGTTGGTCCATGTGACATTTGCATTAGCCTGATTGACCGCACCACATCTGAACTGTTAGAGTTAAGTCCTCCATCTTTGTATTTTGGCAGCCATCTTGTACTCTTTCACATATAAACTGTATAAGTATGTATTTTTCTGCTTAAGTCAAGGAGGCCCCTTGTTAGACTTTAAGGAATGTGATAATGAACGTTAATGAAGAGGTTGCTAATCATTATCTCTCAAGGGCCTCATTTTGAGAAGATGCAGCTGACTTTGTATATCTCTTATCTCCTTTACATGATGTATGGACGCATAACCAACAAAAGTATTAATCTTATGGTATCTGGGCACTCTGTCATATTTTATGGTATATGAAGGTCACTTAGAGTGTATAGACACAGGGTCTATGAAACGTGTCATCTTATCTCTTTTGCCATGATATATACATATAGACAGTCTGGGATGTTAGCTCACACAAGTCTTTTGAATCCTTCTTTGTTTCATGGGAAAGTCCATCCCAGTGTGGAAAGCTATAATGAGATGCAGATTAGAATAGCCAATAGCCATGTGCCAGGCTTGTCTTATATCTCTATAACCAATCATGGTTGTATTGATTAGAATAGCCAAGCCAGCTCTTTGTCTGTAATGTATTTAAACTACCTTTTTCTTATAATAAAATCAGAACTCTTTTGATACACTACCATCTTGTGTCTTTAATCAGTTCTCCAGGCTTAAGAAAATGGCTGCAGGCCATCTAGGCCTGTTAATCAATTATCTAATTTGGAACTCTGCAACATACTCTTATGAGGACACTTTAATGTCCCCAACAGAACCAAACTTACTGAGTCATAGTGATCCATATTAGAGTGAGTTTTGCTCATCTGACCGATGGTTGATCAAGATAACGCGGACAATACATCGGCCATTTTGTCCAGACCATACGTGGACAGCTAAATGTGCCAATAGGCTTAAATTATGAGAGGTGATGCAGATACGGAGCAGGAAGAAAGTAACAAATTGAAGTACTTAACATATCTATATAAGGCAGGCTAAATCCGAGTGGGCAAAGGGATCTGGTCCTTCTGCTCAAAACTAGCTTTCTCTAGTGGTCAAAGGGACCTGGTCCTTTAGCCCACTAGGATTTAGTTGTCTTATATAAAACAGGCTAAATTCTAGTGGGCTGAGGGACCTCGTGCTTCTGTTCAAAACTAACTCTCTCTAGTGGGCAATTACAGATTGCCAGGAGTCCACAGTTGATCAGCGTTCACGTATGTTGTGCTTGATTTCACAGCTCAGCTCATTTATTTGAATGGGACTGAGCTGCAATCAGGTCACGTGACTCTCATAGGGCCAGTAAAATGGAAGCGGTTTCAGCGAGCGCCACTGCAGCTTCAGACATCTGATCAATTTATATTTCATGAGGCTTTGATCAGCTAAGTCATCAATAAAAAGGACAGAGGACCTGAGAAACGTGTTGGAATACATTGGTGCCATCAAAAAATATAAATAAACGAAAATAAACCAATTTTGAAATAAAAACAAAACCAAAAAAAAAACACACACACTTCTGTATATATCACGTCCTTTAGCATTCTTATATAGAGCAGGCTCAAAGCTAAGGGCAGAAGGACCTGGTCCACTAGGACTGAGAGACAACCATGAGCCAACTCCCAGCAATCTGCCCATGGCATGCTGGGAGTTGTAGTGTCTCATCCACTGGAGAGACGTACATTGCAGACACTGCACTGCTATACACACAGCCATAGCACATTACTAGTTCCCATTTCTGAGGCTCTGTGAATCAGTCCACACAACCCCTGGTTACCTGGAGCCTTATGAGGCCATGTCACACTCGTCTGGCTGACCGGGTCTGTACACAAGGTATGGCAGTCACCCGGGCCTCGCAATACATGTGTTATATGTAGCGAGTCACACAAACACATGACAACCTAACCTGCTTGTACTGCCTGCATAACAATCAGCCAATCCCTTCCTAAGCCGCGCCGATAGCTGGGTCAGCTGACGCTTTTACTGACAGTGTTACATTTACCGGAAAGCAACCAATCACTGACTCTAGAAAAATAGGCGGGGCGTAAGTTTAACACATTTGCTGCCGGTCATTTCTTGCTGTAATAATTTGCGGCTGCAAATTTACGTTTAGGGCAGGGATCAGCTTGGACACGCCAGCTCAGGTGGGACTACAACTGCCAGCATGCTCCATTCTCTTCTATGGGTAGCTCCAAGATGAGTAGGGCAAGTAGGCATGCTGGGATTTGTAGTTCCACAATAGCTGATGTGCTGCAAGTTGCCTATCCTTACTCTAAGGAATCTTCCTGTAGTGATCTGGCTGGATGGAGTCACATATGGCGGATATTTGTTGCCAGAAATCTATGACAAATCTGAACTTTCACTATAGAGGCTGATACATTGGGGAAAATCTATTAAAATAAAAAATATCTTGCGGCTTTGTTTGGCATAAATTGCGCTTTTTGGGGGCTCGATGTTCTTTATTTATGGCATATTTGTACCCTCACCACTTTTGCTTTTTGTGGTGTTAAGGCAGCCAAGTTTCTTTTCTTTCTTATTCATTACTTGAGTCTAATTCAGTGATTCTTAACCAGGATTCGATCGAACCCTAGGCCATATGCACGGTTCATTTTGTGTACCAGTAAAAAAAAACTTATACCCATGTCTTGAATTTGGAAAAAAATCATATTTGATTTATCACTAAAGAAGGGTTCGGTGAATGTGCATATGAAACTGGTGGGTTTGGTACCTCAAACAAGGTTAAGAACCACTGGTCTAATTAGTTTGTGTCATATTTATTAGCGCCATTATGTTCGCTAACAGTATACAGACTTTGTGGTCACTAATCTATATATAGGCTTTAATTCCCTAGCAATATGTCTTTGGAGTGTGAGAGGAAACCGAAATACCCAGGGGAAACCCGCACAAACACAGGGAGAACATACAATGTCCTTGCAGATGTTGTCTATGGCTGGATTTGAACCTAGGACTCAGCTTACAAAGAAAGTTGCACACGAGTACATGGGCAGTGTGAAAGAGCCCATCATGTCACACAGTGTGGGAATCACAATTCCATGTGGTACATTTTGCACTAAATGTATCATGCAAATGCGCCTCTTTAGAATACTAGAATATGTAACCATAGTGTAAGGCCCAGTTCACACCCGCGTTAAGGCCATTCCGTTTCCTTGTCCATATGAAAAATACACAGAGAAAAGTCCTGCTAGCAGCACTTTTATCTCTACATTTTTCATGCAGAAATCACACTGATCCCATTATAGCCTATGGGGTCCGTGGGTTATGTAGGGTAACTGCTTTTTATGTGGATTAAGGTCCCCAAGCAGACTTCCCGAATGGAAACAAATATGCAGATGTGGACCGGGCCTGAGTGTGTGTTTGTGTTGTACTAATGCGGCTCCTAGCAATGCTATTGTGTAACACAGAAGGCCTGGTGTGTTACTCCAATAACTGTGTAAATAAGGGCTGGATTCAGTTTCAGTTTTCTATTATGATACAGTTTCCTGTTCTCTTTGGTATCTTAAGTGTTAAGTGGGTGTGGACCTGCTGTGGTGTCACAGGCCGGGGTGTGAGCTGCATGAGATTTCGGAAGCCAGAACTCTACAGGAGTTTGGAAAACAGGTAAATAATGGAAGCTGTGTTACTATGTGCAGGGGCTTGGCAGTGTGACACTGGGCAGGAAGGTGTTCTAGGTGTCCGGCTTGTGGCATTATATGAAAAGCTAGTGCCAAAATTAGTATCTTAGTGTTGCAAAGGAGCAGTCGCTCCTGACATCAAGACATACCGTACTCGCCTGTACTACAGCCCTGTAACTAGTGCAAGGACAATTGTGTCACTAATGTTGTGCAACTTGTAAGGTGCCATGTATTGGACCAAGTATGGAGACTTCTTCAAGAAATCTGGATTTTGCAGGACATACTGTAATTATGTTATTGTGTGTGACATACTCACGGCCAGACTGGGGCAAGGAAGGAGCAGGTGTGGGCCCTGAAAACCAGTAGAGACCTGAATAGGTTCTGATGGCATATAGTCTCCCAGTAGGTTCCTGAGTTAGGTGGGCCCCAGCTGACCTTGCCATAGCACAGTACACTCATTGTACTTCATAGAGATAAGTATCTTACAGCACCTCAGCCAGGCTATGTACAGTATATACGTATAATATACCAGATAGATTAAGAAATTACCCAGTTTATTCATATACACTGTAGACATACTGGGCAGCTGAGATGACATCAAGGTGCAGAGTCAGAGTGGGTTCACACCAGCGCCCGATCTCCATTATACAGGTTTCCATTTCCTGCCCGAGAAACTGGGCAGGAGACGGAAACCGGCAGGCAGTTTTCAAACCCATTCATTTGAATGGGTTTGAAAAGTGTCCGGCCGTGAGCGTCTTCTGCTCTCCGTGACGAAACAGTTTGTTTTTTTTAACCAGACACAAAGTAACACATGCAGGACTTTGTGTCTGGTTAAAAACAAACAAAAAAAAAAAGCGGTCTCGCTGCGGAGAGCAGAAGACGCTCACGGCCAGACAGTGAAAGTAGGTTTCTGTCTTCTACCAGCAGAAAACGGAAACCTGCATAACAGAGATCGAGTGCTGGAGTGAACCCGCCCTTAGGCCAACAAGAATCTTTCTTCCCTGGGCCCCATCTTGTCAATCATGTTGCAGGGGCCCCAATAACCAGCCATTTTACAGCGTCTAATCCTATTATGATAAGTGGAAATAACAGTTATATGCTCCTCTCCTGGACATCTTTGTGGTGTCTGGCGGTATCCCTGCATCCTCTACAGGCCTTTTCCAGCCTTTAGTTGACGTTGCAGCCTGGGATCACCGATGAGGCCCAATCTCAGGCCTGTGTCTGATGAGAACTTGTGCGGGGCAATAGCAGGAAACTGCATGTTTGCATGGTTACTGTACATGGAATATATGAATTGCGGTTCACCAAGGTGATCTGATTTTATTACAATTATACCTCATTATTGTGTTGTATCTGAGGTGTACGGTACTGGCATAGACTATAATAAATCAATGTGTAGACCAGGAACTCAAGCTCTTGTAAAACTACAACTCCCAGCATATTCATCCACTTTTATGGGAGTTCTAAGAACAGCGAGCAAGTGCATATATGTCATGTATGTGTTAAAAAGCTGCTGTTCTAAAGGTTGCCATAGTGTAGACAACTAGCAATGCAGATGCTATTGGAGACCAGAAGGGCAGAAATAACAATATTTTGTGATTCTTCAGATTGTTGAATCAAATAAACAAATGAGTTAGTAAAACTAAATATGGAAATAAGCTGTGGGCTAAACAATATAAAAGGATACCACACGGGGGAAAAAAGCAACAGTATTAATATATAATATCTTTAATAGATATTCATGTAAAAAATAAAGAGTACATAAAGGCGGAAAGTAAGGAATACACCCACATAAAGGAATCTACCGTCCTATATAGTAAGTAGGTAGACTGCATTCTCCAGAAATATAACTTCTATAAAATAATAAGTCAGGATACAAAAAGTTATAAAAAAAACCCAAAAAGTTATAAAAATATTATGTAGAGTGCATAATCTAAGAAATAACTGTAGAGTAAATACACCATACTTTACTACAATGATACTGTGGGCCAAGGAGGGAGAGATGTGCCCCAGTGTGTTTCACCAACAGCTTTTTCCAGGGGTGTCAGTATGGCAAACTATGTACCTTCATATATGATAAGACCATTTATAGTAGCAAACAAAATACACATGAAAATTACACTTAATGATTTTTCATCCACTAAAAGGACACCGATTCTTCCCTGGACATGCCTGTTTTTGGACTTGTTTGTCCATCTATGCACCAGCTAATGTCTCACAATTGAGAGACAGAGTCAATATATCCCCGTGCATGTTTGTGAACCATTCTGGGGATGGTGCCCACACGAGTGGGGATATTTTGGCTCTGTTTTAGAGATGAGCGAGTACTGTTCGGATCAGCCGATCCGAACAGCACGCTCCATAAAAAAGAATGGATGCACCTGGTACTTCCGCTTTGACGTTGGCCGGCCGCTTAACCCCCCGCGTGCCGGCTACGTCCATTCATTTCTATGCGAGCATGCTGTTCCAATCGGCTGATCCAAACAGTACTCGCTCATCTCTACTCTGTTTCTCAATTCCTTAAGTGACGCTATCCTGGTGGATTGCGTACTTACGATTTTGTGACGATGGATTAACAAGAGGTATTGTGTCCTTTTAGTGGATGAATAACCATTTTTAGGTGCGATTTTCCTTTGACTTTTGTTTGATACTGTCATTGGTCTTATTAACATATAAAGGCAGAGTTTGCCAAAATGACACATTCCTAGAGGACACCATTGGTGAAGCACTCATTTAGGCGCGTTTCTACCTCCTTGGCCCACAACATCATTGTAGTAAAGTATGATGATCTTACTCTCCAGTTAATTCCTAGATTATGCACTCTATGTAATACTTTTGTGACAGTTTCCATACTGTCTTTATGTTCTGATTTATTATTCTATAGGAGTTATATCCAGAGAATGCCGCTTACCTCCTTCATTATATAGTATTTACCCTGTGGTCCTAATAGCGAGATTCCTTTATGTGACTGTATTCCTTACTTTACCCCTTTAAGTACTTTATTTAAAACATTTTATATGCATATTTATTAAAGATGTTATACATTAATACTGTTCTGTTTTTTCTGTGATATCCTTATTTTTCAGATTGCGGCAGAAATTATATTTCGATTTTCTGTAACCTGCAAATAATATCAGTACCGTAATAGGGAATTACTAGTCATGCAGTTCTCTTAAACATTCAGATTCCTACTCTGAGAAAGTAGTTATGTTTGAAAGATACTGTGAATGGAATTGACAGGTTTGCTGTATGCTCATGTGCAGTTCTGCAGGGGCCGTTACACATACAGTGTTTTCCCCCGTCTCACTCTTGTCCTTGTGTTGTGGGAGCTATAGCTGTCCTGCTGAGTCTACAGTATGGCAAGTGTTAACACACACTACTGCAGTAATCTGCTTGGGATCTGTCAGTTGTCAATCAGATATTACAATGAATGCCATAGTTTTCCATTGTGGTTACTGGCTATTATTCAACCAGATTGTGTGCAACACAAGGCAACATAATAAACCAGCTACAAAGAAACATTTTACCCTGGAAAGACTCAGTGTGTTTCTGCATTACAGGTACAGTCTGTCCATCTCAATGGGAATGTGTAATTCTTTATTTCTCCTGTAGTGGTGCTGTAGTAGAATTATGCAGTTGCAAATGAATTTCACCAAATATTACAGCTAATCTGTGATCAGTTTAGGACGTATTCACACGACCAAGTTTTAACTTGAAAATCAGTCTAAGTAATTGCCGTATTTACCGATCTGCACCTTTATGCTGGGAGAGGGACTCCTGGTTTTATAGTTATTTATGCTGCTAGGAGTCCCTACCTCCCACTGACTTTCTAGTATGTTACTGGGAGGCAGAGACTCCTAGACGCCTGGATAACTGTATTGCTACGTGTCCCTCTCCCAGCATACTGTTCAGGTCAGTAAAACTGGCAAACAGATAGACTAAGTTTCTCGGGTAAAACTTGGTTGTGTGAATGCAGAGTAATATAGCAGATTTAGTAATTCATTGCGTAAATGTTACAATTAAATTGGCAAAATTCCAAGATGGGGCATAGACAGTCATTAATTTCCATCCATTGCAACAGTTCATACAGCAAATAGCTGATCAGGAGGATTCCTAGAACCAAACTCACCTACAGGGTGTAGGTGTGGTTTATAAAAAAATATGTTGGGTTGGGGCATCCAAAAAGTGGTGAGTAAGGCACAGAGCGAAGACAGTGATGCACATTTGGTGCTAGAAAGGGTCTTGCGTCAAATTTGCACCACAAAATCACCCATCTATGTCAGAAAACTGGTGTATAAAGGATAATAAATTCACCCCAGTGAGTCTGTGAATTGCCAGAAACAACTGATAATGGCAAATACTGATATTTTCAGCCAACAACTAGAACATTTAAGGAATAAAAAGAAAAAAAAAAAAGTATGATTTTGGCAGATTTTTGACAAATTTAATGTATATGTCCAGCCTTACTGCACTTTTGTTTTTTTGTTTTTTTTTTACAGCTAACCTGCCCCCAGATCAGGCATTTTAGTTGTTAAGGTTTATTGTGGGATCATCCATATGAACAATCATGCATGACAGTCACTCAAAAGCTAATGCATATGGCCAGTGTTTGGCTGTTTGACAGCCATACAGGTTACAAACAGGCTTGTCTATTTGTGGTGGCCAATAATAAGGAAGAATTGACCAGAAGCCTAGAAATACCCATATACATGATACATCCCATAGATACCTGTTTTGTGCTTGGACTGAAAAACTGAAATACCCCTTGAGATATCACTTAATGCATCGTGTAGATATGTTATGTAACATATGGTGCTTGCTATACAAGGAAGCAGTAGAATATATACTGTGCAGTAGTTTTAGCGACTAGTAGCTGTGGTTTCAATTACAAGATACTTGGTAATTTAGGTCGTGAGGTGACACGGGCTGATTCTAGGTATTAAACGGAGGGACTTCCTTGTGCGATGGCGCACGGCTCAATGTAATTCTTAATTTACTGGCTTACTGGTTAGACTTTGTTCTGCAGCAGATAGCCGAGCCTGAAGAATCTTGATAATCTAGAGATAAGTTTTTCTTTCTTCATTTGTCACTCGACAAACAATTATAAGGTAAAAATAAATAAATTTACACTTATGCTAAAAAAAAAGTTTATCTGCTGTGCTGCCATAAAAAAAAGAATGAACACAAATATGACCTTAGAAGAAGATAGTAAGGGAGGAAAAGAATATCTCAGCATAGCAATAGGTCATTCAGGGTCAGTGAAAAGCTAAGTTTGGTATCCTGACCACTACGACCACCTGAATTTACAGCATCATAACCCACCATCAGGGCAGGAATTGTGGTTGTAACTAGGGCACAGATATGTGTTTGTATTATGACATTCGCCTTACATACACAATGGTAGTGGCCGCCATTACATTGCGTCTTTTACTATTTCACATGACGAGTGGCATCAGTAGTGTGCCCCATAACCGATATCCATTTTACTGTGAACTAGTTTTGTGAACTCATTTTACACAACACTATTTGGTAAGTGTTTATTTCACCCTAAGAGGGTAGTCACATTTACCTAATGTACTACACAGGCACCATCCCCTTTTTTATGTTCCGAGTAACCAAATTCTCATATAATGCGTTGAGTATGGGTCAATAGTGCAGGAATTCATATCATCAGAAGTTAACATAGACATGGGTTTCTCCACTTAAAATGCTCCTGGAATATATACATAGGTTTTAATGTACACAATTTATGCACTTTTTTTTTTTTTAACTCAATTGTACTTTTCAACACAGGGGATGCCACAAGAAAATATATCCTGCATCATAGATGTTTAGTGTACAGTATATGACTGTATGGTATACCAATGAAAATATTGGTGTGCATGTCAAAAGACGACAACTTATGTTGTTTAAGAGTGCTGTGTCAGCTGTATGGATGCATATTTCCTCAAATTTTACCAACTTGAATTCAGTTTAAGAAAAAACAAAAATGACAAAAACAACCGACTTTTGAAGTTTGCAGAAGAAGATTCTGAAATTTTCCTTTTGCTGACCCAGTAGCAGATTGAACAAAAAGTTGCTGATCAGTGTGCAACCAAAATAGAAAGCTTGTCTACTAGCCACTGTGCAAGTCCCACAAAATCTTACTTCTTTACCTTCATTCTACATCCTTATTCCATAGATAGATAGATAGATAGATAGATAGATAAGCTCACATGGTGAGGGTTAGCAAAGATAGAGTTCACACGGTCAGCGGGTTTCAAACTCTAAGAGTGCTGTTATTCCAATGTTTCAGCACAAAACAGTATACAAACAAAACAAACCTAAGCCTGTTTGTCTCTAACTTTACAGCAGGATGCCTCACTATCCTAGTGCTGACCTAATGCCTGGCACCAAACACAGTCAAAAACTGACCTTAACTGCCACAGAGGTGTTCTCGCTCAGGCTGCAAACCTGTTAACTCATTTCAGGCTTCCTGCCCCATTGATGAATTCCAGGAAGCCTCACCTGAGTACACCTGGGACTAAGGAAAAACCCATAGTGGACTAAGGGTGTGGACTGGAAGACTAAAACTACCAACTTGTCCTCCAGTCTAGAAAATCCAGCCCATGTAATTTAAACAAAGAGCCCTAGCAAACTACATTCTGCTAAATCCACATGTATCCTTCTAGATTTACGCTACTCTGTCTGGCAGAGGAAACCAGGTGAGATATACACCCCATCCACAACTTTACCATACACTTTACCACTCAACCTGCTTTTTGACAGACTACAGTCAGGCTTCAGACCCCGTCACTCCACTGAAATTGCCCTAACCAAAGTCACTAATGACCTTCTAACTGTCACCATCTACTAGGAGAACTAAATGATACCCATATGCAAATATCTTCTAAAATGTAACTATGTCCTTGCCAGGATTTTTGGTACAACTTATAAAAATGCTATAAAATAAACATAACAATGAATTAATACAATGCTTTGAAAAACGAAAATTTTAGAATTCTTGTTTTTAGAACAAGCACGGTATTACACTCCACTCTGTCTGTCCCAACGTCCATCTTGGTCTATACTATGAATAAAATACACCAGTCCATAGCACAAATGTAGCATGAACCTATCATATATAAAATCTTACAAGACAATTGCAAGACCCCAATATATTATCAGTATAAGAAGGGTTCTCCAGTTCTAAAACTTGAGGATAGGGTATCAATACTAGATCAGTGGAATTCTAGCATCTACACTCACCGGCCACTTTATTAGGTACACCTGTCCAACTGCTCGTTAACACTTAATTTCTAATCAGCCAATCACATGGCGGCAACTCAGTGCATTTAGGCATGTAGACATGGTCAAGACAATCTCCTGCAGTTCAAACCGAGCATCAGTATGGGGAAGAAAGGTGATTTGAGTGCCTTTGAACGTGGCATGGTTGTTGGTGCCAGAAGGGCTGGTCTGAGTATTTCAGAAACTGCTGATCTACTGGGATTTTCACGCACAACCATATCTAGGGTTTACAGAGAATGGTCCGAAAAAGAAAAAACATCCAGTGAGCGGCAGTTCTGTGGGCGGAAATGCGTTGTTGATGCCAGAGGTCAGAGGAGAATGGCCAGACTGGTTCGAGCTGATAGAAAGGCAACAGTGACTCAAATAGCCACCCGTTACAACCAAGGTAGCCAGAAGAGCATCTCTGAACGCACAGTACGTCGAACTTTGAGGCAGATGGGCTACAGCAGCAGAAGACCACACCGGGTGCCACTCCTTTCAGCTAAGAACAGGAAACTGAGGCTACAATTTGCACAAGCTCATCGAAATTGGACAATTGAAGATTGGAAAAACGTTGCCTGGTCTGATGAGTCTCGATTTCTGCTGCGACATTCGGATGGTAGGGTCAGAATTTGGCGTCAACAACATGAAAGCATGGATCCATCCTGCCTTGTATCAACGGTTCAGGCTGGTGGTGGTGGTGTCATGGTGTGGGGAATATTTTCTTGGCACTCTTTGGGCCCCTTGGTACCAATTGAGCATCGTTGCAACGCCAAAGCCTACCTGAGTATTGTTGCTGACCATGTCCATCCCTTTATGACCACAATGTACCCAACATCTGATGGCTACTTTCAGCAGGATAATGCGCCATGTCATAAAGCTGGAATCATCTCAGACTGGTTTCTTGAACATGACAATGAGTTCACTGTACTCCAATGGCCTCCACAGTCACCAGATCTCAATCCAATAGAGCATCTTTGGGATGTGGTGGAACGGGAGATTCGCATCATGGATGTGCAGCCGACAAATCTGCGGCAACTGTGTGATGCCATCATGTCAATATGGACCAAAATCTCTGAGGAATGCTTCCAGCACCTTGTTGAATCTATGCCACGAAGAATTGAGGCAGTTCTGAAGGCAAAAGGGGGTCCAACCCGTTACTAGCATGGTGTACCTAATAAAGTGGCCGGTGAGTGTAGGATCCCTGGTAACCACTACAATGAAGTGGCTTCCTCTGCTGTCATCATAAAGTGGTGGGTTTCCCAACAATGGATTATGGTCTGTAACTCTAACATACACATGTATGTAATGACAAAAGTCATGTTGAGAAAAAAATAGTGAAAGTAAGTCAATGTGCAGTATGGTCAGCCCTTATAGCAATATATACTGTAGCTCACAGCTGTCTCTTATACTCACCATGAAGCTGTCCAGAACTGCTTGCAGCCATACTGACCACTGTTCACAAGTTGGTACAGAAATACAAAATAACAGCAAAATATTATTGTGGTTGCTTGTCTACTGCCAGTCACAATGAGTTAAAGTGAGTTTACCAAAATTTGTTCTAAACCACTTATATGCTGAAAGGAAATTAGTGACATAGGGAACCTTAATACTTAATACTTTACTGCCCCGACAGGATCCCAAGACAGAGGCAAGGGTTAGGGGGAGTTCACACTACAGTTGTTAGTGTCTGTTATTAGAATCCATTACAAAATGGTGACAAATAAAGCTTGAGACAAGGGGCCACACGGTGGCTCAGTGGTTAGCACTGCAGCCTTGCAGCGCTGGAGTCCTGGTGTTCAAATCCCGCCAAGGGCATAAAACCATCTGCAAGGAGTTTGTATGTTCTCCCCGTGTTTGCATGGATTTCCATCCCATATTCCAAAAAGGACATACTGATAGGAAAAAGTGTACATTGTGAGGTCTATGTGGGGCTCACAATCTACATTAAAAAATAAATAAATAAAGATTGAGACAAATTAGCCATTAAAAAGTTATCAACTACTGAAGATTCAATCTTTTATATTTCATATCCACTGGCTAATACAGTACAAAGATATATTTTTTCTTATACAAAATGGAGACCTAAATTGATGCAGACCTCATACATATGTTTGTGGGATGTAGAGAATGGGGGACTTAGACCCTCAGTACGGTGACCCATGGGATTATTGAACTATATTTATTTACATTTGCATTGTGCTACACGTGAATATGCAGAGTTATGAGCAACGTTTCGGCTGTCATAGCCTTTATCGAGCTCTTGGTTAGGCTGAGCAAGAGTATGGAGTAGGAATATCCTCCTGAGGGGCCCACATGACCTGTAGGGTCTTGTATAATGGGTATTGTTGCACACACTGTGAAGTAGGATCAGTTAACACAGCTAGTAGTGGATGTCTTATTCCCTTAATGGATGACTTCCCTCCAGGGACTGTTTCCCAGTTGGGGATGGCAGCCTGCTTCTGAGGAACTGGGCTGCCCGGTGTGGATATGATCCCCAAGATGGCGTGGCCCGGAGTGGGTACCGTTGGTGGCGGTAGTGGTAGTACAGGTAATGTGGGCCCCTCGGGAGGATATTCCTACTCCATACTCATGCTCAGCCTAACCAAGAGCTCGATAAAGGCTATGACAGTCTAAACATATTCACGTGTAACACAATGCAAATGTAAATAAAATCTGAATTTTCCACTTGACATTCTTCTATTGGGATCCTTTAATTTATTTGTTATACTGGGGTGGGACCCTATCCTATAGATTTCCGTAGGTGCCGGTCACACCTTTAATTAACTATTGAATTATATTGTTCTCATTCTTCAGCCCTTACTGGGTAAGATGAAGGGGTGGGTGTTGACCTGGTCAGAACTAGCCTTATGAGCACTAGGACAGACTAATTTGATGAAAATGATATTGATGCTACAAGTTTTGTATATAGTACATAACTCGCGGGTATGGATTCCAAAATACTGGTTCAGGAGAATACACTACCTATTTCGTGACTTGGAATGCCTCAATTAATTTGTAGAAACTGCAGTTGCCTTAGTATGAGGAGGGACTGGTATTACCGCATGTATAATTGTACCCAATGTAACGTTTTAGTGGTTGCACAGTGACAGAAAGGTGATCATCGAGTGCAAGGATTCTATTGTATTTGGGGGGAGGGACGGGAACCTTTAGGGGTATTGGAGGCTCATGTGCTACGTAGATTGGTGAGGGACAAGCCTACGCTATTTTTAATACATAAGGTATGGGGGTGTAAGCGGCTGTGGGAAGTTGAAGAATGTACCAAATACTCCAGCATGGGACAACCCTTATTTGTGGGAGATTTATCAGAGGGGTTGCATATATGGTGACAGAAGCGGGTACAGTGCCTTTGTCACTTGTATGAGAATGAATTGTTAAAATAATTTCAACAACTGAAGGAGGAATTTGCGCTAGATGGTAAGGGCTTTTTTTTTTTTTTACCAATATCTACATCTACGATATGTCTTTAGGCCTTGACTGTGAGCTTAAAATATCGGTGTATTGGGAGTATTGGTGCATGTTGTAAAAGTGGAGACTTATAGAGGTTTAATTTCCATGACTTATCGCAGCTTATTAGACCGATTTTTGGAGTACCAAATGGAAAACAGTGAAGACTCAATTGAAGGCAGTTGTCCGTCGATTGTCCATTGCACATTGAGAGGCTGTGCTCAGCTGGTAGCTGGGCCGATGTTTGTTCCTAGTGACAGCTTGTGATAGATCGTCCCCATTCATTTGCAATCTTGTAAACTACAACTGAAATTTACATGTAGCCCGGGCCTTATTACTGGTGGGGCAAGTATAGGCATGTACTCTGTATGTCCCAGATTGCTGCCCCCTTGTGACTAGAGCAAGTTATACTGTAAAGCGAATTTCTCACCCTGACTGAGATATGGTGCTCCCCACAGATACTGAACCAAGTGGGGTTTCAGTGAGATAACGTCAGACTTATATATGTGTCTACAACCATATAACGGCGACAAAAGGGAACATAAATTCTGTTTGTTTTTCAGGCCTAAAAGATGACTTCCTATACAAGTGACTGGATCGGGAGTGTTTACCTCTACATCCATTCAGATTCTGTCTCTCTGCCTGAGCAGTATGACATCTACAAATCATTGATGTACAATGCATTGTGTAACATCATTTCAGGTAAAAAATCTTACATACCTACATTTAGACCTGAAATATATTATACGCATCATAAAATGCACAATATAATCCTTATCCAAAGATCAATATTATTACATAGATTAGACCAGATTAGACCGTGTAGTTGCTATGGATGAGCTATAAACCAATATTAGAATCTTCAGTGACTATAAGATGTATTGGTCGCAAACATCCCAACAAATTAATTCTTGAAATATTTTATGATCTGACATCTTTGAAGTTGGTTAAAATACATCAATAGATTTTCTGTTTTATGGTAGTTTATATACACCTCTGAACTAAATCATCATACAATCATTATAACTTTTATCAATGCGGCCAAGAGACAGATGTGGACCTACTGTGTGTTTACATATTTTGGCATGGGGGCAGGTACAGGAGGAGAATCCAAAGGAATTTCTATTCTCCGCCCTGAACTCCTTCATGAATATATGGACTTTCCCAGGGAAAATCCCCAGATTGTAATCCTGATATATAGCAGCAGCTAATTTACAAAATACATAGTCATATGAAAGCCTTGACTAAAGCAGTTAGTAAGGGTGTATTCACACTGCATTTGTAGTGTATGTTTGACAAAGCTCCATTCGCCTGATGAAAAGACAAAAGAATGTCTTTAGCTGCATAGAATAATGTACTTGACTACACTGTTCTATACAGAGGCATTCAAAAAGGATGATGTATATCACTATATGCTTATATAGTGTCATATATTTAATGTATCCATTGGGAAGTCCTCCTGATGTACTCTGAAACTTTCAGCGGGCCCTGGTGCAATCTTTTGTCTGGGGCCCTCTCCCTACAGAGAATTCTTGATAGTGACAGTTACAGAAGCTGCAGCGGTAACTGATAACTGTGCTTATGCGTGCTGTGAGAAACAGCTGATCTGCAAGGTCCCAACAGTCTAAGAGATCTATGAGATCAGTGGGGGTCCAACATCTGGGGGCCCCTGCTGATCAACTATTTGAAGGTACTGTGGTGCTTTTGTGAGCACCATATAATAAAGGAGGATTTCAAACTGCTGAGGTATAAAATATACCATATAAGCAATTCTATCAACAATAAGTAAACCAATGATGATAAACATCACAGTTGTTAATAATAATAATAATAATTAATAAAAATTTATTTATATAGCTCCAACTAGGGTTGAGCCAATCTTGAAATTTTAGGATCATTTTTAAAATCCGATTTCCGATCATTTTCCATTCGAACCCGATCCCGGACCCAATTCCGATCCCAATGTAAGTCAATGGTTTTTTTTTTAATTATCGAAGATCAGATTTTAAAAACGATCCTATTCACTACACAGCATGGAGTCTAAAAATTGTTTAAATTTTTGGTCTCCACGCTGTGTAGTGATTAAAAAAAAAATCCCCTGGCTACTTAGCCCCCCTGGTGTCCACTTACCTGCACAGATCCGCTGCCGCTCAGCGTTATTCTCGGTCCGGTCCTCTCTCATTCCCACACCTTCAGAGCGCTGTGCACGCCCCCACCTCCCAGGCTAGTGTTAGCGATGATGGGGGTAGGCGGGGCTTGTTGTGGCTTAGGAAAGTGTAGGCGGGGAGACGTGAGTGCATCACTCACGTCTTCCCTCCCAGTACCCACTCACACTCTCCTAAGCCACAAGCTCCGCCTTTTCCCAGCATCTCTAACACAGAAGAGGAGCGAGAAGAACGGGCAGTGGCAGCACTTCTGTGCAGGTAAGTTGAGAGAACTTCGCGAGTAGGTAGATACTATCCACTCTTCTGCTTCGTTCCTGCTTTACTGTATACTCAGCTCTGCTACATCTCAGATGTAGCAAAGTTGTGTCGCCAATCGGAATCTGATCCTTTCTGATCCCGATCGCTCAACCCTAGCGCCAACATATTCCGCAGCACTGTACAATTTGTAGGGTTCAAATACAGACAAAAAGATACATTACAAAGAAATAGTCATTTTACACAATGGGACTGAGGGCGTTAGGGGGCGTTCACACTACCATTGGTGACTGTTAGCATTGTCCGTAGCTATTGTCTGTTACAAAATTTTAGCAACTGACATTAGCTGAATTGTCAGTAGTCCGTTAAAATTTCCATTCACTTCAATGGGATTTTATCTTGTGTCCGTTTTTTTCCAGCAGACAAAAAAATCCTACATGCAGGACTTTTCTGTCCGTTAGAAAAAACGGACGGTAAGTGTCTGTTCTTTTTTTAACATTGAAGTCTATGGCAACAGACTTGTAATGGACAGCAACTGATAGCCATCAGTTGCTGTCCATTTCTGTCCATTATGATAGATGGTTTTTTTTTTTTTTTTTCAAACAGACACCTTCATAACAGAATCCACCGGTAGTGTGAACGCTGCCTTAGGTCCCCAATTCCCAAATAATAAATACCCAATAATATACAAAAAAAGACCATAAAGTATCAAATAGCGTAATAATGCTGTTGTATACATCTGCACTGTACTGTACTTTTTATTACATTTAGCCATTCTTTAAAATAATTTCTGTCTGTGATTTTCAGAATTCTCAGGAGGATCTCCAAACTGTATTGAGATCCTCAAAATTCATAAAAGTGACCGACATCTGATCCTTCACCTTAAATTCTGTGGAAAATTGGCCTGCGAGAGATTTCTTCAGGGTTACAGGGAAAAGAAGATCCATCAGCACATTCAAAACCAACTCAGTGAATGCTTAAAAATAAAGTCTCTACAAGTCTCTCTGGAGCTCAAAGTAGACACGCAGAAGCTTGACACTCAGCTGGATGAAGAGGACAAATGTCTGCTGTATATCTCCTCTTTGAAGGTAACTTAAAGTTGTGAAACATAAGTGATGCAGACAGCTTGAACTATTATCTAGAAGGTCCATATTGTACAATTCCTTAATCTATTGAGAATAATACAGTGGGGCGCCATCATTGTGATGCTTATTGGATTAAACTAAGATAGAGAGGCTTGGTGCTTGTTTCTCACGCCATACACTTTATCATCTTTGGATATAGTCCTTACACCTTTGCTAGACGCCGCACCTCCCATGAGGCGACCTGAAGCGAGCACTTCAGGCGGCGCTATGTCAGGGCCCCAGGGAGGGCGGCATTTTTGCTTCCCTAAGCCAGTTCAGGACAAGCTGTCCTGGACTGGCTTAGCACCGAGCGGTGGTTTTTGGAGGCCACTGGAGCAGCGCTGCTCCAGCAGCCTCCCCTCACGCTCAGGCAGAGAGCAGGTCATCTCCGTGCCTGCTCTCTGCCTGCGAACGGCGCTAAGCCCCGCCCCTCCACTCGGCCACACCCCCTCCGCTCGGCCACGCCCCCTCTGTAGTTCGCCTCAGGCGGCGAAAGGGGAAGGTTCACCCCTGGTTAGTCCTGCTCATGTTTTTCCACTCAGTAGCCAAGGTTATAGTACCAACCAGGGCCAGGGTTGGGCCTACTTTCTCCGTGAGCCCCATAGCACATACATGGTCTTCAGCTATGTACTTCTTTGGAAAAGGATTACTGTGTCTGCTAATATAGTCATCATTTAATAGTGGAAGAAGGCTGCCATGCACGCATAGCTTGCTGCTGCTGCAGTAAATAACTTATCTGTTTAGCGACAACCCTATGAAGTCTTGAATGTTTTCCCATGAAGTCATACTAACACTGTCTATCTTTTAATGCAGCCCAGTTATCAGAAGGATGATGAACTCGCAGACCTGGACAGATGTTTTAGGAGTGTCTCTTTAGGGACATTGCCGCTTCCAAATAATACCAATTTGCCAGCATCGTCCCATCCACGGGACAACAATCTTGGATCTCCACCACACACTCTCCGCTCAGTCTCAACTGAGGGGAGCACTTTCCAATTCCAGGGTCAAGATTTTGGTAAGTCTTGTCTCTGTGCTAAGCTGTCTGTCTATGTCTCCTTTTATCACTAATATAGGCGTACTACCGTATCTCTCTGAAAATAAGAATGGGTCTTATTTTTTTTTCCCTCAGAATAAAGGGCTAGGGCTTATTTTCTTCAGGGTAAGTCTTATTTTTCTCGCACTGAAGCAAATTAGAATATTTTCGATTCACTCCTGATGAATCTTGTAAAATGGTGAAGCTGCGTAACACTAACCCTAACTTACATTAACAATTGATGGTGCAGGGTCAGGGGGTCTTAAACAAACTTACTCTCTCTATGTGTATATATATATATATATATATATATATATATATATATATATATATATATATATACACTTTGTGTAGCAGTGGCACCAAGCCCTCTCTATCTCCTCTCTTTTACTCTAAGGGGGAGGTGCTGTAGTGGAGTGGTTGCATCTGTGAGAGCGAACAGGAGTGGAACATGATGTCTGGTCACGTAGGTAGCCAAGTACATAGTATAGAAGCAGCCAGGAGTTGGGACTCTGGAGTGGGACTCAGGAGCGGATTTTGCCCTGCCGTCACGGGAAGTAGCAGGGCACTTGTCAAGGATGGTTGGGAGCTACGTTATGTCAGAGATGTCACGTGAAATAACCTAAGGCTGCATTCACACAGAGTAACGCCAGGCGTTTTTTGTGTGTTTTTTGCACATAGCGCCGCGTTTACGCCGCGTAGCGCCGCGTTAACGCCGCGTATACGCCGCGTTAACGCCGCGCTATTTAGCGGTGGCGTTGCCCAGCGTTAACGCGGCGTTAACGCGGCGCTACGTGGCGTAAACGCGGCGCTATGTGCAAAAAACACACAAAAAACGCCTGGCGTTACTCTGTGTGAATGCAGCCTAACACTGGAGTCACTGACTGTAGCTAGGGCTTATTTTTGGAGTAGGGCTTATATTTCAAGCCTATTCCAAAAACCTTGCAAAATTAAAGAGAACCTTTCATGGATTTGGGCACATGCCGTGTTATATACCGCTGGAAAGCCGACAGTGCGCTGAATTCAGCGCACTGTTGGCTTTCCCGATCTGTGCCCCGGGTGAAGAGCTATCGGTACCGTAGCTCTTCACAGTCAGAAGGGCGTTTCTGACACTCAGTCAGGAACGTCTGTACTGTGTGAGCGGGGAGAAACGCCCCTTCCCTCTTCTCACAGTACTCGTCCATAGAAGAGTATTATCAGGAGGGCTGGGGGCGTTTCTCCCCGCTCACACTGTACAACGCTATAGGTGCTGCTGTGCAGAAGGACGTTCCTGACTGAGTGTCAGAAACGTCCTTCTGAATGTAAAGAGCTACGGTACCGGGACCGATAGCTCTTCACCCGGGGCACAGATCGGGAAAGTCAACAGTACGCTGAATTCAGCGCACTGTCGGTTTTCCAGTGGTATATAACACCACATGTGCCCAAATCCATAAAAGGTCCTCTTTCAGCTAGGGCTAAACTTGGGGATAGGGCTTATTTTTTAAGAAAATGAGTACTAATGGTAACAGCAGACAAATGATATGTGTGTGGAAGTACAGTACAAGAAAGCCGCACCCGCTGAAAACCATAGTCTTATGAAATATAATAAGTTATACACCTTCTTATGGATTTAATGGAAGCAAACTGTGTTTATTCATGTGCATTTTTCTATCAGTAATGAAGTGGTCTTATTCAGTTGACAGGCCTCTGAGCTCTGAAGATCACCAAATCTTTGCCAAACTGGTAGGAACATCTTGGAAAAAGGTGGGTAGGACATTAAAGGAGAACTGTCGTGCTTTAGAAGATCCAGCCATAGAAACCCTGGCATACGAATATAGTAGAGAAAGCCTATATGAACAAGCCTACCAGATGCTCCAGCGTTTCATTGATTGTGAAGGGAAGAAAGGAACATTACAGAGACTTGTGGATGCTCTGGTAAAAAATGAACTGACTGGAATCGCTGAGAAACTTCTACCTAGCCAAGAAAATGGATTGAATTAGGAGACTGAGAATGGGGAAGGAAATTTGTGTTATCTGCATTCACTATCCTGTATGCCTTCAAATGAATCAGAATAAGGGTGACTGCACATATAGAGGCCCATATATGTCAGCCCAATGCCCATAAGATGTTGAGAAGCATTATCGGGCCATTGGGCCAGCCTAGGGTGGGGTTGTGTCCGTGTGCCTTATCAATGCCTCATGACAAGCCATACCTCATCTAGTAACATTCAATGGACCTAGGCTGCTGTGCCTTATCAAGCATGGAAATACTGGACTTTCAACTCATAAAAGGGTCATTTTTGTAAACGTTCTCATTAGTATCATGAAGGGAGCCCTAATATTCCAGAACCTTCTTTCAATATTCTACCTATAATGACCAGTCTGTTGTGTGTAATGAACACTTTGATGATTGTGGCCATAGACGTGACAGTCCAATATGTTCTGATAATCACACAGTAGTTTCAAGTTAACAAAAGATCATTAGGAAAACAGCGCCATCCTTGTCCATGGGCGATTGAACTGAACTTCAATATGCCACACTGGACATAGACAAGAGTGGTGCTGTTTCTAGAAAAATGCAGACAAACCCCTTAAATGTTATTATCTGTATTGTTATCATAAAAACACGGTAATATTACAACACACCTAAGGGCCTCTGTGTAACAATGTGCTCTAAATCATAAAGACATGACTAAAAGGTTTTGGCAAATCCAAATCTTTCTGCCTCTGATTCAAGACCCTAAGGGTAAATTCACATGGAGTTTTTTGGTAGGATTTTGAGGCCGTATCCGCCTCAAAATCCTGAACAAAAAGACGGCTCCCATTGAGATCAATGGGAGCTGATCAGTTCTTTTTTCCGGGAGCCGGTTTAGAAAGAAGCGAGATGCTCATTCTTCAGGCCATTTCGCCTCGCGATTCGGCAGAAGACACACCCTCCTCCGGACTAGGCCTATTCATTGGGCCTAATCCGGAGCGGAGTGCGCGACTGGATGCCAGTTCAGTGCACCAGCATTCTGTCGCGGCTACCCGTGTGATCTTACCTCCATGTGAACACTAAAGGTGCCATAGATTGTTCCATAACACACTTCTACTTTTTAATAATGCAAAATGAATAGCTATTAATAAACATTACCCAGCTAAACCATAAGGATGTATTTACACCTTTCATGGGCACAAATATTATTATTAGAAGTTGCCTCAGATTAGAAATAAGGGTCTGCTTATATTCACCACCAAGATACAGTGGGGCAAAAAAGTATTTAGTCAGTCACCAATAGTGCAAGTTCCACCACTTAAAAAGATGAGAGGCGTCTGTAATTTACATCATAGGTAGACCTCAACTATGAGAGACAAAATGAGAAAACAAATCCAGAAAATCACATTGTCTGATTTTGTAAGAATTTATTTGCAAATTATGGTGGAAAATAAGTATTTGGTCACCTACAAATAATCAATATTTCTGGCTCTCACAGACCTGTAACTTCTTCTTTAAGAGTCTCCTCTTTCCTCCACTCATTACCTGTAGTAATGGCACCTGTTTAAACTTGTTATCAGTATAAAAAGACACCTGTGCACACCCTCAAACAGTCAGACTCCAAACTCCACTATGGTGAAGACCAAAGAGCTGTCAAAGGACACCAGAAACAAAATTGTAGCCCTGCACCAGGCTGGGAAGACTGAATCTGCAATAGGCAACCAGCTTGGATTGAAGAAATCAACTGTGGGAGCAATAATTAGAAAATGGAAGACATACAAGACCTCTGATAATCTCCCTCGCTCTGGGGCTCCACGCAAAATCTCACCCCATGGGGTCAAAATGATCACAAGAACGGTGAGCAAAAATCCCAGAACCACGCGGGGGGACCTAGTGAATGAACTGCAGAGAGCTGGGACCAATGTAACAAAGCCTACCATCAGTAACACACTACGCCGCCAGGGACTCAGATCCTGCAGTGCCAGACGTGTCCCACTGCTTAAGCCAGTACATGTCCGGGCCCGTCTGAAGTTTGCTAGAGAGCATTTGGATGATCCAGAAGAGTATTGGGAGAATGTCCTATGGTCTGATGAAACCAAACTGGAACTGTTTGGTAGAAACACCACTTTACGTGTTTGGAGGAAAAAGAATACTGAGTTGCATCCATCAAACACCATACCTACTGTAAAGCATGGGGGTGGAAACATCATGCTTTGGGGCTGTTTCTCTGCAAAGGGGCCAGGACGACTGATCCGGGTACATGAAAGAATGAATGGGGCCATGTATCGTGAGATTTTGAGTGCAAACCTCCTTCCATCAGCAAGGGCATTGAAGATGAAACGTGGCTGGGTCTTTCAACATGACAATGATCCAAAGCACACCACCAGGGCAACGAAGGAGTGACTTTGTAAGAAGCATTTCAAGGTCCTGGAGTGGCCTAGCCAGTCTCCAGATCTCAACCCTATAGAAAACCTTTGGAGGGAGTTGAAAGTCCATGTTGCCAAGCGACAGCCCCAAAACATCACTGCTCTAGAGGAGATCTGCATGGAGGAATGGGCCAACATACCAACAACAGTGTGTGCCAACCTTGTGAAGACTTATAGAAAACGTTTGACCTCTGTCATTGCCAACAAAGGATATATAACAAAGTATTGAGATGAAATTTTGTTATTGACCAAATACTTATTTTCCACCATAATTTGCAAATAAATTCTTACAAAATCAGACAATGTGATTTTCTGGATTTGTTTTCTCATTTTGTCTCTCATAGTTGAGGTCTACCTATGATGTAAATTACAGACGCCTCTCATCTTTTTAAGTGGTGGAACTTGCACTATTGGTGACTGACTAAATACTTTTTTGCCCCACTGTACTCTTAAAGATTTGTGTTTGGTATTGCAGCTCCGTCACAGTCACTTGAACGAAAATTAGGGTACTACTAGCCACAGCCCATCGATAACATCAGACCTTTTTTCTGATCCCTGACTTTAATACATGCCATCCAATAGGCCTTTTTTATGGTCCTGACACTGTGTAAATGGACCGCCACCGATTACCAGATTGGGGGTAACATTCTCCCTGCAGCAAGACTGTAGTCAGGAGGAGTTTACTCAGCTTTTTATTACTGCAATTCCATCAAAATGAATGAAGCAGCAGCATGCATGAGGAAGCCACTCCAACTTCCCCTGGCCATAGTGTTGGCACTGCAAAACATGGGGGACAATCAATCTCTTTTCTTTTTTTTTGTTTTTCAATTCTATTTTTATTGAGATTTTTTTCAAAATTTTACAAAGTATAGTTCACCAAAGAGTGCATGATAAGCAATATGGTTTAAACATAAATAAGTAAATAGGAGAAGTAAACTAACTTGGATAATACAGAGTATAATGACCTAAAAATTCAAACATTTTGGTGCCTAAAGGGCCTTAACTGTAAGCACAACTATTACAGGGGTAAACATTGCATGCTAATAAGTAGAGAAAAAAAGATTCTCTCTTATGCCTCGTTCACATCTGCGTTTGTAATCTGTACTGGGAGTAAGCATGGGGACCCCCCGAATGAACTACCGAACTCACTGGCAAGCATGTGCAGTGACAACACATGGACCCCAGAGACTATAATGGGGTCCTTGTGCTGCCCGCACGAATCATGTGGACATGAAAGTAGATCATGAAGTACTTTTCTGTCTGCATGTTCCGTGCTGACACCACGCGGAGAGCACACGTGTGCTTTCACTGCACGCACTTGCCAGTGCCTTTGGTAGTACATTCGGGGGGGGGGGGGGATCCCCATGTGGACTTCCAGAACGGATTACCAAACACAGATATGAACGAGGCACTTGTCAGTGTGCCAGATTCCCTGATGGATCATCCCGTAAAACCACTAACATAGTCCCTTACGTGAAATCTAGCAGAATGCAGAAGAAAGTAGTGTATATAGTAGTAATATATGGTATGTTTTCTCCTGATTTAGCACTACCTATATATGATACACATTTACTCAAGAGAGTGTGTGTTTTAACATAAAGGTTTATAAAGTCTATTGTACAAATGAGCTTACCTGCATGCCAACAACTTAAGCACATTTAAAAGATGTATTACATATATATATATATATATATATATATATATATATATATATACACACACATCTATCACAGTCAATCAAGTCCTGACTAAACTGAATGTAAATGGACAGCAAAGTTCATTGAAAATGAAATGTAATATATATCAAAGTCAGATATATTTTCTTACATTGTAGTTCATTCCTTTAGTGCCCTCTGTATCCGGAAATACAAAGCACTTTATTTTATGATACTTATTTTAAGGTTCCCATTGGGTACATAGAGTCTAATCTAGCCTATGCATCCATTAAGTGGGACTTGTCAAGGGTCTGTTAGACATCACTAATTTCTAGTAAATGAGATTCTCTTCATACGAGTCTTAATAGATTCCATCAGGTTTTCTATTGTGCTTTCCAGTATTTTATTTTTACAAGAACAGAACAATTTGCAGCATTGTTCTTGCCATTATAAAATACCAGAACCCCTAATAGACCGCATTAAAGTCAATAGGCTTTGTAAGTATTTGCCAGTGAAAGCAGGCTTGGCTTCACTTTCATGACTCGGCCATAACATTACTGTGAACATTCCTATTCATTTATATACATATATTCAGTAAATGTTATAACATGCATATTTGTTGTCACCAAGTATCTTACCTGTAGGGGGCACTGTATGTTTTAAAGAACTATGGGGATTTGCAGACAAGGAAGGAGAACATTACACTATTTGTGTGATTGAATAGAGATTTTGTTGTAGCACTGGAGCTAAAACTGGCTATAGATTGTCTTTCGATGTGATGGTTCTGTCTGTTCAGTGACCCATTCGGACCACTTCTCATTTTTGTGTACCTTTACATTCTGTTGAAGGCGCTGATAATGCAAGTAGGAAAGATATATATAGGAGGGGATCCCTGCCTCATGAATTGAGTGTCAAGAGAGGAAAGAAAAGTCCAGAGGATCGACCATGCTCCTATTCTTTTCTACCTTTTTTCTTTGCTTTCATGCTATGTATTTGAGTTAGGACTTATCCAGGACAGCGTCTTATCCTACTGACTACATGCTGATATATTTGACTATATTTAGGAGACTGCTAGGACATTCTGGAAGTTGAAGTTTCACAATAGCTGGTGAGGCACCACTTGGGGACCACTGAATTTCCCCATACAATCCATATGTTGCCGTAATGTAGGTCTGTATTTTGTATGGCTGCTTATGAGTTCTGAATGGACCATTGTGTATGTTGTGATGACAATGTATTATCTGTATACTGTAATACCCTATTCCTTTGGCTATCAAAGAGGAACTGATTGATGTATTTCTAAGGCTTCAATTATAATTGTACACATTTTCCGACAACTGTTGTAAATGTAAAAATTGGCGCCAGTGTCCAGGATAACAGATGTGAGATATCTGCCATGTTCTCAATGCTTCTTTAGCTGATTGTGATATCATTATTTGTCATAGAATATAGTATTGCAGTACTAGATATATAGGAGGTGCTGTAATACCAAAAAAAAATCACATTACATTTATTCAGGATTATTTTGATGATTTCATAGTTATATAAAAAAAAGCTGCAATAAAAGGATTTTGTTCTCATTTTCATTTGGCGTTTTGATCCTTGTATTATCCTCTGCAGTGTGGTTTGGGGTGCAGGTACAGTAGGCTTCATGAACACCATCCGTCAATGCAGCATCTGATTTTTAGTTAACCCCATGTAGAATACTTTGCTATAAAAGCATATGGAGTTTGGTATGACCCAAAGATTCCAGTGTGTGAAGCACTACAGCTCCATACACATTAGATTAACGCATGAAAATATCATCTTGTCCAATTATTTGTTGTCATAGGAGATACGCTGCTGCCAAATGCATTTGGCAGCAGCTTGTCTCCCTCTCTCATTTGAAATAAACATGCACACTTGGCTGAGTCAAACAAGCATGTTTATGGGAAGGTCATGGAAAATGCATGTCAGCCAAATGAGTTTACAGCTGTCAGCTATCTTATGAATATGGCCAGTTTAATATGTACTCTTTCCCACTTCTACTTTACATAGACACATGTCTATGTAACAGTATGGGATTGATGGTACAGTATGGGATTGTAAAATTCTTTAAAACCTTATAATCCTACTAAAACCTTATAATCCACTATGTGGAGGTCACTGAGGGACTATTATTCTGTGTTTGAGACAACTAATGGGGCGTTATACTGTAAGAAGGTTACTAAATAGCATTATACTATGTGATAGCCACAAAACATTTTAGCAAACATTTATTTATTTGTGATTAGTCAAATAAAGGGGCCATAAAAGGGGCATTATAATTTGTGGGGAACCCTAAAGGGCATACTTCTGTGTGAGGCACTAATGAGATATTATATTTTGTGGGGCTTCTAAGGAATTTTAATACTATGTGGATGTAATTATGAAGAATTATACTGTGTATGGGTCTACTAAGGTATATCACATTGTGGGGAGGTCACTAAGGGGGTATTATACCTTTGGGGCAATCTTTAAGAGGGAATTATATTGTGTGGGGGCTATGAAGGAGGCATTATATTATGTGGGGGCAAATAAGGGCGCATTATACTATCCAGGGGACACCAAGGGGCATTATACAGTGTATAGGATACTTAGGTGCATTATACAATGAGAGGCATTATTTAGTTTATAGACCACTAGTGGGAAGTTATACCATGTGTCACTATTAAAGAGGACCTTTCACCATATCCGGGCACAGGCAGTTCTATATACTGCCAGAAAGCTGACAGTGCGCTGAATTCAGCGCACTGTCGGCTTTCCCGATCTGTGCCCGGTGTGAAGAGCTTACGGTCCGGTACCGTAGCTCTTCTATGGTCAGAAGGGCGTTTCTGACCATTAGCCAGAGACGTCCTTCTGCCTCGCGGCGCCTATCGCGCTGTACTGTGGAGCGGGGAGGAACGCCCCCTCCCTCTGCTCACACAGCTCGTCCATAGATGAGCATTATCAGGAGAGGGAGGGGGCGTTCCTCCCGGCTCCACAGCACAGCGTGATTGGCGCCGCGAGGCAGAAGGACGTCTCTGGCTAATGGTCAGAAACGCCCTTCTGACTGTAAAGCGCTACGGTACCGGGACCGATAGCGCTTTACACCGGGCACGGATCGGGAAAGCCGACAGTGTGCTGAATTCAGCGCACTGTCAGCTTTCTGGCAGTATATAACACTGCCTGTGCCCAGATATGGTGAAAGGTCCTCTTTAAGAGGCATTTTACTGTGGGGAGGTCACTAAGGGGGCATTATACTGTGTGTTACACATATGTAAGGGCAATATCACTGTGTGGAGGCACAAAGGAACTGGGGGGGGGGCATATGGGTCATGGGCACAGCTAGGTGCCCATGAATAAATTTGACTATGAGGGTAAGTTCAGACGGGGTGTTTTTGGAATGGAATCTGAGGCGGAGGCCGTCTCAGGTTCCGGTCCAAAAACCGGGTAGCCGCAACTTAAAGCCGGTGCACTGCACTAGCATCCAGCCGCACACTCTGCTCCGAATTAGGCCAATTAGACAATGAATGGGCCTAGTCCGGAGGAGGGAGTGTCTTCAGGCTGATTCGCAAGCGAAACGGCCTGAAGAATGAGCATGTCGATTCTTTTTTTCTGGGAGCTGGAACAAGCTGGCTCCCGGAAACAACTCCTGAGCCGCTCCCATTGTTTTCAATGGGAGTCGTATTTTTGGTCAGGATTTTGAGGCGGATACGGCCTCAAAATCCTGGCCAAAAATCTCCATCTGAACTTACCCTGAATGAAATAGGATGTGTGCAATGGTTCCATGTAAAATATAGTGGTGTGCAGCATAGGGAGTCTGGCATTTTACCAGACAGAATAGCAAAGTATGCCATGGTACTTTGGAGGATGTTACCTGTAAGTGGGTATGTATACCTGCAGTGTCCCAGAACCAGATGTTAATGTTCTGTTTAAAAAAGTCATTTTGTCACCTTATTATCTCTTATATTGTCAGGTGGTAATCTCTAATGTCAGCCATTCTATTTGTGTGCTGTATATTGTATTCTATTGCATTACTTAGCATTCAGTTAGCATTGTCTGCAGCAGTGTAGAGGTTAACTAGCTTTGCACCTTGTTTTATCTTTGCAAACCCACATGTTTTGCAAACCCCACATGTTTTAGCATCTTGCAACTTCAGTCACATGTTTTGCTCTCAGCCTATAGGAGCACACGCTGCTTCTAGGTCAAACTGAGACTTGTCCCTAGTCTAGCCCCTGTGTTCACAGAGAGAGGACTGGAGAAGAGGGTCTAAGCCTGGCTTCCAGCCAGTCCACATGTCTGCCAGCATTGCTCCAGGCTGATCATAACCTCACATGGGCTACATACAGCTACCAGTCGATCCCAACTACCGAATTCCTGCCAGTCCACACCTGGGAGATCATCTGAAAAATCTATTCCTGTTCTATTGGCCTAAGTCAGAGGAGTTACCTGTTGGATAAAGAAGTCCTCTGCCTGGATCCACGCTTCCCATGGGTTCCCCAGCTGCGGCTTTCACGTTGTTGATTCACGGCTTTAGCACCCTGCAATAGGGCATTGCTCTAGCACCTATTCTGTAAGTACTCTCTTGCATCACATTGCACAGTATAGCCAAGCTGTGACATATCTCCCAAGGTAGAGCTAAAACTGCACTGGACTGTATATCTAATAACTATTTCCTACCCCAAATCTGTATACCTTCCATTGTAGTGGATATGGGACTGTGACTGAAGCGCTGCAATTACATGTGATAAGTTTAAAAACTATACTGCTATTTGCTACTAAAGAGACTGTGATATCTGTACATTGCATGCACAAGTGATCTTTCAAGTAAAGTTCTGCAAAACCGTTGTTACTGGACTCTTTGTCACAGAAGTCAATCCAGCCTGTACACTGTAGGAAAGTAATAGCTAAAGTGAAAGAAAAGGTACATGTATGTGACAGGGTTGTATACCACTCAGGCCTGTGACATAACCGTGACTACTACCCCCATCAGCCCTGGACTACAATCACCACCGTGCACCCCCTTGTTCACTACATCCCCCCCAACTTTTAAAGGACAGAAAGAAAGAAAATATGGGTGAGCTGTGCGTGCAGCTGCAAATTTAGCTCCACCCACTTCTAAATTGACTCCGCCCATTCACATTCATTTCTCTTAGGGTACACCCTGCACCCCACAGTACACACATGCACCACACATCTCCCCCCACAGTACATCCATGCACCCCATATATTTCTCAATACACCCTGCACACCACATCTCTCTCCACACACACACTACATCCTGCACCCAACACTAGACCCTGCACCCAACATCTCTCCCCCATGCACTACACTCTGCACAATACATATTTTCCCCACACACATCTCTCCCCCTACACACACTACACTATGCACCCCACATTTCCCCCCGCCCCACAGTACACCCTGCACACCACATATCTCCACATTCCTCCACTGCATGGGATACAACTTTTCTTCATGTGGAAGGATCTTCCTACAAGCAAAGACACGTCTACCCAGTCATGTGACTAGAGAATACCATGTGATTGTCTGACGTCAGAAGGACTTTACCGAGTATAGTATTTAGCCCTTACCCTAGGATAAGAGCTGGTGGTTCAGGGCTAAGTTTGTTAACAAGCAAAACACTTCAGGGGCATAGCAGGACAAGCCGCAACTGTCCGGGACGGCGGGACAGCAGTGTAAAATTGGGCCGGTCCTGTCAGATCTGGGACAGTTGAGAGCTATGGGGTTTGGCTTGAAAAAGTAAAAATTGGCATGCGAGTGTCAAGTGCACCACTGGCTTTTTTCTCCATGAAAACCATTTCCAAATTTATGTAATTTATTAGAAGGCAAAACTGTCCTTGTTTCCCCTAGTGACCAATCACAACACTGCTTTCATTTTTCAACAGCATAATATGAAATGAAAGTTGCTCTCTAGTTGGTTGCTATGAGCAACCAGAGGCATCAATCTGGGAAAACTTGAATTACGAATAGCATTTCTGCAAAAGCAGGAGTGGCCCTTTCAAGCGGTGTGACCTGTATAAAAGTGAGCGCTAGATATATTCATTCCCCCATATAATAATAGTAGTCTCCAAATAAAAGAAACAATTGTGCCATTTTTATGTATGCCCTTTAGTGATCAATATGTTACATATTGTATTCATTTTGTTGTGTGATTCGTAACCAGCTGCAGCTTACCTATTGGCAGGGGCGGATCCAGGGCCGGGCGAGCCGGGCAACCGCCCGGGGCCCCGCGTTTAGCGGGGCCCCGCGGCCCGGCCCTAACAAAATGGTCCCGGTCAGCCTCGGAGTCGGCATAGTCAGGCAAGTGCCGGGCCCCACAGAGCCTCTGGGGGCCCCCCGGCACTTGCCTGTCACGATTTCAGCTCATCGGCGTCCGTCCGCCGATGAGCCGAATACATACGCGATGCAGGAGCTGTGAGATCAGCTCCTGCTTTAAAGCTCCGGCCCGGCTTGCGTGTGTAGGTGCGATGACGTCATCACATCACACACGCGCAAGCCGGGCCAGAGCTAAGCAGGAGCTGAGGTCACAGCTCCTGCATCGCGTATGTGACTGCACTGGAGTGAGAGAGAGGAGCGTCGGGGGAACGATGGAAGGTGAGTGATGTTAGGTGAGTGTAAGTGTTTGTTTTGTATTAAATATTAAGGTGGAACATAATGAAGGGGGCCCATGAAACTGGAGGGGCAAATGGAGGGGGGGGGGAACGGCATGACACTGGAGAACATGAAGGTGGTGGGGAGAGAACGGCATGAAACTGGGGACAGAGATGGAGGGGACCCAAAGAAACTGGGGGGCAAATGAAGGGGAGGGGGGAACAGAATGACACTGGGGCAGATGGAGGGGGGGGGGGAACAGTATGACACTGGGGCAGATGGAGGGGGGGAGAACAGCATGACACTGGGGCAGATGGAGGGGGGGAGAACGGCATGACACTGGGGCAGATGGAGGGGGGAGAACGGCATGACACTGGGGCAGATGGAGAGGGGAGAACAGCACGACACTGGGGCAGATGGAGGGGGGGGAGAACGGCATGACACTGGGGCAGATGGAGGGGGGAGAACGGCATGACACTGGGGCAGATGGAGGGGGGGAGAACAGCACGACACTGGGGCAGATGGAGGGGGGGAGAACAGCATGACACTGGGGCAGATGAAGGGGGGAGAACGGCATGACACTGGGGAAGATGTAGGGGGAGAGAACAGCATGACACTGTGGCAAATGAAGGGGGGGAGAACGGCATGACACAGAGGCAGATGAAGGGAGAACGGCATGACACTGGGGCAGATGAAGGGGCGAGAACGGCATGACACTGGGGCAAATGAAGGGGGAGAGAACGGCATGACACTGGGGCAAATGAAGGGGGGGAGAACGGCATGACACTGAGGCAGATGAAGGGGGAGAGAACGGCATGACACTGGGGCAAATGAAGTGGGGGAGAACGGCATGGCACTGAGGCAGATGAAGGGGGGAGAATGAAATGATACTGGGGCAGATGAAGGGGCGAGAACGGCATGACACTGAGGCAAATGAAGGGGGAGAGAACGGCATGACACTGGGGCAAATGAAGGGGGGGAGAACGGCATGACACTGAGGCAGATGAAGGGGGAGAGAACGGCATGACACTGGGGCAAATGAAGTGGGGGAGAACGGCATGGCACTGAGGCAGATGAAGGGGGGAGAATGGAATGATACTGGGGCAGATGAAGGGGGGGATGGCATGACACTGGGGCAGATGAAGGGGGGGGAGAATGGCATGACACAGGGGCAGATGAAGGGGGGAGAATGGCATGACATTGGGGCAGATGAAGGGGGGAGAACGGCATGACACTGGGGCAGAGACGGGGGGGGGGACATGAAACTGGGGACAGAGATAGAGGGGGGGGGACATGAAACTAGGGGTAGATGAAGGGTGTATATGAAAATGTGGAGAGATGGAGGGGGAACATATAATTTACGGGTGACTGTAGGAGGATTATACTGTGTGGAATCACATGAAAAATGAATGAGAATGGGTGGAGTCAACATAAAAGTGGGCGGGGCCTAATTTGCTGCAGCACGCTGCGCGTAGGGCCCTGCCAAAGTCAATTGCCCAGGGCCCCGCAAACCCTGGATCCGCCACTGCCTATTGGCGTCTTAATAACTACCTGGGCACTTCCTACTTACTTGGTACTTCTACTGACGCTTTGCTTCATCCTATCTCTCTATATCACATCCAAAAAAGGCAATGCAGGTCTGATGATGGTCTGACATACAGGACGAAAAACGTTTAACCTACCTTTTTTAATGGATTGCATATTCTACTAATAAAATGAAAGATTTTTTTTGCAGAATTATTATGAGTGCCTGATATATTTTAATCTAAAACAGATCCTGTAAAGCCCCATTTGTGGGTCCATAACTGTCCACAATTGTAGATCCGCACAGTATTAAGATTAAATTGCTGTGTTACACTTTGCAATAAATTAGTGGGTTTTGGGTTGCAGTTTGGACAGTTTGGTCTCTACAAGGTTCGCCATCACTTCTTTATATAAACTGGATATGAACTAATACTACATGTGCTCAGTTCTTTCAATCTTTACAGAATTTCAGAGAACCCAGTTGGGTATTCTGGCACTACACACAAGAGAACACAGAAACACACAGTTGTAGTTGTAGCACACATGGATGCAAGTCCAGTCCTGTCTAGGGGCGTCTGGCTCAGGCTCAGCTTTATTCAGGAGGAGAGGTTTAGGGAATGTACAGATTGAAACAAATCCAGATGTGCTTATTTGGCAGTGCCGAGAAAAAGGCTTCCACACAAAGAAAACAAAAGCCTGAGAAGGGTCCTGTATGTAGCAGCAATGGGACATCTGCCACTTTAAGCACCCCTCTCCTCCCTATCCCACTTCTCTGACATGTCCAGCCTGGCAAGAAATCAGACCCAGTGTGGGGGATCCAGCCAGAGTCCGCAGCTGCCCCGAAGCTCTCTGCTCTCTAAAAAAGTGCACAGAACTTCGTGCCTTCTGCCACATCACAGACAAGACTTTGTGTAGCACACAGCAGGACGGATACAATTTCAGCCCCTGGAGATTCACTAGTTGCCCATGAAGCTTCTGGCAGAAGATCTGTCTAATCTGGAAAATATGAGAGGGTAAGTTATATACTCAGTGACGGGTTAAACTGAGGAGGAAATATCTAACATGTCTGTATCTGACACCACTGAACATGTTAAATCTATTTTACCTCCGCTTTTACTTTACGCTTTCCTAAGACCCAGTTCACACTAGTGATAAGAATTATACTAAATTCCTGATTGTGAAATAAGAAGTACTGATGTTTTAGCTGATTCCCTATTAAGGGCCGGAGATGTAACTGCATCAGCTATGAATGTACTACCACTAACATAGTTTGCCCTATTATAGCCTTATTATAAAGTGGTTGGACATTGCCTTTATGAGAGTTAGGTGCTATATACAAGGTGTTACC
This sequence comes from Leptodactylus fuscus, assembly GCF_031893055.1. NCBI lineage: Eukaryota > Metazoa > Chordata > Amphibia > Anura > Leptodactylidae > Leptodactylus > Leptodactylus fuscus. Next base: position 49,966,604 of record NC_134271.1, on the reverse strand, counting down.
TCTTATAAATGATGCACATTTTCCCTTTAAGCATCCTCATATTTGTGGTCCATATACTCTGTACATAATACTTATTAATGGACCTTGTCCAAACGATGATCTACACAGAATCCAAGAATAACTTAATAATTTATTAGCAATGTACATAAATGTAAAACGCTTTAATAGTCCACATTGAAAGCTGTCATAGAGCGTCCTGCATGAATAATGTAAGATCAGCTGGAATAATGCAGAACAGCATTACATATAAAGCCTGAAACATGGGGAAAAAGATGACATTTTTAACTCTATTCAATATGTTTTGTCATATTCTTTTCTGATTCTTTGGATTCATTAGGATTATTACATATAATAACTTTACTTGCAATTTCAGAACTTTAGTTAACCTCATAGTTATCCCTCCTTCCACATTGATACAGTACGTTGTTTGGAGGGTCCGGACATTTTAGAGCTGCTTTATTTGTCCCTGTGTATGTCCAGGATGACCTGGTGGTATAGATGGTGGTGACAGGTTAATTCCTTTCTCTAAGGCTCCATACACACTAGCATATGCTTTGTCAGTGTTCTAGTTGAGTTTTTAATGACTAGCAATGTAGTTGGATCCTCGTCTTATAGAAGTGACCAGGATGTAAATAGATCACACGGTCACTATCAAACTGACGACGTGCGCTGTAAATAGTGAAGCAATCAAGGTGTTCGCACAAGCACTGCGACCCCTTGCAACAGCTAATCTGGAAGGGTGCCGACTTTTGGACCCCCTCTGATCTCTTATTGATGTCCTATCCTGAGGATGGGTCATCCATGCCGTGGAACTGGTATAACACTTTAAGGCTAAAGTCCCATGTAGTGAAACTCAGCAAAGAAAAGCTGCAGAAAAAAAAGGTGATGCATTTTCGACATTTTTCATTATGAGTCTCCATCGCAGAGTCTGACAAAAATAGACAAAGGAAAAAGTCCTGCCAATTTCAGATAAACCGTGTCGTGGGTACAAATGACAATAGTACCCACAACAATTTTGCTGGGTAAAGGATGTGGCTCGATTTCAGTTAAATTCTAAGGCCCCACAAAGTGAAATGCATTGTTTACATGACAGCACTGCTTACTCTCCATAAACTTGATAACTGCGGTTGTGGGAAGAATAGCTGTTCAGTTTTTCAAGTCTATGGGACACTGTGGCAGTACACATAACCACTGCTGTCAAAAATATGCCGTAGGGATGAAGTAGGGGACCCCAGTGCAGACTTCGCCTGGACTTTAGCTACACCGCTGCATGGATCCATTCATACACAAGTTCATAGTTATACTAGCTATGCGACATAAAACAAAGAAATTTTGTCTGGAAAAATAAGTCACAAATCTTTCCATAGCCCGAGCAGGCACAGTGACAACTACAGAAACCCCATCACAGACCTCCTTATATGTTAGCATTCTTTATGCCTGTGCCTGTGAATTCAGGTCTCAGATTAAAGAGGACCTTTCACCATATCCGGGCACATGCAGTTCTATATACTGCCAGAAAGCTGACAGTGCGCTGAATTCAGCGCACTGTCGGCTTTCCCGATCCGTGCCCGGTGTAAAGCGCTATCGGTCCCGGTACCGTAGCGCTTTACAGTCAGAAGGGCGTTTCTGACCATTAGCCAGAGACGTCCTTCTGCCTCGCGGCGCCAATCGCGCTGTGCTGTGGAGCGGGGAGGAACGCCCCCTCCCGCTCCTGATAATGCTCGTCTACGGACAAGCTGTGTGAGCAGAGGGAGGGGGGCGTTCCTCCCGGCTCCACAGCACAGCGCGATTGGCGCCGCGAGGCAGAAGGACGTCTCTGGCTAATGGTCAGAAACGCCCTTCTGACCATAGAAGAGCTACAGTACCGGCACCGTAAGCTCTTCACACCGGGCACAGATCGGGAAAGCCGACAGTGCGCTGAATTCAGCGCACTGTCAGCTTTCTGGCAGTATATAGAACTGCATGTGCCCGGATATGGTGAAAGGTCCTCTTTAAGGGATAGTTAGGCTTTAATAAAGTATTGTGAATCAGCCCGCTAGGCCTAAGCTACATGGAATAAGTTTAGTACGTGGAGCTCATTTCCAAACTCACCATGGTTTGCTGCTAGATCTTATTGAATGTCACTGAGCTCTATTATCATGTCAGAACGTGGGATCAACGGAGATCACTTTGTGACTTGGTGGATGTTATATACAACGTATTATATATAAAACTGTAGGGAAAGTCCAATACTTAATTCACATTATATGGCATAGACGTGTCCATAGTTAACCTGTGATGTGTCTATGAGTCCATTTATCAATACTCTATATAAAGAAAGGCAGCTAAAGCCACATTCACATCTGCGCAGATTCTGTTAGAAATCAACGGAGGAAAAAGTCCTGCCAATTTCAGTTAACGGCTAAGGCCCCATGTAACGAAATGCAGCAAAGAAAAAGCTGTGGAAAAAAACTTGGTGGAAAAGCATCACATTTTTTTTCTCTGCTGCGTTTTTCATTGCGTTTTCGTGGAGTCTTCTTCTGTAGACTTTCTGCCCTTATTATCCCTATAGGGAAAACGCCAGCATTTCCACAGGTATACAGTCCTATGAAAAAGTTTGGGCACTCCTATTAATCTTAATCATTTTTAGTTCTAAATATTTTGGTGTTTGCAACAGCCATTTCAGTTTGATATATCTAATAACTGATAGACACAGTAATATTTCAGGATTGAAATGAGGTTTATTGTACTAACAGAAAATGCGCAATATGCATTAAACCAAAATTTGACCGGTGCAAAAGTATGGGCACCCTTATCATTTGATTGATTTGAATACTCCTAACTACTTTTTACTGACTTACTGAAGCACAAAATTGGTTTTGTAACCTCAGTGAGCTTTGAACTTCATAGCCAGGTGTATCCAATCATGAGAAAAGGTATTTAAGGTGGCCAATTGCAAGTTGTTCTACTATTTGAATCTCCTCTGAAGAGTGGCATCATGGGCTACTCAAAACAACTCTCAAATGATCTGAAAACAAAGATTGTTCAACATAGTTGTTCAGCGTAAGGATACAAAAAGCTGTCTCAGAGATTTAACCTGTCAGTTTCCACTGTGAGGAACATAGTAAGGAAATGGAAGACCACAGGGACAGTTCTTGTTAAGCCCAGAAGTGGCAGGCCAAGAAAAATATCAGAAAGGCAGAGAAGAAGAATGGTGAGAACAGTCAAGGACAATCCACAGACCACCTCCAAAGAGCTGCAGCATCATCTTGCTGCAGATGGTGTCACTGTGCATCGGTCAACTATACAGCGCACTTTGCACAAATAGAAGCTGTATGGGAGAGTGATGAGAAAGAAGCCGTTTCTGCACGTATGCCACAAATAGAGTTGCCTGAGGTATGAAAAAGCACATTTGGACAAGGCAGCTTCATTTTGGAAACAAAAATTGAGTTGTTTGGTTATAAAAAAAGGCGATATGCATGGCGTCCAAAAAGAAACAGCATTCCAAGAAAAACACATGCTACCCACTGTAAAATTTGGTGGAGGTTCCATCATGCTTTGGGGCTGTGTGGCCAATGCCGGCATCGGGAATCTTGTTAAAGTTGAGGGTCGCATGGATTCCACTGAGTATCAGCAGATTCTTCAGAATAATGTTCAAGAATCAGTGACGAAGTTGAAGTTACGCCGGGGATGGATATTTCAGCAAGACAATGATCCAAAACACCGCTCCAAATCCTCAGGCATTCATGCAGAGGAACAATTACAATGTTCTGGAATGGCCATCCCAGTCCCCAGACCTGAATATCATTGAACATCTGTGGGATGATTTGAAGCGGGCTGTCCATGCTCGGCGACCATCTAACTTAACTGAACTTGAATTGTTTGTCCAAAATACCTTTATCCAGGATCCAGGAACTGATTAAAAGCTACAGGAAGCGACTAGAGGCTGTTATCTTTGCAAAAGGAGGATGTACTAAATATTAATGTCACTTTTCTGTTGAGGTGCCCATACTTTTGCACCGGTCAAATTTTGGTTTAATGCATATTGCACATTTTCTGTTAGTACAATAAACCTCATTTCAATCCTGAAATATTACTGTGTCCATCAGTTATTAGATATATCAAACTGAAATGGCTGTTGCAAATACCAAAATATTTAGAACTAAAAATGATTAAGATTAATAGGGGTGCCCAAACTTTTTCATAGGACTGTATATGACATGCTGCAATATTGAATTGAATTTTTTTTCTGCAATGTGTGGATGGGATTAACCAGAATACCATTCACTTTGCAAGTAATGAAAAACACTGTGTTTTTGCAACGTGGGGCTTCAGTCTAAAAACAATGGACACCAGGCAGACCCCTGATGGACCCCATTATAGCCAAGTGGGGTCTGCTATGTTCTGTGTGTAATTGTTGTTTTAGCAGTCTGTCAGGGAACCCGAACAGTGGAGATGCAACGCATGTGTGAACCTAGCATAACAAAGATTTGATTGGATGCCAATAAGACTGATACTGTGTTGTTACAGATGTTTTCCTCCACTAACTCATAATTCTGCTCCACCTCTTGTCAAAAGTCGGTCAGCTGCCAAATATCTGTAAAATGTGCTGTTATTTGCTGAAGAATACAAAGCTGATACTCAAGTTCTCACTACAAGTTGAAAGATAGATAATAATTCACAGTCATCGCCATATACCCGACTCCTGGTAAGCTTGAGTTGTGTTTTTGTTCACCATTGGTGCATTCACATGGAGGAAAATGGTGCTGAATTTGGTGTGGAATCCGCATCAGATGCAGCGCTGGAAAAAAAAGCCTCCCTTTGACTTCAATGGGTTCCTTTTTCTGCTAGCGGAATACATAGAACTCTATGATGAGGCTGATTTTGAGTCAAAATCCTCGCTAAAAAACTCTGTGTGCATTCACCCTTACAATTAAAGCTGCAGTGTAAAGCATGACGAAGAGACAAAGAAATAATGATAAGACATGAGGTTGATGTCAGACTAGATGTAACTCCCAACAGGCAATGCAGCTAAGTTCTAGTAAGTGATCACAGCAGCACGTTAAGAAGCTTTCCGGGACTCTTATATTGATGTCCTATTCTTAGGAGAGCCACCAATATCTGATCTGACACCTGACACATCAGGATCAGCTGATTGAAGAGACTGCAGTATTTGGACAAGTGCAATGGCCTTTTCACTACATTCCAAGCACAGTGCTTGTATTTGCCATTAGGCACTTGGAACGGGTTGTATGGTTGGGGAAGGGGGGTGTTTACTAGGAGGAATTTTTTTATTTTTTTCAAACATTTTCACTGCTACCTCCTGCTGGATTGCTGATCCTCCAGAAGTTGTGCCCAGGTGGGAGGGATGTGGGGACATAGGGGTTCTGTAGATTACAGCAGGGGTTTGGTGATGGAGGAGTTTGGTCTATGGATTGACAAAAGGATGGGGCCCTACCTGGCAGACAGACGCACTGGGCAGAGTATGAGGCAAGGTAACAATCAATGTTCTTGCCCCATGCTTGCAATAGATGAGAGTGCTGTGCTGTTTTGTGCTCCTGATAGATCACAGGTCCGACGGAAGTCATTAGGATGTAGAAAAAGTAGCAAAAGTTTGATATTTTTAGCCAGCAGTTGGCATGATCAGCCGGTGTTTTGGCCAGTGATTGACATGGTCAGCCAGTGTTTTGGCTGGTGTTTGGCATGATCAGCCGGTGTTTTGGCCAGTGATTGACATGGTCAGCCAGTGTTTTGGCTGGTGTTTGGCATGATCAGCCGGTGTTTTGGCCAGTTTTTGGCTTGACCATCTGGTGTTTTGGCCAGTGATTGACATGATCAGCCGGTGTTTTGGTCAGTTTTTGGCATGATCAGCCGGTGTTTTGCCAAGTGATTGACATGATCAATCGGTGTTTTGGCCGGTGTTTGGTATGATCATCGAAAAGCTGTCAATCAACTTGTACAGATTTGCTATTCTTCCCCCAATCAGGCAGTTTAGTTGTGACCTGATGGGGCACCGGCAGTGTAATTGGGAGATAGAATAGGTAAGTTTAGTTAACCATATGTTAAAATAAATGTTTTTCATTTGTAAAGTTAAAAACCTACATCAAGTAGCAGAAAGTTGTATCCAATGCAGTTTTGATTCTCTAACCAATCTGACCATTTACATGCACTGAAAAGAAGTTTCTGTATAAGGGGTTGATGGGAACAGTGAGAAGTCTGTGCGAGTGAAGAGGAAACTACTCCACAGCCCTTATCCAAACACTGCAACTTCTTCAAACAGCTTATTGGTGGGGTATTGGGTGTCAGACCCCAATATCTAATATTGATGACTTATCAATATTTTAGTTCCCAGAAAACCCCTTTTTCACTGACCAATTATCATTACAGTTTCTTAGTAAATGAACATAATTATTACAATATTGACAGGTCATCAGTATCCAAAACACGTTTCTGGACACCCCCTTTAACTTTTCCTTACAATTGAACTTTCTTTTTTTTTTTACAGTTTTACGAAGCTTTTTTAAAAACCAGAAAAGCATAAAGTTTGGATGATCAGTTCTCTAAGAGTCTTGAGATCTTCATCTTAGGGCTAGTTCACACGTGAACTGCCCGCGTGGGTTTTGACACAGAGAGAGACGCGGCGAGCCGCGTCTCTCTCTTGTCAAAACCCGCCCGCCGCGACCATCACTGTCGCGGCTTAACCCTCTGCTGTCGGCTCAAATGAATGAGCCGACATAGGAGGGAGCTGCTGGGGGCGGACAGACATGTCCTTTCTTTTCTCCGCTAGCAGCAGCTCGCCGCTAGCGGAGAACAGAAGACCGGCGGTCTCCATAGACCACCATTATAAGGGGAGGTTTTGGACGCGAAATCCGCTGTCAAAAACCTCCCCTTATACTCACGTGTGAACTAGCCCTTATAATTCTAAAATCAATCTGCATACAAGTCACTACTTGCCAAAAGAAAACAATGCCTTGTACTCCTTGGATACAGATATGGGGCATCACATCTAAGGGAGAATTCAGGCTCATTGAAGGGAACATTTCAGAGAGTGAAATGTAGAGTTTGGATGTTCTGTAGAATTCAGCCCCCTTGTGTTAGGGGATTTTATGGTCGCCAATCATATGTCATATGCCAATCATGAAGATATATTTATGTAAATTGTCTTTGTCTTTGTATACTATTGTCCAAGGCTATATTCACTTGCAGCAGATTTCTTGCAGAAATGTCTGTGACTAAAAAATCTATTCCATTGATCCGAAAAAGATTGCTTTTGTAATATATGCATCAGTTTATAAGCCCCTTCAGATGAATGAAACAGCCATGGAAATGTATCTTTAGGATAGTCCGTCAATTTTAGAACCACGGGCGTGGTTGTCGGGACACTGTACATCAGCTGTATGTAGCAGAACACAGGAACTATGCAACACACTATTTCTACTTCTGTAGTGGCGGGTATGGGATTTATAGGTGTATATGGCTAAATAGATCGGCACCCAAGGGTGATTTTAGATGAGAGCAGTGATGACTTTTATAGTTGTAATGCCCAGCAGAGCAATTTATATGTGGGCAGTGTCCATTATGTGGCAATCCAATCAACATTGGTGATCGCTCCCCAGTCCTGTTTAGCTGCGCCTGAATAAAGTTGATTCCACAATTTGACAAGTGCTGCCCAGTTGTTATTTCTGTGATATGGAAATATACTACTGTTCACAGTGCAGAGCATTGCCACAACTGTGAAGTGTAATGCTGAACACCCACCTCTGACTCTGTGGCTACAGTCCATGAAGATTGACGAGGCTGCAAATGCAGGTGACCAGTGCTAATAGTGCTTTGTGTACAGTGTTGGCCAAAAGTATTGGCATTGCCTTGAGATTGCTCATGCTTCCTCACAATTTTGCTTCTCAAGTCCTCAGACAGTTCTTTGGTCTTCTTTCTTTTCTCCATGCTCAATGTGGTACACACAAGAACACAGGACAGAGGTTGAGTCAACTTTAATCCATTTCAACTGGCTGCAAGTGTGATTTAGTTATTGCCACCACCTGTTAGGTGCCTCAGGTAAGTAACAGGTGCGGTTAATTACACAAATTAGAGAAGCATCACATGATTTTTCAAACAGTGCCAATACTTTTGTCCACTCCTTTTTTATGTTCGGTGTTGAATTATATACAATTTGGCTTTTTGACAATTCTTTTTGTGGTTTTCCATTGAATACAAATTAAAAGAAGATATTAATACCAAAGAGTTTGTGATTGCAATCATTTTCTGGAAGAAAATGATTATTATCTGACAGAATTGGAGGGGTGCCAATACTTTTGGCCAACACTGTACCTTACTTAAAGGGGTTGTTCACTTTCAGACCAACATTGAGAGACAAATGTTATTTTTTGTATAATAAAAAGTTGTACAATATTCCAATATACTTTCTGTATTAGTTCCTTCCATTTCTAGATTCTGCTTACAGTCATTTATTTTGCATACTCCCTAAAAAAATAATAATAAAACATAAAAATCAGTCCATGGTCATGTGATATACAGTTTATGGTCATGTGATGGACAAACAGGTGCACAGCTTGTTATAGTCACAGCACAGTAAACAGACATCTGCCTGGTAACGAGCTGTGCACCTGTGTGTCCATCACATGACCATAAACTGTATATCACATGACCATGGACTGATTTTTATGTTTTATTATTATTTTTTTAGGGAGTATGTAAAATAAATGACTGTAAGCAGAATCTAGAAATGGAAGGAACTAATACAGAAAGTATATTGGAATATTGTACAACTTTTTCCATCACATGACCATAGACAGTATAGACAGTATATCACATGACCATGCACTGACTTTTATCCACTGGGAATAAGCAGAATGAATGGCACTGAGCAGAGATCTAAAAACTGTGAGGAATTGATACGGAAGGTATATTGGAATTTATTTATTTATTTATTTTTTTATTATAGAAAAAGTAACACTGTTCTCTCAATATTGGTCTGAAAGCGCCCAACCCCTTTAAGTTAGTTAAGTCTATGGGACAATGCTGCAGTACCAATTGTGTGGCACATGAGCAGCACAGCTCCTGGCATGTAAACAATAGCACATGCTCAGGAAATAGCTGCTCTGTGGGTGTCCTGACAGTCAGACCATTTAAAATGTGTGGTCTATCCTCAGTTTGTAAAAAGGCAGGTGATAAATCATTGAGATATTCTATAAAGTTCACACATTGAGTTGTAAGGCTCTATGGAACACTGGATGTATTTTACAAGGCACAAAAGGGGTTAATTGGCGCAGGCAACTAGTAGTTCATTATCTTCAGAAGACTGACCACCTCACCAGTCTGTCACATAGCCATTAGCCACAATCCCCAGCCTCTAAAGAGGTGAAAGTCTAGAAAGTCTGTTCTTACTCTTAGAAAAGTCTTTTTTTTTTCTTTTTTTTTTTTTAAATTTTCCTGAAATGATCTGGATATGACATAAAAATGACTTATAAGTTTCAAATATCTATGTTGGGGCCTATTTGCTGTATAGATCTTCATAGGAACACATGGTTTGCTTTCTCTCACGCTTCAGGAGGTGGTTACAAGAGAATAGGTAGCTAGCATGTTATAATGCTATATCAAGAAGTTGTTTCTTATGTGCAATTTATCTAAATGATGTATTTTATGTAATTTTATATTTAATCTGTTGTAACTCTTTAGTAAGTATTTTTGGCAACAGAAAGTAAGAAGTGTGAACACTAAAAATAGGGAACAAAGAGAGTATCCCATTTAGGGTCCATTCACATGGAGTTTTTTGGCGCTGAGTCCGTGTCAGAACTCACGTGGAAAAAAAGCCTCCCATTAACTGGGTTTGAAGTCAATGGGAGCCTCTTTTTCCACGTGGATTCTGATGCGGATTCAGCGTTAAAATCAGAAACAAAAAACTCTGTGTGAATGGACCCTTAAGGTTCTAATATTCATTGGATAGAAAATGGCTGAAGAGCAGATTTTGGTGAGATTGGCTGACTACCTTATTTTTAGGGGGGTGTCCTTCCCCAATGAAAGATCAGACATATCAGATGAGCTGAGTATACATGTGTATGAGAAGGACGAGAGGACTTGTATATGCATGGCCAGCTTTGTTCTCTTAGCCTGTTGCTCCATGCTACCCCTCTGCTTGTAACACTCCATATATAAACCCTCATCCGCATTTAGTCATTATACTTACTCAGCAGATGAATAATTTCCACTTCAGTCATGTCGGACCAGTTGGCTGAGTCTCTCATGATGATTGTGAAAGAATATCTGCTTCACAGATGAGAAGTTGGTGCCAGATTAACTCGAAAATAAAACGGCCGAGGCTGGAAAGACGCGAAGTGATGTCACTGCAGAAAGTCGGTTATATAAACATTGCTACATGTACGGTTAGAAAGAAGGATAATAACTGTTTATCCCACCGAAACAATTCAACCATTGCTTAGTCTTCAGCATATACATTTTACATTAACATCTCTTTTCTTTAAGAAGGTTTACTTACTTGAATACTCTATTTGGATACTGCTTAGAATAACAGTCCCCAACAGCTAAAGACCTCCTTGCTTTAGCTGTTGGAGTAGAAGACCTCATACATACTACTGTTATGAGACCATCCTGTACTACTCTCTGGTATACAGGAAAATGGAGAAAATACAGATGGGTATATGGATTCATAGCGCCTTAAGAAATTCACACATTCACAGGAAGGTTATTTAGACTTTTATGCGTAATTTGACAACCATGGACTGTAATGGGCTTAGACTCCACCAAGGCAAGCAGAGATTTCCATATTCCATCAGATGCCGTGTTATGAAGTTCTTCTCCCATAGGGGATCTAGTTTAGTTATTTATGATGGAGTCTCCATTTCCGTCATTTGTGCAAATTTGATCATGCCGCACATTGCTTGGTAAATGCGGCACGTGTTTATGTATTTAAGTTCTGTCCTATTACTCCCTTTTCTACACTTCCCCCTGGAGTGAGATTGCGACAATTTTGTGTAGCTTGGGTGTGTACGTTAGCCCTCTACATATAAAGCTATGTAACTGGGAAAAACAAAGCACAGAGAGGACCTATAGAAAAAATGTAAACTGGAGCCCCTGCTGGAGCTGGGTCATGTCGTCACCATCCTGGAACACAGCAATTCATTGCTTAGGGCTCGTTCACATCTGCGTCGCCCTCTCCGTAGTTCAGGTTTCCGTTTCCTGCCTAAAACAGAGGCAGGATACGGAAACCTGCAGGAGTCTCTGTCACCCATTCATTTGAATGGGTGAGAGAGATGTCCGGCCGTGTGCGGCGGTGAGCGTTTTGCGCTCTCCGCCGCGAAACCGGGTTTTATAATCCAGACACAGAGTCGGACATGCAGTACTCTGTGTCCGGATAAAAAAATCAGGTTTCGCGGCGGAGAGCCTAAAACGCTCACCGCCGCGCACGGCCGGACCCGGTCTATGGTTTCCGTCTTCTGCCATGCAGAAGACGGAAACCATAGAACGGAGACATGAACGCAGGTGTGAACCTAGTGTTATTGCTCTCTGCTAACTCTTTCCTATGTCTTGCAGAGCTGCATGCTTGTGACTAGACTAGCTGGTATCACATAACTTGTCGCTGGCCTTGTGTGAGCTCAATCTATCTCCCCTTTCCTCGTGGGCCTTGTAACAGTTCTGTCTTTATTATGTATTCCCTAAGTTAAAGGTAAATCAAATTACATACATTATTTTAACATCTTGACTACACATACTGTACATTTTTGCAGCAGTTTATATTCTACCAATGCACAATGCATTACGTTCTATGCATCCTATGTCCCAAATGGTAAATCAAATGTGACTATGTTCATATAATGGCCAGCGAGGCAAAAACACAAGCACTTTTCCACAATGGACCAGGGGCAAGCAAAGCCATGCTCTTCATAAAGACTTCTGAGCATTTAGCATATAACCTCTTTATAGGCATATGTCCTCAGACCAGTGCTGTATCTAGAGGCTTATGGTCCAAAAGCCCAGGTTAGGACCCCAACAGCAATTTTCTTCCTTTTTGTGCAACAACCTCCCCCCAGAGTCCGTCCTTGACTATACTCTGAACAATTTCTCTAATTGGCATCAAAAGGTTAATTTTCTCTTTATTGACAGTGGAAGGCTAAGTATCATAAATTGTCTCAAACAAGTTCATCAGAGGACAGGGGGAATACATTTCCAATGAACTCACTTCCAGTGATCAGAGGGATTCACAAAGGTGATCAAAGAAGTTTAATCAGCCTTCATGTGGTGAGTGTGGGTTATGTACACACACCCCTCCACCCCCACCACACACACAGACACACACACACACAGGATTATGGACCCGGTGGTAGATGAGACCATTTAAGTGATGTCAGTGCTTATGGGCCCCCTAAGGCTCCTGGGCCCACTCACTGCACCCCCTCAAGTTATGCCTCTGTCTCATACTGTTATGACAATTGTCAAAAATTAAGTATGGGATGTTGGAGGACTGCTACAGTGTTCTGATGTAGTTATTGATGTTGTAGTTAGCAGCGTTTATCTCCTTTTGCACAAGTCAGTGATAAGGCAACTCAGAATATGGAAATGCACATTAAAGGGCGTCTGTCAGCAGCGTGTTTTTTTACACGTGTAAAAGATTTCATTGAAGTCAATGGGAGTGTTATTTCTACATGTGCATTCTATACACGTGTATTATGCTACAATATGCTCGCGTTAACTCCGTGTGCACGAGCCCTAATGATAGTACTTTGTAGGGCGGCCTCGACACCAAATGTTCCAAAGATGCTTTTCTTATTCTGCGTGCTGCTCCATTTTAATGAAGATTTAGGGTCAGTTCACACAGAGTTTTTTGGTGCGGATTTTGACGCTGACTCCGTCTCAAAACTTGCCTAAAAAAATAAAAGCCTCCCAATAGAGTTCTATGTATTCCACTAATTCTTTTTTTCTGCTAGCAGATTCTTTCCACTAATGGAAAAAAAGCAGCATGACTCTTCTTCAGGCATATTCCGCCTGAAAAAACCAACGCAAGTCAATGGAAGGTGGAAAATCCCCATTGCGGTTTTGGACGCGGATTTTGACGTTGAACTGGCAAAAACCGCGCCCAAAACCGCAAGGCATTTTTCAGCCCATTTTCTTGGCTTACATCCCAAAAGGGGTGGTCCGGGGTGTTAACTACAACATACTGACCACCACCAACATGACTAGTGGCATATGTCGGCGGCAGACTTGAATCCGCATCTCACTTTCCTCTTGGCTCGGCTGTGAAGATGATGCAGCTGCGTTTTTCTGCCATAATATCCAGCTGGGTGATGCAGTTAACCACGACCATCCAAACTCTCCAAGTGAAAATGGCTCCTGAAAAAAAATAAAGGGATGTGCTTTTTGGCCATGCCCAGTGGGCTGGCTAGTCTAATAATGGGCTGGAGGCCAAATTACACACGGAAAAACCATGTCAAAAATCTCCATGTGAACTGACCCTTAATGTTTTATTCTCATGCAAATTAGATGTACAGAGATTTAAGGGCACGTCTTCTCCTACTGGGACATCTTCTATGTTGTCACACTTTGTGAGGTGAAATGGGCCTGGTCACCACTTCTTTATTAAGGTTCCTCACCAGAAACTTATATCACAGATGACATTTGGGCTCCATAAGTAAAATCTACATCATAATCTATATCTTGTGCTTCAGCTTATTTTTTTAACCGCAAGGAAATATTTGAGAGAACTTCTTCTGTTGTCTTGACCTGCTTTAAGGACGATAAGCTCAGACAGATGCTGCTTTTATTAGTAAAATATGTGATACAAAAGAGACAACAGGAAATAGCAGTCCTGAAGAGTCAACGTCTTTGGGAATTTGTTCCTTAGGCTATAGTTTGCAACCTGTGACTCTCCAGCTGTGAATCCCAGCATGTCTTAACTGTCAGGACATGCTGGGAGTTGTGGTTTTAACATCTGGATAGCCATAGGTTACAGACTACTGCCTTAAAGGGAGTCTACAATGTCTCCAAGCATATTCAACTGCTACCGTATTAGAGAGGACATTACAGTGATAAACAACATATCTTTGTTATACATGTCAATTTTGAAGATTTGGAGAATAAAGAACTTTGAAGTGATATGCAAATGAGGCAGCTGGTGCACTGGGGGCGGGCCTTCAGCTCCTGGAGCACTGCTCTTGTAGTCAATCTACTCTCACTGCTCAGCACAGAGAGGAGGGGTCTGTGTGGAAAGAGCAGAGCCCCAGGGAGCCAAAGGCCCGCCTCCAGTGCACCAACTGCCTCATTTGCATTCAAATTCAACATAGTTTTTCTCCAAATCTACAACAGAGACATACATCATAATTGTATGTTGTTTATCGCTGTAATGTGCTCTGTAACAGGGTAGTGACTGTTGAATATGCTTAGGAAAGGTGGTAGACTCCCTTTTGAGGGGTTATCTGGGGCGTAATGGTGGTTACCAGCACATTCCCTGTTATTACTAATGCACCCCCTGGTACCCCACAGCCCTGTTCAATACTTTTGCAAAGAGCAGAAGGGGATACTGAATTATGGAGAATGTCAATAATAAATACCTGGAGTTTTTGGTTTTATGTAAAAGTTTGCATAAAGCAAAGATCTTGTAATATTCTTTATATTTCAATTCTTACTCATTTCTTAAGATTTTTGTTTGCTGTCAGTTAATAAAAATAACCTTGTTTATGTTCAGAAGGATAAAACTAGTCTAGATAATGCTCTATGAGCTGTATAGTCGGAACCCCAGACCTAAAGGGGTTCTCCAGAAATTAGAAAAAGGAATAAATAAACATGTTGGCATACTTGTAGGGATAGACAGGGATAGTTTATTTTCAACCTGAGGCTGAAGGGGAGCAGAATTAGAGCTTAAAGGGGTTGTCCAGTTCAGCAAATAAATGTTATTGTTTCTATAGTGAAAAGTTGTACAATTTTCCAATATACTTTCTGTATCAATTCCTTACGGCTTTCTAGATCTCTACTTGCTGCTATTTATTCTAATTGCTACCAGTGGATAAAAATCAGTCCATGGTCCTGTGATACACAGTGCATGATTATGGAAAAGGAAGTGATTTCAATTTTTGAATCCCAGGGGGCTTGATCACTAATGCAATGCATTGCAATACTAATGCAATGCAAAAATTTGGCTGTTCAATTGCAGGCTACATAGAGTAGCCTGCAACAAAACATGATGAAAGACAGGCCTGGGAGCCTTCACAAGGCTCCCGGGTGTTATAGGAATGGGATGCCGACCCTGGAGCTTGCTCTGGGCGCTGACGATCCCCGCCCATGTGCCACTGGTAAAATGGCGCTTCGGCCAGCTTTGACCGAGGCTCCAGAAGGGTTAATGCCCACGAGCAGTATAAAACAGCGGACACCTGCCTGGCTCCTGAGTGGCCACCATCTTTAAACACCTAGCATATGCCGTACCAGTACAGTGGATTTTGGAAAACAGTTAATATTACAGCTCAGTACCATTTATTGAAATAGGACTGAGCTGAGACCAATGAATGTGACATCAGTGGCTTGAGAACAGGGCTTGGAATTTGCTTTAGTAGCTCTCACTGATCAGATATGGATGATCTATACTAAGAATAAAGTAGGACATATATATCTATCATATATATCATAACCCAGGAAAACCCCTTTAAGGTTCCTTTACACTTCAGTATTTGATCAATATTTTTAATTTGTCAAAGCCAAGACTCGAAGTAGATGCTAAACACATAAATGTTTTTCTGTCTACTCCTGATCTCTTGCACTCACAGAGCGTTGCCTAGACGGGATACACTTATTTCCACTTCACAGCTGACATCAGGACTATCCAGGGGTGTAGCAGAGGTATCAATCGCTACTGGATCCCAGAGCCTGAGGGAGTCATATAAGAAGACACAAGTATTATAGATATCAGTAAGTGGGGACAGCATTACAGACTTTGCATTGGGGCCCAGTATCTTCTAGTTACACCTCTGGGACTGGCTGTATAGTCACAGAGATGGTTTAATACAGTGTTTGCTAAGTTTTCCTATACTTGTTAGTAGTAGTGGTAGTAATGGTTATGGCTTGTGGCCATATGTTCTGTTTATAAGCAAACAAAGAAACAGGAACATCTGGGCTAATAGTGTAATGAAAGACTAAAATGAATGTCATACATCTTTCCAATGAGATGAGAATGTGAAAATCCAAAGCATTCCATATTAAGTCTAGGACTATCGAGTCAGACGTCTGTAGCTGCCAATATCATAAACCTGACAGGGTTTTCCATTCCTAAAAGTCTGCTCAGATTAGTAGTTGCTTGGAGACTTGTGGCTAGTGAACCTTTGTTCTCATTCACTGACAGCAAAGAAATAGCTTAACAATGGCGAAGTATTGAAGCACAAAGTACATTACAAAGTTATAGTACCTTCCATTTT
The DNA here is from genome assembly GCF_031893055.1 of Leptodactylus fuscus. NCBI lineage: Eukaryota > Metazoa > Chordata > Amphibia > Anura > Leptodactylidae > Leptodactylus > Leptodactylus fuscus. Next base: position 49,950,195 of record NC_134271.1, on the reverse strand, counting down.
TATGCATAAGCTTCATTTACATAACTTTCACTGTAGTGTACACAGTCTAGATAGCATCATCATAAAGACTCATATTGGTCACACTTCTTCTAAAATAGACTTAAATCATTATAGAGCTCTCTTATAGAAAACTGTCCAATATCAGATATCTGTGAGTCTTAGAGTATCTGATTTTAGGCCAATTCTCCATATAAAACAGGTATACCTCTGTTATGTTGGTGGGTTTCCTCCCATGAACTGTTTGCTTCAGGTCCTTCCTTTTTTTGGTAGAATGACTTCTCTGCTCAGGATCGTTGCCTTGCTGCATTACCCATGTTCTCTTAAGATTCAGCTCTCGAGCAGATGCCCAGATTTTTCCTAGAATTTTTTGGTATAATTCAGAAGTAACTGTTACAAGAATGAACGCAAATTATCCTGGTCCAGATGCAGCAAAACAGGCCCAAACCATTATACTAACGTGATTTGTTGCTGGAATCCAGGGTTTTTGTTTCTCCAAACATATTTCTGACTCATTGGTTTGATTTGGTTCTCTTTATATACTTTTAGGAGTTTTGTGAAAATCTGATGTAGTTTTAGATCAAATTTATGCAGAAACAGTGTAGAGAAGAGCGAGTAGTATTCAATCGAATACCTCCCCTGCATAGTTATTGGTGTAAAAAAGTGCCAGGGAAGGTGAGAGGGGAATCGAACTTTTACTGCTTTTACCACATGGTATTCGACCGAATACACCAATATCTTTTTTTTTTTTTTTTTTTAGATTGTGAGCCCACATAGGGTTCACAATGTACATTTTTGCCTATCAGTATGTCTTTGGAGTAGGGGATGGAAATCCACGCAAACACGGGGAGAACATACAAACTCCTTGCAGATGTTTTTTTTGCCCGTGGCGGGATTCGAACCAAGGACTCCAGCGCTGCAAGGCTGCAGTGCTAACCACTGAGCCACCGTGTGGCCCCCTCGAATACACCAATATCTATGCCGGGGAGGTATTCGATCGAATACTACTCGCTCATCTCTAAAACAGTGACAATTTTGAAGGGTTAATAAATTTTCAAGCAACTCTATATATTTGGTAAAGTAAATCCATGTTCTAAAATATCTACATATAACCTTCGACATAATGAAATAGGTTCTACTATCAAGAATGTACAGTAAAGTTCACAGATCACAGTTGTTAACCATATTTTTCTGTAAATTTTTCTATTGCTAGATAATGGTCATCTCAAAGAGCTTTCACAGTCTCTTGATGATCTCCTTGGTGATCCTACCATGGGACAAGTAGAATGGGACTTTATTCACTACCTGGTGCCCAAATTGTGAAGCATTTTGTCCCTCCTTATAGACCCTGACAAACTAGCGGACAGTGTAGGGGTAGCCAAGCTAGCTGCCCATCAGATTTCCCTAAAATCAATATACAATAACTATATATAGAGGAATAGAATTTCAATTAACTTGATAGAAGAAAAAAACTTTTCATTTTTTTGTAAATTGAGGGGTTAAATGCAATACAAAATTGTGAGCTTCTCCATAACCGAATCCATATGGCTGCTGTTCACCACAAGGAAAGCAGTTTTGCAGTCCTAATAGCTACAGTCATCCCAAATCCAATGGAAAGTGCCCACTGGACAAATGAAAGACGTGCCTGAAATGATAATCATTTCTGTTCTATCCATGTTGCGGGAATCCCTCTTCTGGAGAGACTAGCAGGGACGGGCCAATACTTCCAGCTCTCAGACACTCGTAAAGTTCACACTTTGCTTTTAAGCCCCAGACCTGGAAAATAAACGCTCATTGTTCTTCTGAAGTCTTCTATTCCACATAGATGATATTCCACCCAATACACTAACCCTAATATGCCTAATTGTGCACAGAAGTATTCTCCCAGAAAGCTTGTGAAATAAGTCACTGGAGAAAATTATTAAACGCAGGAGAACGGGATTTTCATTGCCAAAATCTGCAATTTTGGCAATTGGTTCTTAGAAGTTTAAGAAACTCAACTTTCCGTAACAGGCTGGTTTCCAGAGATACTTCCCAGCTGTTTCAGCCAGAACTGAAATTGCAGCTTTTTAAGGTTGACTCACATAAAACATTCACCCTTCACTTCCTGGGGACCAATCTGAACTCATTACACTATATTTTTATAAGTTTTCTTATTTACATCAGGGGAGTCTTAAAACTGTCTGAAAGGCTTTATTAAAGGATATGGTACAAGCTGCACAAACCACATTCAGATTTTCCCATCATTCTCCATGACAGGACATCATGATATTAAAAGAAGTGAGGAGACAGTCTCCATAGACTTCTTTATATTAAGATACATGATAGCTACGAAGGTGGTCACTAAAGAAGTTAACTGAATCTTGACAAAATTTATTTGTATCTTTGAGCATGTTATTCCCAGGACATGGGAATGGTACTATATATTATGCACCCATTGACCTAGATCTGTATTGGATCTTCGCTTGGTCTGATGTAGATTATACAGCCTGGTCGCGGTTGGAAGGAAGGACTTGCGATAGCGCTCCTTCTCACACTTGGGGTGAAGCAGACGGTTACTTACAGTGCTGCCAAGTCCCATCAGGGTCCCATACATGGGGTGGGATTTGTTCTCCCGCATGGAGGTCACCACGGACAGTATCCTTCTGTCACCCACCACCTGTACTGGGTCCAAGGGGCTCCCCAGGACAGAGCTGGCCCTCCTGATCAGCCTGTCAAGTCTATTTCTGTCCCTGGTTGATATACTGCTCCCCCAGCAGGCTACACCGAAAAAGATGGCTGAGGCAACCACAGAGTTGAAGAAGGCCCTAAGAAGTGACCCCTGGACTCCGAAGGCCCTCAGCCTCCTGAGCAGGTAGAGTCTGCTGTGGCCCTTTCTGTGCAGCGCCTCCAGGTGATCAGCCCAGTCTAGTTTATTATTGAGGAGCACACCCAGATACTTATAGGTCCTGACTATCTCAATGCATGTCCCCTGGATCTCCACCGGGGTCGGAGCACCTCTCCGTTTACTAAAGTCCACCACCATCTCCTTGGTCTTCCCAGCATTAATCCTGAGCTGGTTCTGCTGGCACCATTCAACAAAATCCCGATTTAAGTCTCTGTATTCCCTATCGTCGCCATCAGTGATAAGGCCGACTATAGCAGAGTCATCGGAGTACTTCTGTAAGTAACAGCTGGATGAGTTGTGCCTAAAGTCAGCAGTGTACAGTGTGAAGAGAAATGGGGCAAGAACTGTACCTTGTGGTGCCCCCGTACTACAGATCACAGTGTCAGACACACAGTCCTGGGCTCTCACATACTGAGGGCGGTTTGTCAGGTAGTCTAGGATCCAGTTGGACAGGTGATGGTCCACACCACCAAGGTTCAGCTTCTCCCTCAGTAGCTCTGGCTGAATGGTGTTGAACGCACTGGAGAAATCAAAGAACATTATTCTCACAGTGTTCCCTGGTTTCTCCAGGTGAGAGAGAGCTCTATGAAGAAGGTGGATGATGGCGTCATCTACCCCAATGCCCGGCCGGTAGGCAAACTGGAGGGGGTCCAGAGCGGAGCTCACTAGGGGGCGTAGGTGTGTCAGGACCAGTCTCTCTAGGACCTTCATCAGGTGAGATGTCAGTGCTACGGTTCGGTAGTCATTGTAGTCCATCGGGTTGGGTTTCTTTGGGACTGGTACCACACAAGATGTTTTCCACAGTTGAGGTACCACTCCTAGCTTTAGACTCATATTGTACATGTGCGTAATAATACCACACAGCTGGTCACTGCACATTTTAAGAACTCTTGCGCTTATCCCATCGGGTCCGCCGGCCTTGTCTGCCTTAATTCTCTTAATTTCCCGACACACCAGAGACTCCTTGAGGATCATGTCATGTACATGTTACTCATGTCATGTAAAATTAACTTTTTCTATGCTTTAATCTAATGATATAAATCAGTAAGACGTTATATTTTATCATACGTCCTTCCTTTTCATATTGGATTATAGTTCGCATAGCTTTACAGTAGTATTTAAGCTTGGCACTTGCATTGTATTCCACCACCATACATCAATGTGGTATGAAGTCTATCATTTGCCAGACACTAAAAATTCAGAATTGACAACTATGGATTATTGTCACGCAGATTTGGATCCTCTTATTGCTCTATATAATCCTGGACAGAAAAGTTTCTTCACTTTCTTCTTGTACTAAAATTATGGGTCAGCAACTTTCGGCAGTCCAACTGCTGTAAAACTACAACTCCCAGCATTCTCTATTTACTTCTATTGCAGTTCCAATTATGCACACTGAGTTGTAGTTAAACCACAGTTAGAGTACTGAAGTTTGCAGACCCCTGTACGAAAGTATTCTTTGACAGTGGCTAAAATTTGGTAGTACATTTGTAGAATACACTGAAAAAGTTGAAAACTAAGGGGACATTCACACTACCGCCACTGGACAAGGGATGGCTTGCCGGAGGTCAGCTTTAAAATCCATTCCTTTTAATGGTTTTTTAATGGTAACTGCCAATGTCCATATTCAGCCTCACTGCCTGGAAACCTGTATTTATTACATGGACACAAAGTCGTACATGCAGGACTTTGTGTCCAAGCAAAAAAAAACAAACAAAAAAAAAAACGGTTTTGAGGCGGAGAAGCTGCATATGGACATCGGAGATTACCTTTAAAAACCCATTCAAATGAACGGATTTTAAAGCTGACCTCCGGCAAGCCATCCCCTGTCCAGTTTCGCCAGGGTTTAGAATGGAAACCCTGGGTTGGACAGTAGCGGTAGTGTGAACGCCCCCCCCTATGGCTCACATTGTCATACAAGACATCAGTACAATAAGTAAACTCTACCAACTTGCCAAGCCAGAATGGTATTTTCCATAACTGTAAGGTCATTATAGAGAATTATGTCATCAATAACAGTGGATGAAGTCACTCAACCAAGTGGGTATAAGGTTGAAGCTTCTTCCATTACTCATTACTATGACTCTTAACTACTAAGATACATGACAAGTATTTGTATGTATTTACTGAACGCTACGCTTATTTTGCATTCTCCAAATGACTCTCTTCTTTTATTTCAGATGGGTTCAAATGACCGTTCATGACCTGAGAAACTAATGCAATTCAATGGTTAGACAACAATGAGAGTTCGACTGAAGGGCGATGTCTTCTGCACCTTATTCCTGGCACTTGTTCTTTGCACTTTACTCTTCACTTTGTTAAGACCAACACAAATACCATCTCCAGCTAAGCCGGAGAAATCTACTGTCTCATTGCAGACAGTAAAGCCAAAGACTTTCTTGGAATCTGAGGACAGTCAGAGTAAAGCCAAACTACTCTCAGATGTGTACAATGCCCAAGAGGCCAGTGAAGAGGTAAAACCCAGCCCTCCTTCTGTAGTGACATTGCCACCTTTTGACTTTCGACAATACCTTAGGAATAAAGATTACCGCAACTTCACCCTACTGATAAATCAGCCAAATAAATGTAACAAGCCATCAGGAGAGTCTTTCCTTCTTATTGCTGTGAAATCCATTGTGGAAGATTTTGATCGACGTGAAAGTGTCCGCAAGACTTGGGGAAGAGAAGTGGTCATCAATGGCGCCAGGGTACGAAGAGTCTTCCTTTTGGGAACTCCCAGAAATAAAACAGCAGTGTCTATGTGGGAATCTCTCATGCAACAGGAAAGTCATTACTACAAAGATATTTTACTATGGGATTTTCTTGATACTTTCTTCAATTTAACCTTGAAAGAGATTCACTTCCTTAACTGGGCCGAGGAGTATTGCAGCAATGTCAAATTTATATTCAAAGGTGATGCTGATGTGTTTGTCAATGTAGAGAATCTGGTTCATTTTCTGCAGTCTCAGGACCCCTCGGCAGACTTATTTGTTGGGGACATTATAAACAATGCTAAGCCAATACGATCAAAGAAAAGCAAATATTACATACCAGAGACAATGTACGGGTTAGGAATGTATCCAGCATATGCTGGCGGAGGAGGATTCCTGATGTCAGGTGTCACAATGAAAAAACTCTCCAAGTCCTGCACTGAAGTTGAGCTTTTCCCTATAGATGATGTGTTTTTGGGCATGTGCTTGCAAAGGGTTAATATTACGCCAGTGCTACATGCTGGGTTTAAAACATTTGGTATTACAAAGCCCTCTGCTGCTCCCCATTTACAGACATTCGATCCCTGCTTCTACCGAGATTTAATGGTAGTTCACAGTCTGAAGGCGGCCGAGATATGGCTGATGTGGAATCTTCTCCATAGCCAACAACCACCATGTTCTCAAAGGCAGAGGATAAAAAAACCTTTCCACTGGAAAAGAAAGAAGGCAAAGCCAACTATCAAAGCTGTAACCAGCTAAAACAGCATCAAGGATAACAATATGTTTTTGGGTCTTTCATCTTAAGCTGTCTTAACATAATACATAGACAAAAGGGTCCCAGGACAATGGCCTGGAGCCAACTGGGGTCCAGGCTATGAAGCGGTTATAGGGACATCCTAAGAGGTTGATGTAATCTCACACACACATACTTACAACTCTGAGGCTAGGACTACACAGAGACCCTTCACTGTGTGTCTTACTACATAGATGTGTATGTGTAGTCCAAGCCATACAAGCAGGCTTCACAATATACTTTAACACTTTCAGTAATCCATTTCTGTTTGGCAGAAAAATGCAATAAATACAGTGACTCGTGGCTTTCCGTTTCATATCTGAGTCAAATTGTTTTTGTACCATTTCTAAACTCAATGTGTGACCCTACAACTAAGTGCCATTTAGCAACATTGTTCTCCTATAAAGTCCTTTTTGGATATCTACTATTCGTGTAGTGACAGAGACCACACTCATAGGGCACACTAGGAGATTTTGGGTAGTGACTGGTGGAGCGCACTGCAGAGTCCTCCGCTGCTTGTTCCTCCTTCCTGTGCGACTGCAGTGAAGAGGTTGAAAGAAGCAGTAGCCGACCATATGCACGGAGCTAGAAGTCCATGAGGCTTATGGAGATAGTAGGGCACTCAGCACATACTGGACTGAGGTGATAAAAGAGCTGAAGCGGCAATATAGTGGTAGATTGGTGGGAGTTTCAGTGATGGCACCTCAACAGGTTATATATCTATCATCTATCCTATAGCTTATATGATGAATGGGGATTGAGGGAAGACTCCTTTAACCATTTCTAGACCTAGACAGTTTCCCTTGGTCAGGACTGGACACATTTTTCTTTTTTTGTAAATGCAGTTTTGAGGGTTTTATTTTTTTAGTGATAAATCCAGAGGGGGTGGGGGTCAATTATTCCGGTATCTCACATTTTTTCTTTTTTTTTTTATCACTAAGTCAATTTGTTAAAATAGTTTTCCCCCTATTTTTACGATAATTTTTATGGAGGTAACAATTATTGTGTTGCTGGGGGCAGGGCTAGAGACTTTGATGTCGGTATAATTTTTTTTCTTACATGCTGTCCCATAAGGTCATAATGGCCCACTGCAGGGGGTATTTTAACCTTCCCTTTTTTTGCTGGCTTCCTCCATAATTGGACAGTTTCCAGGTGCGGAAAGCTACTGCAGTGGACAGGGGTGTAAGAATTCTGCTTCTATTCAAGTAGGAGTGGAGCTGCAGCTCTGGTCCTATTTCTAGAACAGGAGTCACCTTTACTTCCACTCCCTGCCCACTCCACTAGTTTCTGTCACTTGGAAGCTACTAGAACAGCTGATCTCTGTGGGGTCTGGGTGTTGGACCTCACAGACCAGATACTGATGACCCAACCTGAGGTGAGTGGAGACTTCTCACAGTAAGTAGGGAATAATCTATTCTATAATGGTGTCTCTCACAAACTCATAGGACACATATAGCGAAGTACTGACTTCTACTGAAGTGACAAAGTACACCAATTGTGACACAGAGTTCCTATTTATCTCCAGCATCAGAATACATCTGTTTCCACTTCTAACTCTGTTTGTGCTCACTTCTCCCCCTCCCTTCTTCATAAACTTAAAAAGTCACATGTACATTTTAAGTCAATTAAGCAGATGGAGGTGGAGCAAGGAAAGAGCCTGAGGAGAAAGAAGCATCTTCTCTCATAAGGTATATTACAAAGTTACTTATATTCACCTGAACTATTTATTCATGCAAAATTTGAGGAAACATTGCATCCACAATAGTTCTGTCCCAGAAACAAGTGGCTGAATATAATTTTAATGACCGGAGAGAGAAGGAAATACACTCAATGTCAAAAGAAAATATAACCCACTAAGACGGTGTTGTTAGAATCAAATGAGATTTTATATATAATGATGTATGTAAGTGATTACAATATTAGAGTGACATGATCTGTTATTGGGGAAACCTGTACCATTGAAAGGAAGCTCTATTACCCTGTTAGGCCAACTTTAGCCTGGATACAAGATGAGATACAGTATCATGGAGGAATTCGTGGATTCCTATGGCACATTTCCCATCTTCACATTCATATGTTGCCTAAGGTGTCAACCCAGCTGGTCTCATAAATGATCAACTGACGATAAATATGGTGATCAGGCAGGCTAAGAAAGTGTTGCAGTGTGGCTGGCACATTCCTGGAAAACCCTTGCTGTGTGTTGGTGCTTTAAAAAACAAAACAAAAAAAAAAAAATAAGCTGGAAATCCTTCAATGAGATGCAACACATGGCCACAGGACGTCCTGCACATGACACAGAGCAGTCAAGTGATCAAAATGAGCAGTTTGCCTCAATTATAATTAATAGACAATTTTTAGGACACTTTTATATACGCTCCATTTATATGCCACTGAATTTTTGTTATTCACACATTAGCAATCCCATTTGGATAGGGTTCAATTAATGACAGGATGGGATGTAAATAATTGTAATAATCCATGTACGAAAGTTCACATCTATTAATTGAGCTGACATTTGGTTTTGGTTATTTTTCGAGTTATTACCAAGTCCTCTTTTTTTTTTTTTTTTTTAAATGTAGATTGTGAGCCCCATATAGGGCTCACAATGTACATTTTTCCCTATCAGTAAGTCTTTGGAGTATGGGAGGAAATCCACACAATCATGGGGAGAACATACAAACTCCTTGCAGATGTTTTGTCCTTGGCAGGATTCGAACCCAGGACTCCAGTGCAGCAAGGCTGCAGTGCTAACCACTGAGCCACCGTCTTGCCACTTATTACTCAGTCCTTCTTGTATTGCTGCTAGGGGGTGACTGACTGTCATACTCAATGGCTCTCCAGATTATCACAGCAACAGTTGCAGGTGTGTTGCTCCTCAGCAAAGGAAGGATGAAAGTGCTCACCGCAAGGCCTCTATACTCACACCAACCATCAATGGATCCCAAAAGATGATACAGTTCCTGTCTGTAGCAGTTAAGGTTTTTTATCCAAAACAGGACTACAAATACTGGCTGTATGTGATGGACTGTGTAGCTTATATATGAGTTTGGGGTAAAATCATGGAGAAGTCGGCAGACCTACTAAAATCTTATGCAACTAAAAAAAAACATGTGCCTTGAATACCTGGTAGAATATTTGTCCACTCACAACAACACACATACAAAAAAAATCACTGGCAAGAGCAGGAATTGTGACCAAGGGTCTCCCTTTATTGACCAGTGGATACACATGCTGTTTGGGGCTACAGATCAGATTTCAGAGTATTTATAAAAAAGAAAAAAAAATTATATATCATCGTAAAACAAAGAAAAGCATGATCACAAACACCCTTATATTCAATTGTAATGAAACAATTCCTGAACTGACCCTGTACAGAAAAATAAACCTGTACAAGATGAAATCTTAGGCTGTGAACCCCACAATAATTTCTAAATGTCTATTAAATCCACAAAGTGATTCTGTTTCTTGGCCCAAAAGATGCTCCCCGTCCCCCCATGTACATTAGTCTCTTTATCTTACATGGACAGGTGACGTCACCATGACCTACGGGACATAATACTTTGAGGGATGAGCAATGTAAACAAAAACAGACATGAGCAGCACATATGCTACCAGAGGAGACTGCCCCAGGACCAGAAGTGTGCAGTACGTGGTGTGCTACAAACCCTTGAAATACTCTGATGTTATATTAAAGGGCTTCAGTGTATAGGAAACAATACCGGAAAGGCTTTAGTTCCAGATCACCATCCACATCAATGATCACATAACAGATTTATATAGTTGTAGTCACATGTAGAGATGCTGATGTGTATTAATTCAGGATATACACAACACCTCTTACAAGTCTGAGTCTCGCCAGTGTGTCAACTAGGTAGTGATGTCATGGGCAGTGAGGTTCAGAAGTAAGGGGGAGTTTTGGGAGGTTAAATCCCCTTGTTCAGTATGGATAACAATGCGTACTGGAATCCAAGCTGTGAGCCCTAAACCATAAGAGCAGTCTAGAGATGTAAAGAACCCCTTGTAGAAAACGCAGACGAGTAGAAGGTTTCGACCAGCTGTCTGCAAGGAGGTCAGAAATGATCCTGAGGTACATACTGGACATATTACAACTTTCTAAATGAATGCCGATGTATGGATATGACTGCCATACCTCATAATCTAGTGTACACCACCGATCATGGGGATACAAGAGTCTATAGCTACTCCTATTCTCTCCACGTACAATAAAAGAGGTACTTTTAAGATCCCTCCTGCCTCTGCCCCTGTATTTGTAAGCAGGTTTGGCTCAGCCATATTAGTGGCAGAGATAAGTAGGCCCCCACTTATCTTGGTGGAAAAAACTGAATTCAGTAGGAAAAAGTCCAAGTAGTTAGATTTGTTTTGCCCTTATTGTACACCTTGGCTATGTGTCTACCAGTCCTAAAAGACACTTGAAGATTGGACATCTGTTAGGAAGATTTACTCATGTGTCAGCTAATATACACCCAATTATTCAGGCAAACAATGCAGATATAACTTAAAGGTAAAAAAGGAAATTCAATACATGAAAACAGCCGTGGTTTCAGATGCGATTGATATATGTCTACAAAGACCCTAAAGTAAAAAACAAACAAACCCAACAACAACAAAAAACTGGAAATGTCTGCTGTTAACTTATAATCATCAGGATCTCTCTCTTCAATAATAACAAAAAGGTGTCATGGCTTCCATTTTTACAGTTTAAAGTGAACAGGACCTAATATACAGTTATTGATAGGGGTTGTCCCACAGAATACTGAGGTCTGGTTAATGGGGTCTGACCAATGGGAACCCCAGAATGATGGTCTGTTATTGCCTATTTGATGGGAGCAACAGCTGCACATGGGACTGACAGAGAGAGTCATCCTACTTTAAATAGAATGAAAGTATACATGCCTGACCATCATTCTGTTCAAAAAGTGACTCCCCACATTAATCTGATTATTGGGGATCCTAGCGGTCCTTTGGATAGAGGAGGAGCTATTATTTTGGGACCCCCGTATGAGAACTTTAATAGGCACTGACTAAAAAAAGAATATACCATGAACCAAATTTGGTGGGATTTAAAACCAAATTATCATAATCATCAACCACATCATAAACGTTACATTGTCCTCAGAACCCAACAAAATTGCATAGGCCATCTTAAAGGGGTAGTTCAACGATTTCAATTGATGCCTTAATTTTAGGATAAGTTACCTCTGTATGATTGGTAGGTTCCACCTCCCAGACCCCATGAGAAGGACAAACGGGCAGCAGTGTTTATCAAACCATGATATTATAATATATATATATATATATATATATATATATATATATATATATATATATATATATTATAGTATATAATATACTGATCATTGAGGGTCACAGGGGTCCACACCTCACAAATAACCCAAATCCCAGAGAACCCCTTTAAAGTAGTTCTGGTAATGACTGACCTGCTTGCAGCACATTTAGCTGTTGAGTTGAGAGTGTGGCAGTGGCTGAAGGAGAATTAATACCCAATGTATAAAACAAATAAAGAGTAGAAAGCAATGCTGGTCACCTAACCATAATTTAACACATTTTGTGAAAACCTATTCGATACACAAGATAAGTCAGTATAACTTTGCATTCTAGAGTAGGGAATATTCGAATTGTATAGAGGCATATAGCCTTTGGCAGCCATTGGTACAAGTGACATAAAAATCAATGCAAACCTGATCCTGGCATATAGGTTGCCTGAATAAAGGAAGACTATCACATAGGAAAACTTCTGCACTCTATCAATGTCCTGGGGATTTTCTCCTCTTTTTCTTTCTGGTTCTTACGCTGAAATTGATTTCATCTGCACACAAAGTAGTCTTACAAAAAAGATCATATATACAAAAATCTGTACACTATTTTTTTTTTTTTTGTGGAAAACACACAAAATTTTGTCCATATATCACAAGTTGTTACAGCAAAATATTATAAATGGGATAGCTAGCTATACGTAACCTCTCCCCTGTCCCCCTTCCCACTACTCCTAGGGTAATTTGGGCCAAGTTCTTTGTAAAACATTGATTTTGTCATAATAGAATTTACATGCCCCAATATCTTACACTATGGGCTTAAGCATCCTGTAACATGCTGGGGAAAAAAAACACATGATGCTGAAGAATTTCTTGAAGACACAGGCAAGGAAGGCTTAATAGAAATAAAAAGCTCCAAAGACCTTATAAAGTCTTCCGTACCTGATTTACCTTTTTATCATCTTATTTATGTTTCTTATCTGTATTAATCTATTGTTGCGTCAAAGAAATCTGGATCAATACATAACAGATACAAACGTCATTGCAAATTTTCAGGCAAAACATATGACACACATGCTGAACAAGTCTTTGGCTATTGACTAGAAGAAAGGGTAAAACATTACAAGAATGCATTCTGGGATGTTTGGCCTCAGTCTGAAACACTGTACCAATGTATATAAGACGTTACCCATATATTTTATTACATCCGGCAATATGTCTTAATGCAGCTGTACCCATTAACAAAAAATAACAAGGCTTCCCTTAAGAAAAAATATATAACTTCACATCAATTAGTCATAATCATAAGACAAAATTACTTTAAAAAAAAAAAAAAAAAAAGTATACAAAAAACAACAACTAAATGGACGCAAAAGCTAAATCAAAAGCAGAGATGAACTGGATTTTATAAAAAGAGAATTAGTTTGTCAAGTAATTATTAGCGAAGGAAAATGGGGAGGAGAGGGTTAATTCCCACTGTATAAATAATTGCTTTGCTCAATGTCTGAACATCCATAAAGATCTCTCAGTGATGCTGTTCAGTGAACGCACTGACTGATCAAGTAAAGTGTATGTAGTGCAAATGGTTAGAAAAAAAAAAAAAAACTATAAAAAAAAAAAAAAAAAAGAAAAAATAGGCAAAGAGCACATTATATCGGGTGCTTCTCCTCACCAATGAGGCAGGCCACAAACACTGACAGACAGCAGGCTTGTGTGGGTCACACACTGCTCACAGGGTGAATACAAACCCAAAACACCCTTTTAAAGTGCGCCCAAAATCTTGAAACAACAGGGAGAGCCATTCTGTGAGAAAACCTACTAGGAAGCAAGGACATTATCACTCGTTCCCACTAGTCTCAGAAACCCACAGAATCACTCCCTCCATTGAATCTAGGTGATGGAACCACTTCAAAGTGCAGAGTACAGAGGTACCAATACCCCATGTAAGAATTCCAATTCCCTAAAATATCGGCAATGCTGTTTGGCAGCAAATGTAGAGAGGCTCCTAAGTGTCAGTCCGTAAAGGACACGTCCATGTTTGTTCATCACTTTCAGCTGTTAACATCTAGCTATAACATACATAAAAATTACGTAATCCATTTCATTACTTGTCCTGTGCTTATCCGTGATTACAGCCTGTATTATAGAGCTGCATTCACTATCATCTTGAGCTGAGATCCTATTACACAAGAGGGCAGTTAGTTCTTCCCACATAAGATTACTGTAGTGTCTGGTGTAAAGACTACACTTCCTAGAGGACGAATCACCAGAACAAGCTCTGTGCATACAATCATCCAATAAGGAATGCTGGTAGATTTCAGCTCTGAAGAACTATGAATGAAACTCTGGCGTATAATATGGAATAAATCAGGATCAGTAAAAAAATTAGAAGTGCAAAAAAAATTGCTTAAACTAATTCTGAACTGTACTATCAAGTTCCATGGTGGACAAACACTTTAAAAGGATTCTGCAGCATGTTTGACCCCTCAAAGCGTAACTGCTGGCAGAGCTATATAGTGAACAGCTTGAGCAGTGTAAACATACCTGCACGTCCAATCACAAAGAAATCCATGTTTTAAGGCCCTCTGAATAGCAAATGACCAGGATGCAGCTCCTATATGTGCAGTGCCCAGACCATTGCACCTAACACCCCCTCTGTTCCCTCCTCTATATGCAAAGCGATTTCTCTAAACCAATCAGGAGATGGTTTCGGCTACATCTCAGAGTAGAAGGGAGGGCCTGGAGAATGTTCAGTGCAGAGAGCCTGGAAAAATGCACCTAAAGAAGAAGCCTCCTGAGCACACGGCATTGAAGCACAATGAGGATTTGTCATACATGAACATCACCCCAAGTATGTTAACACTGCTCTCTCTGCCCTCCATATAGCATTGTAAGTAGTTGTAAAGGCTCAAAGTAGCGAACAGATTCCCTTTAAATCTGTTGTAATTCTTATCAAGTATAGCTACTTTCATAGAACATGGTATAATGGAAGTACAATATTTCTTTCCCAAAACTGTCTACGAGACATATAGTATTGGACACCCCTGTATGTGTGCATTAGGAATTTTTCATTGCTGGGATTTAGGATGAAACCCTGTCAGTACAAAAATGTTTTGTAAAAATGAATACTTCCCTTTCAGACTTGCTTAAATGTAGCAATTACTCAGGAGCAGAATACAATGATCTGAAAAATCTCAACAGCATCAGTGCCAACCACCTCTGCCATACAGGGGAAAAAAAGCATACATCTTATATGTACAACACACAGATTCTGATGGTAGTTTGTGTGTAATTGAATTTTTAAAGTCACATGGTGTGGTACCTGAATATGTGGCTGTATATATAAATCTATGCATATATACAAACACACCAATTACATGTCAGACTGTCCTTCACCACAGAAATATTAATGTGTTTACATACCCATGGATATTAATATATACAGATGTGACTACCACGTGAATTCAATAACACTAACACAAAGGCTTCTTTTGCCCTGTTCCTGCACGTGGCTCGAGACAGTTTGTGCTTTTACACGCAGCAGAGGCCCTGACATTCTGCAGTAGAGGTTACAGGGACACAGAGGGCACGCTGACTGCAAGAAGGATGCCTGGCAGGAACTGGAAACGAGGCGACGACCGCAGACACCCAAATTCCATGCAACTCTTTGCTGCATGGCCAACAGCACATACGGCTGTATTCACTGTGGGTATCTGTCAGCAAGTGAAGGCACGCTGGGCTGTACAACCTCACCCGCTGTTCTCGTGCTTACTGGCTCAGCTCAGATGATTTCTGATGCACAGTGGATCTTGGGGCTCCGTAAAGGGTAACTGATGCTATATGGTTGTTTTGCATGACCTAAAACATAAAACACAAACAAATATTTAAAGCAAAACATGGATGTATAAAGGGGAATCTTATTAGGGTGGCTCTTGCTATGGGGTGATCTCCAGCAGCCCCATGGGACATTCAGGGGAACTTTCTCCTGATCACTGGAAGTCCCAACATTCAGATGTTGTGTGCTCTGACTCTCTTCCCTTTCCTGTAGCTAAGGAATGTGTCTTTGGCGACATCACCCCTTTAAGAGTTGTAATGAGACCTATGGTATATGCACATAACTTATCTCAACCAGTGTGAACTGACAAGAAGGCTTCTTGTCAAGGATTCCCCACCTCTAAAGATAAATTCATCAGTAGCACCACCTCTGTACTGGGAAAAACATGTATATTAAGCATATTCAGTTTTGTGGAAATGATGAATGATTTTCCTATCTCAAAAACGTGCTGCAGATCTGCAGTCTGACATGATGTGGATCTGTATGCTAATATTAGGCCCATACACAGCACTACTATTGGTTTAAGAGGTATTTTGGACATGACAAACTCCCTTTAATACCATTCACTATAATTTAACATCTAGCCAAAGTGGTAAATATCTTATCAACCAAAAAGCAATAAAAACTAAATCCCAGAAATGTCACGTACAGTTATGGAGTATCATTTGCAGAGGGCACTTGCTTTCAGACACTGTTTTGTACTAGCTCATAGACACCTTTACATACTAGTGTATCTCAAAGGAGTTTTCCAGACCAAAATCATGTGTGGTCCAGCATAGAAAAACAAAAACGTTTCTGTTGTATATATCCAGCAATAAGACCAGTTATCAAAAATATATTAAAACTTAAACTTTTAATGGGTCATATCACAAGGAAAAAGATAATAGCATTTTGTATTAAAAAAATCTTCATGGTATAAGTATAAAAATCACTTCCGCGTTTCGGAGAGACCAACTTGGACCCCTCACAGACCATGTGTTGCAGCAGCCTCCGGGTGCTAGAAGCTGCTCGTGGACTTGGAGCGCATTGGCCCCATCCACTGCATAGTAGTGCTACCAGGAAACTGAAGCATCACTACTTTGACTTGTGCAGGAGTGAAGCCAGACCCAAACAGACCACATACTGAAGACCCATCCTGCAGTTAGGTCATCAATATGAAGAAATTATTTGGGTCCAGAAAAGCCCTTTAATAGCAGATATCCTTCAAATAACTACTATCAATCAACATAGTCGCGGACAGATGTTATGAACTGTTACCGAACACTTGTTAATAGGTTGTAAATGTTAACCATAACAGAAATGCAATATGCTAACCTCAAAAATCATCCTCTGTAGACCAAAACAAAAAGTTGATCCAAATGGGTTTGTGTTATTTGGCGAGGAAGATCTGAAAAATAAATAAAAACTGGTTAATGTATTATTACACTTCATTCTGAACACAAGATCATTGAATATAGTACAAATAATAGGAAACCCATCTTTTTGTGATTACATCTTCACACAAGAGCAGCAAGAGATCGAGAAGGAAAGTACTGCTTATTTTATTATTTTTATGCAATTTTGCAATAATGTTACACTATGGTCAATCCCAGTTTTGGGTTGTGAATATTGTAGACATATATAAAAATATATATATTCTGTTTGATACAAAGTGAAAGTGAAGATGGCTGTCAACAGAACATCAAGAGAGTCCAATGGTCAGTTGTCTGCTTTCAGGAAATATCTATCTATCTATCTATCTATCTATCTATCTATCTATCTATCTATCTATTTAGGGTTCAAGGTGCACTTTGTTATTAAAAAAATCCAGGTTAAAACCATATTTTTGGTCTATTTATTTCTGGAGATTTTATATAGAAATGAACATAGGCATAAGTAATATGAAAAGGCTAGGCACATCTTGAACTTTTAATTTGTTTACTATATATATATATATATATATATATATATATATATATATATATACACACACACACACATATATATATACACACATATATATATATATTTTTTGGCAAACTTGCGTTATAGTATCTGTTTAGAAAGTACTGAGTGGTATGGGAATTTTTCTTATTTCATTTAGATCACAAAATTTATTTAAAAGATGTAAAAACTAGCAGAGGTTCAAAATGTTTAAAAACCCAGCAGTTGAACCCCCACCAGTTACAAGTGTATCACCTATCCACCAGAAAAATGTGGTACAACCCCTTTATTTATAATACAGGGTACTCATTATTAAATAAGTAAAAAAAACGGTTCCCGACTGATTTTTAGTGATAGTTGAGATTTTTTTTTTCTCTTTTAGGACAAATGATAATCATACAGATATAACCACGCCTGTACCAACAATTACTAAGGACTCTTCTGTCTTTTTACCCTGGTTGCAATTCATGGACAAGTATTTTTTGCCACCTTATATTTATATAGATTTATATAAATATATACTAAGATTTTCATAGGTAACTTTGTAAGCCCAAGTCAATACAGATTATTTTACCTGTGAAGAACAACTGGCTTCTCCATAGGGTGCCCCAAGTGTTCTTGAATACTGTCCCACTGCAAAAGACAATAATAATAAAAAAAAAGTATCAAAACACTTTCAAGGTGTTACACTAGTAGCCAGTTTTATAATCATATGCAGTTTTACAATAAGATCTATTAGGTAATCTAACCTAATAGTGAGACCCACAATTACTCATGGGGTGCCATAGTGGTAGCAGGGATAATGTATGTTATATGCCTCTCTAAAAAGATAAGTCTTCAGGTTGCACTTGAAGGTTGTGATTGTGGGGACAGTCTTATGAATCATGGTAGTGTGTTCCAGAGTCCAGGAGATGTACGGAAGAAGTCTTTGAGGCGTTTGTAAGGAATCAGAGCAGAGTGAAGAAGGAGGTCCTGTGAGGATCAGGGATTTCAGGTGAGTAAGTAGTGGGAGATTAGGTCAGAGATGTATGGAGGGGGACAGGTTGAGAACTGCTTTGTATGTCAAATCAAATCTTGAATTGATTTTGTTGGGGAGTGGGTAGCCACTCGAAGGGCTGGCAGAGGGGAGAGAAAGATGAATAACCAGGGGAAGTGAGGATTAATCAGGCAGCAGAGTAAAGAATAGATTGGAGGGAAGTAAGATGCTAAGCTGGGAGGCCACAGAGGAGGATGTCGCAAAATTCTAAACAGGAATGGACAGATAAGTATTGGACTAGAATTTTTGTGACACTGAACAAGAAGGAACATAACATTCCATTAGATCATACCCCACCTTATAGTTCACCGCACTTTCCTATCGTTTTTGAGGAGTATTTCTAGCCAAAAAGGGGAATGAAATTTGTGGTAATGCCAATGAACAATATGTAGGTATACATATTGTTAAGAGGACACTATTTATGAAGGATAAACCATTACTATTTCCCACCAAAATCTGGGGCCCCAATGATCAGCTGGTTTAAAGACCCTGCGGTTCTCGGGTGAGCTCTGTGACGTCTTCACTGTTTATATCATCTGTTTCATAGCAGCCATGCAGTGTAATAACAGCATACTTCCATTCAATTTCTACACAAAGAGGTTGTAATTACATTGGATGGTCAGAATGAAATAAATGCATGCAATGTAAAAAGTGAAGAGGTCACAGAACTCAATTACTAATTATCAATCCTGAGAATAGGTCATCAATAATAACTAACTGCAAAACCACTTCCCAACATCCACCATAATAGTACACATCCACTTTTAGAACAACAAAAGTGAATGAATGTATTCACACGTGTGGTTTTTAATGGACAGTTAAAAAAAACTGGCATGTTCTACATTTGTCCATTTTGATGGAGACACAGACCCAATAGAAAGCAATGGGTCAGTTTTTAACAAACATTAAAAACAGACTGAGCTCCAAGTTACACCCACTCAAAACAGAGCAGAGGTTTGGGTCAAAAAATGTATAAAACAATGAAATTCATCTGTTTTTTTTTTTTTAACAGATGCAAAGCAGCCATTAAAAAAAAACAGAACAATTTGTCCATTGTTCACAGCTGAGAAAAAGACAGTCATGTGAATACAGCCTTAGTGGGATGAATACCTGCAATGATCACACTACAAGTAGTAATCTATGTATCTCACCTTGCTGTAGGTGGTGCAGATTTCTGTCTGTGTTTCAGAGTTGTCTGTGTTAAGTATTAAAAAAACAGATGTTACTGTCATGTTATAACATTAGAGGCTCTGAGAAAAAGGAAAGGAAAAGAATATGGACTTGTAACCACAAAAGAATACGCAGTTCACCTTTCTTCACTATCAACGGAATCCGGAAATCACAACGATGATAACTAAAGAAGACAATCGTGATATGAATTAGAAATACTTCTGAGAATACTGACACAATACTTTATCTTGAAAACTGACTAAGCAATAATGATAGGCCAGATAGTTCATCTCTATTATCTTTGTTACTAGTACTACATGACTTTATTCTTTCACTTCCATCTTTATAAATCTCACGTGTTCATAGCAGAATAGCTATTAATATCAGTCAGCAAATAATATCCCTTTGCAAATTAATGCATAGCTTCTAATGTGCTAGAAGATGCATGTATGTGAATTGTATATCAGATACACATAGCCACAGATTTAGGCCCTGGTCACAACACAATAAAGGGGTATTTCCACTTGGGACATAAATGGCATATCCACAAAATACGCTATAAAGGTCTAGTAGGTGCAGGCCCCACCTCTGTCTATAAACAAGATCCTGTGCTGTGTTGATATGTCGTACCTAAATCATGATGATATGTGTTGCCTAAATCTCCTGTCACTGTATAGTTGCCTATAGGCATCTGTCTTTTTTCATCCTAGTACAAATAATTCACACAAGCTCAGTGAATCAAAAGACAGGAACCCTTTCTAGGCATCAGTCATTCACTTACAAGATACCATGAGGACCAGTAATTATTTACATTGGACTAAGGCAGGAGCGAAAGCTTCCCAGGTCATGAGTGAATATTTGGTCACAACCACATTGACAGCCTTGCACCTGACTGGGAGGTTATGACATCATTACGATGAATGACGACAACGATAAAACACAATAAAACAAAAAAATAATAATAAAACAACAAATAATGAGTCTACTCACATGTTAAAATTGTAATGTCCTGGGTAATTTGTGTGCAATACAAATTTCTTGGCCCTGTGTGTATTTGCATCAAATAAAATATCCTGGAAACGTCAGATAAAGACAAAGAATAAAAAACAAAAAACAAGTAAGCAATGTTAAAAATATTAAAAAGCTGACTTTTTTTTAAGTAAATACTTGTATTTCCCATAAAACAATCATTCTGAAGCATATTTTCTACTGTTGTGCTGCTGCTCTGTTATTCCTCCTGGAAATGTAAAAACAAACTGATAACTGGTTGTTACCTTTCATTTTGTTAACAAGGGGTGTCTCTATGCACTTCACAAAATGGGCTGAAAGTATCAGGGTGTACAGGGAAGTAATCTATTGACAAAGGGAATAGTAAAAACTTGTGTCTACATAGTCATACATTTCCAGAAGGAGTAATAGAGGAACATCACAATATGGATTTCTAATAAAAGCTGCTCCAGCAGGCTAATCCTTGATACTATTTTAAAAGGAGAAAAGATCAAACTAGATGATAAATCTTATTCCTTATTCCTATAACGGGAATACAGGATTTCTGTACATTCTTCTGCGCGTCTCTTTACCAATAATTCAGACCGGCCCTATAAAAATAGCTGGAGACTTGGCAGTATTTGCTTCAGGTATTAATACTCACCACTCCCAGGGTGAAATAGTTATAGAAATAATCATTGCACTTGGCAGGAACCTGTTTGTGGGGGGACGGGGAATGAATCTTCATCTGAAAACATGAAAGAAAATACATGAGAAATCAAGTGCTGGAATTTATGTTATTAATTCAGAAGATAACATATGGCATAACAATATTCATCACTATACCAATTAGACCCAAGACAATTTTGCCAAGGGGGGTAGTGGGACCACACAATTGGACAAGATGCAGCAGCCATTACCTAGTTTGTGCTGGCAGAAGTGTCTGTATGCAGTATTAGTACACTCATGGCTTTTATGCTTCTAACCTATGTAGAGCAGCCATGAGGTTTGTGTTCAATGTCTGAGCAAAGACAATAAGGGAATAGCTGCCTAAGGCAAAGACTTTTTCTCATCCAAGACGCCAAATGTAATCACCCTCAAACCCTTCGGCCATTAAAGAGAATAAACTGGAAACTGTCCATTAGAGTTAATGGAGAAGGAATAGGTTGTCAAGATGACTGCGGCTTCATCCTCTACTTCCTGACCAAATTTATTAACACAGATCAATGAAGGAAAAGGAAGCGTCATACTAAATATTATATATAGATTATATATATCTCAATAAGAAAACAACATACAATTTAGAATCAATGAGCAAAATGCTTGTGTTTTCCATGTCTTCATCAATGCCCAGTATAACTTCCATCTGTAGTTCTATGATACCTGGCGCTCAGTGGGATGCTGAAGAATTTTTCACCTTATATAATGAGATCTAATCAATGTACCAAACAAGTGACATCACTTGACTATGACACAAAACAAACTACTGGAATATACAAGGATAGGACATCAATATTAGATTGATGAGCGTTCAAGGCCCAGCACCCCACCGATCTGTTCACTGTGCAATAACTAACATTGAATGGGAGCTGATCTGCAATACCCTGGTCTGGCCACTAGACAGGGAACAGAGCTGTCTGCTTCCTCTTCTACTGTCTGTGTATCGGCTAATGAGAACATTTGATTCATGTATGTGCCTGGTGTCAAATACATAATCTTTAGTATACATCATCAATATTTTTAGCCCAGAAAACTCCTTTAACATAATAAGTAGTGAGATGATTTCCTATCACACCAATCATGCTTTGGCCTGTAAAAAAATCTACAGTATTATTAACAGCAACCTATAATTTTGCAACATCAAGTGGAGAATGGGTGCACAATTCACAAAAAAAAAATCATACCGTCAATTCCCTGCCCATGTGGGTATGGTTTGGTACATTCAGCTGTACGGTGTAGTCTTAGCTTACAAGTACAGAATGTAACTGCTCTGAATATAACGCATACCGAAAGTTCTGAACAAATTTTGATTTTCTGTCAGAATTTATTACATTAAATGTTATAATAAACTTAATTAACTGATGTTTGCTTCTTTCAGTGAAACACATCACTGAAATCCACTTTCTGCCCCTTCTGTGTGCTTTCTCTTGTTTCTCCCACTGCTTCTCATGGGAGTATGGGTTCCTATATAAAAAGGGAAGTTGAAGTTGGGGGTATCTTCAAACGTACCCAGAGAAATTTGGTCAGGCAAAAAAAGTCTGTTTTGGGAATTTGAAAGATGCAGCTTCTGAAAGTCTGCTTCAAAATCTGCATAAAAAAAGTTCAAAAATCTGTCTTCCAAATGGGAATTTCAGGAAGAATCTGCCTGAACAGATTAGGAGAGGACATGGAAAAAATGGGCATCCTGCTCGTTCTCGCTGCAAAGTCCATGGTTCAAGACATCCCATTCATCTAAGTACTACTTACTTTGTCCTCAGACTTGTAGAAGACTTTGTGTGGAGCACCAAGTGTGCTCAACACATCCTGACAGGAATCTCCAAAATATACACAGCGCTCAGACAATCGTGTCTTTGCTTCGGCCATCACTCCAGGACCACAACCTGCAAAGACAAGGAAAGATGGCAGCCTTGTTGCCTGCAAAATGTTTTCATTAAGCAGAATTTGCCACCATGCCCGCCCACTTTAAAGTGAATATACAGGTTCATGGCCTCTATATTCTGCCAACAAACAGAGGATACCAATGTTAACATTCTACACCACTTCAATATATATTCAGTGACAATGTAAATAAATAAGAGATTCTTTTATGTTATATTATGAAATAGTGAAGTTTTCACATGTGCCAGCATCAGGTTGTTAAAGCACATATCAGCACAAGGAACAGATACTCCTGGGGAGAGCTGCTGATGTTGCCGCTCATCTAATATTCCAGACTCTACTGAGTCTGAAAAAGCTTCCCCACCTCTGCCATAAGTGCCATCAGAGAATAACCCAACTAGAATATAAAATACACAATAGGGCTTGAATTAAATTAGAAAGGCGATTTTATTTTTTAGAATTTGCACTACTTTTTTTTTGCATTGCAGGCAGCTGAGTACAAGGAAACACTGTGTATATCCCTGTATGAATTCTACACTCTGGAATACCTGTGCTGATCAGACGGAGTCTCAGTCCTAAAGGTCCAGATGCATCACGAAGAACATCAACATTTTCTGAATACACGTTGCCCAGATAACAGCTCAGGGGCATAGGAGGGGCTCTGTCAGGAATAAAAATCAGGGTATAACATGGTATATCCGCTGTAAAAAAAAAGGAAGGCAAGTAAAAGTTGAAAACACTTCCTTACTTTGTATCTTGGAGGCTGTTACCACTGTAGATGTACATGCGCTTTACCATGGCTCCGTGTGGTATCTGAATTGATGCAAGTCCATGGGCAAAATTGGGCTTTAAAGGAAAGAAAATAATTTGCCTTCATTCTCAATGTAACCATATACACAGATCTGGTCATAGTAATAGTATTAATGTAGAGCAATGTCAATAGTTATCGGCACATTGGTTTCAGCATTATGACAGCAAGGTACTTTCTGAGAAATACTTGTATTTTTATTAGCAGTGCTCACATAGCATTTGGAGTAAATAATAGAGCACAATGTGAGCCATGAGCTGTGGGGTTGGCCCTGTCCACACCTGCCCTCCGATTTTCAGCTTTCTCCCTTATAATGTGCTTAAAGGGGTGGCTGGGGCAAGCCCTGAAGATTCTGAACACTAAGCATGGATTTCCTCCCAGTATAACCTGAGAGCTACAACTCATATGGTATGCAGTTTGCAGAATGTACTTGAAACCACACCAAAACTTTTATTTTTCATAAATCAATAGTGCAGCAGAAGTATTCTTTGTAATACGCTTTAGAAAAGAAAAATGCTGGTTTCTTAAATTATTTCCTTCCTCTTATCACCCACAGCATTGAGTGATTATGCCTATACACACAATGAAGTTTATGGAGAGGGAGGACAAGGGAGATAGAGGGCAGACAGGGAGGACTGTCTACAGCATCTAATGAGAATCTAAAAGAGCTGGACCGTGGTGTCTTGTCTTCCCCTAGTTCTGTGTTGTTCTGGTATCGCTCTTGGGGCCGTGTTGTGTCTGCAGATTTTCTTTTTGATTTGTTTTGATTTGTGTTCTTCTGGCACTTCTGCCTCTTGTTTGGCCCGTTTAGGGCACTGTTTTGCCGTTTTCCTGTTATTGAACTTGCTTTTGGTTCGTCTTCTTTTTGTTATTTTGTAATGTACTGTGATTCTGTTTCTTTATTTTGAAAATTTCAATAAAATTCAGTTTACACCTAAAAGAGCTGGACAACTGTTAATCCGGCTATATGTTGAGAAAAAACCGTCACTGTATAGTGCAAAAAGGTCTGGTTATCTCTCTGTCCCTAGAAGCTGCCCTCCCCCTCCATAGACTTCTACTGCCTGCCACTTAATGCTGAATAGACTTGCATATACAGATTTGTTCTGGGACAGAAGGAGTGACGCATCAGGTAATTTTCTTTAATAAAATATATTACATATGTATTTTATATTTATTAAAGTTTACTAATCTTACTTACACTATTGATGTATGGAATTAAAAAAAAAAAAAAAAAAACATTTTAGGTAAGCTTCAAGGGGTTTTCCTATAAATATAACCATATTTAAATTTGTAGACAATTAAAAGATAAACATTTTAGCAAATATAATGAAAAAATTTGCAGAATGTTAAACATTTTCTGCAACCAACTTAGTTGTGACAGTCTTTTGTCTTGATAGATGTACAACAGATACAACGATGTATGCCGAAACTTCCTATGGTCTGGGACTTCTCTGAAACCCAGGCATCATTTGGCCCATCATGCACTGTCCCTGCCTGATGACCATAAGGAAACCATGGCTGGATTTCTGACAGACCATAAAAAGTTCCTTCACTGATTGTAAAGGCTTCCTGCCTCAGCTAGAAATACAAAATGTGCTGCAGCCATAATAGAACTATCAGCAGTAGAATAGTCTTATGATGATGTATACAGCCATAGAACAGACTCCCCAGCTAGACCCTGCAGACATGTAAACTTTTGATGAAAATTCAGGTAGCCTTTAAATATAGCTATGTTCACAGGAAAATCTCCTTAAGGCTAAGGTCTCACGTAGCAGCCGTAGCCAAAACACCACGGGGGAAAACGCTTTGCCAATTTTCACGCAGTGCTTTTCACAGAAAGTCTGCACAGTTTTCCTCTGCAGACTTCTTCAATTATATGTATATGGAAAACGCCATGCTGTGACATGCTATGATTTAGTGATGCAGTATGTCCGAAACAGATATTTTTCTGCAATCTGTAGGTGGGATTGGCGCAGTAAAACCCTGCACGTTTTGCCAGTGTTTATGCTACATGGGGCCCCGGCCTAAAAAACACATATAACAGAGACCGTAAAATCAATGTGAATGTCATTTTCTTCATAACCTCTGGAGAGGGCAAAATGCGGGTGACAGATTCCCTTTAGTTATTGTCAAACATACATTAAAAGGAATCAGAAATAAGATTTCCTACCTCATATTTGGGGGCTTCTGTCCAAGAATCCAGTTGAAAAGAGAAAGATAAACCACGGAAGTTGAGGTGGAACAGTTGTTCTGCTGAGTTATAAACTGTAATAAATAGAATCACAGATTACTCAGGTCTTACCTCCATGTAGACTACAGCTATTATAGAAATGTATCTAAAAGCTCCTCATGTATAAAAGGTGTTTTTACCTCCTGGATGTGTTGCTCCGAATGACTGGTCTATTTGCTCTATAGTGGGAGCTATGGCCTGCGAGTTGAAGTGAACCCCACTGGAACAATACAAACAAGTATCATTAGTTGAAATAAGAAGTACTAAAAACCACCTAGGGGCAACACGGTGGCTCAGTGGTTAGCACTGCAACCTTAAAGCGCTGGAGTCCTGGGTTCGAATCCCGCCAGGAACAACATCTGCAAGGAGTTTGTATGTTCTCCCCGTGTTTGCGTGGGTTTCCTCCGGGTACTCCGGTTTCCTCCCACACGCCAAAGGCATACTGATAGGGACTGTAGATTGTGAGCCCTAAATGGGACAGTGACTGTCAATGTCTGTAAAGCGCTGTGGAATGTGATGGCGCTATACAAGCAAGCATAATAAATAATAATAATACTTTATCTTAAAATTCTGTTTTCTGCTTGAAAAAACAAACAAACAAATGAATGGGCCCAATCAGCAAGGAGTCTCAATTTCCTCCCATTCTACAAAGACATACTGATAGGAAAAAAAAAAAAAAAGTACGTGATCCCTATATGGGGCTCACAATCTACATAAAAAAAAACCAAACACCTGGGGGTTGGAATACCTCTTTAATACCAGTTAGAGCACAGATATGATGCCATCAGTATGCACACAAATATTGGATTTTTTTTACTCATTTTACTTGCTTTTCTTGTTGTATTCATTGGGGGACACAGCACTATGGGTATAGGGCTGGCCACTAGGAGGCAAACACTAGGAATAGCAAAAGATGGTCGCTCTGCCTCTGGTCTATACCCTTTCCACAGACACTATGCTAGCCAGTTTGTAGCACAGCAGTTGGAGAGAGACACAGATTTAAAAAAACAAAACAAAACAAAACAAAAAAAACGCAAAACATGGAACTAACAGTGAACAACATGTCCTGAACCCAAAAACGAACCAAAACAGCCTGGGCGGGAAGAGGAAGAAAAAAAATTCGGGGGGGACGACACACAGCACCATGGGATGTGGGATGTCCTAAAGTAATCCCAGAGGATGGGAATTACACAACCATGCAAGCAACCTAGCATACAGCTGCTTGCAAAACCTTACAATACAAACTGGAATCAGAGGTAACAGAATGGATCTGGTGGAACTTGATGAAAGTGTGTCCAGGTGCCGGCCTTATAGACCTTGGCGTTAGAAGCCTGATGCCAAACAGCCAAGGAAGCTCCGAAAGCTCCACTGGAGGGAGCTGTCACCCGGAGAGGCGACGGTCTACCCTTGAGCCTCCCTGATAGCAGACCGAATCTACCTGGAAATAGAAGTCTTGGAAGCAGCCAGGCCCTTGCGACGGCCCTCAGGAAGAACAAACAAGGTGTCCGAATGATGGAAGGGGTCCATGAGAGACAAATAGACCCAGATCGTCTGGACCACATCCAGACAGTGAAGAAAGCGTGTAGATGTTTGGGGTCTAGAAAGAAATACGTCCTTTTTTGTTCTACCCAGATGTCCTCAGTAGCCATCATCAGTGTACAAACAACATACAAACATGTATGCTTTAGCTTCACCCACCAGGGGCAGATAGCACGGAACTGCATCTGTTTGTTCTTGTTCTTTTTCTCTGTTCGTTCTTGTTTTTTATTGTGTCATTAAAGGGGTTTCCTGGGTGAAAGATACTGACAACCTACCCATAGGATAAGATCATCAATATCAGAATTGTGTTGGTGACATGTTCCACCATTGCTGGAACCAATACAGAGAATGAAGCACAGATCTGATCTCCATACAGTGGGAATGCAGAGGTACTGCAGCTCAGTTCAAGTAAAAGAGAGCTGAGCTGCAGTGATGATCTGCCATCAGACAGGGAAACATTTAATTAACGTAACGGACAGATCTACAGATTGCAATATTGTGACTACCAAGCCTACTGTACAAGAAGGCGGCCCACAAATCTGTTCATGCTTGTACAGAACAAGTTAAATAAACCAATAAATGCCAAATGTCACATTTATTTATGCATTTGTTTCATTTTTATGAAAGATTAGTACATATGTCCTATGGTATTAAAAAAAAATTCCAACAATATATTTTCTGTTACAAAAATTGCATAAATTATCTGTCTCTCTAACCATTACTGTGTACTTCTGGAAGTCAGACAACATTTTTAAGCTATACCTCCAAAGACTGAAATAGAATAATAATAAAAAAAGATTTTTTTTTTTTTTATAGTTAGGTCTCAGTATTTGGCCTCACCGGCAATTTTTTTTTTTCAATTCACATTTTTATTAAACTTTTTCAGATTCTATCCTATTAATATTATAAATGTGAAAGTTTGTGAGTTTGTGGGTTTGTGTGTTTGGATGTTTGCATGTTCGGATGTTTGTTCCTCAATCACGGAAAAACCGCTCCACCGATTTGGCTGAAATTTTCCACAAACATAGTCATTACACTCGATTAAACAATAGGCTACTTTTCGTCACAATAGCGCACATACGTTTGTGCCAGGACCCCCACAAAACCCAAACTCACACCAATCTCACACTGCAATCTCACACACTTTGGACCATAGCAAGCCACAAAATTCATATTGCCCTCTACAGCCTCGCCCCTAACCCCACACAATCTCATATACATATACTTTACCACTTTGCCCCTCACCTTAACGATACTCCAGGAGGCTCTCTTTAATGCTCCGGAGCAGCCATGTTTGCCGACCCCCACCACTCTGACAATCCGCGACACCGCCCACCCATGTCAATACCCCTAGGCGGTCTAATAAATGCAAAAAAAAAAAGTTTAAAAAAAGTAAAAAAAAATATAAAAAATAAATAAAAAGGATAAAAAATTCAAATCACCCCCCTTTCCCTATAACACATATAAAAGTAGTTAAAAACTGTGAAACACATACATGTTAGGTATCCCCACGTCCGAAATCGCCCGCTCTACAAAGTTATACAAATATTTTTCCTGTTCGGTAAACACCGTAGCGGGAAAAATGGTCAAAAGTGCCAAACTGCCATTTTTTCACTGTTTTGATTCTGCTAAAAATTTTAATAAAAAGTGATCAAAGCAATAACATTTCCCGAAAATGGTAGAACTACAAAGTACACCCATTCCCGCAAAAAATGGCGCCCTATACATCCCCGTACACGCATGTATAAAAAAGTTACGGCTGTCGGAATATGGCGACTTTTCAAAAAATAATTTTTTAACACAGTTTTGGATTTTTTTTAGGGGGTCAAAATGTAAATAAAACCATATAAATTTGGTATCCCCGGAATCATAACGAAGCACAGAATACAGGGGACATTTCATTTTGGTTGCACAGTGAACGCCGTAAAACCAAAGCCCTTAAGAAAGTCGCAGAAATGCATTTTTTCTTCAAATCCACCCCATTCTGAATTTTTTCCCTGCTTCCCAGTACATTATATAGAATAAATAATGGTGGCATCATGAAGAAAAATTTGTCCCAGGAAAAATTAAGACCTCATATGGCTCTGGGAGCGGAGAAATAAAAAAGTTATGGGGTTTAGAAGGAGGGGAGTCAAAAACGAAAATCAAAAAATGCCAAGGGTTAACTTCAAATACTTCTGTCCCAAAGTCACTATGTAAAGTTTCTCACAACACCGTATAGCAGCTCACATACAAATTAACTTCAACACAAAAGTCTCCCGTATTCTCTGAATTACAGCAAAAACAAGATACAAAGTTACATTTCATATCCCATACCATATACACACTACGAAAACCTTACCCGCGCCTGTATATACCCACTTCTACAATCACCGCAGACGAAGTCGCGGGTACCAGCTAGTAATACTATAAATGCTGACCTGCCTCTCTACAGGCAAGAGTCTATATAAGACAAAAGCAAGTGTCCATCTGATGTCCAGGAGCTTATGCAGGTTGTCCCCTGTAAAGAAGATCCTTTGAAAAAGTTCACTGGGCAAAGCATGCCAAAAAAACCACAGTAAAAGAAAATATTGGAACACTCACCAGTATTTTAATTTCACTTTTGACAAATCATAGACTTCTATCACCTGAAAGGGCAGATAAAGATTGGGGATGTCAGTGTGATCCAGAACTGGAAGCCTCTTCCCATCAGTAATGGATATTCACAAGCCTCTCACCTTTAGCCTTTGATTATAAGCATCAAACAGCAGTTTGATCCCGTCCTGAGTCAGGCTGAGGATGAGGTCATGATTAAGAGGACACTGTAAAAATAGACAGAAGTTCAGGAGAGTAGACAACCAAAATCTCCGACACCTTACAATATGCTCAGACACCAGGACAATCATACAGGTTATCCTCTGGGTAGACCCAATAGAATATAAAATGAAATATAAAAAATATCTTCCTGCAATTTATTCAGAAATAAATCAACAAAGTTGTAAATAAAGGTATAAGTAAAGAACTATACACATATCTGATATTAAAATATGGATGCCATGTTAGTAATATTACTATAAACACATTTATACCTAACAATGGGTTGAACAGAATTTTAACCAAACTAAAATGATCAATAACTTTTCAGACAACACATTTAATAAAGCAAGCAGGTGATTCTGGATTAAAAGGAAATGTAGGGCAGCACGGTGGCTCAGTGGTTAGCACTGCAGCGCTGGAGTCCTGGGTTCGAATCCTGCCAAGGATGACATCTGCAAGGAGTTTGTATGTTCTCGCCGTGTTTGCGTGGGTTTCCTCCGGTTTCCTCCCACACGCCAAAGACATACTGATAGGGACTGTAGATTGTGAGCCCTATATGGGACAGTGACTGTCAATGTCTGTAAAGTGCTGCAGAATATGATGGCGCTATACAAGTAAGCATAAGAAATAATAACAATACTTTATCTTAAAATTCTGCTGTTTTCTGCTTGAAAAAACAAAACAAATTAATGGCTCCAATCAGCAAGGAGTCTCAAGCAGCAGCAGAATTCACAGTAAGTAGAATAGTAAAGATATGGGTGGGCACTCACCAATCAGTAGACGGCAAATCTTTTCTTTGTATAAAAAATAATTATTTTATTTAGAACATAGTAAAATAAGTCCTCAGGGAGGGAAAGATAACATAATTGGCAAAGAAAAAAAGGCAACAGCCGTT
Organism: Leptodactylus fuscus; assembly: GCF_031893055.1. NCBI lineage: Eukaryota > Metazoa > Chordata > Amphibia > Anura > Leptodactylidae > Leptodactylus > Leptodactylus fuscus. The sequence continues at coordinate 49,918,696 of NC_134271.1, read as the reverse complement.
TCGCGTTATCGAACGCTTTTTCAAGCCTAATATGCAATACCATATGTTACACTCCATGTGCTTTAAATATATCACTCAAGTCGAATTAGATTGGAAAACTCCTATGTCAATCACCAGATAGACCAATCACAGAAACGTCCCAATGCCTCAGGACGGACCTGAAGGAGAACTACAACATAAACAGATGGAGAAGTAAGTGACCAATCCGTAACACGCCGACATTTACCTGTACAACACCTCACCTAGCCCAGAAGCAGGAAACCTCCAATCGGCATCCTGCCGACGCGCATAGCTCTCCGTGACCTTGCGCAGATAAGATGTAGGGTAGTGCGTAATCCGTGCCCGCCCGGACAGGGAGATACAGACGGACACCTTATCCAACCCCAATGTAGGGAAAACCAATCAGAGTCCTGCCGACGCGCACACCTCTCCGTGATCTTGCGCATAGAGTGTACCAAATAAACAAGCTGCTCTTTCGCATAACCGCGAGACTCTTTCTGACGCCCACCTAGAAAGAGAAAAGGAAACACCCAGTGGGCGGTGCGTCAATTGCTACTCCCTATTCAATAGCCGGGGGGTGTGTCCAGAGAGACAGATAGAACCTACACCCACCTCAACGTACATGCCCAACTGGAACATATATCAACAAAGGATGTGCGATCATAATCGCGTCACCTACCGGCCGCATTAAAAAGAAAGAGAAGCAACATACAGAACCTATAACAGGTAAGTCAATATGTCCATAAAGCATTCACGAACCTGGCTTGAGGAAAACACAATTTACACTAATAAATAGAGGAATTACCCCTTACATACATGTATTCAACTAGAATAACACCATTCTAATCAAATCGCTTTGAGGTCGGATAGTATAATGGTGAGTAAACATTGAAAAGAAACAAATTTGTGTATAACAATGTGCACAAATATATCTATAATCGGTCAACCAATAGCAAAATAGCCATAATCGCAAGATCTAATAAAAAAGATGATTAGTTGGTGATTGACATAGAAAAATAAAAAAACGTTTTTAAGACAATTTAAGAATTAGATATTGTATATAAGGAGATAAGTATAATATCAATAACTAATGTTAATAAGGACAGACAGAGAAAAAAACCTTATTGCCGATGTAATTACAAAAAAACACTCATGTCTGTTTTGTCATTCAGACCTAAAGGTCCCATTGCTTCTGTTCTTAATATCCATTTGGCCTCTTGTTGGAGTAACAACTTGCCCCTATCACCACCACGCAAAGGCAATTTGACATGTTCAATGCCCGCAAAACGAAGACAATCGGCATTGCCGCCGTGTGCCTCGTGTATATGGTCAATAAGGCGAGGTGAACCCTTCTTAGATGTAATAGATTTATAATGTTCGCGAAAACGAACATATAGGGGACGTATTGTCTTACCAATATAAAAGCGACCACATGGGCAGAAAACCACATAAACCACAAATTGTGTCTTGCAGTTCAAGAACTGTGTGACTCGATGGCTGACCTTGCCCAATGTCAAGACACTACTTTTCTTATTGAATCTACAGAAGTTGCATCTTCCACAGCAAAAATTACCCTTAGGGGAAGAGGAATTCAACCAACTACTATCCCTCTCAGAAAATCTGCTAGAGACCAAAGTGTCCTTTATGGTTCGACTTCGCCTAAAACTGACCAAAGGTTTATTTTTTGCTCTCAGCGAGAGTACCGGATCCGACTCAATAATACCCCAATTTTTAAATATAGCCGTCCTAATCTGATCGGCCATTGGGCCATATCTAAAGGTAAAACTAAACCTTTCGTTGTTATTATCCTGTTTTTCCTGCTTGCTACGACTCCCTGATAGGAGTCTTGCTCTATCAATCGATTTGGCCTTATCATAAGCCTTATCAATGTTATTGATGGGATAACCCCTCTGTAGCAGTCGTTGTCTTAACTGTTCTGCTTGTTCTTCGAACACAGCAGCCTCGCTATTGATCCTTTTTAACCTAATGAATTGGCCATATGGAATAGAGTCCTTCACTGTCTGTGGGTGAAAACTGTCATAGTGTAGAAACGCATTCGTGGCGGTGGGTTTGCGGAAAACTTCTGTAGTTAAACCCCCCTCTCTCTTTCTTATTAGAACATCAAGAAACTCTAGGGATTCCTCATTGATCTTAGCAGTAAATTTCATATTAGAATCATTATGATTCAAATATTCAACAAAACCAAAAAAATCATCATTGGAGCCCGACCACAAAATGAAAATGTCATCGACATAACGTAAGTAAAGGGAAATATGACTAGTAAAATTATTGTTCAGGGAGAAAACATATTTGTCTTCAAAATCAGCAAGGAAAATATTTGCGTAGGTACATGCTAAAGGCGTCCCCATTGCTGTTCCGTCTATTTGGTGGTACCAACGATCGTTAAATACAAAAGCGTTATTACCTAAAACCAACTCAACTCCCCTTGTAATAAAGTTGACCAGACCTTCATCTTTCCCAGCATACTTCAACAAACTCTCTATTGCTCTAACCCCTTGTTTCTGTGGTATCCGCGTATATAAGCTTTCCACATCAATAGATGCCAATTTCATATCCCTACAAGAGGGAACACTATTTATTTGATTAAGGAAATCATTGGTATCTTTTAGGTATGCAGGGATCCTTGGGAGTAGTGGCTGTAACAGCCAGTCGAGATATTGGGATAAAGGCTCAGTAGCTGAGCCAATTCCCGACACAATCGGTCTACCAGGTGGATTCGTCATGCTTTTATGTACCTTGGGAAGAAAATACCAACAAGGTCTTGTTGGTTCATTCACAAAAAGCCTCTCCGCAGTTTTTCTAGATATAACATTACTCTCCACACTTTGTCTTAGGAAGCTTCTGACCTTGTTATTAATAGATACTATCGGATTCTTCTCCAACAATTTATAGGTTTTTCGATCAAAAAGCTGCCTTTCCGCTTCACTAATATAATAGGTTTTACTCATGACAACGGCATTCCCGCCTTTATCGGCCTTCTTTATTACTAAGTGCCGCTGTCTCTTTAGCCAGATTAATGCATTCCTCTCCTTAGGTGTAAGATTTTTTCTTTGCCAATTATGTTATCTTTCCCTCCCTGAGGACTTATTTTACTATGTTCTAAATAAAAGAATTATTTTTTATACAAAGAAAAGATTTGCCGTCTACTGATTGGTGAGTGCCCACCCATATCTTTACTATTCTACTTTTGCTACTGTTTTTTCTAAGGGTTGTGAGCACCACTTTTCGTCAGAAGAAATTCCCAACCCAAGAGTTTTTACTCTTCATAGTGGATTATTATTTTTGCCGTTATTTTGGAGTGAGCAGTGCCGTCTACTTTTGTTCTTTGTTTCTGGCTAAAATTGTTGTCTTTGTGACTGAGCACGCTTTTTTCTCTTCCAATTTTTGGCTATTTATGGAGGTTTTTTCCTTTTTGTCATAAAGGGGATAATACAGGACTTTCTATATGTTATAATATCCTCCACCATCCACTCGTTTATAAAAGGTTGGTTATATTGCATAACTATGGAGGCATTTGATGAATCCGTAATTCGGAATGGGAGGGAAGATGCATTGGCATTTTTTAACTTATGTAACCAAAAAGATGAGCTCCAGGTCTTGAGTATAAAGACACTCGAACAGAAGATACAAAGTTTGGCGGAACGCGAAACTCGTCTTTTTTGGACGGTTAATTCTTTGAAGTCATATGATGTTAGTGGAAGAGTACCACGTGGACTCAGGATTTATAAGGAACCGTCAATCTTTCAAAACGACGTCAAATTTATGAATGATTGGAAACAGTTACATCTAGAGCATTCACAGAAGGTCTTACGATTGGTTCTTAAAAGGAACGAGGAGGAATATGAGGCGGTAACCGCCGAGCTGTGTAAGGCTAAGACAGAGCTTAGAACAAGACTAAGTGACGAACAGCTGACTTCAACTACCAAGCGGTTGGAGAAAAAGATTATTACCGTTCAGGCTGAAATAAAGGAACGTAAACGAGATAAATTTATTAGAGATAAGAATGATTTCGAACAAGGAAAAATCTTCGACTGGAATGAAAAGTCTAGACAACAACAGCAGAGTAGAAGAAGGAATAAAAACAGTGGCTCCTATAGAAACTTCAAGTCGAAGGATCCTAACACCAAAAAACAAAAAGTAAAGGAATATTGGACCTCGGATACTGATACGTCTGACGAGCAGCAATCGGATTCCAACAATGGGGGAAATCCACCGGCAAAAAAACGTTCTGAACAACCAATCCCTTTAGATCGAGATCGAAAGTCCGAAGAGGACGAGGAAAAAGAAGAAATAAGGATTGGAACCAAGAGGAAGCAGGTCTCATGGAGGAATTAAAAACCGAAAAGGAACAATTGGTGATCAATCTCACCGATACACCATTGGACGCTGCATGTATATCTCTTTTGTCGAAAGGTTTGGGTTTTTGCCTGGCTGACCCTTTTGATGAGGTCGATTTTGAAATAGACCTTTTCAAGGGTGTCAGAAAACTTAATCTTTTTAAGCATTTCAGTAGCCAACAGGTTACTGGTAAAATGCCGCTGGTGGGCGAAACACCTTGTGATATAGGCCCTTTGGGGTTTTTTGTCAATAGCTCTTTTAATGAGCAGGAAAAGAAGGCCCTTTTGGACCTCCTGGATGAACCCTCAGAAAATATTAACCCTAATGATATAGTTTATGAAACATTTAAAGGAGGTGTGAAATCATCTTTTAACCCGCCTATAGCACCGGGTGGTACAATAGATCTTTTTCACCACCAAGTGCTAAAGGATGTTAAGGCCTTAATGTATAGAAGGGAGAGAAGTAATCTTACACCTAAGGAGAGGAATGCATTAATCTGGCTAAAGAGACAGCGGCACTTAGTAATAAAGAAGGCCGATAAAGGCGGGAATGCCGTTGTCATGAGTAAAACCTATTATATTAGTGAAGCGGAAAGGCAGCTTTTTGATCGAAAAACCTATAAATTGTTGGAGAAGAATCCGATAGTATCTATTAATAACAAGGTCAGAAGCTTCCTAAGACAAAGTGTGGAGAGTAATGTTATATCTAGAAAAACTGCGGAGAGGCTTTTTGTGAATGAACCAACAAGACCTTGTTGGTATTTTCTTCCCAAGGTACATAAAAGCATGACGAATCCACCTGGTAGACCGATTGTGTCGGGAATTGGCTCAGCTACTGAGCCTTTATCCCAATATCTCGACTGGCTGTTACAGCCACTACTCCCAAGGATCCCTGCATACCTAAAAGATACCAATGATTTCCTTAATCAAATAAATAGTGTTCCCTCTTGTAGGGATATGAAATTGGCATCTATTGATGTGGAAAGCTTATATACGCGGATACCACAGAAACAAGGGGTTAGAGCAATAGAGAGTTTGTTGAAGTATGCTGGGAAAGATGAAGGTCTGGTCAACTTTATTACAAGGGGAGTTGAGTTGGTTTTAGGTAATAACGCTTTTGTATTTAACGATCGTTGGTACCACCAAATAGACGGAACAGCAATGGGGACGCCTTTAGCATGTACCTACGCAAATATTTTCCTTGCTGATTTTGAAGACAAATATGTTTTCTCCCTGAACAATAATTTTACTAGTCATATTTCCCTTTACTTACGTTATGTCGATGACATTTTCATTTTGTGGTCGGGCTCCAATGATGATTTTTTTGGTTTTGTTGAATATTTGAATCATAATGATTCTAATATGAAATTTACTGCTAAGATCAATGAGGAATCCCTAGAGTTTCTTGATGTTCTAATAAGAAAGAGAGAGGGGGGTTTAACTACAGAAGTTTTCCGCAAACCCACCGCCACGAATGCGTTTCTACACTATGACAGTTTTCACCCACAGACAGTGAAGGACTCTATTCCATATGGCCAATTCATTAGGTTAAAAAGGATCAATAGCGAGGCTGCTGTGTTCGAAGAACAAGCAGAACAGTTAAGACAACGACTGCTACAGAGGGGTTATCCCATCAATAACATTGATAAGGCTTATGATAAGGCCAAATCGATTGATAGAGCAAGACTCCTATCAGGGAGTCGTAGCAAGCAGGAAAAACAGGATAATAACAACGAAAGGTTTAGTTTTACCTTTAGATATGGCCCAATGGCCGATCAGATTAGGACGGCTATATTTAAAAATTGGGGTATTATTGAGTCGGATCCGGTACTCTCGCTGAGAGCAAAAAATAAACCTTTGGTCAGTTTTAGGCGAAGTCGAACCATAAAGGACACTTTGGTCTCTAGCAGATTTTCTGAGAGGGATAGTAGTTGGTTGAATTCCTCTTCCCCTAAGGGTAATTTTTGCTGTGGAAGATGCAACTTCTGTAGATTCAATAAGAAAAGTAGTGTCTTGACATTGGGCAAGGTCAGCCATCGAGTCACACAGTTCTTGAACTGCAAGACACAATTTGTGGTTTATGTGGTTTTCTGCCCATGTGGTCGCTTTTATATTGGTAAGACAATACGTCCCCTATATGTTTGTTTTCGCGAACATTATAAATCTATTACATCTAGGAAGGGTTCACCTCGCCTTATTGACCATATACACGAGGCACACGGCGGCAATGCCGATTGTCTTCGTTTTGCGGGCATTGAACATGTCAAATTGCCTTTGCGTGGTGGTGATAGGGGCAAGTTGTTACTCCAACAAGAGGCCAAATGGATATTAAGAACAGAAGCAATGGGACCTTTAGGTCTGAATGACAAAACAGACATGAGTGTTTTTTTGTAATTACATCGGCAATAAGGTTTTTTTCTCTGTCTGTCCTTATTAACATTAGTTATTGATATTATACTTATCTCCTTATATACAATATCTAATTCTTAAATTGTCTTAAAAACGTTTTTTTATTTTTCTATGTCAATCACCAACTAATCATCTTTTTTATTAGATCTTGCGATTATGGCTATTTTGCTATTGGTTGACCGATTATAGATATATTTGTGCACATTGTTATACACAAATTTGTTTCTTTTCAATGTTTACTCACCATTATACTATCCGACCTCAAAGCGATTTGATTAGAATGGTGTTATTCTAGTTGAATACATGTATGTAAGGGGTAATTCCTCTATTTATTAGTGTAAATTGTGTTTTCCTCAAGCCAGGTTCGTGAATGCTTTATGGACATATTGACTTACCTGTTATAGGTTCTGTATGTTGCTTCTCTTTCTTTTTAATGCGGCCGGTAGGTGACGCGATTATGATCGCACATCCTTTGTTGATATATGTTCCAGTTGGGCATGTACGTTGAGGTGGGTGTAGGTTCTATCTGTCTCTCTGGACACACCCCCCGGCTATTGAATAGGGAGTAGCAATTGACGCACCGCCCACTGGGTGTTTCCTTTTCTCTTTCTAGGTGGGCGTCAGAAAGAGTCTCGCGGTTATGCGAAAGAGCAGCTTGTTTATTTGGTACACTCTATGCGCAAGATCACGGAGAGGTGTGCGCGTCGGCAGGACTCTGATTGGTTTTCCCTACATTGGGGTTGGATAAGGTGTCCGTCTGTATCTCCCTGTCCGGGCGGGCACGGATTACGCACTACCCTACATCTTATCTGCGCAAGGTCACGGAGAGCTATGCGCGTCGGCAGGATGCCGATTGGAGGTTTCCTGCTTCTGGGCTAGGTGAGGTGTTGTACAGGTAAATGTCGGCGTGTTACGGATTGGTCACTTACTTCTCCATCTGTTTATGTTGTAGTTCTCCTTCAGGTCCGTCCTGAGGCATTGGGACGTTTCTGTGATTGGTCTATCTGGTGATTGACATAGGAGTTTTCCAATCTAATTCGACTTGAGTGATATATTTAAAGCACATGGAGTGTAACATATGGTATTGCATATTAGGCTTGAAAAAGCGTTCGATAACGCGAAACGGCTGTTGCCTTTTTTTCTTTGCCAATTATGTTATCTTTCCCTCCCTGAGGACTTATTTTACTATGTTCTAAATAAAAGAATTATTTTTTATACAAAGAAAAGATTTGCCGTCTACTGATTGGTGAGTGCCCACCCATATCTTTACTATTCTACTTTTGCTACTGTTTTTTCTAAGGGTTGTGAGCACCACTTTTCGTCAGAAGAAATTCCCAACCCAAGAGTTTTTACTCTTCATAGTGGATTATTATTTTTGCCGTTATTTTGGAGTGAGCAGTGCCGTCTACTTTTGTTCTTTGTTTCTGGCTAGAATTCACAGTAAGATTGAGCAGGGTGCTTATGTTTTCTGTGCCCTGCTGCAATCTCTGCCTTTCATTTTTTTCTATGGGAGGCAGATTCTCGGAGCAGAATCTCGGGAGCATGTGAATAAATCCTAAAGCTCTTGCCACTAGGTGGCTCTCATTTAGCTAGCTAAATAATAAAGTAACTGTTAACTACTACTAGGGAACTTCTGTCCTTAGTTATCAACATAAAACAAGATGGGCTCACATTGAGTGGAGGAGGTGGGGGGGGGGTCTGTTTTCCCTCCACATAGTGAATGTAGAGGAGAGGGGCTAGTTTTCCTCAGAGCCTCCACACACACCTTCAACAGCTTTCCTTGCATGCACACTGGAGCGAGACCTCACACCTTACAAATGTAAGAAAAGTCTACTGTGTTTCCAGTCCTGGACTCCTTTACTACGTTCGCTTGGACTTTTTTCATCTGTTTGCTATTTTACATTTACTCCTGGTAGAATTACATGTAAAACAAGTAGTAGTAGTAGTAGTAGTAGTAGTAGTAGTAGTAGTAGCAGCAGCAGCAATGGTTAGGAGAAGACAGACTGCTGCAGTCTGAGAAAAATGTAAAATGTGCTCCAGCCACAATTTTCTTTCAGTATTAGCCAGGTACCATATTTTCAGTAAAAGCAACCCACTAGGAACAGTTCCTAAACAGAGTAAGCTACCTGCTCGCTATAGAGGTTCTGCACATTCCGAATGGTCCTGCAATGCTTCTGGAGGATTGATACTGCCTGAGCCAGGGGCATTCCTGTAAGAGAGAGATTACATTAGTCTGTGTTAGGTAAATATTACATAAGACTCAGTTCTGCACTTCACCTATAATAAAGTAATAAGTAATTAAGTAATAAAACACAAGGAAAATAGTAAAGTTTCTGATAAACATTACATACAAAGGTAGGTGGCACACCATAGATCATTCATAGGTTAGATCAGACTGGCTGATGACAAACCCAAAAACATTTCTGATAAAATTATTCTTAAATGGCAGAAAATGTGTTCAGAAATATGAAAGATTTAGCCATGGAATAGAAATAGGATTTATATTTAAGTGCCATAAACTTCCAGGGAACTGTACAAGTGAACCTTACCACAAGGGTTTCATTGCAAAAACAGCAGATAAGCTGGAGGTGAGGGTAGAAGCTCCTCAAATTGAGTATTGGAGAAAAGACTACTTCAAGTTGTACAATTTTCTTATCTTTAGTGCTGAAATGCCCCTCTTCTTAGTCTGACTAAAAGTGCAGCACAAAAATGGGCAGAACACTGCTCTACAGACACATATTAAAGGGGCTCTATCACTGGGAAAAGTCATTTTTAACTAATCACATCCTTACATAGACTTTAGAAAGGCTATTCCACACCTACCTTTTGTATGTAAATTACCTCAGTGCTTGAATAAGTCCGTGTTTATTCACATGCTAATTAGGCTCCAGCATGCACAGGAAAATGTCACCAGCTCTCCTCTCTATGCTGTGTATGAGAGCAGGGAGGAGGACTCAGCAGCAGCAGCCTGTACTGTATACACAGGAGACAGTGCACCAAGAGATTTCCGGGGTGCACCGAACTTATTAAAAATCTACTGAAGCAATTTACATACAAAAGGTAGGTGTGGAATAGCCTTTCTAAAGGCTATGCAAGAATGTGATTAGTTAAAAATGACTTTTTCCAGTGATAGAGCCCCTTTAATGTGCTTAAAATGAAGCTGCTGCTCCCAAAGTTTCGGTTTACACAATTCTGTTGAGCTTCTTTGGCGAGATCCATAGGGTGATCCTTTAAATGCCTTTGATAGGCTCTGCCCCCCCCCCCCATCTTCCCGAATAAAGTTGGAGACCCTTTGCCTACCTGTGGACTGGGGAGGGCTGGCAAACATCTACTATTACTACTACCTGGCCAGTCACCTAGTTTATGCTGGCTAGTGGTTGTCCTATACAGAATATAATGCAGCAGTAGTCTTGTAGCGGAAAGTAGAGGATCCTATTCAGAGTTGGGCCTCTTGCTAAGAGGGCCGAACGTCTACAGATCTAACCTCGCTGTCCCCATGAAGATTACAATTCATATATGGTCATCTGGAGTAATCTATGCCTCTCCCATTTGCAGGGTCTTCCAGGATCAGACTTCTGGAAATTGTATGACATTACTATGCATACTATTTTACTGGAACAGGGAACCTTCTGTACTTTTCAACAGCTATAACTGATCTTTAACCTCCCAAACTATTCTTGGTTCCAATATCTCCAGCTGTGACATAATGTTAGGGAGCAACTTGGTGAGCACTCTATTTAGCTCAATCTGACCAGGTTACAGAGTCTTACACAGATTGCTAACCTCAAGAATCTACTCTCTAATTTCTACAGACACTTGATGGAATTTGCTTGTCTCCCTGAAGAATAGGGCCCTCCATTGCTGGAGGGCCTATCCCGAGATCTAGAGCCTGGTGATTATAGCGGCATCCTTGCTGCTACTGGCCCTCCCCTCACCAGTGCCCCAGACAAAGTAATACAGGTCAGTATTTTGTACAGCATTTATTATAGCCCTGCTAGGTTATTTGCTATGGATAGATCCCCTACCTAGAGTGTCTGAGGTGTTCGGCTACAGTCATAAGATAGCCATAAAAGAGGTAGTCGAGTGCATGGCTCTGACTGCACATCCGAGGCTAATATGATTTCATGGATCTCACAGAAATCTATTGAAGGATCCGTGAAAGCTCAACAAATAGAAAGTTCTATTTTTTTTCTCAGATCTTACACTCAGACTGCTAAAACAACAGTTGTGCGAATAGATCCATTAATGTCTACGGGGCTGTTTTCTGGCCATTAATACAATGGTTAGCACACCCTGTTGTGTGAATGAGTCCTTAGGTGGAGGATTGAACAATGCTGCACATGTACAGGGACTGCAGGGTACTTCAAGACTACTGTCATGACATCCTGGAATTCATGGAGTTGCACTTGAGTGCTCCCCATGCTTATCTTTTTGGCATGGTTGATGACTTGCCTGACATGTTCACTGTAATTTGGGGCCCCAGGGTAGATTTCTCTGTCATGTCCTCAGACGCTATTGACCCTTAAGTGTACTTCTCTGTATGACTAGACGCACTGTACACACCACTTTAGTAACATTGTGTTCTCTAGCTTGTTGTCTTTTTCACGTTACGGTTTACATGTAATCCCCTGTAGGGAATCCTCCCTTTTATTAAATACATAAATGGCAGCATATTTTTCTATTGCGACATCTCATAGAGTAACTATTTATATAACTACCTAAATTGTACATATCATACTGTGTTTGTATCACTCCGTAAAAAGCATTTATTCTTTATTCTTATTTTATAATTGTGTTTGCCGCCACACACACACAAAAAACCCCATGAGATTATCCGTAATGTTTTATATCCTTCCATGAACACCATTCTTGCTTGTTTTCTTTGAGTGCCCCTAACAGGACGCTCCCTTGAACAACTCCAGTCAGACAAAATGCCCAACCATAGATTGTTGTATACCCAGGTCTTTAGCCATGCTACTGAAACCTATTGAGCTGCATGTCTCTCTTATAAAAGGTTTTTTTTTTTTTTTTTACATTTTCTAAAAGTAGCATGTCTGAAACAGTGGTTAGGGCTAAACAACCTTTCTTGACAAGAAGAAATTTATCAGTAGCTAGACTGTTTGTCCTTTTATTTAGAGGGATTCTACCATTAAAATCAATTTTTTTTTTCCATTGACACACAGGAATAGCCTTAAGAAAGGCTATTCTTCGCCTACCTTTAGATGTCTTTTCCGCGCCGCCATTCGGTAGAAATCCCAGTTTTCATCTGTATGCAAATGAGTTCTCTCGCAGCACTGGGGGCGGGCCCCAGTGCTCAAATAGCACCGGTGGCATCCCCAATGCTGCGAGAGAACTCTCCAACGCCACCTCCATCTTCTTCAGGAACGGCCTCTTCACGCGTCTTCTTCTGGCGCAGGCGGTCAAACTTCTAGACTTCGGGCAGAGCGGACTACGCATGCTGGTGCCACAAGTATAATGGCCGCTTACACAGTAAGGGGCCATTTTCTTGTGGCCTGTGGGCATGCACAGTCAGCTCTGCCCTAGGCCCAAAGCCTAGAAGTTGACCGCCCAAGCCGGAAGAAGACACGTGAAGAGGCCGTTCCGGAAGAAGATGGAGGCGGCGCTGAAGAGTTCTCTTGCAGCATTGGGCCCGCCCCCAGTGCTGCAAGAAAACTCATTTGCATACCAACGAAAACCAAGATTTATACCGAACAGCGACACGGAGAAGACATCTAAAGGTAGGAGAAGAATCGCCTTTCTTAAGGCTATTCCTACGTGTCAATGAGAAAAAATTTGATTTTAATGGTAGAATCCCTTTATTGGGAAAATACTTGTGAAACCCTTACTTCTAGTCTCCACTCCTTATCTGAAACACTTGATCTTTTTCGTAGAAGTTCTCTTACTTCTTACCTCACTGCACTGCTGATGTTTACTCAATGTGCTCAATGAAAGTCATGAAGCATGTGTGTACATATACAATACACACACATACATGACTAGGCATTAGAGAGAGGGACAGAGAGTAATTGCATTCAGTACACAAATATGAGATAAGGTATTCTTTTACAAAGGGGAATTTCTTAGGTGCTAAAAATTCCGCTAGAATCATGAAATGGTTAAAAAAGGGGGGGAGGGGATATGGCTGCTCCCAAAATGACTCACTCTAGGTCTAGGATGTTCCTAGTGTCACAATTACACAGGAAATGGGAGGCCAGAGTCCTTAAATCAGGTGACGGCAGAAGACGTGCCAAAATAGTTCATAAACAAACATGATCAGGATCCTGTTCACATAATAATACATAACTTATGTTCCTTATGCATTACATCTACATGCCTCACCATCTGAATATATGCAGTAATTATCATTTTACTTCCCTAATTGTTATGTATATACTTCAAGTAATGCAGAATGATATAACTAAGCCTATACATAAAGGGCTGAGGAGTAAATTTGATGTGTGGTTCTAGGTTTGGCTTTGAGCAGTACTGAATAAATATATTGGTTTCGCAGTTTGTTTGACTGAAGTCATGACCAGAGCTCTGACCCCGGCTCTCAGGACAGTGACTAACAGGCTGCCATATCTAAGTACAGGCACAGCAGCCTGTTTATTATGTCCCAAGTGGCAAGGGAAGCAAGAACAACAACCAAACTATGAGACCCATGTATTCTATCAATGTTGTCAAAAGTCAAAACGCACAGCACATTTTGAGCTTTTCTGGCTACAAGTACTATGTATCTCTAGTTTAAATGACGCTACCTCTACACAGGACAGCATTTTAAGATAAGAGATCTGCTTTGAAGCAACTGTGCAATATGACAGTCACTTTAGATATTCAACCCTAAAATCCCTTCTTCTCTAGGATCACACTAGTACCAATAATACTTATGATGAAATATGTCGCTGTGACTCTCAAACTTCATTCCTTCAGCGGCAATATACAAGGCAATGATGGGTATAAAAGGTGATGAGTGATGACTGTAGTAGGCTTAAACTGCAAACAAGTAGAGGAGCCGCGGGGGACAGAGGAGAGATGAATACTTACACAGTCACTTTAATATCTCCATAAATATTCTCATTAGATCCACCAACAATTTTTCTGTTACTGTCAGAAAAAAAGGATTTATCCTCAACAGCAACTTTACAGTATGACATAAAGGACCCAGGACAAACCTAATGGTGTATTTACAGGTTGTGATCACATTGCTGTTACTGGCACTGTTACTAATTCCTGCTGAACCTGATTCTGGTCACTAACGCAATAAATAAAATTCACAATAATTCCTACCTAATGTAAATTCCCATTGCTGGTTGCCCAGGGATCTCTCTGGTACAACCTCCAGATCCAGCATTGGCTCAGGGCAGGGAGATTCTTGGAGGTCAGCTGAGATCCAGAATGTTACCACGTCTGAACCTGCGAAGACATAAGAAGAATAACAGGATACTTATATCATGCGATCATTATAGTGGACATTGATAAATTCTCTCATTGTTCTGTAGAGCCAGAAGCTTGTTCAGATAAAAGGATCCAGAGAAACACAGCTAAAAACTGAGAAAGTATCCACTTATCTCAGATTACATTCTGTTAAAGCTTGATGTACGCTACAAAGCAATTCATTCATCTTTAATGATTTACATTATTTTTACTGACATGCTGGAGATTAGATTTAATTATCGTCAGTAATTAAATATTGTTATATTTCTATCACAGTTCTAATTATAGCGTCTGTAATGGAAGCATGGTGGCTCCTGTATGGACGACTTATCCGTCTGCACGGTGATCAGCTCCAGCCACTAATGGGTTTATTAGAATAGAAGATGTGGAGGCAGACAGGATAGCAATTAATACTGAGATTAGACCAAATGACTTCTTATACACTTAAAGGGCTGTCCAGGAACTACAGTACTGAGACAGCAGACTGAAGAAGGTATGAAAAGAAAATCAGTGGCCTCAGCGGTGACAGGAAAGGACCCGGGATGTCACAGGTGATGTATGCAAGTGACATCCGGGGACCTTTCTGGTGACTCCTGAGGCCACCGATTCGACTCAGTGGTCACATGTGGTGAAGACTTCTGCTGGAAGAAGCCCCTGGGAGATGTAGGATCGGACAATGCCAGGGGACAGTGGAGAGTTGGGGACAGGCGTGTATGGTTTTTCTTTATGTTTTTATGTTTAACCTTCCCTGGCTTGCGGGCGCAGAACTGTAATCTGTGGAAAACCCTTTAATGTGAGCCAGATAACTAAGCTTAAGAGTAAAACCTTGTTTTGCATTTTTCACTCCATAGAAGTTCCAGAAGAAAAGACAAAAATATGATAGGTGATAATAAAAACCTACGCAATAGTGAGTTCTGCTGAGAGACTAAGATTGCGTTCACACTATCGTTATTAATGTCCTTTGCAGTCATCAGGAAACCATCCTCATGTAAACCTCTGACAAGGGATCAAACTTTGCTTGCACAGAAGTTTACAGACATCATAGAGAAAACCGTCAAAAATGTTTTTAAGGGGCGTTTGTTAAATCTGACAAACAAATTAGTAAAGTTGTTCCAAATCATCTCCATCATGTGAATAAATCCTCAGGGAACTGTCAACAAAATGGCCTGAACTGGTCACGGCATGTCAAAGACACGTGTGATGTGACCTGGGTAGGGGAAGAGCTACACAACCAGTAGGCCACCTATCATGATGCAATGTTGCATAACACACTAATCTTTTGACAAAACCCTGGGATCTGTCACAACAGTGAATGCAAAGTGATAGGATTGTGAAAGTTGTTGCTAAAAGAAACAGTTTCCTACCATTTTGCTTGTTGTCCACCAACAACTTGAAACAAAAGCAAGTTGCAAAACGAACCGCCAATTCTGCCCCAGGAACATCACTAGGAAAATCTACGAGCGGCAAATGCTGTAGTGTGTGGCCAAACAGGGCCTCATTCACATGTAGTCGTCTCCACTGAATACTCTTAGCACTCTTATAAGAATAAGGGATCAACTCCTACTGTATGGAATGAAGCAGGCAAGGAGATATTAGGGTCTGAGTGCTCCTTGGACTGATGTAGCTCATCTCTAGTTATTTCTGCAAGACTAGAAACTCCACAGACCCATTATAATCTAACCGCGGTTTTACCAGATGGCCTCTGCGAACCCAGCCCAGGTGTGAACCTAGCCTAAGTTGATGCTCTGAGGAGTTTGGAGGACATCATGCAGACACTGCTTTTCCATTACTGGCTGGAGAAGTTTGGGACTTAACGAAAAGAAGCTTAACCTCCATTCACTATAATAATACAATGGAGCGCTACTGAATATGATAGAAATAGTGCAGCTCCAGGGCATGAATTGCACCAGGGAAAGACGTGGATTATGTGCTTGTTGATTTCATCTACTTTGGCAAATCACCCAGCTTTCCCAGATTTCTGAAAAGCAAAACTATCTACCTAAGAAGGGTGCGTCTTATAGTCCGAATGTGGCCGCCTGGCATCCGCTGTAATAGAGAGGCGGAAGCCGGCAAGTGATAGACGCCATTACAGGTGCCGGGGCCTGCGACATCGCTGCGCTCCTCTGCCCGCATGAAGCCAGCAGCGGGAGGAGTGATGCTATTCCGCGCCTCCGTCCCCCCGCCGCTGGCTTCATGCAGGGCAGGGCAGCGATGTCTCAGGCCCTGGCGTCTATCCCTCCCCGGCATCCGCCTCTCTAGTACAGCGGATGCCGGGTCAGTATCGGTGGCCCCTTCTCCCCCGGGGCCGGTCCCGTACCTGTAAAGTTGCAGGCCGGCTCCTGCGCGGCGATATCGCAGGAGCCGACCTGTTCGGGTGACAGCCGGGAGCCTAATGAGGCTCCCCGGCCTGTCACTGCTGTATTAGTATTGCGGCTGGTCTCTATGACCAGCCGTAATACGAATAGACAGAATGTCCCATAGACGGCAATACAGTTGTATTGCCGTCTATGGGACTTGCAATCAAGCGACCGCAGGTTCAAGCCCCCGGGGGGAATAAAATAGTAAAAAAAAAAAAAAAAAAAAAAAAAAAAAAAAAAGCTTTAAAAATATATAATAAAAATATGAAATAAATAAAAGCTCTAAATCACCTCCTGTCCCTAGAATATATATATAAAAGTAGAAAATCATATATCATAAACCACCGTTTTTTTTTTCAATAAAAGGTGATCTAAGAAATAGATATTCCCCAAAATGGTATAAACTAAAAAGTACTTCTGGCCCCGCAAAAAAAAAAACACTCTATGCATCCCCGTACAGCTGCAGGGTCACCTGTCAATGTGGCCTTGCAGCTGTTGCAAAACTACAACTCCCATATATTAAATATTTTACCAGTTTTTGCTTCAAAATTTTTTTTCCCTATTTTCCTCCTCTAAAACCTAGGTGCGTCTTATAGTCCGAAAAATACGGTAATTGTGTCATATATCAGAGAGGTGTTTATTCAGGTAGCTTATCACTAACTGGTATGTTATGTATGTCACCTAGTTAGTATGTTACATTTCCTGGGACCCTGAAAGGCATATCTGTTAAGTAACAATTACAAGGAGGTAGGTATATTTAGTATCCAGCACTCACCATTACAGCCTGATACCCAACTTTCCTGGTAGCTTGTAAGGCATGCTAGAAAGCTTTGACATGATTTTAGAGCAAACAAGGGGATTTATTTAGGTATAGTTATAATTAGTTATAGTTCAACAAACCCTATTACTACATTTCCTAGTATGTTACCCAACTTTTCCAGAACCCTAAATGGCAAATCTATGGCTGGCACACTTACTGCTGGTACTATTGTATTTGTCAGCTATTTGAAGAATTCCATCCAACAAAATACAAAGACAAAAATAAATAACTAAGTAAAAGACCTGATGTGAGGAGTCACATAGGAACTTATTTTTTTTAGATTTGCCTTTATTTGTGGGGTTAAGTGGTCCTTTAAGTTATAGCTGCAGTTTATCTTCACTGTCATAGAGACATAGCAGCACATTGGTGTCTGGGAGATGGGATCAATACAACCAAGGAGACATCTTTATCTCAGAGTTTTGTCGACAACATTCCCACTGAAGCTAATGGTACTGCAAAGTGCATGCAGAATCCAGTTATCACCCATTATCCTAGTGATGAGCCTCCTCTACTCAATGGCACAAGTCAGAAGATGAAAATATGTTTTAATAGGCGTGTATAGCTAAAAGATCTTTCCAGCATTTGCAATTATCATCATGTCTGATGCCAAAGCTTTAGGTCCCTACTGGCCAAATAGAAAAGCCATTGTGACATTTCTACAACTATCACCCAAGAGATTGCCAGTGGGGCAGTGTAAATGGAGATTAGTGGCAAAAACAGAAACCACTGCAAAAGCCCATGTGCTGCATTATGGAAGTATTCCCCCTCCGGAAGCAATAGTCACAAGGTGTGATTTCGGAATAAGGATCCACAACAAACACCATGATTGCAACTACAACGCCTTGTGCATAGGAAATTCTGTGTCTTCTAGATTAGAAAAGCCTTGTCTAAAAGTACAAGACAAAGTAAACTTTCATGAGACAAATCTATAGAACCAACAATAGCTGTGCAAATAGACAGGAATATTGGATGAAATTGTGAATATATTATATATCTCCTTTGCAGATGCACCCTAACTGTATTAAGTGTTCTTCTTCGCTAGCTGTGACCCTCGCACCGCGAGTACTGGAGATGCCATTTCACAGCACCCTTGTATATTTGCAAATCATAGAGTGGCATCCCCTTTATCAAACAGTCTGACAGTAGAGTCGTTCCTTAGTAGTAGGTCAAGCACACAATTCACACCTGTGGTTGTAGAGCTAGCGTGTTGACAACAATGCTAGACCGGGGCCCCACTGGCTGGAAATGCCGCGATTTGGCCACGGCGGAAACGCCATGGTAAAAATTGAGGTGTTTTACAGCACTTGCAAAGTGGATGGGATTCATGCGAATCCCATGCCCAATGTGCGGAAAAAAATAAATCTCAGCACGGACACGCTGTGATTTCCAAAACCGTTGCAGTTTTGAGAATCGCGGCATGTCAATTATATCTACGGAAACGTCGGCAGCTTTCCTATAGATATAATTGTAACAGAAAGTCTGCGGGGGAAAACTGTGAACTTTCTGTTGAAAGCGCTGCAGGAAGAACCGCGGCAGCACTTTTCTCTCCACATCTATCGCCCTTTTCGGGCGGAAGCCAAATTAAAACCACGCAGACCCCATTATAGTCTATGGGGTCCGCGGGTAACCGCTTTTTTAAGCAAATTAGGTTTATTCAGACTACCGGAATGCTGATGTGAAACTAACTAACTAAAGGTTAATAGACTTAAAAAAAAAAAACAAAAAAAAAACAAAACAAGGGACACAGGCAGGCTTAAGGTTTATCTTATCTTCTAATCTGACCACAAACTCTGAGTCTTCTCAGACATTACACGTCAACACTAAATGATTGGCAAATATAGATGTGACCTGGAAAGTTGAAGGCTGCAGGGTCAGCTTCTTTATCCGTCCTTCTCACCATCTGCATACATAGCAAAATGTTCAAGGAGGATACGCGAGGTGAATCTGTGGCCATATTTGTATGTGTTACATGCAGATCTGGAGGGGATTTCATCCTCTATTGTGTGAAATCGGTGGTGAAGATCCAAACAATACGCAAAAAAAATCTGCAGTATGCCTTGAAATCTGTACAGTGTTTATTTGGCTACATGTGAAGTAGATTTTTTAAAACCCATTTGTGTGTATTACACTGTGATATGCTGCAGATCTCCTGTGTGCAATACACAGACATTTTACCATGCCTGAATGCGGTCCTAAAGTGTTACAAAAAAAGAGCGGTACGTACCTCCTGTCATACGCTGCCGTGGGTTTTGGGGTTTTTTTTTTGTCATCACCAGAAGAGAATTTAGCAGTAGGAAGAAGGATAAGAGAATCCTTTATAATTTCCATCCTTTTAATGCCACTCTTAGCTTTGGTTATTTTTAAAAAAAAAAAAAAAAACGAAAAAAAAACAAACAAACTACAACAAACCCCAACTTTCCACTGTGTGGCCTCAGCCTCTGCTGAAGATTTTTCTTCTTCTGCAGCAAAGAATGCCATATGAGTGTCTCCCATATAATACTACGATACCCCTGCAGCGCCTGTGCCTGGGTGACCACAGTTTTCCTAGGCAAAATCAATCATTTGCACAATAGGGCGACATTGACTCTCACTCCTGATCCTGAATACAAGTGCCCAGTTCTTGCCCAGAGTGCCACATATTCACTGTCTATTTACGTGAATGAGAGATGTTGAAACAGCCAATGTAACATTCAGGCTCAGTAAGGAATAATCCTGACACATCTCACAGTCCTCAGTGCAAAGAAACTGTCCTGTGATGAAAGCAAAAAGTGCCATATGTTAGCAAGAAAGTTGGCCATTCTAGCCGCACATGAGATATTATTTTGGGAGCTGCCTAGTCTTTGGGTATAAACTGAATTTTGAAGTGAACAGTTTTGTGACCTGAAACTTTTATGCAATGCACCCATCATATGACACTCCATAGAAGTCACTGATGTATCAGGTGACATTGTGACTAAAGCAAGGTCTGTGGTAGAGGACAACACGAGCCTCAGGATATTGATCAGCACCAGAAATCACAAGTTATTACAACCCCATTCACATAGATCCTGAATAATATGGTGGGGATATATTCCATTGCTTGATACTTGGATTACATCATCCGCTAGTAATGGTTTACATTACAGCTGCAGAGAATATGGTCCCCATATGTCCTGTTATACAGTAAGTATATGGTTCAATATTGCATACCATATCATAAACCAATGAACAAAGCATTGGCGGTACTTCAGACGGGGTCCTGTCGCTAAGTCGATCTCTAACAATGCTCTTCAGCGATTGGAGGATTTTTGCTGACTGACAGACAGGTCTCTCCTCCTGCAAGTTCCTTTTCAAAGGGAAGGAAAGGGCAGAAAAGTACCTAAAAAAGTCATACTAGTAATGCATTTGAAGGTATGTGAGGATTTCAATTTCCTGTGTCAATTGTCAATTGTCCTGACACAGCACCGTAAAGCAAACTTGTCCATTCGTGTCCTTTCATTTGACTTTACAGAATAAAGTCATTATGCGTGTAGCAATGATCATTATAGGACTTAGGTTCCGTTCACGCGATGTAACGCGCCGTTGCTTCTGACACGTAAACTCGTGTCAGAGTCAGTGCTGCAAAACAGAATCCCATTGACTTCAATGGGTTTCGTTTAGCGCGCTTAACACATTAAAAAGCCTCCCATTGATTTCAATGTGTTACGCACGGTAAACGGAACCCATTGAAGTCAATGGGATTCTATTTTGCAGCACTGACATGAGTTTACGTGTCAGAATCAACGGCGCGTTACATTGTGTGAACGGACCCTTACATTCTGCAGTTTTCAGCAGTTTCCCCTCTGCACATATCTGGAGCAGTGGTTATGCGAGTTCATGCACACATGGTAAAGAGAATCCAGATGGCACAGACAGACTACAAGATCATTTGTTCCAGCAACAAGCACAAGGAACTCCCACAACTCCTTGTCCACCTTGCAGACACCGGTGACATCTTCATTACATACTCCTGTCTCTGCCTTGATTCTTTCCTGACAGTTACCAGAAGATAATTTTTATCACATAGCTGATAAGTCCTGCCATTGACATTGTGAATAAGAAAACTGGACTGCTAAAGACTGGAACTGTGGAGTCTTTAACAATGAATCCAGGTCCTGTTGGGGTCCAACAATGATCAGGTTCTATTCTGGAGGTCTCATGGTGAGAGCTTCAATCCTGCCTTTGATGTGGAGACACACTGCCACAACTGCTGGTGTGTTGATCTGGAGAGCCATCACATACAACAGCCAGTCACCTTAGTAGTGATACAAGGGAGACTACCCGCTCAGTGTTATGTGCAGGACATCCAGTGGCCACATGTTGTCTCTCATGGTAGGGCTTCCATCTGACATTTTTCAACAGTATAATGCTCACCCCCATATAGCAAGGGCTTCCAGGTAATGTATCTGCAACACTTCCTTGGCCTGCTTGGTCTCCATATTAATAGCCAATTAAGTATTTATGGGACCATCTGGCACGCAGGTATGAACAAATACCTTACACTGTCAGCACTAAGAAAATGGCAGACAGACTGAGGTACACATGGAAGAGGCCATGACACATGAAGTAGACCAGGAGGGGCCCAGCACTGGACCACTAAGTATAGGTCATGAATATCCTGATCCTAGAAATATCTTATCAGACATTGAATAATAGAGGTTACCGGAGAGACTGGAACTTTATATCCTTTAATTTAACAATCCCTTTGGTGCACTCACCCTAAAACTAGGAAACTGTTCATATATGCATCCTAGTTTCCAATGCAGTGCTGGATCCATCATACGAGATATACCACCAGCACCTGACAGAGCTTTAGATTGGCCATGTACATTATATTTTTGTTGGTCACAGACATTTGTTCACAACCAACTAACGGCAGACTTTAGTCTGCCCAAACCAGATCAGTCGTAATGGCTCATACACATGACAGGGTTCCTCTGCCGTGTGCTGGCCTTTGTTCACAGATCCTTCATTAGACTCATGCCCTTGAGAGATCTGTGAAATTGGATTAACCTCGGGTGTGCACTTGGCCATAAAAAAGTGATAGGCTATCATGTGAATCTAACCCACCCCATCATACTTACCAGTCATCCTGTCCGGATCTTCTGGCCACAGAATATCACTTGTGGGCACCGACACATCCTCTTCTTGAGGTCTGCCAACCGCCCAAACTGGCACTCCGGCTCTATTGTGTAGGTGTGGCTGGCCACCCAGAACAAGTGAAGTCCCGTGCCCAGAAGGTCCTGCCCCGAAGAATGATGCGGTTGAGTTAGTTAGGGCTAGCTAGGAAAACAGTGATGGTGTGTGAGTGAAAGGGGCGGGGTACAGTGAAAGAGGGAGTCAGCTCTAAATGAATCACAAGGCATCATGGTAGTTGTAGGAAAACAGAACAGGAAGCTACACCAAGTAAACAAAAGCAGAAAATGCCAGGAGCTCCCAGAGAACTCAAAACACTGCTAAAGGTATTTGGCTGAACCGACCTTTTTTGAAAAATATTTTTTTTTGCCCAGAAAACCCCTTTAATGGTGGGATTGTTCAAATGGCTGTCTACAATCTGATGCATATTGCTGGTCTTATGACCTACAATAATGTCTATTGATTCGTGGAACAATGACATTAGATGTAGCAGGATTTCTGCAGCTGCCTCACAACAATGCCTCTGTGGACAAAACCTAAATCAAAGTGTCAAGGTGCTTCAAAATGCAATAAGAAGGAAAAAAAAAAACAAAAAAAAAACATGATATAGTGGCAGGAAAAACCCCATGCCCGCCACTGTAAATGTCACTCAATTAGATGCCCACCATTGTGTATGTCACTCAATGAGATAGCTATCTTGTCGCCTGTTCCTGGCCAGAATTCATTGCAGACTGCTAGCGGCCTACAAGACTAAATTTAAAAACCTAGAGATATGTTCATGCAGCAGAAAATGAAGATGAATCTGAGGTGGTCATCCAGTTCACTGTCTATCCCCTTTCACCTGCCGTGGCTTTCCGCCACTGATTTTTTTACAGAGTCCTGCTGAGATCAGAATCAGCTGCAAATTCCACTGTGTGAACATACCTTAAGAGATGCAGATAATAGTGTTAAGGTCACATCTGTATTGAGAAATTCATTCTTCTGTTCTATCAGAAGAAAGGAAAAATGGAATTTCTAATGATGGACACATACAGATCCCAAGGGACCCGTTGGCTATAATGGGAAGTGTCAGGCGCCCGCTATTGTCACTGAAAGCACCAGATGAAAAAGCTCAGCGATTCGTGATGGATCAGTGCCGGATGTTCAGCACAAATGTGAACTCAGTCCTAGTCAGTTATTTAACTTACAAAGTGATGTGGCCTAAGGGCCAGTGCTGGACAATAATGGTGGTGGTCTGGTCACATGATGGAGGTTGCACAATGTTTATATTGCTGAGTGTGGCAGCTGTATGAGCCATGATGTGTCTACACACCATCCCCCTGTAAGCCCCAATACAGTCCTTACAAAGCAGACAGAGGAGCAGGAAAGCCCTGACTTCAGGCTGGGCCTTGTAGTACTACAACAGGTGTGCAGCCACAGGTAGTCACCCTCCAGCCCTATCCCCGCCAATATGGGACTCGCCGCCTATGGGAAGGAGCCTCTTGTGTAATACATCTCCGGCATAGCCTGAGCTCCCTGTCCATGTCACCACTGCAGCAGCAGCAGCCTGCTATGTCCTCTGTGTCAGCTGTCTTCATGGCTACGTGACTCGTCACCTCCCTGCCCGGTGTACGTGTGTAAGGAGCCGCCACATACACAGTCTATGCCCCGCAGAATACACAGCTCTCACCTCTGTTTATGTTCTTCTCCCGGTCGCTGCTGCAAAACTTCCGGTTCTGAAGAGAACAGCCGTAAAGTGACACTTAGCTCCGCCTAGTGGCAGGAGGAGGGAGTGCGGGGGATGGAGGAGAGAAGGCCAGGGCTAGAACATGTACTGTGAACTACAGATGGCTGTGAAGAGAATATATTCACTGTCAGGAAATGATTCATGGAGGAGAGAGCTCAAATCTAGTGAAAACTGTAAAAAGGAGCAACTGATATGTATGGAAATGTCTCTAGAGGTTGTCATACTGGAGATATGGGGGAGGGGCAGATACTTTTCAGGACAGGCTGTGTCTAATATCAGATCACTTTCCTTTGCAGTTATTTTAGTATATTAGGAATGTGTCATTGATTCAGTATATACAATATATTCAGTATACAGTATATTCGGTATTATGGTACTCTTCATATTGGGACCTTCTGCACCCCCTCAAGTTTGTGGCCACTCAGAAAAAGTCAAGCAAGGCTAAGAACAGACCAAATGCTACAGTGCTGTCATAGGTAATGTCAGGGGTCCAGCTGCCATACATGCCAGTCACACGGTAGCAAACCCTGGTATTATGCCACCTGGTCAGGTAATGCAATGTTCCATATAAAAATGCCCCACAATTTGTAAGTCAGATGCAAGCAGCTTAGTATTGTGAGCTTTAGGCAAGGGCTACAGGACGACATCCCGCCGCCTGCACCACAACTAAAGATGACACTGTGACACTGACCAGGAATCCAAACCTGCACTGTGACCACATTTAATTTCATTACTTGCTATGTAAACAGTGCGACAAAGAGATCTTGTGCGTCTAAGGTGCCTTATAACCCTAACCTTACTCTTCAATAGACAAGCACCAGTTTTGGGAATATGGGACATATTATGCTAGGTTCATACCTGCACCTGGGTTTCCGTTTTTCTGGTCTGCTTGGGGACCCAAAGAACGGAAATCTAATCAGCTTAAAAAGCGGTTATCTGCAGACCCAATAGACTGTAATTCCGTATTTCCGCCCGAAAAACGCTGCTTGCAAGATTTTTCTCTCTGCATTTTTTAAGTGGATTCAGGGACAGAAACCCTGTATGGAATACAGGCGCAGGTGTGAACCTAGCCTGACTACCAACTAAATATGTACATGGAGACAAGGCATTTTATCTGGCTGCAGATCAGCGTCTCAGTGACTTTCATTATGTTCGTCTGCATCTTGGGGTAGGGAAGAAATGTTGCTCTTTGTGAGAAGGTTCCATATTGTATTCTGCAGCATACCACACGTTGTAGTCGGGCCGGTAGATCCTGCACACTTATAGGTGGCTCAAGTTGGTATCCCAGCTGGTCCCATAAATGCTCAATTGGAGATAAATCTGATAACCATACAGGTCAAGCAAGTGTTGTAATCTGGTGAGACATTCCTGGAAAGCCCTTGATGGGTGTGGGTAAGCACTATCCTGCTGATGAAATGCCAATTGGAAGCCCTGCCATGAGACACAACACATGTGGCTGCATGATGTCCTGCACATATAGCTGAACTGTTTCCCTCACTGTCATATGCGATGGCTAATTCTATAGGAAGAACGCAGTGTTTATGCAGGTAAAATTTACATTTTTCAAACTGCAGCATTTTTTTCTTGGAATATGTGAATGACATTAAATGAAATATTTGCTTTTGCTGCAAGTGTAAAACACAGCGATTGTTGCTACTGCATTTACAAATATGTGGCTTCAGTCTTAAGGGAGCTGTCCAAGAACCCAAGTGTTTTGGATATTGATGACCAATCCATAGTATAGGTCATCACTATCTGATTGATGCAGACACACAGACCTTGCACCAATGAGCTGATCCAACTGCTGGAAGTAATATACAGTATTTACGTCTGTGAGCAGCTATGCTTTTATACAGAGTGGATCAGGCAGGCAGGAGATGGTAAGGCCCCGTTCACACGGGACACGGATGGCTGATTTTGGTCCTGATTTCGACGCGGGAAGCTACGTCAGAATATGGCCAAAATCCGCCTGCCATGACTTCTGACAGTCGCGGCACTCTGGTCCGGCCTAGGCCCAAATGAATGGGCCTAGTACAGAGGGTGCTGCCGCGCGGCGGATGCCACAGCTGAATCAACCGCAGAATCCACCTGAAGAAAGGGCAGCTTGCTTATTTTTTCCATGAACGGCAACATGCCGCTCATGGAAAAAAAGGGCGCTAGCAGTCTACATAGACCGCTATTGTGAGGAGGTGGATTATGACGTGGATTCCGCGCCAAAATCCACCCCCTCTTGCTCCGTGTAAACGTGGCCTAAGGGTCTGTGTGCCTGCAGCAGTGCTGAGGGCCTATTCCTCGTGCACCATTTGCTTCACTTAAAAGTCTACAAAAGTGACATACTGTACATAACAAATGTGTTTTATCATTAGTATTACAGTGTGCTCTGTAACAGGGTGCTTGAGGCAGGTGATGGACTCCATTTAAGCCACTTTCAGAGAACAGTATTTTGGTCAGTATTTGTAAGTCAAACCAAGCATGGAATGGATAGACATTGGCTTGCAGAAGTATTCCTACCACTTGAACTCTTTCACATTTTGTCACCTTACAACCACCAACAAACGTATTTTATTGATATTTTGAGTGATAGACAAACACAAAGTAGCAGATAATTGTGAAGTAGAAGGAAAGTGATACACGGTTTTCAAAATTTTGATTGAATAAAAATCTGAGAAGTGTGATGTGAAAAAGTATTCAGCCCCCCATATCGATACTTTGTAGAGCCGCCTTTCTCTGCAATTCCAGCTGCAAGTCTTTTGGGGTCCATCTCTACCAGCTTTGCACATCTAGAGGCAGATTTTTGCCCATTCTTCTTTGCAAAATAGCTAAAGCTCAGCCAGATTGGATGGAGAAGTCTGTGAACAGCAATTTTCATGTCTTGCCACAAATGCTCGATGGGTTTTAGGTGGGAACTGTGAGTGGGTCATTCTAACACGTGAATATTATTTGACCTAAACCATTCCACTGTAGCTCTGGCTGTATGTTTAGGGTCATTGCTGTAAGGTGAATCTCCTTTTAAGTGTTAAAGGGGTTGTCCCACGTCGCATACTCACCAGTCTTCGTTGCTATAAAATCTTCTGTCTTCCGGCTTTGTTGCGTCATTGGTGGGCGGGGTCATATATGCAAAGCCAAGCGGCGAGATGCCGCTGGCCCTGCGTGCGCGCTGATAGACCAGTCTAGCCTTCACAATGCGAATACAGACCCGACATCCGCCTCTCTCTATTACAGCGGATGCCGGGTCTGTATTCGCATTGTGAAGGCTAGACTGGTCTATGAGCGCGCACGCAGGGCCAGCGGCATCTCGCCGCTTGGCTTTGCATATGTGAATACAGACCCCGCATCCGCTGTAATAGAGAGGCGGATGCCGGGGAGTGTAGACGCTCGCTCCTGTGCACATAGCCCCTCCTCCCTCACCCCTCAGAGCAGCAGATACATCACTTGACTTATGACCAGATAAATCAAGGGATGTGTCCCAAAAAAATGAATAAAGTAAGAAAGTGGACAAACAAAGCAGTTTGTATTTAGGAAAAGTCTTACATTCACATTAGCAAACAGTATAGATAGGATCCTTGTGATGGGACAACCCCTTTAAGTATTTTGCAGCCTCCAACAGGTTTGTCCTGTATTTAGCTCCATCCATCTTCCCATCAGCTCTAACCAGCTTTCCTGTCCCTGCTGAAGAAAAACATCCCCCCCACATCATGATGCTGCCCCCGCCATGTATCACAGTGGGGGATAGTGTGTTCAGGGCATTGAGCAGTGTTACTTTTCCACCACACATAGTGCTTTGCATTTAGGCCAAAAAGTTCAACTTTGGTCTTATCTGACCAGAGCACCTTCTTCCACGTTTACTATGCCCCCTATATGGCCTGTGGCAAACTCCAATTGTTAAGTCTTTCCTTCAATGGTGGTTTTCTTCTTGCCACGCTTCCATAAAGGCAAGATTTGTAGAGTGCACAATTTAGGCTGAGGCCCCACATTGCGGAAACGCAGCTTTTGTTGTTGCTGCGTTTTTATGATTCAAAGCCAGTAGTGGGTTCAGCAGCAAGTAGAAGTATAAGAAACTTTCTAGATATTTCCCATTCCTTTTGTAGCCATTCTTGGCTTTGGCTCTAAAATCCACACCAAAATCTGCAATAAAAAACACTGTTTCCGCAACATGGGGCCTTAGCCTTATAGTTGTCCTGTGGACAGATTCTCCCACCTGAGCTGTGGATTTCTGCAGCTCCTCCAGAGTAACCACGGGCCTTTAGGTTGCGTCTTTGACCAGTGCTCTCCATACTCAATTGGTCAGTTTAGGTGGACAGCCATGTTTTGGTAGGTTTGCAGTTGTGGAATACTTTTTCCTTTCTTGGATGATGAATTGAACAATACTCCTTGGGATGGTCAAAGCTTGGGATATGTTTTTATAACCTAACCCGGCTTTAAACTTCTCCACAATTTTATCTCTGACCTGTCTGGTGAGTTCCTTGGTCTTGATGATGCCGTTTGTTCACTAGTGTTCTCTAACAAACCACTGAGGCCTTAACACAGCAGACGTATTTATACTGAGACTACATGACACACAGCTGGACTCTATTAACTAATAAAATGACTTCTGAAGGCAATTGTGTGCACTGGATTTTTATTTAGGGGTATCAGAGTACACGGGGTGAATACTTTGAATGTCACTTTTCAGATTTTTATTTGATTAATATTTTAAAAAACCTTGTATCATTTTTGTTCCACTTCAAAATAATCTGCTACTTTGTGTTGTCTATCACTTAAAGTCTGAATGAAATACATTTATGATTGCAGTTGTAAGGTGACAAAAATGGGAAAAAGTTCAAGGGGTATGAACACTTTTGCAAGCCACTGTATCATGTCTAGATGAATGCGGCCTAATTCTTAATACATTTTGAGCAGTAATCTGCATCAGTATTTGAAAGCCAGAAACAGAATTGTTGTGGATCTGAAATACAAAATATATTGGAAACATTGATACTACTTTTTATGTGCAACTATTCCGGTTTTGGAGTAGATGGAAAATACTAATCAAACACTAGCATATGAATGAGATTATTTTGCCAACGCTAGGTTTACACTAATGTTTGCTCGTCTCTGTCCAGGATTCTGCTGAAACTGCAAGGAATTTCAGTATAAAATTGTCAAAAAAACCAAGCAGACCCCATTACAATGAACCAAAGGACAGACACCCGGCGCTAGTGTGAACCTAGCGTAAAGCGACTTTCACATGTATTCGGAGACTCAGTTGCAGTGTCTGCCAAAATCGCCACTTTTTTCATCCTGAGGTTTGTTATTAAGAAAAAAAAAAAAAGGGGCACCTAATGGTTCCCATTATAGGCAGTAGGGTTTGTTGGGCTGTCCGTCCATTGTTCTGGTTCTACAACGGAATCTAGCATAACCTGACATGTAAGGTGACAAGTACACGTTTATGGGGCATGTCTGATATTCAAGCTCAGCCTCATTCATCTGAATAAAGAGGAGCAGCAATATCAGTCGCAACTCACTGACAAGAGCTGTGTAGTACCCAGGGGGAAAAAACTTTAGCCAAATGATGATGCAAAAATTTCAGGCTTTTATTAAAACCAATCAGTTTACAGGTACACAAAGTCATACAGTACTCACTATAACATACAAACATATAGGACTTAAAGCAATTAACCGTTCAGGTGCTGGGTGACCTGCAGCAGACATACGTAAAGCAAAGCTTTATTGTCATCCAGGTATTTTGTGAAAAGATATCATGTACCTAGAATTTGGAAAGGATGCTTCATTTGACACTATAGAAATGTTCCAGATAACCAATAGTTAATGTGTATGGTGGGTACCAATGTCAAAACAAAAGCTGCCACTAAAATGCCAAAAAGATGAATAAAGCTTCAATAATGAAATGTCTGCCCCATTTTGCTGAAATGCACACCCTTCGATTGACATGATCTACTTTTGTGCAATGAATGGTTGAAATTGATATGTACAATATACTGTATTCAGTCATACAATAAATACATGACCCTGCCTGAAAGGTAGATGCAACGATTGTCAAGCTGATTTGTCAGCAATATATTTAGGCAAGGTTTACTAATATGACTGACTGCAAATAAGGGGATGATGAGAACACTACAAGTTGGGCTCAGTCGGTCGTAACCACTGGTTGGTTAACACCTCGTTCACACACTGCTATACCAGAACCACCAGATGTGCAGTTGTGACTGAACGCACAAGTTCTGTGGTCTAGCCTAGGACAACACTGAATGATTGAGCCCTGCATACGACTATCATGGGTTGTCCACCAGAGTCAGAGTACCCACTATAGCTGAATGAGAGACAACCCAATATAAGGGTAAGTTCATACAGAGTTTTTTGGTTTAGAACCTGAGGCGTTCTGGACCAAAAGCCGGGTAGCCACGACTGCAAGCTAGTGCACTGCACCGGCATCCAGCTGCGCACTCCGCTCCGGATTAGGACCAATGAATGGGCCTAGTCCGAAGGAGGGTGTGTTTTCAGGCCGAATCAGCAAGGTGAATTGGTCTGAAGAATGAGCGTCTCCCTTCTTTTTTCCGGGAGCTGGAAGGAACGGCTCACAGAAAAAACTCCTGAAATCAATGGGAGCTGTCTTTTTGGTCAGGATTTTGAGGCAGATACGGCCTCAAAATCCTGACCAAAAAACTCTGTGAAGTTAGCCTAAAGAGATATGTTTTCCTTCTTGCGATAACTCTTATAACAAAGTTCTGGGCTGACCCTCCCATTGCAAACACACCCTTATAGCCTGTATCACTGTGAGGCACCGTAATCTAACACTTGTAGAAAAACACCTCTGTAATAAAAACATGCACTGGGGAACGCCACATTATAGTCAATTCTGTGTGAAATGGAGGCATGGGGACACATAGGCGCCAATTACTCTATGGGCCCCATAACAGATTCCTGCCACATAGATCCTTAATACAACCAGGTCTACAAGGCTTGAGAGCATGCCGCGATTTCTGAAGACTGCAGCACATTCTACCAATTCCCCCTAGTGAGCCCAATAAGTGACTATGGCCTCTTCTGTTTGATCCCAGGCACACAAAATATACATGTGCAGTTTTTTAGAAACAGTACCTTACACAAGGATCACCGTACACCAAATGAATCTTAGCTGCCTTTTTTTGGCCATGCCAATCAGTAAATGCCAACCTACAAGGGTTGTAGAAAACAGATCTTTCACTGCATGGATATTTGGAAAAAATAAATAGTTAAAAAAATGCAGAAATAAGATCTGAAGTCTTTCCTTTATTTCCCTGGTGTCTTACAATTTCCCATACTAGAAGTTGCGTTTACTGGCTCCAGAACCTCTAAAGATGCACATTAAGGCTAAGGCCTCACGTAGCTAAACGCAGCAAAAAAGACCCCCAAAATAAATACGCTGCGGAAAAAGACGTTGTTGGAATGAGTTTTCTACCTTTATTATACCTATACAGAAAACGCCAGCATTTCTGCAGGTATAATTGACATGCAACAATTTTAAAAAACGCAGGTGTTTTTGAAAACGCTGTTTTTCCGCTGCAGATTTTTTTCCCCACAAGGTATAGATGGGATTAACCATTCGCTTTGCAGGTAATCTAAAAATGCAGTATTTTTGCTGTGGCGTTTCTGCAACATGGTGCTTCAGTCTAAAGGGTAATGGGAAAACCTAGGGGTGGTGTAAAAGAAAAAAAAACAAAACTCACCTAGTCCCAG
The DNA here is from genome assembly GCF_031893055.1 of Leptodactylus fuscus. Classification (NCBI taxonomy): domain Eukaryota; kingdom Metazoa; phylum Chordata; class Amphibia; order Anura; family Leptodactylidae; genus Leptodactylus; species Leptodactylus fuscus. Next base: position 49,886,722 of record NC_134271.1, on the reverse strand, counting down.
TCCTCTGTTCAGACTACACCCTTGAAGGAGTTTCTGACCCCAAATGGAGAGTTTTCATCATGTAATCTGTGGGGGCTCCAGTTCCCACATCCCACAAGATAATCTGTCCTTGCAGCCTCCTTGCACCGGGAGTTTGTACAGTGGACAGGTGGCAGATGCATACAAGTAATAGAAGCGATGCTGCAACCCTGTCCATTTCATAGTGGTGGTTCTAGGGAACTTCTGCAGAGTCCGCTACAGCACCTGTTCTGTGCTGGGGTCCGGTCTTACACCCCCCACAGATCACATACTGATGACTTACTTTATGGATAGATCATCAGTATAAAGAAAATCCATTTAGGAGCCGGAAAACCCCTTTAAAAAGCTTACCTGTTGTACGATAACACATACTGTAAAACAATGACAAGTGGGTTTCATATCATTATTAGAGACCTTTTATACTGATCTAAATCCTTACAGAATTACAAATAATATCACAGAGTGAGAAGGGAAAGGATATGGCATGACTACTGTAAAGCTGCTTTTTCCTTTGTCTGCCGCCATAATCACGTGAAACTAAGGGACGCCATTCCCAAAAACATCTCATTTTTTTATATGTATACTGTAGCCTGTGTTCAACCTACAACCCTACAGTGTTGATCCAGAGGAAGGCAAAAAAAACTCCAAGAGGCTTATGCCAATTATCCCATGTCAGGGGAAAAAAAACCCTTCCCAAATCCAATCTGACAATCAGTATAAAACCCTGATACGTGAAATACTGGGCCAGCTCGTGGCATGAGGTGACTAACACCTGATGTTCAATGTAAATGTACCGTTATACTTGGTAAAAAGAGGATCTCCACACATTACGGCAGTAGGAGATAGTGTGGTTTTATTTCCACCAAGGCTTAGAACCCTTTTCTGCACTTAATTCAGTGTAAATTCTGCATTATACTGAGTGATCCAAGACGGACTGGATGCTAGGGAAACAATGTCTGACAACCTACAAAGTGGGTGATCGTCTGTGTACTAAAGGAAGTAGAGAGCATCATGACAGTAGTCACGTCATACCATGTCTATCCTCGGGCAGAGATGTTGAATGGGTTTCGTAGGGATTAAAAAATAAATAATAAAATAACCTGTAATGCCACCCCGCTGTTGCCACTCTGCAAAAACTGCGAATTTACATGTGGTTTCTGCTGTGCTTTTAAGTTAACTGTTGTCAAACCAGACATTTCCTACTGTATTCAAATTTCTGAGTGCAATAATGGTGCATCTATGTCCACATAAGAGCGCCAAAGGTTTCCACTTGCGGGGATATGGGGGTACGAGGTACAAATAATAACAAAAAAATATGTAAATAACAAAAAAACAAATCAAACACAAAATTATATAATAAAAAATAAGAAAAAGGCATCAATGTGATTGCAAAGGAGCTATTCAGTCACGCATTAACCCTTTCTGCAGCAAAGACATCCAGTAAGAACCCTCTGTATACCGTAACAATGGTGCTTTTTATAATTGACCTAACACCGACAAGCATTCTCACTGGATAACGTACCTAACAGCGACAATAAGCAAAAAATTAATCATACGGAAAAAAATGTAAAAAATAAAATAAAAACACTATTGACCTATTTTATCAGTAAACTGTAAATAAAAACCTACAGCCGCCTGAGTGCACATCACATGCGGCTAAAAGCTTGCATAGACAAGGGGGAGGGGGACGTGAACCGTTGTTGGAGGGCACAGGCAGCACGCGTGCAGGCAGGAGGTTTCAAGGTGGAGGGTTGAGATGATATGGTCGAAGGCTTGTGTTCTCCTGGTCTTGCAGATCACTGGAATAAGGAAAGCTTGGAGGAGGGGGCAGGATTAACGAAGCTTTAGGTCATCGCCACTGCCCAGGCCGGAGGTGGGATCCTGTTGCCGCCGAGCCTACACCAGAGAGAAATTCTGTTTAAAGTTAAAAACAGAGAGGTAGACATATGCATGTGACAGAATAAATGATACACACAAGCAGATGAAAGAGGTCAGATACCAGACTGATCTTTATGAAGTGAAATACAATATAGACTGTCAGCCATGGTCTCAGCCATGCTCTTTATGTACCTCCCATAAATGTGAAACGCAACGAGAACTCTACGGTTTGCATACAGCCCAACTATAGCTAATAGACGTCACAACGGTATTGGTGTACAGAGCCTCAAGGGGTTCATTTTAAAGACAAGTGCAGGTCCCAGCAGTGCGACCCCCTTCTAACAGACATTTATGGTATATCGTGTGGCTATGCCATAAATGGCTTTCATGGGGAAACCCCTTTAATGCATTGGATTTTTCAGTTATCCACAACTTTGGACTGACTGTATGACCCGACAACTGACCTGTGATCTCTACTTTATCTCACACACTCTAGATACAGTGATGCATTGCTGCCACAGATTTCCCACAGCCCGCTACGTGGGACCTTAACCTTAAAGGGGTTTTCTGAGATGAAGGTATTGATGATTTGTATTGCCAGAACATGCAGAGAGAGTGGGTTCAAAACAGAAGCCTGAGCGCTTCATTTAGTGGCCAGCTTACTGCAGATGTTCCATTCCAAATGAATGGGAGTTGATCTAAAGTGTCTTATCTGTACATTACACAGAGAATGGAGACAAATCTATGTGCTGCTTTTGTTAGGGGCTGGCAGGTGTCAGATTCCCACCAATATGATATTGATGACCCATTCTAAGGATAGGACATCAATATCTTCAGCCTGTCGCCAAGTACAAAATGCTAAATGACATACATCATGTGACTGCCTCTGCGCTCCTGATCAATTTTATTTTTTAATCCATCCACCCATTCAAAAGATATAGCCCCTGGAAAGTTACATGGAAAATACCTTTTGAATGGGTGGATGGATTAAAAAATAAATTGTTCCGAAACACGCCGGAAACCACATGATGTATGGCATTTAGCATTTTGTACTTGGTGACAGGTCCGAGAGGTTGCTCAGTCACCAGCCTCACACATACATACATGTATACTGTACTTGGCTACATGCATGTCGGCAACCTATTGACTGTATGAACACAGGACTGGATATCACAAAATTGTCGATAAAAAAGTATCAGCATCTAGAATATAAAAATAAAATTTAACTTTTAATCATATAGGATAAAAAAGAAAACAGTAGCAATTCATAGGTTCAATGGTAAATGCACAGATAGCCTACGCGTCTTGGGACAGATTTTTTATCGACAATTTTGTGAGAACCCAACAGTCTTTTGTCCAGGATATTTTTTGTGCACCGCCTTTCAGAACATGGATTTTACTTCATTACGTCAGTCGGTAAGCTGTGGTTTTTTTTTTTTTTTTAGTTTTTTTTTTTTTACTTCATTACAGGACTGGATATGTTGAAACTCTACATGTTGTAAGGGGGTACAGCTCACATGGTTGGGGAACGGCAATAGGTTTAAAATCTGGAGTGTTTTATTTAAAGTCTTCAGCATAAAACACAGTGCCAAAAAAAAAAAAAAAAAAAAAAGAAACAAAAACCTAAGTCTATCTGACTCTAAGTACACATCAGGTCACTGACGGGCAAATTTACTCAATACTATTAAATATATCACCGAGGGAGTACATATAAAACATAACTTTTAATGATATATGGATAAAATAAAACTCAGGGCTCGTTCACATCTGCGCCCGGTCTCCGTTCTGCAGGTTTCCATTTCCTGCAAAAAACAGAGCAGGAGAGGGAAACCTGCAGGACTCTTTCATACCCATTCATTTGAATGGGTTTAAAGGATGTCTGGCCGTGAGCGGCAGTGAGTGTTTTACGCTCTCCGCCGCTAAACCGTTTTTTTTTTTTAAACTGGACACAGAGTTGGACATGCAGTACTCTGTGTCTGATTTTAAAAAAACGGTTTCGTGGCGGAGAGCATAAAACGCTCACCACCGCTCACGGCTGGAACCGGTCTGTGGTTTCCGTCATCTTGCATGCAGAAGACGGAAACCACAGAACGGAGTGCCGAACGCTAGTGTGAACCCAGCGTCAGTGTACTATTAAAAATGAGAGAATCTTACAAAATGGTGCCAATATGATGAATTCAGAGCACCAACAATAATAATCTCCCATATACAATGTTTTCCTATTTGTAAGATCTCAGGTGGCAGAGATCTTAGCATATATGAATATCACCTAGATGTCTGGTGATATCATTACGTGTAGGTAGTGGATAGATATTGGATAGGCATTGTTCATATAGCCATGAGTGCACAATGTCTATGTATATCGCATGCTAGCAGTCCCCTATCTATGCCGATGATGTGAATCGTAGCATAGCATTAATACTCAGTATTAACATCCACTTTGTAAGCCAACTCGGCACAAACGTATAACTGCCTCTGGCAAAAGTAGATGCAACAGCGTATATGTAAAAAATCTCTCCAGCAGTCTGGTCTGGGCGTAATTAACCTGTCAGTGTGCATCAGCTGATACGATGCACACAAGACACAAGCCTACATAGGAGATTTTAGTAAGATTATAGCGGACCTGATAGAGATAGAGCATCAGCGGTCAAGTGTCATCTCAATGGCTAGACAAATGTCACCTCCATAGCTAAACTAAACCTTTCACCCACACATATACATTATGCTATCTTCCTCAACGCGTTTCACTATGATTTCTCATAGTTCATTAGGAGGTATGATAAGGAAAACCTGATAGATTGCCGTGAAAACTACACTTCCTGCGCCCTTGGATGGTAGGACGCAGTACTGAGTATTCTGCCGATGCACGCGCTGCTCAGCTGAGCTTATGAGGATGTAGCCACGCCCATAGTACAACCCCTAACGTGATATGGAGCACACCCCTTGTTGGTGTCACGTGGTGCACATGGGGCATGGTCATGTTTTTCTTTCTTCATACGGAACCAACCAGGCTGGCGAACCTCGCTAGCAGAAAAAGGAATCCATTGAAGTCAATGGGAGGCTTTTTTTTCAGTGCTGAAATTCCACACCAAATTCAGCACCATTTTCTTCAGTGTGAATGCACCCTAAGGCTAAGACTCCACGGGCCGGAACCGCCACGCTAAAGCGCTGTGGGAACAACCGCGGCGTGAACGCATTGCAGTTCTTCCCGCAGCGCTTTGAACAGATTGTTCACACAGTTTTCCTCCACAGACTTTCTGTTACAATTATATCTATGGGAAAGCCGCCGCCGGTGTTTCCGTAGATATAATTGACATGCTGCGTGTCCGCGCTGCAATTTTTTCCGCAAACTGGGCATGGGATGAAAATGTACTGTACAACGCCGCAAATTTTCCCCGCGGCATTTCCAGCCCATGGGGCCCCGGCCTAACACTGTCAGCCCTCCTTTTACCAGGCTTCCTTCCCCAGTAATTTTTTTTTCTTTGTAGAATGTCTTTTTGGAATATGGGATGGAAATCATACAGACTCCTTGCAGATTTTTATTTTGCCCTTGGCGGGATTTGAACACCAGGACCCAGCGCTGCAAGGCTGCAGTGCTAACCACTGAGCCACCGTGTGGCCCCTTCCCTTCCCCAGTAATGTCCATGAGGAAGCCTCACCTGTGACAAAAAAAAGACCCCTAATGGAGTAGGGGTTTGGACTGGAAGACTCCCACTACCAATCCGCCCTCCAGTCCAGAAAAGCAGCCCATAATATGGTAAACAAAAGAGCCCTAGCAGACTATGTTCTGCTGAAGCAGCACTTCTCCTTCTGGGTTTCCTTCACCTCGTCTGGCTGAGGAAATCAGGCAGGATATACACCCCATCTACCACACTGTTTTAAATCTTCTTTCCCCTGATTTCTGCATTAGGGATACAGTTGCAAGGTCTCTATTCATAGAGAATTGCTGAGCAAATGGATATTGTTAAAAAAAACAACAAAAAAAAAAAAAAAACAAATAACAAGGCAACAACCAGCAACTCTGCAATAAAGATTTAAGACATCACTGCAAAGGATAAAGGAGCTGCTCCCCCATAGAGAACACAGAGACTGTTTATTACCATCCTTCTCTTCCTTCCTGAGCACTCTGTATACACATAAGAAAGCCACCAAGATGCTTCCCCCTTGATCAGCAGGTAAGTTGCAGAAGATCCTGCAGCTCTAGTGTCTTGGGAAACTCTACCAATATATCAGCCCCAGTTACAGTGAAATCAGCAATAAAAAAAAAAATGATCAGAATTTAAAAAAAAAAAAAAAAAAAAAAAAAAAGGAAAAAGCACTACAATGAATAAAATGTAATCTCTCTCTCCCCCCCCCCCCCAAAAAAAAAAAAAATGACATGCTCTAACTAACACCACAGCTTCTACCTCTAGCCTGGTGATACAAAGCTGTATATTCTGTATATAGACGAGATAGCTATATGATGAGGAATTTTCTGTCGCAGTTTTTACTCGCTGATTAATCTCAGATGAATGGAGATAAATCGGGAGAGCATCTCGCAATGTAGGTCTTGTGGCTGAATCAGAAACCACAGCAAGGGTCTATTCACACGGAGGAAAATGGTGAGGAATTTGGTGTGGAATTTCAGTGCTGAAAAAAAGCCTCCCATTTACTTCAATGGGTTCCTTTTTCTGCTAGAAGATTATTAAGTGGATGACTCCGTCTTTCAACCTTTACATTGCAAAGGCTAAAATTTGAGGGTAAACACAAGCAATAATTGACATTATACATGTTGTTGAAAACTTGAAGCATAGGACACTTCACGCTGCTGTTTGTTTCCTGCAATGTGTGGATGGGATCCTGCATTTCTACATATAGCCAGCAGAGGGAGCTGTAATCTCATGGTCACCAAGTTCTCTAATGTGTGCATTACAGCAATCTGAAATCACAAGTTGACACACTGTGGTAAGGAAAGGGGCTGAGCCTGCAGACCTGCGGTAGAGGGAAAAAAATGGGCGGCTGACACTGCAATATCTTTTAGAGGAAGGCTGAAGACATTTGGTGAGTATAAAAAGCGGGGGCAGTGGGTTTCAATGACAGAATAAAGAACAGCCTCAAACAGTGAAGAGTTTTCAGCTCATAAAATTATAAGATGCCTTCATGTACACCTTATAAGAAGCCATCATGTACACCTTATAAGAAGCCGTCATGTACACCTAATAAGAAGCCATCATGTACACCTTATAAGATGCAGTCATGCACACCTTATAAGAAGCCATCATGTACACCTTATAAGACGCAGTCATGTACACCTTATAAGAAGCAGTCATGTACACCTTATAAGAAGCCGTCATGTACACCTTATAAGAAGCCATCATGTACACCTTATAAGAAGCCGTCATGTACACCTAATAAGAAGCCATCATGTACACCTTATAAGATGCAGTCATGTACACCTTATAAGAAGCCATCATGTACACCTTATAAGACGCAGTCATGTACACCTTATAAGACGCAGTCATGTACACCTTTGAAGAGCAGGTTATATAAATAATCTACTTTTTAAAAAAAGTAAATTAAATAACTTTGTAAATACATTACTTGTCTTTGACTGAAGTAGTATTAAGGTTTGTATTCTACTCCAGAGCTGCATTCACAATAGTGCAAGTTTCTTGAAGTGCATAGTTAACCCTTTCATTCAAAAAGATGTTGTCTCTTGAGGCTGATGCAAAGGACATGCAGGAGGAAAAATTGCTGAAGCAATAGTTCCTCCGACACGTACTTTAATTTTTTTTTGACAGCAGCACACCCCCTATTTAAAACAGGGTGATGTGCTGCCAGTGCGTGTCATTTTTTGCCCTATTGTAAGATATGAATGAAGTATTCAGCTGCACTACTAGAGAGGCCGAGTATCAGGAATGAGTTCCAAAAAAATTCCCTGCAAAATCATCTTGTCAAATGAGGATTTCCACTGTATTATAGATCACCTAAGTGGTTAAAGTCGTTTCATATGAAATGACCCATAAGCTAAGGTGTCGTGGCGTCCTACAGCAAAAAAAGGACTGCGGGAAAAACAACAGCAGCAACACATCATGGTTCTTCCCGCTGAGCTTTTGACAAAAAGTTTGCAATTTTCCTCTGCAGACTTTCTGCTTCAATTATACCTATAGGGAAACTGCCGGCGTTTCCTTAAGTGAAATTGACCTTCTGCAATTTCCACAACCGCAACAGTTTTGGAAATCGCCACATGTACGCAGTGTGTATCTTGGCGCAAAATGGGGATGGTATTTGCTTTGGGATACACTTTGCTGTGACTATAAAACGCTTCATTTTTTTTCCACGGTGTTTCCGCCATGTGGGGCCCCGGCCTCAAAGGGGTTTTTCAGGTGTAGGATATTCATGATCTATTCTTAGGATAGGTTATCAATATTCGATTGGTGGGGATGGACACTCACTATTCCCAAAAATTATCTAATTCAGATAACCAAAGGCCCTTGAACTATAACATGGATGGAGCTGAAAGCAGACCACTTTATCCACTGTGTAATGCCACGTTATTTCACCGCAGCGCCTATTCACTACAATGGAAACTGAACTGCAGCAATAACAAACAGCAATTATACTGTGGATTAAACAGTGTACACTGTATAGTCCCAGTACCGGTGGCTCCCAAGATCTGCTGGCCAGTGGGGGATGCCTGGTGTTAGACCCCAATCTAATACTAATGACCTATCCCAGGTTCATTGATATCAAATACCTGAAAATCCCTTTAAGGCTAAGGCCCCACTGGGCAGAAACCGTGGCGTGAACGCATTGCAGTTCTTACCACAATGCTTTCAACAGAAAGCTCATGGAGTTTTCCTCCGCGGACTTTCTGTTACAATTATATCTATAGGAAAGCCGCTGGCATTTCCGTAGATATAATTGACATGCTGCGATTTTCAAAACCGAAACAGTTTTGGAAATCGCAGCGTGTCCGCACTGCGATTATTTCCGCAAAGTGGGCATGGGATTCGCATGAATCCCATCAATTTTGCAAGTACTGTATGGCCAAATCGCGGCAGTTCCAGCCAGTGGGGCCCCATCCTAAAATGGATGTCCAGGCAAAGATGAAGAAAAAAAAAAAAATCATACCTTTCTCCAATACTCTGGTGCCTCCCAGCGCCGTCCTGTCCTTCAGGGTCCATTGTTATCTTCCTGTGGAAGTTCCCTCCACATATGACAGGTGAGGCCAATGAGCAGCTTAAGTGGAAAAGATCCGGGACGTCACAGCCGGCGAGCAGTTTCACTTTGAGAAAACACTGAAGCAGCAGGACTGGACCATGCTGGGAGAACACCAGAGCACCGGGGATAGGAGTATGATTTTTTTTTTTTTCACCTCCCCTGGGCTACTTAAACTATAAAAATTTTGCCTGAACAACCTCTTTAGGGATATACTTGTCAACATACATGGAAACTGTAAAACAACGAATGCAAGTCTGAAGTAAAATGCCAATTCTACGTCAGACTCATTACAGATTAAGTCTCTATTCACACTATCAAGCCTAGTGCTGTCTGACATATGTGAAGAAAAGAAGAAAATGTTCTACTTTTCAGAAATATAGCTCTATTTTCACAGACAGGACTTTTTAGTTGAAAGTCAATGGGCTCGTAAAAAAAAGCAGATGCAATATGGGGTCGGTCATAGAAAACGTCGAAAAACCAGCATGGATATAGCCTAAGCCTTGGTTTACATAAGAGGTTCCAAGACAGAGATCCAGAGAGGAGTATATTTTAAGCAATTAAACCCCAATATACTTCCACAGTATCCCCCTCATCCACAAGGCTCTCTATAATGCTGCACCTCCTTAGATTTCCTCCCTCATCTCTGTCTACCGCCCAACCCGTGTTCTCTATTCACTCAATGACCTAACACTTACATCCTCTATTATCAGAACCTCCCACGCTCTTATACAAGACTTCTCCCGAGCTGCACCACTTCTCTGGAATGCTCTATCCCGGACAATCAGATTAACTCCCAATGTCTACAGTTTGAAACGCAAACTAAAGACGCATCTTTTCAGACAGGCCTATCACAATTTCTAATGTAAACCCATCTGTACTGTAATTAGAATCCCTAAATTGAACCCTCCTCTGTTCCAGCTCCCACATTACCCAACAGGATATGATGCCGTTTCAGACTAACTTTATATGTCCAGGCACCATCTGCACGTTAAAGGACACGACTGGTGACGGCTCATACAGTTTCATGTTTGTGTAATGACAGTCACCTCTATTACTAAAATGTCTGACCACTGTATAAGTAATGCTACCTCCGATGCCGCCCCTGCTACCTCTTGTGTCACCCCCTCTACCTCATAGATTGTAAGCTCTTGCGAGCAGGGCCCTCAGTCCCATTGTGTGAAGCGACTACTTCTTTGTAATGTATCTTTTTGTCTGTACTTGAACCCTACAAATTGTACAGTGCTGCGGAATATGTTGGCGCTATATAGATAAAATGTATTATTATTATAGGGCCTTGTTGGTGTCTGTCATTAAACATATCTGTCTTTAGAATTCATTCAATTTTTCTGCTCTTATGATGGAACAGATAAACGAGCTAAGATTGGAATACAGCCTAAATAATAGATGTATGTACAAACTAACAAGATGGTGTTCAAATGATATAAAGCTAGTTCTTGTTTCTGCAAAACACTGCAAAGCCAATACTAAATTGTACGTTCCAGGTCCCTAGACTGTGAGGATGATGTTATCAAAGGTTCTGGAAGATGCACCAACTGCTGCTGCTAACAATGTGGAAGTTAATGGGGCATGGTGACCTTAATGGAGGGGAACTATAGGCAGAGAGGAGATATATGGAGCAGATTATGTGAGAGACAGTAGATGCAGGGAGGCACTATAACAGAAGAAAGAGGACAGAAGAACAGGGGGGGGGGGTGTGGAACTCTGATGAACCTGAGGTCACATGGTAGTTCTTAAGAGTATTTGAAGGGAGGAAAGGGAGACCTCTTATTTGTACAGCAGTCAAAGGTAGAAAAAAAAAACAGGTCACACTGTGATAAATATGACTTAAAGGGATTGGCCACTTTCAGACCAGTATTGACAAACAAATGTACAATAAAAAGATATACAATTTTCCAATATACTTTCTGTATCAATTCCGCACGGTTTTCCAGATTTCGGCTTGCTGTCATTCATTCTGTTACTTCTGGAGGATAAAACTCTGACCATGGTCATGTGATGTATACACAGGTGCTGCTCGTTACAGTCACAGCACAATAATCAGAAATCGGCCTGGTAATCAGCTGTGCACCTGTGTGCGCATCACATGACCATGGACTGTAAATCACATGACCATGGACTGTAAATCACATGACCATGGACTGTAAATCACATGACCATGGTCAGAGTTTTATCCTCTAGAAGTAACAGAATGAATGACAGAAGACAGAGATCTAGAAAACCGTGAGGAAGTGATACAGAAAGTGTATTGGAAAATTGTATATCTTTTTATTGTACATTTGTTTGTCAATATTGGTCTGAAAGTGGCCCACCCCTTAAATGAAGAAGGTGAAAAGAAGGATAAGGAAAGAGAATGAGTAGACAACTATTATTACTGGGGGATGGTCTTTCAGACAATTAGTAAAAAAAACAAACAAAAAAAAAAAACAACCCACTGCCGTGTGTCTTTAAAGGGCTAGTTCACACAGAGTAAATTGGTCTGGATTTTGACGTGGGAAGCCGTGTCAGAATCAGGACCAAAATGCGCCTGCCGCAGCTAGCTGCAACTGTCGCAGCTCCCAACAGTCGTGGCTTTCCGCTCAAGATTAGGCCCAAATGAATGGGCCTAGTCGGGAGGGAGGTGTCGCGAGGCGGACGTCTGCGGCTGAATCAGCCACGGAATCTGCCTGAAGACAGGGCAGCTCGCTTCTTTTGTCCGCCCGTGGAAGAAGGAAATGACCAGCTCCCACTGATTTCAATGGAAGCTGGATTCTGATGCGGATTCTGCGTCAAAATCCAGCCCATTTGACTCCTTGTGAACTAGCCCTTAGACAATGAAGACGCTGATCTTATTTGTGCTTCTGTATATCTGACTAGTCAGCCTGGAACTTAGGACATTACAGTTTTGATTGGTCTTAGCTAACCTTTTTTGCAGGGATGCTTGGGAATTTATGATTCACCATAAGCTATGGGTTACCACACTTGTTAACCTGCCTACAACCCCCCCCCCCCCAAAAAAAAACAACAACAACCCAAAACTTTTGTATAGATGGAAAAATAATGAAGCATTCGATAGTATACTACCTGTGCAATTTTTAATAAGGGAATGATTTTTTTTTTTATTTTTCTTCCAACATTGCATACATTCACAGTTGGTAAAGCTGAAGCAGCTATTGGTTTATATCGTCAAGTCTCAATTGGATATGTCTATAATGCATTTTATTAGAAAAAAATGGCCCGCCCGTGAAATTGGCACCCACTGTTCATGCACACAAGAAGTAGTTATTATTTCTAAGGGGTACTGACCAGTTAAGGGCAGCGTGGTCGTAAAACTCTCACCTCCATTTCCTCCCGGTGAGAGCGATCCCTGTCCTCAAACTCTCTGGTTCTTCTGCGAGCTTCCTCAAAGGCCTGTTGCGCTAGTGCATCCTCATGCTGAGAGCAAATAAGAACAAAATTCAGTATGCAAACTTCTTAAGGATCAGACCCATGTGCTGTTTTTCCTCCCTGAATGGCTGCTTCTGAAAATATTAAGTAATGGTGGCTTCTCATCCAGCTCCCAGCATAATGACTGTGCACTTTATGTCTATTATTAAATCCAGCCCATATGTAGTTATAAAATGCAGCAGCAGGTCACGACTGAGTGCCCTGTACAAACCTGTGCTCTGTCTTCATCGAATTCTAAGCAGCCCATCCCGTCCAATCGCTGGAGGTCTATCCATCCTCTCCACATGACACAAACCCCATTCAGTATCATTGGAGCCTTTAAGTGGACCTGCAACAGAACCAAAGATTGACATTAGATGGTAATATAGGAACACGTCAAATGAGTTGTACGGGATCTAGGCATTTTACCCCAATTCAAGATACCATATGATGTGAAGCTACCTCTCCATCAAAGTGGTTTACGGGTGAATGCCACTGTACATTAGTTAATGCAGGACGTGGAATAAAGAAAAAAAAAATACATTTTAAGCCAGGTTCACAACTGTGTTTAAAAAAGTGGTCACCTGCGGAAATCCATGGACTCCATAGACTATAACCCCGTTGTTCCCACTTGAAAAGGAGATCCCCATACGGAGAGCCAACGCTGGTGTGAACCCAGCCATAGTCATATTGGTTCTTTGAAAGTAGGCTGACAAAACCATGCAACCATTACAACACTTCCAAGGGTTGTCAGTCACTTTCCTGGAGTCTTGAATGTCCAGAAGTAAGGAGATTGCATAGATCAGACTGGACACCAATGGCTGAAGGAGGCTTTTATTCTCAGGGTCAGGGGCTCTAGGCCATAGTTAGGACTAGGTATAGATATTCAGCAGCCATGATGTTTCCTGCGTGATCACACACCTCCATCAAATCCACTATAGACTATGCGTATGTCACTGCACAAGGGGGACTCCTATATTAATTTACTCATAAGACACATAACATCTATCTACAGCCAAGACCACAGCCTTATCACAGGAAATATTTTTTAGCTTCCTTCATCTTGAGAAACAATGGCAGCCATTTTGTTGCTTATCTCCCAGCTTTCCACAGATCCTAATATTACTCGCCCTCACTATACAGTTACATCTATCCCTTGGTTTTGCCTGTCTTTATCCAGCTTCTACTGCTGCACCCTAATGTCCATGAAACAGAAAGATCACGATGAATAGTATCCCTTTTTCCTTTCGGAGAGAGACAGGACTGACTGTTCTAGCAGTCTGAATGAAGTGAATACAGGAGTGAGATCCCGGCAATCGTATACGTATCTCCTCTCCTGTGGATGGCAGGTAAATGTCAGTATTATTAAAGGGGTTCTCCAGGATTAGAAACATATGGTTGATTTCTTTTAGAAACAGTGCCACTCCTATTCATGGGTTGTGTGTGGTATTGCAGCTCAGCTTCCATTGCTCACATGAAGCAGAGCTGAATTATCAGACGTAACCCTTGAACAGGTGTGGCCGAGTTTGTGGCAGAAGGCAGCAGCCATGCTTCTATAATCCTGTACAACTGCTTTAAGAGCTGGCTACACACACACACACACACACACAATTGTGCACACAGTAGACCTGGCTTTCTCAAAAAAACAAAACCATTTTAATGTGGGCCACATGCCAAAGACTGCAGATTAGTGAGGAATTCAGCGGGTGCAAGACTACAGGGAAACTTGAGCTTGACTTGGACGAGGGCCGAGGAGAAAAGGTTCATCGATTAACTGCGTAACTGCTGCACAGATGTGACTTCCATCATTTGTGCCCGTCACCATAAAATATTGTACCTTGTAATAATAAATGGTATTATTAATCCTTAGGGACAAGGAAATCCATCCAGCACTCAGGTGAGTGTAAGACATTCAGTATTGAGGCAATATTCAGGCTGCCCTTGTGCAATGTGGATTTTCATGTGTATTTAAAAACAACAAAAACATATCTAGGCAATGATAATGGATTTCATTAATCCGTTATCACTGACTAAGAAGCAAAACACACGTGCCCTTTCAACAAAAAGCATCACTTCCGACGACCCTCAGGGTCCACTCTGATGTTCTGGCCCCCAGATGTGGACAAAACTCTGTCCACATGTGGCTACCAATGGCCCAAAACGAGGTTTGCCCACGTGGCCATTTTATTCACTTGGCTGAGTATACCGTCTCTGAATGCTTTCCTTAGAAGCAACACAAACAGCAGCAAGAAAAAAAAAATGTCTTGGCACCATCTGCAAAATCTTAGTAGAATTGGTGACCACCTTGATAGCGGTCTGGAGCCCAGATACGCAAAATAATGCATATACACCAACTAAAAAGGCAAAACACACATGGCTTAAAAATGTCGGTGTAGATGCAAGCAAAAAAGCAAATGTGTAAGAGCAACCTAAAGGGTTAAGATAATGTTCGTGCTTCACTAGCCACTTGTTATATCAGAAGAACCTTCATTAAAGACCAGATAAGATAATGTAGGAGAGAAGGGTGAGAGACACACAGAGGGCAAGAGATGGAGGGCGAGAGACAGACCGTGAGAAAGCTTTCCACAAAACGAAGAGTCCATCCACTGTACATCCGTAATACAATGGC
This sequence comes from Leptodactylus fuscus, assembly GCF_031893055.1. NCBI lineage: Eukaryota > Metazoa > Chordata > Amphibia > Anura > Leptodactylidae > Leptodactylus > Leptodactylus fuscus. Next base: position 49,871,571 of record NC_134271.1, on the reverse strand, counting down.
ACATAGAGAAGGAGACCAATGGACAGTAACAAGGCAGTTACTCTGGAAGTAGAAATCCTGCACAGTTTATTTCCAGCAGATAACAACAGAGATGAGTCTTCAAGGACCCCATAACAGTTCCATATCTACCTTGTATACATACCACAGTTCTATAAGTGTAACGTCCATCTTTGTAGCTAAACCACTGCCAAAAATGTAAGTAACATTATCTGTACTGTGCATGAAATGGCGCATGTGTTACAGGTTAAATCGGCTGCAAACTCTGTGAAATGTTTTGCAAGTTGTGGGTACAGAAGCATGTTTTTACAGCAAAGGCTGTAAAGCGAAGTGTATGCTCATACAAGGCCAGGAGGGGAGCCCTAGGGGATACAGGAGCTTACAGCTCATATGTGGCAGCCTTATATATTTTTGCATTATGTTATTTCACAAAATAGCAAAAGGAAAATCCGCTACGCACCATGTAATGCCTGAGTAAGGATACAAAGCAACTCCTGAAGAGTCGAGCCCGAGCGAGTCCTGGTGGATGCCTAGCAACAGGCAAAATGACCACATCAGATCTACTGTACATGCCTTGTTCAGGAGTGTTCATAGTATGTGGCACACTAAGATGTGCTGGACCAAAGGAGAGTGGGGGTGGAGGCTGTGGGAGAGGGATCCAGAGGGACCTCACTTATTAAAACTGTCCGACAGAAGAACAGGCCTTGTTGCCAAACATTTCTGGGAAGATGGAAGTTGCATTATGATTGGTTTCTACAACTCAGGCCTAAAGACTCCGTGTCAGATACCTCATTCACATACATCAGATATGGCTGGTTTAAAGGAGCATTCCCATATGATAAAGTGACAGTGTATTGCTACAATATGCCATTTTTTATGATCCATGGGTGTCTGACCACTAGAAGCCCCAGTGATCCTGAGTGTGAAGGGGTCACAGCTGTGACTCAGTGCTGTATTTCTTTATTTTTTCCATTCCCCCAGCTGGCTATGCTGGTAACTACAGGATTGGTGAAGGACCCGAAGGTTTAATGGCATCACTTTATAATGACCAGTGTTGTAACTAGGAGTGGCGGGGCCCTGTGGCGAACTTCTGACGTGACCCCACTATTATGCCCCATAATGGCCCCTGCACACAGTATTGTGCCCCATAGTGGCCCTTACACACAGTACTATGCCCTATAGTGTCCCTTGCACACAGTATTACGCTCCATTGTGGTCACCCATGAACAATTATTATACTCTGGGGTCTTTTCAGACTGTGGCCGCTGCTACCCCGGTAGTTACACCCCTGGTCTAGACAATAGCCTTGCACAGACATTGAATATGATCAAGGTGTTTATTAAATATTATATTTTTTTAACCCGTAATACACTATATCTAACATCCCTTCCAAAATGTAATTTATTATTTCTGCAGCTCCCTTTTTACCAGACAGAAGGGCCTTCATCTTGTGGATGACAATGATTAATAGGTTCTGCGACCGTGCTCCAGTGATGGATCGGGTGCTGATGCTCACATATTAATAACTAAATGGCAGAAGGATTTTATGACTGACATGTTCACTGGTGTGAAACTTAGATGGAAAAATTGAAGAAAATAAAACAAAGCAAAAAAGATGTCAATGACCCAGATTAGAACCATTAAAGAATTCTCAAGACTGGGTCAACCCCTATAGGCATGGGATGAATACAGACATTAAAGGACAGAGACTTCCCCCTTGGGCTATATGGCAGCCAGTTACTGCTTTGTGAAGTACTCATCCATGTATAGCAGGAATACACAGCATGACGCCATACATTATGAATGACTGTAGCCTAAGGGAGGGGGTGCCAGGACAAAATTGTTTATATGCAATCATAATTTATGGTTTCTAAAGCCTATAGGATCATTTAATGATCTAGACTTTATCAAGATCATTCATTATTGATTCGGTCAGCATCAAATTCAAGTACCAGAAAAGAACATTTGGTGCGACTAGTGCATGGCCTACCAAGACACTATAATATGCAATCAGCCATGAGTGTAACATAACATCTTAATATACATTTTCCCACTGAGGGCCTTGTACTCCACTATTCCCAGATCCCAGGATGCAGTCCTCACTGCTACCTAGTTTTGCTTGTTTCAACAATCATTTTGCTGGACTGTTCAATGATCACTAACTTTTCAGATAACTTAGTCTCTTTTCATAGAGCGTGGGATTCTGCACCAAAATGTAATGTACTTTGATTAAAAATATTGTTGCGTTCTGCCCATAAAAATCTTTCTAAAGTTCCTGCCACTAGGTGTCTCATTTCTAGCTAATTTGCTGTTCACTCTTTTGTTACTAAGGAAGTCTGTCCCTAGATACATTTCATCTTGCTTATCTCAGTGAGTATTATCTGTATTTGCAGAGGAGTGTTCCTGGATCTCCTATATTATCATCACTTGGGCTTTTCTCAGTTATTTGTTTGCTATTGTATAGTTACTCCTGGCAGAATAGTATGAATAATGGATGGGGAGGAGGGGCAGACTGATCCTTATTTTATATGTTCCCTGGCTGAGAAACAAATGTAAACTGTGTTTCAGCCATAATGTGATTATCAGCAGCAGAAAAACTGATAGGAGACCATGTTATGAGGGTTATACAGTCATATAACATATGCCCAACAAGACCATGCACATATTTCAACTTTTCAGAGAAAAGATAAGAGGAGAGGAAGAAGAGGAAACTGTCGGAGAGACTTTAATATCAAGAGTCTACGGTAGAGGAGAGACAGACTGGAGCAAAAAGTGAAGGTTGCAAGGAAAAAAGGAGCGCAATAGGAGAAAGTGCAGTCAGGTAATGGAGGGGGTGTACACCCAGACTACTCAGGTGGGTGAGATGAGAAAATTCCAGGAATGTTTGTTCTCAGCAGACAACTTTCATCTGCTGAGCATTTTGGTAAATGCTCAGTATTGGGCTGGATTTTTAGGAATGGCAGGTAGGTTGGTAGTGGGACCTGTCATTCCACCCTCCTCCAGTCCACACTTTGGGCATGTTCCGGCGGCGACTCAGCTGCAGAGAGTCTCCTCATCAAGGGAGCTTAAGAAGCCAGCTCCAGCAGCAGACTCTGGGCAGAATTTGGCTGGAGAGCCAAAGGAAGAGGTTATATTTTTTTGGATCTGGGTCCTGAGTGATTCTACTGGCTTTTTGAATTTCTGTTATTCTAGGTGAGGTAACCTATTCTATGTTTAGTTAGAGCCTAGCCGGGCAGGGATTTATTTTTGTATTGTTTCCTTTTGTTGCTGCACTATATTTTTGGAGTGAAAATAAAATCTACCTTTGTTTTGGACTAAAGAAACTGAACTTGTGTGTCTATGCCACCCCACCTAGCAACCCCAGACCCTGACAAATATATATCTGGTATGTCAGCATGCATCTCTTGCTTACTCTTACTTCCTCACCTTCTGTCTCATCCCCCAAATGATTCACTTATATGTTTAGTAAAATGTGATCGAGAAATGTTAATTCAGTTCTTGGGTGCATGGCTCAATGCTTCTCTTATACTAAGCCAATCTAAAAGACCCTCGAACTGGGTATTCCCCTTCCCCCCAGGAAGGAGATTTTGGTTTTCCTGCCTGTGTGTAGGAAACTCTAAAGACCACAAGATGGGGGGAGTCTCCTTATATATCAATGAGGAAGTTGGACAAAGAAAGCATGAACGTATGTGCGAAGACAAGCTGAAGGAACGGTATTGGTAACAGGGACATATGAACACATTGGTGGGCATAGTGCAAAGTTTTCCATCACCATCCCTTAGAAATACCTGACCAGCACAAATTATAATGCCCCTTCAGTGGCTCCTCATGGTATAATGCCCCTTCGGTGGCCCTCATACAGTATAATGCCTCCTTAGTGGTCCCATACAATATATTGCCCCTCAGCGGTCCATCACACTATCAAATGCCCTTGCAGATGCCTCAAACATTAACAGTTCCTCCTCCCCTCAGTAGTTGCCCAGACATTATATTGTCTCCCCCCCCCCTCCAGTACACTGTCCCCTTTCCAGGTTGCCCCCCCAATATAATGTATCCTTTCCAGGTTGCCCCAACAGTATCACAACCCCTTTTCAGGTTGCTCTTCCCCATATCATGTCCCTTTTCCTGGTTGCCCCCACTCCATGTATCATTTCCCCTTTGCAGGTTGTCTCCCCTTCACGTATCATGCCCCCTTTCCAGGTTGCCCCCACAGTATAATGTCTGCTTTCCAGGTTTCCCCCTCCCCAGTATCAATTAAACAGAGGAAAGGAAAAACAAAACAAAAAAAACAACAACCATAATACTCACCTTTCCCCTTTCCCCTACTGTCTGCCATCTCTGCTGCCAGCAGCCTCAGAGAGCAACAGGCACAATGTAAGTGATGTCATTACATCGCGCCTCCGGCTCCTGAGTAATACAATGATAGCAGAGACATCAACCGAATGGTGATGCAGGGAGAATATGCCTCCCTGTATCACCATTTTATTCCACTCATCTGCGCTCGGAGGACAAAGATGAGTTTGAGCTGTGATGTATCAGAGTGGCCTGAAACAGCAGGACAACACTCTAAATATGCAAGACTGTCCCAATTTCCCAAGGGGGCCCCCCACTACCATGGGGCGTGATACAAGTGCACTGTTGGCCCTATGGTTAAAGGGATTCTATCATTGGCTCTAATAATTTTTAACTAACCATATATATGTACAGCCTTTAGAAAGGCTTTTCCAGACATACCTTTTGTTTAGTAATCCTCTCTGTTATTGAATTAGCCCGCTTTTATTAATATGCTAATTAACCAGCATCATCATCCTGAGTCATCAGCAGCAGCCTTCCCTGGCTCTGACCTCCCCCTATTTACACACATCACACAGTGCTTAGTGAACTTCCGGTGCTCCGTGCTGTTTAATTAGCATATCAATAAAAGCGAGCCAATTCAAAAACAGCTGAGAGGATTACTAAACAAAAGGTATGTCTGGAATAGTCTATCTAAATATATGCAAATATATGCTTAATTAAAAATCACTAGAGCCAATGATAGAATCCCTTTTAAAGTGGACCTGACTGGTGATCTTCAAGGTCACCTCCGATTAGACATTTCTAAAGTTGGATCATCTAACAAGATAAATGTTCACACTGGATTTGTAAATATCTTCTGGGTTACAAGTCATGTACTTTACATATCTACAGCAGAGAATACATTTTTTTTTTTTTTACTTAGAACAAGGATAAAACAGTTATCTTTAATAGCAGCTGTGTGAAGACAATACAGAAGACTCATCAGACACAGAAATTCCCTTGTAGCACATCAAAGGAAAACTGACTGATGAATATGAACAACCAGAATTTATTCTTTCATCACAAGGAAGCGAGTATGACAACGCATGAAGCAGTCTGTCCTCTGGCAATGGATCATGTGCAGACCGTGGTGACACTGCAACAGTGTTGTATCAGCCATGACACAGATGAGATTGTAAAACAACTGTTAGGACAAGCCAGAGCCTCTGCTGTACCGCGCAGAGGCTGCCAGCCCGCTCTGTCTTTAGCGCCGGAATGGCGCTTCCAGTCCTTCGTGGAGGAGGGCCGGGACCTACACTTTGATTGCGGGGGTTCCAGTTTCCTTCTAGTGCCGGGGTCAGCGGCGGGCCGGAGGCTATTTAGGCCTCATTCTGGCGCTGGCCTGCCACTACTTATTCAGATTACCTGGTGACAGCTCCCCATGCGTTACTTGTTCCTATCCTGACCCTTGAACCTCCTGTGCGCCCTTCTGCTTGTTCCTGTGTATGACTTTGGCTTGCCTTCCAGACTACCTCTCCTTGACCTCCTGATATGACTACCTCCTGACCCCTTGTGGATGACCTTGGCTTGTTTCCTGATTACTCCTACTTGACCCCTGCTTGGCTACTATGTGACCTCCAGTGCATGACCCGGCACACCCGACTACGCATCTGCTTCTCCCTCCTGCTACGACGTGACTTCCTGTGTACTGGCTCTGCTTGATTGAGTACGTTTTTAGCTATCCCTGGAACCTGCAGTGACCTCTTGTGTACCGACTTGTCCTGTACGACCTCCTTACAGTGCTTCCGCTACCTCCTAGCAAACCTCAGATCACTCTCCATGCTGACCAGCCTTCTTGTTTATTAATACGCTGAGGTTAGTGTTTCTGGGTCCTCTATTGCTTGGGGTTCGCTGAGTGTGCGGCGCTATCTGGGCAGTTGCGGTTCTGGGTCCCAGAATTTACCAAGTCCAACTCCACCATCAGGATCTCTGGCAAAGACCTCTGGGGCCTGGTTCCGCTCTGGTTAGGAAAGCGTTGCACACTCAGGACTATTTTTGCCTTGGTGTTTGGGGATTCTGGTTGCCCAGGACCCCAGGTAGCCTGCCCATTTATGTATAGCATAGTTGGCCATTTAGATGTCTCTCTCTAGTGAACTGAATCACAGATGGCCAGAGTCTGTCAAGTTAAGACAAACGCTTTAAAATGGGGTTCTCTCAGATTTATTAATACTAACTGCAAATTTTGATTTGTGGGGACAGCTGGAAATCTTGGATTTTTCTAATCAATATTTAGGGCATATGCAAGTATAATTAAAGGGGTTGTCCAGGATAACTGGAAATCACTACACTAATCTAAATTCCCTCCCCCCTCCTACTTTCTAAATAACATAACTAATCAAAAATGTATATTTGCCCATATGTGACTGACCCAGGGAAATTTTCTGATTATCTGGTGACTATCCATTTCCGGAAACAGATCGTCACTTCTACTCCAGCCTACCCCCCATCCACCCCATTATACTTACCCTCCACGCTTCTTCCGGTAAAACGGCTCCTCCTCCTGTACAGATTCTGTCTGTGTAAGCTCTTTCCAAGTGCTGTGCGCACTGCTGCCAATAATTCACCTCATACGCAGTACAGTTGGATCATCGCTGTGGAGAACAGAGCAATGATGGAGAAGAGCTCGCACAGACAGAATCAGTACAGGAGGAGGAGCCATCTCACCAGAAGAAGCGTGGAGGGTAAGTATATAATATGGGTCAAGGATTGGGCTTATTAGGTAGGAAAGGATGGGATAGCTAGAGAGACAGGGAGGGGGTGTATGGGAGGGAGAGAGGAAGGAGGGGGAGTGACAAAGGTGAGAGGCGTGACTGAGGAAGTTACATAGCAGGAAGCTGAATTATGTAAACAATTTACATTTTTGTGACAAAACAATTCCTTTTGTGACAAAAATGATGACTTCTTACTTTCTCCACCGCACTTTTCTGAAACGCAAGTGTGTCGGAGTTTAAAAGCAGTGGGCATGGCCTCCAGCTGCCTGGCAGATTTATTAGAATTTACACCAAAAATAAACTTGAGTTTCTGCAGTAAGGAGGGCCAGCGATGCACCCAATTTATGAAAAAGCATGTGCCTCCAAATAAATGCACATTTTCACTCTGGTGCATATGGGATCACGGCTGGCATAGGAAACACCAGTCCTGATATATTTTCTGATGCTGTTAGCTCCACAATTCCATATTAGATCCCTGTTTGCAGTAATATACATAGCAGTCCTGATGGAAAGAAAATAATTCCTCTTGTGAAAAACCTACCTTTCCAGTCTCTCTTTCAAAATCCACATAATCACGGGTGGGGGCTTGGCGAGGCTCGCCCTGCCAGCTTGCTGGAAAGAACTGCAGCGATAGATTGGTTCCTGTGGCCACGAAAGCCTTAGATAGAGAATCAATAAACAGCAAGTCAGAGGCAGTCCATGTATAATGCCACGAGATCAAAGAAGAGAAGCTTTCTGATCAATTATTTCTGCTCAGATTATCACATGGAAATTGCTAGATTATTGGAAGCCAGGTTTTATTTCACTATAGTAGGGCTTGGGTAGTAGTAGGTCAAATTATATTAAGGATTTTGTGCCATTTTCTCCATTTCTACTGATGCATTAATGCACTGCCGATTTCCTGCAGGCAATTCAACTGCAGAAAATCTGTTATTTCTGAACACACCCTTACTGTTATTCTGAAAAACCTGATCTGCAGAAGGACAGTAAAAGACTTTGCTACTTCAAGGTTCCCATTCATTTCAGTGTGTGTGTTTTCAATGTGGAATATGCTGCTGCCAAACAAGTTCGGCAACAGTTTTATCCAATTGAGACAAAGGATTCAGCTAATGAAATCCAAAATGTCGATCCCTTCTTTCCCTCTGACATCTGTTGTCATCCAAAATCTTTGTATTTAAACATAAGAGAAATATCATATGAAATTGGAGACATTTGGGGGAACAGCATGTGACCATAGAGGTCTATGGGTTCCATGCCTCAGTACAACTTGGAATTTGTGCAATACTGCCAAGTAGCACTGGGAAATAAAAAAGTGGTAGCCCAATTAAAATTTTATGCAGCTGAAGACTTATGACCAAAACTTACTGACCAAGGTTACAGTACCTTCGGCCATAGGGTTTATTAGGGTCTTTGCACATTGGATTTGAGTATTTAGTTGGCCTGACATGTTGTAAAGATTTTCTGATCCCTGACCAGCATTAAAAAACAAAAAATGAAAAATTCACCCCCTTCCCTGAAAACTTTTTAATGTCATTTAGATTTCACTACGGTTAATATATAAATCCTATACTTTGCTGCAACACGTTATCAAAGAAAGCTGCAAAGATATTAAACCTACACCGACTTCCAATGCTCATGGCTGTACACACTGTAACACTAGAGATATTAATATCAGAGCTCACAATCCATGGCTGTAACAAATGTCCCCTATATACACTTACTATTTCAGAGCGACCATCCCTGCAGGCATTCTGAAAACGCCCCTGACGTTCCTCATGTGGCCGGTCTCGAAACCCTGTGTATTTAATCTGTAGAGACACAAACAATAAGAGAACTGAATACAAGATTTTACATCTTCACCATTTAGTAAACACAATAGTATAAAAAGTAATATAGATATGCCACAACTGCGAAAACTAAATCTTCCGTTGCCGATTCAGTGTCTGTCAGTCTTCATTTACCAGCTGCCAGCACATGAATGCTGCAACAAAGCAGTGGCCTCAGTGGTCATTCAGTACAAAGCCACGATTCTAGCATGTATAGCACATATATATACGGACAGACAATAACCACCAGAGCAGTATCGCTACAGCAGTGTTTGTCAGACGTCCCAAATGAAGTACCCCTCATAGTAGCAGTCTCTTATAAATGACTTATAACAGTTATGTCATGGTGCCTTAAGTGCCCCAAAAAGTAGCAAAATGGCCCCCACAGTGCTCTCATATGTAATATAATGACCATAATGGACCCAACAGTAAGCCCAACATGTAACACAATGAGCAATGTTAATTTTCATCAGTACCAATGGAAAAAGTCACTGCAATTCCAGGTGGCTCAGGAGCGAGTGGTCAGCTGCATGTGTTACCCTTCGTTCACATCTGTGTTGGTATTCCGTCCGGTAGAGTCTGTATGGGGACCCCCCTCCCCCCCACAAAAGGAATACCAAACGCAATTGCAGGCGCTGTGCAGTAAAAGCACACGGATCCCCATAGACTATAATGGGATCAGTGTACTTGCCGCCAGATCTCCGCACAGAACATGTGGACAGGAAAGTAGTTCACAATCTACTTTCCTGTCTGCATGATTCGTGCGGGCAGTGCGCGGTAAGCACACAGACCCCCTTATAGTCTATGGGGATCCGTGTGCTTTTACTGCACAGCGCTTGCAATTGCGTTGGTCCACATGCGGACTCTATCGGACGGAATACCAACGCAGATGTGAACGAGGCCTTGCTCTGCTCCATGCTTACTCTCTGCTTCAGGGCCTGCTGTGTAGCCAGCTATAAGATCCTGGAGCAAAAAGGAAGTGGGGAGCAGAGTTGTGAGTGATGAATACAGCTGTCCGCTCACTCGCCAAGTACCACTAACTGCAATGACTAATGCAAGAGCTCATTGCGCTTCTGATGTAAAGATGGTGCCAGAGGCCATGCCCGGGTGTCCATTCTGGGCACACAGGACCAGCATGGAGGGCAACATGTAATATAAACCTGTGGTTCTTAGCCACGGTGTGTACCTCAGGGTACTGCAGGTTGAGAAACACTGTATAAGAGTATCTGCGCTGCACTTTTAACCAGATTTTATTCAGAAACTTCAGAACCTTATAAAGACCAATTTTGATGGTCTGTCTGCACACATGATCTCCCCCCTCCACATGCTCTAGGCTACACGCATCATCTCTCCCCTCTACACGCTTTATGCTACACACATGATCTTCTCCATCTATGTGCTTTGTAGCTCTCTATACTACACAAGATCCCCCTCTACGCTCTCCATACTACACAAGAACCCCCCTCTACGCTCTCTATACTACACATGATCCCCCTCTACGCTCTCTATACTACACATGATCCCCCTCTACGCTCTCTATACTACTCATGATCCCCCCTCTACGCTCTCTATACTACACATGATCCCCCCTCTACGCTCTCTATACTACCCATGATCCCCCCTCTACGCTCTCTATACTACACATGATCCCCCCTCTACGCTCTCTATACTACACAAGATCCCCCCTCTACGCTCTCTATACTACACATGATCCCCCCTCTACGCTCTCTATACTACACGATTCCCCCCTCTTCTCTCTATACTACACATGATCCCCCTCTACGCTCTCTATACTACCCATGATCCCCCCTCTACGCTCTCTATACTACCCATGATCCCCCCTCTACGCTCTCTATACTACCCATGATCCCCCCTCTACGCTCTCTATACTACCCATGATCCCCCCTCTACGCTCTCTATACTACCCATGATCCCCCCTCTACGCTCTCTATACTACCCATGATCCCCCCTCTACTCTCTCTATACTACCCATGATCCCCCCTCTACTCTCTCTATACTACCCATGATCCCCCCTCTACTCTCTCTATACTACCCATGATCCCCCCTCTACTCTCTCTATACTACCCATGATCCCCCCTCTACGCTCTCTATACTACCCATGATCCCCCCTCTACGCTCTCTATACTACCCATGATCCCCCCTCTACGCTCTCTATACTACCCATGATCCCCCCTCTACGCTCTCTATACTACCCATGATCCCCCCTCTACTCTCTCTATACTACCCATGATCCCCCCTCTACTCTCTCTATACTACCCATGATCCCCCCTCTACTCTCTCTATACTACCCATGATCCCCCCTCTACTCTCTCTATACTACCCATGATCCCCCCTCTACTCTCTCTATACTACCCATGATCCCCCCTCTACTCTCTCTATACTACCCATGATCCCCCCTCTACTCTCTCTATACTACACATGATCCCCCCTCTACTCTCTCTATACTACACATGATCCCCCCTCTACTCTCTCTATACTACACATGATCCCCCCTCTACTCTCTCTATACTACACATGATCCCCCCTCTACTCTCTCTATACTACACATGATCCCCCCTCTACTCTCTCTATACTACACATGATCCCCCCTCTACTCTCTCTATACTACACATGATCCCCCCTCTACTCTCTCTATACTACACATGATCCCCCCTCTACTCTCTCTATACTACACATGATCCCCCCTCTACTCTCTCTATACTACACATGATCCCCCCTCTACTCTCTCTATACTACACATGATCCCCCCTCTACTCTCTCTATACTACACATGATCCCCCCTCTACTCTCTCTATACTACACATGATCCCCCCTCTACTCTCTCTATACTACACATGATCCCCCCTCTACTCTCTCTATACTACACATGATCCCCCCTCTACTCTCTCTATACTACACATGATCCCCCCTCTACTCTCTCTATACTACACATGATCCCCCCTCTACTCTCTCTATACTACACATGATCCCCCCTCTACTCTCTCTATACTACACATGATCCCCCCTCTACTCTCTCTATACTACACATGATCCCCCCTCTACTCTCTCTATACTACACATGATCCCCCCTCTACTCTCTCTATACTACACATGATCCCCCCTCTACTCTCTCTATACTACACATGATCCCCCCTCTACTCTCTCTATACTACACATGATCCCCCCTCTACTCTCTCTATACTACACATGATCCCCCCTCTACTCTCTCTATACTACACATGATCCCCCCTCTACTCTCTCTATACTACACATGATCCCCCCTCTACTCTCTCTATACTACACATGATCCCCCCTCTACTCTCTCTATACTACACATGATCCCCCCTCTACTCTCTCTATACTACACATGATCCCCCCTCTACTCTCTCTATACTACACATGATCCCCCCTCTACTCTCTCTATACTACACATGATCCCCCCTCTACTCTCTCTATACTACACATGATCCCCCCTCTACTCTCTCTATACTACACATGATCCCCCCTCTACTCTCTCTATACTACACATGATCCCCCCTCTACTCTCTCTATACTACACATGATCCCCCCTCTACTCTCTCTATACTACACATGATCCCCCCTCTACTCTCTCTATACTACACATGATCCCCCCTCTACTCTCTCTATACTACACATGATCCCCCCTCTACTCTCTCTATACTACACATGATCCCCCCTCTACTCTCTCTATACTACACATGATCCCCCCTCTACTCTCTCTATACTACACATGATCCCCCCTCTACTCTCTCTATACTACACATGATCCCCCCTCTACTCTCTCTATACTACACATGATCCCCCCTCTACTCTCTCTATACTACACATGATCCCCCCTCTACTCTCTCTATACTACACATGATCCCCCCTCTACTCTCTCTATACTACACATGATCCCCCCTCTACTCTCTCTATACTACACATGATCCCCCCTCTACTCTCTCTATACTACACATGATCCCCCCTCTACTCTCTCTATACTACACATGATCCCCCCTCTACTCTCTCTATACTACACATGATCCCCCCTCTACTCTCTCTATACTACACATGATCCCCCCTCTACTCTCTCTATACTACACATGATCCCCCCTCTACTCTCTCTATACTACACATGATCCCCCCTCTACTCTCTCTATACTACACATGATCCCCCCTCTACTCTCTCTATACTACACATGATCCCCCCTCTACTCTCTCTATACTACACATGATCCCCCCTCTACTCTCTCTATACTACACATGATCCCCCCTCTACTCTCTCTATACTACACATGATCCCCCCTCTACTCTCTCTATATTACACATGATCCCCCCTCTACTCTCTCTATACTACACATGATCCCCCCTCTACTCTCTCTATACTACACATGATCCCCCCTCTACTCTCTCTATATTACACATGATCCCCCCTCTACTCTCTCTATATTACACATGATCCCCCCTCTACTCTCTCTATATTACACATGATCCCCCCTCTACTCTCTCTATATTACACATGATCCCCCCTCTACTCTCTCTATATTACACATGATCCCCCCTCTACTCTCTCTATATTACACATGATCCCCCCTCTACTCTCTCTATATTACACATGATCCCCCCTCTACTCTCTCTATATTACACATGATCCCCCCCTCTTCCCTCTATATTACTCATGATCACCCCCCCCCCTACGCTCTCTATACTACACATGATCCCCCCCCCTCTTCTCTCTATATATTACACATGATCCCCCCCCTCTACTCTCTCTATACTACACATGGTCCCCCCTCTACTCTCTCTATACTACACATGTTCTCCCCCTTCAGTCAGGTCTGTATTTCTAGCCCTCACCTCACATTCCCGGCTCAATTTCCGGAAAAACTCCTCATTCTCGAACTTGCTTCTCTGATCCGGTACTACCCGCGGCATCCTTCCACCAACCGGGAAACTAAATATCTTCCTGTCACCCACCCGGGTCACCACACTCTGGGTGTCTCCCGCCCGGTGGTCGCCGTCTTTAGGCTCCACCTCTTTCCTGCTCAGAACTTGACCCCGCCCACACAATCACGTCCCTCAAGCCTACTCTCTTGACCCGCCCACACATCTTTGCTTTGTGACGTCACGCGCCCAGAGGTACCGGCGGTGCTGTCACATGATACTGCTGCGTCATCATCTGTCACGTGATGTCTTGTAGTCACGCAGAGTTGCGCTGTGTAAGGACGACTTGTAGTATGTGCGCGCCAATTTCTAGTGTATAGAGTTTATCAGTGATTTACCCTAAACTCTCCTCACCTCCTCCCAATACTAGCACACTTCTGTCTATGGCAGGTTGTTCACAGGCCCCAGAAGTGTCGCAGTTAGCGAGGGGGCGCTAACCTCACAACTATTAGTAAGGTACGGTATGCCTAGCTAGTCATGTTCAACCAAACTGAAGTGTTTTTGTAATGTAAAGATGGATGCTGGACGGTCAGCAGAAATGGAATGACGTGAATGGCCCCATGTTGGGGTATTTGTGAAAAAGCTCCATAAAACTTTTGGTTGGGGCCCCACGTGGCGTAAACGTTGAGGCAAAATACGCAGCGTTTTACACTTCCTTCAAAGTGGATGTAGAAATATGTGTGCAGTGGAAAATCACAGCACGTCAATGATACCTACGGAAACGCCGGCGTTTTCTCTACAAGATCCCCTCCTCTATGCCCTCTATACTACACAATAACCCCCCCAGACTTTCTATAATACACATGATCCCCCCCCTCTACACTACATATGAACCCCCTCTATACCGTGAACTTTCTCTGAAAAATGCTGCAGCAAAACCCGTTTTTCACTGCGACGCACTACGTGGGACCTAAGAAGGGATAATGGGTCTCATTGGTGAGAGATGACAGAGGCAAATCTAGATTTAGTGTTTGGTGTCTCCATCCCTGTTCTGCTTAAAATAGGAGGAGAGAAAAGTCCTGCAAAGTCTATGGGGTTTTCGTATTTCTGTGTGCAACCTGTTTAGATAGATATGGGTTTCCGTTTTTCGGGTCACCGAGTGGACGCAAAGAACAGAAACCCAAACACTAGTGTGAACTTAGCATAAGACTTCATTGGCGAAAAAGAAGAATTTGTTTCCAGCACCACATTTTGGAAGGTAGCGCTCTATAGATTAACCCCTTCCTACTGCTTTCTTTTTACAGTTTTTGTTCTTATAAATACTATGTTTTTTATTTTTCCGTTCACAGAATAGTATGAGGGGTTTATGTTTGTAGTACATGTTTTGTACCATTTGCTATTCCATTCGATTAGCTGGAAAAAAATTCAGAATGGGGTGGAATTGGAGAAAACCGCATTTGTACATCTTTTTAAGGGCTTCGTTTTTGCGGTGTTCATTGTGCAGCCAAAACGATATATCTATATTCTGTAGGTTGCTACAATTGTGGCAATACCAAATTTATAGTTTGGGGGTTATGTTTTTTTTTTAATCCCTTAAAAAAATACAAAACTGCAAAAAAAAAAATTCACATGGAGTTTTTCTTTTTGATTTAGATTTTGCTGTTTTTCTGAGCCAAAGCCAATAGTGAATTCAAAAGGAATGGGACATATAATGGAAGAACTTCTACTTTTCCCTTCTTGCTCAATTTACTTCTAGCTTTTGCTCAAAAAACTGCAGCAAAATTTGCAGTAAAAAAAATGCAACAACAACAAAAAATAGCCAAGATTCACATGAGTTTCATCTGTGAAACTTGGTCCCTGTGTGAGCCAAATTTACAGGCCTGGACACTATGGTGGGAGACTGATTCCTAGCATTATAGTTATTGTCAGCGTCTGGGGTTGCTAGGCAGGGTGGCATAAACACAAATGTCCAGATTCTTTAGGGCTAGTTCACACGGGGACATGGACGCTGATTTTGACAGCTGATTTCGCGGCCAAATCAGCCTCCATAAAATGTAGCCCTATGTGAATTGCTAGCTTTTTTTTTTCTGCTAGCTTTTTTATTGCTAGCTTTTTTTGCTAGCAGAAAAAGAAGCAACATGACCTTTCTTCAGGCGTTTAACGCCTGAAAAAATGAATAGGAGTCTATGGGGCACTGAAAAAACCGCTAGCGGTTTTTGGTCGCTTATTTTTGCAGCTGTTTTGGCAAAAACAGCGACTGAAACCGCTAGCGTTTTTTTTATCATGTACTTTTTTGTAATGCAAAAAAAAAAAGCTTAAAAAAAACAGTGACTGAAAAAGCGTCAAAAACAGTGTCAAAAACAGCGTCCAATGCAAAAAAAACAGTGTTTAAAAAAAGCGATGTTGAAAAATCAGTGACAAAAATCAGCTAGGCTTTTCCAAAACAAAGGTAGAGTTTATTTTCACTCAAAAATATAGTGCAGCCTCAAAAGGAAACAATACAAAAATAAATACCTGCCCGGCTAGGCTCTAACTAAACATAGAATAGGTTACCTCACCTAGGATAACCGAAATCCAAAAGCCAGTAGAATCATTCAGGACACAGCTTCAAAAAAAATATGACTTCTTTCTTTGGCTCTCCAGCAAAGCTCTGCCCTGGCTGCTGGAGCAACTTCTTAAGCCCCTTGACAAGGAGATTCTAAACAGCTGAGTTGCTGCAAGAACAACCACGAAGTGTGGACTGGTGGGGGGGTGGAATGACAGGTCCCACTGCCAACCTACCTGCCATTCCTAAAAAATCAAGCCCAATAAACAGAACTTTGAACTAACACTCAGCAGACAGAATTATCTGCTGAGAACCATTCTTTCTGGAGTTTCTCATCTCACCCACCTGAGTAGTCTGCGTGAGATGTACACCCCCTCCATTACCTGACCAGCCATCGGCCTACATTATCTATGAAACTAGGAGTCCCTCCCTCGCAGCAACATACTGTTCTGTAGTGATGACAGTATGGAACAATATTTTGCTGGTAAGGGCTCGTTCACATCTGCGCCCATACTCCGTTCATACAGGTTTCCGTTTCCTGCACAAAACAGAGCAGGAGACGGAAAGCTGCCGGACTCTTTCCAACCCATTAATCTGAATGGGTTTGAAAGGTGTCCGGCCGTGAGCGTTTTATGCTCTCTGTCGCAAAACTGGTTTTTTTAAACCGGACAGAGTCGGACATGCAGTACCCTGTGTCCGGTTTAAAAAAAAAACGTTAGAAGACGGAAACCTGAAAACGGAGTCCGGGCGCTAGTGTGAACCCAGCGTAAGCAGGGTCACGTAACATAATAGATAACTATAATGCGAATTTGTGTGAATCTCGGATTAGGCTATATTCACAGTACCGTTATTAATGTCCGTTGCTGTCATCCATCTGAAAATTTGCCAGATTTATCACATTAGCTGATATTGGATATATGAATGGTCCAGGTTTTTCCCAGATAGTACATTGACCCATTCATTTTGGGCCAGTACACATGACTGTGAATTACACGGTCACATGTGTGGGCTGACAGTCCGAGCCTAAAAATACGGAACAAGTCCTATTCCTGTCCAATTATGCTGCTCTGCTTCTGCGGCTCTTATTCATTGAATGAAAGGGGCAGCGGAAGCACGGGCGGCACACGGGTGACATCCCTTTGTCCCCCGTGCCATTCACTCACAGCAGCCGGTTAGCACACAGTCATGTGCAACCAGCTTAGGACTGATTAAAGAACTTTGAACTTCTTTCTGATTGCCTTTAAAGGGAACCCTTCAGGTGGTTTTTCCACCCCCAAACTGCCCCCAGCTTGTACAATATAAAGTAATGATCTTTCCTATTTTGCCCCTTTCTAAGCTTTCTGTTGCTGATAAGTCAGGTTGTAAGAGTTTAGAACCTTAGATTGGCATATACAAATCTACCTTACTAGTAACAGGGTGCGGGGAGCAGCCTCATCTAGTTATCTAGTCATAGCGCTAAATCAAATTTCTTCTCTAGCCTCCTGAGCCATCTGTGCTGTTAGTTTTGGTGTCTGATATACTATTTAGGCTCTGTACTGTCAGGAGGGTGGTGTCAGTCTGGCGTAGGAGCAGGGGTGTGATTCTGAGCTCTGACACTGGCTACTGCCCTTAGATAGTACATCAGGCACTTAAACTTGTTACTCGGGAATGGTGGGGGTTAGAGGGAAAATACTCACTGTTCCGGAATCAATGGAGCCATGACTATTAACTGATGTAAAGAGCTGGACTTGTTAGAGGCACTGAATGTTTGGTGTGCTATAACAAATGCATTCACTCAGGATCCTCATTGACACCTTGAAATGGCCAATGAAACGTGCTAAAGCAAAACTATAAAACATGTAGAACATTGTGAGAAAGGAGAAAAGCAGGCCATCTAGGTACTCTGCTCACATGTCTTTGCATGTACTGAGGATTACCAGTTCACCGTAGTTTCAATTGGTGAAAGACAGAAATAATTCTACAAATCCCTCCAATTCGAATGAATCCACAAAAGGGTGGTTGAGAGCCCCTCTCGAGAAACCTATTGCTATGAAGATATTCTATCTTTGGGCATTGCTATTCTGTCACCTATGTTTGATACCTGCACTATCTAGGTTATTAGTCTGTGAAGTAACTGGCTTACCCTATAGCATTGCCCCTATATGATCTCTGACTCCCAAAGGACCCTACCCAGAGGTCCATCTTTTCAGATTTTTCAAGGGTCTGAATCTGCACAATAATAATAGCTTTGTGGTTGTCGTAATACTACTGTCTATGGGCCACAGACAAGCTTCAATGATCATATTGCTATAGCAGAAGGCTGCCAGCTGCCATAGCAACTGAACGGCGTGTACAATCTCACTGTACAGGAGCCATTAGGTAAGGGATAGTGACAATGTGACCGCAGCATCTAAGAGGTTAAGTGCTTGCTATGAGAGATATTCTCTGATCTCAGATACTACTGCTGGGTCTATGTTATTATCCTTAGAATAGGTCATCGGTTTTAGTTCGGTGTGGGGCTGCCAGAGTCAGAACTAGCATAGGGAATGTAGCTGGAAGCATAGTTCTGTTTTCTGCGTAGCCGCCGGGCTTGGTCACAGCAGCTCAGCTCCCAAGAGGTAACCTGCTCCTGCCACTGCACAATAGAGCTGTGACTCTGGTTCAGTTCTCAGTTTTACTTCTGGGTTTCAGCAGAACTTCAGTATGTCTTAGGGTCAGTTCACACGTGAAAACCGCCTAGCTTATTTGTGCGAGGTAAAAAACCTCGAGGAGTTTTTTTGACGCTGTTTTTTGCATTCCACGCGGTTTTTGACGAGGTTTTTGACGCGGTTTTCGCTAGAGGTTTTCGCTAGGGTTTTTTTTTCCTATATGTGCTATAGAAACTGCAGGCGAAAACCGCGCGGTTTTTTGCAAAAAACCGCGCGGTTTTGTGTGCAAAAAACCGCGCGGTTTTTTACCGCGCGGTTTTCGCCTCCCATTCACTTCTATGCAATTCTTCAGGCGTTTTCCGCCTGAAGAAAGGTCATGTCGCTTCTTCAGGCGGAAAACGCTAGGAGGAAAAAAAAAGCTAGTGGTCTACATAGACCACCATGTTAAAGGAGAGGTTTTTGAAGCGAATTCCGCTGTCAAAAACCTCCCCTTTGCCCACGTGTGAACTAGCCCTTAAAGAGATTTTCTGGGACTCGATAACCTGTCAGGGTTTAGGGGCAGAATCTGACACTCCTAACCACATCCAGAGCTGTCTGGAATTCACATTACACCTGGCCAACCTGTCTCTAACGCAAATAAAAGATATTGCAAAGGTGTAATATAAGGGAGGGGGCTACAATGCACTTGTCTGACTAACTTTTGCTTTGACACCGTGTAACATCACAAGTAATGCAAGTGAAGGGAGTCACATTGAAATCGCAAGGTTCCCACAATTATATAACGTGACCTTATTCACTCACAAAACTTGGAAAGTTGCAGGGCAACACAGCCATCTTTTACAAGATGAACTTCTGGCTCAAATAGTTGCAGTAGTTTTAGTTTTATTTAAAAAAAAAGGTGTGATTTAGAGTATTGGCAAAGTGGATGAGAATTAAATAATGTCATCCACACGTTGCAGAAAAAAAGAACTGCGGAAAATCTGCTTTACAAAACTATGCATTTTTTTTCTAAATCTAGATTGTGCGCCCCATATAGGGATCACAATATACTTTTGTTTTCCTATCAATATGTCTTTGTAGAAAGGGAGGAAAATTCACACAAACACGGGGAGAACATACAAACTCCTTGCAGATGTTGTTCCTGGTGGGGTTCGAGCCCAGGACCCCAGCGCTGCAGGGTTGCAGTGCTAACTACTGAGCCACCACGTTGCCCCTTAAAACCATGTATGTTGTCAAAAAATATAGCAAGTTAATTTTAGCTACGGAATCCCAAACATTTTCACCATATATATTAAACAAGGGAAGGAAAAAGCAGATAGAAACATAGCAAAAACTCAATGAAAGAAACTGAGGAAACAATGCACTGTTCTGCAGTATTTTATAGCTGCGATTTGCTACGTGGGGCCTTGTGAATCGAATCAGCCTACATGGAGCTTGCAATGAATTTGAGAGTACCTTGCAGTATGACCACTGCCAACAGAACATTCAGACATTTCTATTTGTGCTCTTTCCCCAAATATTTGTTTAGCTTTAGCTATAATATGTTGAAGTATTATCTTTACATAACTAAATGCTGTCATACAAAGTACAACAATGTCATTGTTTCATTAGGGTGTGTGCTAATATTTATTTTCTGTGCCTTCTAGTGATGAAACTGTAAAGGGTTGTCCCACATTGGCAAGTTATCATTCAAAACAAGATAAATTTACAATTGCAATAAGTAAAATGCTCCATTGTGTAGTCACGATATTACTGTTACATTCTTGTTATGGCGCCCTCTGATGTTCCGTTGATATTTTCTCAGAATAGACAGCTGTTCTAGTTCTGCGCATTTGCCTAGCAATTCAGACCCACTGCCCATATTGCTGAGTACATACATAGTGGAGGTTCCTGCTATTTTATAACTCAGACAGTATGAATCGCAGCTGTAATATTGGCTTCTTCTAACCAGCTATGAACACATTTGGTAAGAGGGTGTCAAAAGGGCACCATACCAAGTATATAACTGCAATTTCCAGTTGTTCAATTGTAATGAAAAGAATATGAATTGAGCAATATTACATATACACACGTGGACAAAATTGTTGGTACCCCTCGTTTAATGAAAGAAAAACCCACAATGGTCACAGAAATAACTTGAATCTGACAAAAGTAATTTGCCAAACTAAATGTTGACAAGCCACAAAGCTTCTGGGAGAATGTCCTATGGACAGATGAGACAAGCTTCAAATTTTTCGGCAAGGCACATCAGCTCTATGTTCAGAGACGGAAACATGGAGGAGGCTCTGTTATGTTCTGGGGCTGCTTTGCTGCATCTGGCACAGGGTGTCTTGAATCTGTGCAGAGTACAATGAAATCTCAATACTATCAAGGGATTGTAGAGAGAAATGTCCCGCCCAGTGTCAGAAAACTTGGTCTCAGTCGCAGGGCATGAGTCTTGCAATAGGATAATGACCCAAAACACAGCTAAAAACACCCAAGAGTGGCTAAGAGGAAACATTGGACTATTCTGAAGTGGCCATCTATGAACCCTGACCTAAATCCTATTGAGCATCTTTGGAAGGAGCTGAAACATGCTATATGGAATAGGCACCCTTCAAACCCGAGACAACTGGAGCAGTTTGCTCATGAGGAGTGGGCCAAAATACCTGTAGAGAGGTGCAGAAGTCTCATTGACAGTTACAGGAATTGTTTGATTGCAGCGATTGCCCCAAAAGGTTGTGCAACAAAATATTAAGTTACTGAATCATCATTTCTGTCCAGGCCTGTTTCATGTGTTTTATTTTTTTTTTAAATTCTGTGGAAGCAAAAAGCAATGTCTGACTTTATTTTTTTCTAATCACTAATGTAAAGCAATACAATGCTAATCTATTGCAAAATATCAGCATTTGTATGACAGGCTGCACAAAGCCTGAGAACCTTCAATAGGCTTCCAACTGTCATAGCAATGGGACGCCGGCCCTGGATATCGCTTTGGGGGCTGGCAATTCCTGGCAAAATTGCACCTCAGTCAGTTTTGACCGAGGCATCGGGGGCCTTAATGCCTGCAATCAATGCGGGTGCTGGCTGCAGGCATTAGCGTCAGGTATCTGCTGTATAATGTAGCAGAGACCCATCGGGTATAGTGTTTTCTCAGCATTTGAGCAGCTGCCATATTTAAATACCCCACACCCACTGTACTATTACAATGGATATAGGAAAGGGGTTAAAAGTGTTTCAATGCATTATCTATATCATCTTTACAAAACAAAACATGACATGTTCTGAAGACCAAAACCCATGGTCAAAAGTGCATTAATGAGGTTATCAAATTTTTTCAAAATTGCTTGTACATGATTAACCCCTTAAAGAGGACCTTTCACCATTTTGCCCACAGGCAGTTCTATATACTGCCAGAAAGCTGACAGTGCGCTGAGTTCAGCACACTGTCGGCTTTCCCGATCTGTGCCCGGTGTGAAGAGCTTACGGTCCCGGTACCGTAGCTCTTCTATGGTCAGAAGGGCGTTTCTGACAGTTAGCCAGAGACGTCCTTCTTCACAGCACAGCCAATCGCGCTGTGCTGTGAGAGCCGGGAGGAACTCCCCCCTCCATCTGCTCGCAGTACTCGTCCATAGACGAGCATTATCAGGGAGGGAGGGGGGAGTTCCTCCCGGCTCTCACAGCACAGCGCGATTGGCTGTGCTGTGAAGAAGGACGTCTCTGACTGAGTGTCAGAAACGCCCTTCTGACCATAGAAGAGCTACGGTACCGGACCGTAAGCTCTTCACACCGGGCCCAGATTAGGAAAGCCGACAGTGTGCTCAATTCAGCGCACTGTCAGCTTTCTGGCAGTATATAGAAGTGCCTGTGGGCAAAATGGTGAAAGGTCCTCTTTAAAGGGGGTTATCCATTAATAAATAAATATTATTCATATGACAGTATTTTTTTAATGTAAACAAATCAGTTAGCTTTGATGAAGGCATCAGGGGAGGTTAATGCTTGTGATCAGTCTGGGCACTTATTGTGGGCATTAACACAGGGACTCTTAGAAACAATAAAGGAAGGGAAATGGGTTTGTTTTTCAAATTTTCCATGTTCTTTTAGTAACACAAAATGCTACAAAAAATGTAAACAGCTTTATTTTGTTAAAGTAATTTTTATGTACTTGTGTTGCTGGAGTGGGGCTTTGAACCTGTGAGATGGACGTGGTAATGGCATTTTTTCTTTTTGCTGATTTCTCCTGTAAGTGGCGCCTCCTAGGTCTTACTACAGAGTGGATCTGGGTGTCTGGATCTCTAGGACCCAGTAACTCATTCAGTTCCCAGCTTCTTATGGTCATATGATGCATCATGGCAGCTCCCGTAGTAGTGTACATTGCCAACTATGTAACGGGTACATATAGATGCAGCGATACCAATTTGTGTGTTTATTTTCATTCTGAATTTTTTTTAGTTTCCAAGTACATCACCGTATGGAGTATTAAATGGTACAATTGCGAAGTACAGTTTGTCATTAAATCACAAAAGAGTATTGTTACAAAGAGTAGCGTAACTACCACCATAGCGGCCCACTGGTCCCCCTGGGGGGCTAAAGGGGAAGCAGAGGCGGCCGTGAGCATGAATGGGAATCGGTAAGACCTCGGACCCAAGGCATGAGTATTTGTTGGGCGAACCCGTGAGATTCATCTTGCAAGATTCGTCTGGGCCAGATACATGCAAACTGAAACTGCTATTACAGTATTACACACGGGGGGGGTATAATAATAGTTTGTGGGTGGTGTACCCCAAAGTTGTCAGATTCTGCCAAACCTGAAACTTTTGCAATATCTATGACGAACATTGTAGCGGACAGTATGGGACATTATAGTATGTGTAAATGGGGGAGTTATACTGTGCAGGGGCCAGGAAAGAGGGGCACTGTCTGTGGGTGGGAGGACACAGTCTTTGCTAGGTACACCCCTACAAATTTACCCTTTCAGTGCAGTGGATGAAACTCATGACAATATCCACTTGTAACACCTTAGACTGTGTCAAACATATTTAACTAAGGAACTACTTAAAAAAAAATAAAAAATGGAAAAGAATTCAATTCTGGGAATGATATTTTCTGGTTATGTAAATGCTATTTAACTGTTGTGGAGAACCGCTCAGGTAGATGCTTGTAGCAGTGCAGGAAACAGGGACACAGACACTGGATTGCACACAAATTCAGGCTTTATTCACTTGTAGCGCATACACTGCCTTTGCAAAGGCACAGAATAAACAAAACAAAACCCTTCTCGGCTGAGAAA
Organism: Leptodactylus fuscus; assembly: GCF_031893055.1. Classification (NCBI taxonomy): domain Eukaryota; kingdom Metazoa; phylum Chordata; class Amphibia; order Anura; family Leptodactylidae; genus Leptodactylus; species Leptodactylus fuscus. The sequence goes on along the minus strand of NC_134271.1, from coordinate 49,847,377 downwards.
CTAACTTAAACGTAAGGAAACTTTTCCCTGACTATACAGGAGACTGGCTACCAGTCTCCCACCTTGGCAACAACAATGGGTGGCACAGTACCTGCTTTGGAGGTCCGGTCTGGACAGGTCAGCTCTGTCAGTGTGGTGCCACACTGCTAGTCTTCACACTCAGACAGTTATTAGGGCCTGATTAGTCAGCTGACCTCCCTGGTGTGGGTCTCACCATATACCCTTTAGCTGCCTGGCTGGAATATACTTGTCTTCCCAGAGTACACCCTTCACTCTCTCACACTGTGTATACTGCATTCTGGAAAAATCTCTGGAGAAAGCTGCCAGGTCTTGTATGTGATACTGTGATAATACTCTCCTCCATGGTGAATTCTGTTAATAACATACAGACTTAACAGGTCAAGCAAGGATATCTGCACATTTTACTATGGGAAGTGGGAAATTGCGGGGTCATGGGAGGATAGACACAAGACCAAGAGAACTAGGATATTGACATGCTGTAGTATGAGGGCCCCTAGTGGATAATCCAAAAATGGCAGTTCAATGGAACACCATACAAAGCAGCAGCAGCTTTGGCTATTAGAGGGTGAGACCAATCTCTATGACTTTCATACATCAGCAGCTACACTGCTATTCAAATACAGGTATTCCAGGAATATGGGAATACATCTCTGATTTTCCTAAATGGTCGATGCAGATGACAGTCAGTATAATGTTCATATTTTCAACCAAAAGAGTATAAATCACGTTTTATTGGACAAACTATCCAAATTAAAAAAAAAAAAATCCCGTTCCAAATTATTATGCACAACAGAGTTTCTAAACATTTTATATAAGTTGTAAAAAACTTAAAATGGTCATTTGTTGAATTTGCAGCATTAAGAGGTCACATTTACTGAAATCAAAAGCTATTTCAATCAGAAAAACATCTCAATAGGCCATGCTACATGTTACCATAGGCAGGGGTGCACCTTCCACGAGGCAAACTAAGGCGATTTTTACTCACATGTCCTCGCTCCTGTCCTCGCTTCACAACACTGAAGAATGCCCGGATACTGCGTACAACATCCCAGCGTTCAGTGTCGGTTACAGTGCACCCTGGAGCAACAATAGAGGTTGGTTAGGACAGGAGCGTGGACAGGTAAGTAAAAATTCCCGGTGATGGGATGTGTGTGTGGTGGGTATAAAAAGGGGTCATATGCTGTGTGTGTGGGGGATTAAAAAAGTGGTCATATACTGTAAGGGGCCATACAAAGAAGTCAGATACTATGTGAGGGCCATAGAAAGATGTCATACACTGTGTGAGGGGCAAAAAAAAGGGGGGGTCATATATCATGGGGGTCAGCAAATAAAGGGGATCATATACTATGTGGGGGGAAACAAAGGGGGTCATATATCTTGTTGTGGGACAAAAAAAGGAGGTTCTGTATTGTGTGGTGGGCCAACCCCCCCCCCCCAAAAAAAAACAAACAAACAAAAAAAAAAAACAAGGGTTATATATTGTGTGGGGGTCAAAACAACATGTAAGGGAATTGCTAGTTGTGCAATTCCCTAGCGCTGCTGCTGAAACCAGGAATAAGGGTTCCCCTGACGAAGCCTGCCTGTGTGCCTTTCTTGTTGGTAGGTAAGATGGCAACACTGTATTGTTATACCACCTAGGAGAGATACTGGGTTCCTGGCTTTGTCACACTGCTGTTAATGGTTAGGTGCATCTTGCACCATACATTATTATATATTGTTGTTCTTATCCAGGACCATTCCTACTTCATGTAACTGTTATTGGCCATCTGTTTTCTACCTATTACTGGCTAGTTGGTACTATGTAGTTTTGTCTACCCCCACTTGCTTATAGCAACAGAATTGTATTATGTAATTGTCTCTCATATATGTCATGTGATTCTACTGTTTTAGTAGGTATTAATAAAATTTATTATGTTTTATTAATCAATTGTGTGGTAGTTTTGTACTGTTGGACATGATTGTATAACCACACATAAGTTTACATTTTTGCCTCTTTTATGTGTTACAGGAATAAAGGAAGACAGAGATAAGGACTTCTTAACTTGGCCCAGCCCCTGTCCCTGCCTGCTTGCATGAACTGCCCTAGACAACAACTGGGCAGCAAATCACTTCCTAGAAATAAGTGTCACACAGAACAAGACAGGACAAAACAACACAGAAGTTAAGTCAGCAAGCAAGGGTCATGGCCAGAGAGACAAAGCAGTATAAAATCATAATCCAAAAGAGTAGTCTCAAGGAAAACAGACGTCAAACCAGAGCAAAGGTCAGAGGTAAGCAATACAATAGTAAGAGAAGTAGGAAGCTAGCGAGGACAAAGTGACAGGACAGAGTCAAAATAGCCAGCAAACCTGTGTGGGCTGATGACCTGTATATAGAAAGCCCAGGACCTAGCCCGGACTTAATTGGTAGACAGGCTGTCATTCACACAGGCAAGGCTAAGGCCTCCTTCACATGTGCATTGGTACTCTGTCTGGGGGAGTCCGCATGAGGTCCCCCCCCGAACGGAATACTGAACACAACTGCAAGCAGTGTGCCAGTGAAAGAACACGGACCCCATAGACTATAATAGGGTGTGTGTGCTTGCCGCCAGATCTCCACAGGGATCATGCGGACAGGAAAGTAGTTCACAATCTACTTTCCTGTCCGCATGATTCGTGCGAGCAGCGCGTGGCCAGCACACAGACCCCATTATAGTCTATGGGGTCCATGTGCTTTCACTGGCACACCGCTTGCAGCTGCGTTTGGTATTCCGTTCGGGGGGTCCCCATGCAGACTCCTCGAACGGAATACCGAAAGCATATGTGAACGAAAGGTTAGATGCAAGGTGCAGGAGATGGGTGTTGTGGAAATTCTATTACGGAGGATATGTACTACAGCAGTGTTCAGACAGAGCAACAAAAAACTCTAAGCAAGGAATCAAACTGAACACAACGCCTGTGCCACAGCATGGGAGCGGAGGGTCGCACAGAGATCCAAACAGGCAGAGACTTTACAAAAAGGGTGTTATACCATGTGGGGTGGAATAAGGGGATTTTTTGATCTGCCAATGGGGAAGGGGGGAATGTCCTAATTAGGGGGGACCCATCACGCAACCAATAATTGCTGGGTATCTTTTTGGAGGTGAAGGTGCGCTTTCTATAATTTGCCTTAGGCAGTAGAGAGGCTAGGTTCACTCCTGAACATAGGGCCACTTCTTCTTCGATCAGTACACCCCCTGAGCTGCTGTTTTGATGTGAACTGCCTCCCACCCTCATAGATCTTTTGCTTGGGATACTGAAAAGGTTCTCAATAGGGAACTCAGGGAAGGATGGAGGCCACACCATGAGTTTCTCTCCTTTTATGCCCATAGCAGCCAATGACTCAGAGGTATTGTTTACTGCAAGAGATGGTGCACTTGCATTTGAAAGGACTGCAGTGTGTGCAAGCATCTTGACCCTTTCCCTATTTGCATTGCATGCCATAAGTTTTATTGCTGCATTGTGATATGATTATAGCTTGGCAAGGCGGGAATTACATCATACTGCTGCTGTAAAACAGACAATCCTTTCAAACAGCTGACTAGCAGGGGTGCCAGGGGTTATCCACTCTTTATCATTAATATAGGCCATTCATTTTAAATCTGGGGATCCTAATGTTAGGACCCCCACAGATCAGCTTCTGTTCAGGGTCTTCATGTCTGATCAGATCACACAAGCAATTATTTGCATAGTTACTCAGACTGCCCAGTTTTGCAGCAACCTGATATTTCTATCTGGGTGCATTATGTTTTTTTGTCAATGTGTGTATATTTACTGCCCATGTCTGGTGGGTGTAATATTCAAATCGAGTGTTAACTGGTCACATGACTTTGTGTCTCTCTATATATGTACACATAAGGTGTGCACAGTGCATTAGTTCATCCCATTTTTCCATTCGCTCCTTGAAGCTGATCCACTTCCAGGCAGTCAGTTGGAATAGTGGATAAGTAATAAAAGCCTCTTGAGATGTAATTTGGCTTCGATCTGCTAAGAAATGGTTTCTGCTCCCTCTTATTAGTCAGCTGTCTGCTATGTACTATACACTGTTCACGTCTCACCCAAAGACTCCAGTCGGCAGTGGCATGGGCTGTAAGTGGTCACATTTGCAAGATATAGCTGATCTTAGGTCCCATAATTCTGTAGCAACCATGAAGCAAAGTCCAAGCACATCCATATACACCATGAGAATAGAAAGTTATGGTACAAACTGGATACCACCAGTTAATTCTTTAAAACAAATAAATAAATAAATATATATATATATATATATATATATATATATATATATATATAAAGAACAAACGGAGCAAAACTTCTGTACTGAGACAGTGAAATCCTTGGGGTCCTTGCAAGAGACCATACATGCAGGGTCAACAACTGCACCCCCTATATAATATATACTGCACCCTATACCTGTCTTAGATCTAGCACACCAATCTGCTCAGTTCCATCTTCTGAATTCTTACTGTTGCCAGAGTAAGGTTCAGTCAGCCATACATCTCCCCTGCAGTGGAAATGTGGTACTACATGCTGGTTATACAAATGAATACACACCCATGTAAAAGTGAGAGGCGCTGTTGCTTAGCAGCTCCCCATTCATTGATCTGTTGCTGCTCGTATGAAAACAACCTCTGGCCATTTGTTCTACTAGGGCATATAGAGGAGGTTCCTCCACTCAAGATCCCCATAGTGAGCTCTATAAAAGCAACTCACGTTCTCATGAATATAAGTTGTTCTTGTATTACAGGGTCTGCCATTTTTCTGAAAGTCACCATCACATAGTACATTTCCTCTGCAGTAACTGCACAGATGACAGCTAAGGGCTCGTTCACATCTGCGCTTGGTCACCGTTCTGCAGGTTTCCGTTTCCTGCCCGAAACTGGACAGGAGATGGAAACCTGCAGTCAGTTTTCAAACCCATTCATTTGAATGGGTTTGAAAAGTGTCCAGGCGTGAGCGCCTGTGAGCATTTTATGCTCTCTGCGGCGAAACCGTTTCTTTTTAACCGGACAAAGAGTTAGACATGCAGGACTCTGTGTCCGGTTTTTAAAAAAAACGTTTTGTCGCGGAGAGCATAAAACGCTCACCGGCGATCATGGCCGGACCCGGTCTGACAGGTTTCCGTCTTCTGCATGCAGAAGACAGAAACCTCAGAACGAAGATCGAACGCTGGTGTGAACCCAGTGTAAGGCTAGATTCATATCTCCATAGAAGCCTCTGTTGTAGATTCCAACGAAAATTAGTGGAGAGAAAAATCCTGCACAGAGGACTTTTCTCTCCACACATTTCAGTATAAAAACAGTAGAAACCCAATGGACCCCATTATAGTGTATTGTGTCCACGGGTAACTGCTGTTTTAGTGTTGTATGGGTTCTCAGGCAGATCCAAACATAGGGGAGCTTGGCACATGTGTGAACCTAGCCTAAGTATTACCCTGGTGCAGGGCGGCTTTATCACAGGGATTTCTGCTTTGCCTTCTTTATGGTAAGATATTATTGTGTGACTTATAGGAAACAGCTCTGTATTAATATTACAGTGTATCCTACATTATGCAGAAATTAACCTGCATGTGATATCATTCCTTAATATGTGGGTTAGGAATGCGATCACACGCCGTCATGTAATATGCATGTATTTAAGTATTAACGGTAATAAAAAAATGATGCAGTTGCAAGAAACCCCAGGGATAATAAGCCTACTTGTCCTAATGGCAGTGGGGGAGGAGGCATGTTATTCTGCACTCTAGTTCCTGGCGAGATAGGCTTTTAATCTTTACCTTGTCTCTTAACTCTTGCAGATTTATGGATTTCAATCTTCATTTATGTTTTTTTTTTGTTGTTGCTGTAATGGTGCTTCAGAGTCAGCATGCAGCGTTTCAGACAATTCACAGCATCAATCACATCTGTCACTGCGTATAGCTTCAACCTGTCCCTTTATAGGATCAAATCTTCTCATCTTTTATCCCTTCCATTACGTTCCTGAAACCTGTTTCTGAAGCAGCTTTCATCTATTCTGGAGTCAGAATTGACACAGTGCGAAACTTCAGTTTGTCAAATGATTCATCCTTTATTATTATAGCACATGTCAAACGCTACAGGAATTGATAAGAATGTCTCGTACTGTTAGACTCCAACTATTTCATTGGCTGCAACTCCATTGTACATGCACTCTTATCCTTAATGGAGTCTATCCTTAGGACGGGCCTTAATATGCGATTTGTGGGGATCTGTCACTCAGGGATTGACAATGTGAAAGTGCCACAATACTCCTTGGAACACTGCAGCCCTTTTCATAGTCTTTCAAGCACAGTGGTTCATTTGTATGTACAGCTGTGCCTGGTACTGCAACTAAGCCCTATTCATTTGTACAGTAGGTTATGGGACAGAAACCTATTTCAGCAACTGCACATGGGACATGGATGGGTGGAGCCTCGGCCACATTCAGTTGCCAAAATGTATATCCATACCTTAACATAGATAGTCCGAGGTCGGTCCTGCAGGCCTTTGTTAGACCTAGGTCTGTATATTAATTGAGTTTACCAATGATGGCCTATCCTTGGAATACACCACCAATGTGTGTTTGGTCAGGGTCCCATCCCCTAAGACCCATCGATTGACACTAAAAAATGAGCCGTGTGGTTTGTCCAGACTTGTACACTAGTCTTATTTAATCCCCACATGCAAGATGCTTAATAAATTTGGTGCATCTTGGGAGATCCTAAGAGCCATTATTGAAGTTTTTACGTTCGCTGGCATAGATTTCAGCTTCAATGGTGCTCGAAAGTTTGTGAAACCTTCAGAATTCTCTATACTTCTGCTTAAATTTGACCGTAAAAAACCATCAGATTTTCGTTGGTCTTGTAAACTTTTCCAGCTTAATAAATATCAACAACACTTCTTCTGAGGTCCTCAGAAATTTCCTTTGTTCAGACGTGCTGTGAAGATCAGACTTTGATAGATCCTTGTTCATTAAAGAGGTATTCCCATGTCCCTTGCTCACCAGTCTTTGCTGCTGCAAAGACTTGTTTCTTCCTGGTTTTCGACGTCAATTGGTGGGCGGGGCTTCATATGCAAAGCCATACTGTCCGACTACCTCCAGTTTAGCTCCGCCCCCACATTAGCGTGTAGCTCCGCCCACCATATAGCGTGATCCTATGGGACAACTGAAGGGGCTGTGATGTCATCAAAGGTCCTATAACACTTGGATTTAGCTTGTTCTATATAGAGTCAGCTAAATCCTAGTGGGCTAAGGGACCAGGTCCTTCTATCCACTAGCTTTTAGCCTGCTCTATATAAGAAAGCTAAATCCTAGTGAGCAGAGGGACCAGGTCCTTTAGCCCACTAGGATTTAGACTGTTTTAAGAAAGCAGCACTCATTTCCCCCCTCCTTTATCTGAGTGCAGGAATCTAGGTCACATGTGTGGTGTAGACACAGTAACAGCTACAGACACAGGCTCGCTCCCGTGCACTTAACCCCTCCTCCCTCCCCCTGAGAGCAGGCAGCTATGTCACTTGACAACATTTGAGCAGATAATCCCAAGGGCCATAGAAACGCAGTGTCAACAATCAAGGGAATAAATTAAGATAGTGGACAAACAAAGCAGTTTTGCTGAAGCAGTGTATTTAGGAAAAGTCTTAAATCCACATTAACAAGCAGTATAGATAGGATCCTTGTTATGGGACAACCCCTTTAAATAAAACAGGTCGCCCATTCACACCTGATTGTCATCCCATTGACTAAGATCACCTGACTCTAAATTCACCTTCAAATTATGTCTGTCCTAAAGGTTCACATACTTTTGCCAGTCACAGTCACAGTGCCAGTTCTATTAATAATGATCGAGTCTAACAAACTTTAATATTTGACAGGCCAATGTATCCCAGCTGGCCTTGATCCTTGCTCTCCCTTCTGCATTAAAAAGTATTGAGTGGGACAGAAATGCGTTGGTGCATTTGAGGGCAATGCGCCACTTTTCTGGCATACCTATCATAGTAAATTGCTTCCATTATGCCAATGGCCAGTGAGACATTTATTAGCAGTCGGGCACTGTGTTATAGTCACATAACCTTCATTGCATTCAGTGTAAACTAGACATTATTGAGAGATGTGTGAAAGTTTAATATTTCCGTCCTGAGCAATCTCCTCATGTGACATGAATATTTCAGCTCTTTTCTGTAAAACTGGATTCCTTTTCCTGCTTTTTACCACACTCTAGTGAAATCTAACACTGAATTGTCATTATTTATTTACCACTTTAATGGGCCAAGTGAATAAATGACTTTAATACTCAGCATACAGAAGGCTGGAAATGATAAGAATAGGTTACTCCCATAATTCAGGTGAGGCGGCCATCTCAAGGACTATTACCTGACAATACGCCCGTTCACTCTGCACCTTCATTCCCCTTCATTCCCCTTATTCCCTCCAGTTGTTAAATGGAGTCTACTACCACTTTTTTTTTAATCCGTACAGTGGCTGCGTCTGCCAGAGCATCAGTATTGGCCTGTGGATGTTGCACATCGGGACCTGTCAGTCTTTATGTTGGCGGCAGCGCTGTCCGGTGACAACAGAATGCGGCGTCAGCTCTGAATTCACTATACCAGTATACCGGTAATGGCCCCTACAACAGTGGTTCAGAAGTGACGGTGGTAGACACTGTATTGGATGCTGTTTCCCCGAAAATAAGTCATACCCCGAAAGTAAGACATAGCAGAGATTTTATTGAATTGCCTAATATAAGGCACCTCCCGAAAGTAAGACATCCCCCAATAATAATAATCTTTCTACGCAAAGATTGTATGAAGAAAAACATTGCAGCTGGCTGAACACTGTGCGCGATGTTCCATGTGCACAGGTATGATGGCTGCTGACGCCGCTGCGATACGTTGTATCCATTATTCCTGCTGCTGTAGGATGAGCTGGGAGATGCCCACTGTGTATAAACTAAGCATTGTATGCGGCGGAGTAGGGTTCACTCTCCCAGCTCATCCCACAGCAGCAGGAACAGTGGATACAACGTACAGTATCACAGCAGCAGCCGACTTTCCTGTGCACATTGAGCACCGCACACAGCATTCAGCGAGCTGCAATGTTTTTCTTCATACAGTCTGCGCAGCAAGCACATCTCAGCGTAGCGCAGTGGTGGCAGCAGCACACAAAAATAAAATAAGACATCCCCTGAAAATAAGACATAGCATATCTTTAGGACCAAAATTTAATATAAGACACTGTCTAATTTTGGGGAAACACATTTTTCTCAGCTGCTACTACATGGTGCTGGAATTACATAACTGAACTGGAAGAGAACATATTAAGATGAGGCCACACATTGCAGAAAAGCTGCGTTATTGTCTGTTGCAGAAATGCAGCTATCCCTGTAGAAAGGCTACATTTTCCCTATAGCCTTATATAGAATGAGAAATACAATGACAAAGCTGTGAATAATGCTCATCTGCATATTGACAATTCAGAGATATCTCAGCAATGGAGGCAGCGATTCATAAGGGGACAATTTTTGATTCAGAGGACCCAAACCTATCTGTATGCAGCGCTGTGTTGATATTCTGGGGATAGACTCCCTTTACATCACTCATGTTGTTCTTTTCTCTCCTTGCAGCAGACTTTAGATGACAAACTACAGTGTTGGCCTAGCAGTTTCTTAGGCCCACCTTCCATTTGCAAATTGCACTGTCACTTACGTGTAAAATATCACCGTGCACAGAACCATTCGACAGAAAGGTCCTAAGAAGTTACTTGTGAATTATTCGGAAGCTGACTTTAAACGCTAGACTTTGGTGGTCTAATAGAGTATCCTAGGACACTCTGTGCTTATAGGTCTAAAAAAAAAAATTAATTGTGCAATACCACCAATGATGTCCCCAATAAGCATATTTGCCTGTTTCTTAAATTCTGTCCCATCTGGCTGAGTTAAAGGGTTATTTCCATGTCAGCCCTTCATGGCCGACATGGGAAAAGCTCTGTCTCCACCACTGCTACTCTGTTCCCATATCTCTCAAAGTTAAAGAAGTTACAGAAACCTCACAGAACAACCAAATTTGGCTAGTTTCTGTAAGGCAGGTTGCAGACAACTGTGCGGCAACCGGCCGGCCAAGAAATAAAAGCATTAAATGAATAGGAGCCACGGAAGCACGAGCTGCAAAATAGGACAGTAGAACCTGTTCTATATTTTGCGGCCCTGACAATCGGCCCGCATACAAGACTGGGAAGCTCACGGTCGTGTGTACAGGCCCATAGAAAAGAATGGGTCAGTGTGCTATCTGTGAGATACACGGATAGCCCACTAACCACGGCCACAGTCGTCTACAACCAGCCTAACTCCCAACCTTGTGGTTGGGAAAAGGAGTTGTATATTCCAATCTCAGGGTGCATTCATACTGAGTAACGCCGGGCGTGTATCACAGCCGTACACGCCGGCATTACGGCAGACTGCCGAACACTTCCCATTCACTTCAATGGGAGCGCTCGTAACAGCGGCGTTTACGAGCGCTCCCATTGAAGTGAATGGGAAGTGTTCGGCAGTCTGCCGTAATGCCGGCGTGTACGGCTGTGATACTCTCCCGGCGTTACTCAGTATGAATGCACCCTTAGTCATATTTGTTTTATACCTTTATGTGCCACCTTAAAATAGTATATTGCTACTTGTTTGTAATCTAAATAGAAGGTTACGTTCAAAACGGCCCTTAGAGAATATGGCAGCAGCACCAGAATATGGCAGCAGCATAGGTTTGCATTAGATTTTAGCTACATATTAGTATTGCTTAGTGTTTCACCACTAGGTGGCATTCATGTGCAGACAGATGGTAAGTGAAAGCTACTCTCACATTTTGTACAGATGAGCCATTTAGCTGCAGGTTGCCTGGCATTGAACCATGTGCTGCAAATGATAAAGCTTTTGATAACAGTAGTTATGCAATACAGAACTGCAGAATAATGCTGTAGATATGCCTACTGTGCCTATTGCTACTGTACCATATCGATTTAGCTTTTATGTGTAAATCACTAGTTTGGTATTCTGGTCACAAATGTACTGTGAACAGAAAAAAATATTGTATGTATTATTAAAATTATGTTAGTAAAATTAAAAGTTACCTAGTACCACATATACTGTATATCTTTGGGGTCTGCACTTTTTACTACTAACTTACCCACTAACCCTGAAGGCTTTATGTACCTCCATGTAAGTGCCACCTTTAGGCCTCATGTACTCGACTGCATTTGCGGTCTACAATTGCAGATAAAAGTACAGACCCATACATTTCAATGGGCCCATACACAAAGGTGGGTTGCATATTAAGAACCACAAATTATGGAGCATGTCCTATACTTGTCTGTATTTGCGACTCAGCCCATTCAATAGAAAGGATGAGTCAGTGAAAACCACAGATGACACCTGCGTACCAATCCAGGTGTTATCTGGGCCAGTTCACTAGCCCCCAGGCTGCACACAGTTATGTGTATGAGGTCTTAGGCTAAGGGTTCTTGTACCTAATAGAAGACCCAGCTTCTAATACATGAAATATCGTTTCCTCAGTTATAATTATAATTTTCTTGGTCATTAATTGGTCATTATTGATTCTATGTAAAATGTAGAATGTATCCCTTGTGAGAAGGTGACAGGCAGAGTGCTGGTATCACGCTATATCCCCCCCAGATTTTTAACTTAGGTGTGGTCCAGTGTGGATCTTAAGTAGGCCTCAGCCCAGATGTGGGTCATAGGCTCATTACTGGACCAAGAAAAGGTTGCAGATCCTGCACTTCAGGGCAGATCCAGAGAGTGAGAGGAGGCATCTGGGTCTGTCCTTTAACCCTGAGTCCTGTGAGATAATATTGTGCTTGTTTTGTTCGTGTGGCTTGTAGTAAGTCACACATATAGTTAGATTATCATTTCTTTCTAGTTAGTCGCTCAGACAAGCAGGATTTAGTTTTGTATTTATAGGCCATAAATACCTGAAACCCCACATTGCAGAAACGCAATGTCTTTGGCTGCTACAGAAAAAAAAAAATGTTTTACAGAATCAACAAAGTGAATGAAATTTACTTCATCCACACGTTGCAGGAAAGAATAAGATGTGGAACAGCCGCAACCTCTAAAATGTGTGCGCTTCAAAAAACATGGCTGGTTACTTTCAGCTACGCAATCGGGAGAAAGTACAGGGAAAATGCATCAAAAGCGCAATGAAATACACTGTGGAAAAAATACATTGTGATTCACCGCTAGTTTTTTCCACAGGGTTTTTAGCTGAGTCTCGCTGTTGAGCCTCATCCTCATCATCTCAATATACTGTGTACTACACTGTAAGGGTGCATTCACACGGAGGAAAATGGTGAGGAATTTGATGTGGAATTTCAGCGCTGAAAAAAAGCCTCCCATTGATTTCAATGGGTTCCTTTTTCTGCTAGCATTGAAGTTAATGGAAGGCTTTTTTTCAGCGCTGAAATTGAGCCCCAAATTCACCGCCATTTTCCTCCATGTGAATGGACACTAAGGCAAAGGCCCCATGTAGGAAAAACCCTGGCGGCAACGCATGAGTTTTGAACTCCAGAGCAGAGGAAATGTGTTCTTTGTAGTGCATCACGCTTCTCTGACAGTCTGATGGACAAGATTGGTTTTAACAAATACCAGGAGATTATTACTTTTTGCTCGACTGCATTGTGTCAAATGTAAAATTTGGTAGAAAGGGATCATGCTATAGCGCTGCTTTTTAGGGATTGGACTGGGCCACTTAATTTCAGTGAAAGGGGGCAACACGGTGGCTCAGTGGTTACCACTGCATCCTTGTAGTGCTGGAGTCCTGGGTTCAAATCCCGCCAGGAACAACAACTGCAAGGAATTTGTATGTTCTCCCATATTTGTGTGGATTTCCTCCCATTCTACAAAGACATACTGATAGGGAAAAGAAAAAAATGTACATTGTGATACCTAAATGGGGCTCATAATCTACATTAAAAAAAAAAAAAAAAAGAGATTCATTGAAAGGAAATTGTAATGTTTTAGCTTTCCAAGAGCGGTTGAGGATGGCCTTTTCTGTTTCAGCATTGCATAAAGCAAGGTTCATAAAGACATAGCTGGGGGAGTTTGGTGCGGAAGAACATGACTGGCCCACCCAGAGCCCTAACCTCAACTGCAACACAGGATGAACAAGAATGGAGCCATCTCATCCAGCAAAAGTGTCTGACCTCACAAATGTTCCTCTGGATGAATGGGAAAAAAATTACCAGACGCCCCAAAAAATCTTGTAGAAACCCTTTCCCAAAGACTGGAATCTGTTTTACGCTAGTTTCACAGAAACAGAAATCATATCCGCTTAAAAATCAGTAACAATAATGGGCTCCTCCAGGTTTCCGCATGGATTCAGGATGAAATTGGCAAAGAGAAAAGTGGGCAGCGTTTTTTGGGTTTTTTTTTTCTGCAGCTCCCTTTCTGGGGCCTCAGCCCTACTGTTTCATTTACTTTACTTACTTTGCTGTTTTGTCAGGCCCGGTTCACATCTGCGTTTGGTATTCCTCTTGGAGATCCCCTGAATGGAATACCGAACATATTAAAAAGCGGAGAGCAATGAAAATTATAGTTTATGGGGTTTGTGTGTTTTCCGCACAGCGTTCGGATCATGCAGAGACAAAAGTACTTCAAGCATTATAGTCCCTGGGATCCATGTGCTTTCATTGCTCACTGCTTTTTAATGCATTCGGTATTCCGTTCAGGGGTCCCCAAGCAGACTCTTTAAATGGAATACCGAAAGCAGATGTGAACTGGACCTCACACTTATTGTAGGATGCATACCCTAGCTGCATAGAATAAAATACGGACATACCGTTATGTGTAATGATTAGAGATGAGCGAACAGTGTTCTATCGAACTCATGTTCGATCGGATATTAGGCTGTTCGGCATGTTCGAATCGAATCGAACACCGCGTGGTAAAGTGCGCCATTACTCGATTCCCCTCCCACCTTCCCTGGCGCCTTTTTTGCTCCAATAACAGCGCAGGGTAGGTGGGACAGGAACTACGACACCGGTGACGTTGAAAAAAGTAGGCAAAACCCATTGGCTGCCGAAAACATGTGACCTCTAATTTAAAAGAACAGCGCCGCCCAGCTTCGCGTCATTCTGAGCTTGCAATTCACCGAGGACGGAGGTTTCCGTCCAGTTAGCTAGGGGTTAGATTCTGGGTAGGCAGGGACAGGCTAGGATAGGAAGGAGAAGACAACCAACAGCTCTTATAAGAGCTAAATTCCAGGGAGAAGCTTGTCAGTGTAACGTGGCACTGACGGGCTCAATCGCCGCAACCCAGCTTTCCCAGGATCCTGAATGGAATACACTGTCAGTGTATTCCCGTATACCCGATATATACCCCCGATACCCGTTCCAACGGTGTGCCCCCCCACCTTCACCCCAGAAATACCCTGCAAGTCCCCTAGCAATAGAATTGGGGCTATATACACCCACTATTTTTGCTACTGCCATATAGTGCCATTGTCTCACTGGGAATTCAAAGAATATATTGGGCTTACATATAACTTCAATTCCAGGGAGAAGCTTGTCAGTGTAACGTGGCACTGACGGGCTCAATCGCCGCAACCCAGCTTTCCCAGGATCCTGAATGGAACACACTGACAGTGTATTCCCGTATACCCCATATATACACCCCAAATCCCCGTTCCAACGGTGTGCCCCCCCACCTTCACCTCAGAAATACCCTGCAAGTCCCCTAGCAATAGAATTGGGGCTATATACACCCACAATTTTTGCTACTGGTATACAGTGCCATTGTCTCACTGGGAATTCAAAGAATATATGGGGGTTATGTGCACCCACAATTTTTAATACTGCTATACAGTGCCATTGTCTGACTGGGAATTCAAAGAATATATGGGGGTTATGTGCACCCACAATTTTTAATACTGGTATATAGTGCCATTGTCTGACTGGGAATTCAAAGAATATATGGGGGTTACGTGCACCCACAATTTTTAATACTGGTATACAGTGCCATTGTCTGACTGGGAATTCAAAGAATATATGGGGGTTATGTGCACCCACAATTTTTAATACTGGTATACAGTGCCATTGTCTGACTGGGAATTCAAAGAATATATTGGGGTGACGTGCACCCACAATTTTTGCTACTGCTATACAGTTCCATTGTCTCACTGGGAATTCAAAGAATATATGGGGGTTATGTGCACCCACAATTTTTAATACTGGTATACAGTGCCATTGTCTGACTGGGAATTCAAAGAATATATGGGGGTTATGTGCACCCACAATTTTTAATACTGGTATATAGTGCCATTGTCTGACTGGGAATTCAAAGAATATATGGGGGTTATGTGCACCCACAATTTTTAATACTGGTATACAGTGCCATTGTCTGACTGGGAATTCAAAGAATATATGGGGGTTACGTGCACCCACAATTTTTAATACTGCTATACAGTTCCTTTGTCTCACTGGGAATTCAAAGAATATATGGGGGTTATGTGCACCCACAATTTTTACTACTGGTATACAGTGCCATTGTCTGACTGGGAATTCAAAGAATATATTGGGGTGACGTGCACCCACAATTTTTGCTACTGCTATACAGTTCCATTGTCTGACTGGGAATTCAAAGAATATATGGGGGTTACGTGCACCCACAATTTTTAATACTGGTATACAGTGCCATTGTCTGACTGGGAATTCAAAGAATATATGGGGGTTACGTGCACCCACAATTTTTAATACTGCTATACAGTTCCTTTGTCTCACTGGGAATTCAAAGAATATATGGGGGTTATGTGCACCCACAATTTTTAATACTGGTATACAGTGCCATTGTCTGACTGGGAATTCAAAGAATATATGGGGGTTATGTGCACCCACAATTTTTAATACTGGTATATAGTGCCATTGTCTGACTGGGAATTCAAAGAATATATGGGGGTTACGTGCACCCACAATTTTTAATACTGGTATACAGTGCCATTGTCTGACTGGGAATTCAAAGAATATATGGGGGTTACGTGCACCCACAATTTTTAATACTGGTATACAGTGCCATTGTCTGACTGGGAATTCAAAGAATATATGGGGGTTATGTGCACCCACAATTTTTAATACTGGTATACAGTGCCATTGTTTGACTGGGAATTCAAAGAATATATGGGGGTTACGTGCACCCACAATTTTTAATACTGCTATACAGTTCCTTTGTCTCACTGGGAATTCAAAGAATATATGGGGGTTATGTGCACCCACAATTTTTAATACTGGTATACAGTGCCATTGTCTGACTGGGAATTCAAAGAATATATGGGGGTTATGTGCACCCACAATTTTTAATACTGGTATACAGTGCCATTGTCTGACTGGGAATTCAAAGAATATATGGGGGTTACGTGCACCCACAATTTTTAATACTGCTATACAGTTCCTTTGTCTCACTGGGAATTCAAAGAATATATGGGGGTTATGTGCACCCACAATTTTTAATACTGGTATACAGTGCCATTGTCTGACTGGGAATTCAAAGAATATATGGGGGTTATGTGCACCCACAATTTTTAATACTGGTATACAGTGCCATTGTCTGACTGGGAATTCAAAGAATATATGGGGGTTATGTGCACCCACAATTTTTACTACTGGTATACAGTGCCATTGTCTGACTGGGAATTCAAAGAATATATTGGGGTGACGTGCACCCACAATTTTTGCTACTGCTATACAGTTCCATTGTCTCACTGGGAATTCAAAGAATATATGGGGGTTATGTGCACCCACAATTTTTAATACTGGTATACAGTGCCATTGTCTGACTGGGAATTCAAAGAATATATGGGGGTTATGTGCACCCACAATTTTTAATACTGGTATATAGTGCCATTGTCTGACTGGGAATTCAAAGAATATATGGGGGTTATGTGCACCCACAATTTTTAATACTGGTATACAGTGCCATTGTCTGACTGGGAATTCAAAGAATATATGGGGGTTATGTGCACCCACAATTTTTAATACTGGTATACAGTGCCATTGTCTGACTGGGAATTCAAAGAATATATGGGGGTTATGTGCACCCACAATTTTTACTACTGGTATACAGTGCCATTGTCTAACTGGGAATTCAAAGAATATATTGGGGTGACGTGCACCCACAATTTTTGCTACTGCTATACAGTTCCATTGTCTCACTGGGAATTCAAAGAATATATGGGGGTTATGTGCACCCACAATTTTTAATACTGGTATACAGTGCCATTGTCTGACTGGGAATTCAAAGAATATATGGGGGTTATGTGCACCCACAATTTTTAATACTGGTATATAGTGCCATTGTCTGACTGGGAATTCAAAGAATATATGGGGGTTACGTGCACCCACAATTTTTAATACTGGTATACAGTGCCATTGTCTGACTGGGAATTCAAAGAATATATGGGGGTTACGTGCACCCACAATTTTTAATACTGGTATACAGTGCCATTGTCTGACTGGGAATTCAAAGAATATATGGGGGTTATGTGCACCCACAATTTTTAATACTGGTATACAGTGCCATTGTTTGACTGGGAATTCAAAGAATATATGGGGGTTACGTGCACCCACAATTTTTAATACTGCTATACAGTTCCTTTGTCTCACTGGGAATTCAAAGAATATATGGGGGTTATGTGCACCCACAATTTTTAATACTGGTATACAGTGCCATTGTCTGACTGGGAATTCAAAGAATATATGGGGGTTATGTGCACCCACAATTTTTAATACTGGTATACAGTGCCATTGTCTGACTGGGAATTCAAAGAATATATGGGGGTTACGTGCACCCACAATTTTTAATACTGCTATACAGTTCCTTTGTCTCACTGGGAATTCAAAGAATATATGGGGGTTATGTGCACCCACAATTTTTAATACTGGTATACAGTGCCATTGTCTGACTGGGAATTCAAAGAATATATGGGGGTTATGTGCACCCACAATTTTTAATACTGGTATACAGTGCCATTGTCTGACTGGGAATTCAAAGAATATATGGGGGTTATGTGCACCCACAATTTTTACTACTGGTATACAGTGCCATTGTCTGACTGGGAATTCAAAGAATATATTGGGGTGACGTGCACCCACAATTTTTGCTACTGCTATACAGTTCCATTGTCTCACTGGGAATTCAAAGAATATATGGGGGTTATGTGCACCCACAATTTTTAATACTGGTATACAGTGCCATTGTCTGACTGGGAATTCAAAGAATATATGGGGGTTATGTGCACCCACAATTTTTAATACTGGTATATAGTGCCATTGTCTGACTGGGAATTCAAAGAATATATGGGGGTTACGTGCACCCACAATTTTTAATACTGGTATACAGTGCCATTGTCTGACTGGGAATTCAAAGAATATATGGGGGTTATGTGCACCCACAATTTTTAATACTGGTATACAGTGCCATTGTCTGACTGGGAATTCAAAGAATATATGGGGGTTATGTGCACCCACAATTTTTACTACTGGTATACAGTGCCATTGTCTGACTGGGAATTCAAAGAATATATTGGGGTGACGTGCACCCACAATTTTTGCTACTGCTATACAGTTCCATTGTCTGACTGGGAATTCAAAGAATATATGGGGGTTATGTGCACCCACAATTTTTAATACTGGTATACAGTGCCATTGTCTGACTGGGAATTCAAAGAATATATGGGGGTTATGTGCACCCACAATTTTTACTACTGGTATACAGTGCCATTGTCTGACTGGGAATTCAAAGAATATATTGGGGTGACGTGCACCCACAATTTTTGCTACTGCTATACAGTTCCATTGTCTCACTGGGAATTCAAAGAATATATGGGGGTTATGTGCACCCACAATTTTTAATACTGGTATACAGTGCCATTGTCTGACTGGGAATTCAAAGAATATATGGGGGTTATGTGCACCCACAATTTTTAATACTGGTATACAGTGCCATTGTTTGACTGGGAATTCAAAGAATATATGGGGGTTACGTGCACCCACAATTTTTAATACTGCTATACAGTTCCTTTGTCTCACTGGGAATTCAAAGAATATATGGGGGTTATGTGCACCCACAATTTTTACTACTGGTATACAGTGCCATTGTCTGACTGGGAATTCAAAGAATATATTGGGGTGACGTGCACCCACAATTTTTGCTACTGCTATACAGTTCCATTGTCTGACTGGGAATTCAAAGAATATATGGGGGTTATGTGCACCCACAATTTTTAATACTGGTATACAGTGCCATTGTCTGACTGGGAATTCAAAGAATATATGGGGGTTATGTGCACCCACAATTTTTACTACTGGTATACAGTGCCATTGTCTGACTGGGAATTCAAAGAATATATTGGGGTGACGTGCACCCACAATTTTTGCTACTGCTATACAGTTCCATTGTCTCACTGGGAATTCAAAGAATATATGGGGGTTATGTGCACCCACAATTTTTAATACTGGTATATAGTGCCATTGTCTGACTGGGAATTCAAAGAATATATGGGGGTTACGTGCACCCACAATTTTTAATACTGGTATACAGTGCCATTGTCTGACTGGGAATTCAAAGAATATATGGGGGTTATGTGCACCCACAATTTTTAATACTGGTATACAGTGCCATTGTCTGACTGGGAATTCAAAGAATATATGGGGGTTATGTGCACCCACAATTTTTACTACTGGTATACAGTGCCATTGTCTGACTGGGAATTCAAAGAATATATTGGGGTGACGTGCACCCACAATTTTTGCTACTGCTATACAGTTCCATTGTCTGACTGGGAATTCAAAGAATATATGGGGGTTATGTGCACCCACAATTTTTAATACTGGTATACAGTGCCATTGTCTGACTGGGAATTCAAAGAATATATGGGGGTTATGTGCACCCACAATTTTTACTACTGGTATACAGTGCCATTGTCTGACTGGGAATTCAAAGAATATATTGGGGTGACGTGCACCCACAATTTTTGCTACTGCTATACAGTTCCATTGTCTCACTGGGAATTCAAAGAATATATGGGGGTTATGTGCACCCACAATTTTTAATACTGGTATACAGTGCCATTGTCTGACTGGGAATTCAAAGAATATATGGGGGTTATGTGCACCCACAATTTTTAATACTGGTATACAGTGCCATTGTTTGACTGGGAATTCAAAGAATATATGGGGGTTACGTGCACCCACAATTTTTAATACTGCTATACAGTTCCTTTGTCTCACTGGGAATTCAAAGAATATATGGGGGTTATGTGCACCCACAATTTTTACTACTGGTATACAGTGCCATTGTCTGACTGGGAATTCAAAGAATATATTGGGGTGACGTGCACCCACAATTTTTGCTACTGCTATACAGTTCCATTGTCTGACTGGGAATTCAAAGAATATATGGGGGTTATGTGCACCCACAATTTTTAATACTGGTATACAGTGCCATTGTCTGACTGGGAATTCAAAGAATATATGGGGGTTATGTGCACCCACAATTTTTACTACTGGTATACAGTGCCATTGTCTGACTGGGAATTCAAAGAATATATTGGGGTGACGTGCACCCACAATTTTTGCTACTGCTATACAGTTCCATTGTCTCACTGGGAATTCAAAGAATATATGGGGGTTATGTGCACCCACAATTTTTAATACTGGTATACAGTGCCATTGTCTGACTGGGAATTCAAAGAATATATGGGGGTTATGTGCACCCACAATTTTTAATACTGGTATACAGTGCCATTGTCTGACTGGGAATTCAAAGAATATATGGGGGTTATGTGCACCCACAATTTTTACTACTGGTATACAGTGCCATTGTCTGACTGGGAATTCAAAGAATATATGGGGGTTATGTGCACCCACAATTTTTACTACTGGTATACAGTGCCATTGTCTGACTGGGAATTCAAAGAATATATGGGGGTTATGTGCACCCACAATTTTTAATACTGGTATACAGTGCCATTGTCTGACTGGGAATTCAAAGAATATATGGGGGTTATGTGCACCCACAATTTTTAATACTGGTATACAGTGCCATTGTCTCACTGGGAATTCCACAAATAATTTGGGGATTCATTCACCCTACATCTCAGGCTCTTGCCATATTCACCCAGGTTGTCAGTGCTGCACCAGCTCGTTCCCAGACAGCTCGGCCCGAAAAACGCGTTACCTATATAGAGGATTTGGACAATGAAGACAACATGTTCTAAATCTAATGTCTGCACCTTCTCCAGAATTAAAATAAAGGCAGCGTTTAACTTTCAAATAGCACTGCACAAAGGAAGAGCTTATCAGCTTGTCTCATGACATGCTACTGAAAAGTTTCATTTGTGTATCTTAATGTAAATATAGTTGTATAAGCTTTTTGGGTTTTAGGCACTGCCAAGTTATTTATTACCACCCACTCCCTTATAATGATGATGACGCCAAAGTCACTGTGGGTGTTCAGAGCTCACAGCTTTGGGTGACATTTGTCTTGCTCTCTGTCGGTACCAGCTGTCTTTTTGGATACCGTAAAGTTATGTTGACTTTATTAACAGCTATAGAAGCTTTAGCCAGGTTGTGACGGTGTGTAACCCTAACAACACTAAGTGGGATACACATTAATAGTCAGTCTATGTACGCTAAACGTATCACTGAAGTAATTTTTTTTCCCTCTCCCCTAATATAAGAAAGGAACAGACATTAGACCTAGACCGGGGTTCGAGGCTTGAAAAAATCCAGTATTATTTGTTCTTCATGATGTGAAATATGTGTTGAAAAGCAACCCAAGATGAAGTCAGCCATGTGTGCCAGTGTGTTACTTGGCATGCCTTTGCTGGCCCCAACTGTAAGGGTCACTCTCCATTTCCTCCATTTTCCACTCCCCTTCACACCATTTGTGGTGAAGCAATGGGATGCACTGAAGTGCACCCTCTAGCCTCGTGTGGGATAGGGACATCAGATGCCACTCCAACCCCCTCGTCTTCCTCCGCCAGCCAACGGTGCGAAGATGAGAGGAGTGTGCTCTGAATGTTTTCTGCCTAGCAGAGGCTAGTTCTCACTTACGAAAATGGCCCCACTTTGACCTGTATATCAGGCACAATGGTGTAGGTTTCAAAGAAACATGGCACCAACAAGTTGGAAAACGTGGGCCATGCGTGGACCGTGTTTGAGTCTGGCAAGCTCCAGATCTGCTACCAGGTTCCAGCCATTATCACAGGCGCAAAAATGCCAGGCCCCAGGTGTAGCAGGGAAAAAAAAATGCCATCTCAGCCAGGATGGCATCCCTGACCTCGGAGGCACTGTGCTGTCTGTCCCCCAAGCTGATCAGTTTCAGCACGGCCTACTGACATCTCCCCATGCCAGTGTTACAGTGTTTTCCGCTAGTAGCTGGGGTGGAGGTTGCAGCTTCGTAGGGTTTCAGTCTACTCCTGCCATGAATTTTGGCCTGGGAGAGGAGATAGGCCACCCCAGTTTGCACCCGGGGAACAGACTCCACCACATTCACCCTGCCTGTCATTAAAGATAAGCACTGCAGCATCCCTGACCACAGGCGCTTGTCCATGTGTCGGTGGTCAAGTGGACCTTGCAGCAAAGCGCAGAGCTCTGGGCCCGACTGATGTTATGGGACACATGCAGGCGCAAGGCAGAGACAGCACACCAAGAGAAGTAGTAACGGCTAGGCCCAGCATAGGGAGGTGCCCCAGCTGCCATCTGCTGACGGAAGGCCTGGGTCTCCAGAAGCATAAACAAACACCAACATCTCCAGGGCCAGCAGTTTATCGATGAGGCTGTTACAGGCTTGGGCATGGGGGTGGGTTGTATTGTACTTCTGCCTGCAATGAAAAGCTTGGGAAATGTGGAGTGGCTGGGAAGAGGCGCATGATGGTGCAGGCCAAAAGGGCGCATGAGGGTGAACTCCCCAATGTGTCAGAGATAGGTGTGTAGGTGTCCTTGCATCATATACTTGCACCATATTTGGCTTTGGAAGTTAATTTTGTGCCAAAAAGTGGTTAAGACAGCGATCCCTCAGCTACTCCCGTTACACTGTCTATTGAAGTTACCATCTGTGGAAGTGGACCACCATTTCTAAGATCCCAAAGGAAGCAGGCAAGAGATGTGCAGTTCAGAAAAAAAGATGAGAAAATAAGTTTAGGCTGTAGAGCACAGAGGGATCGGAGAGGACAGAGCTGGTGTCGGCCAGGTATTCCCACAACATGCGCCTATACTTGTCCCTCCTGGTGACACTAGGCCCCTGAGTGGCAGTAATTTGTCCAGGGGGGCCATTAACGTGTTCCAGACCTAGGAATAAGTCTTCCAACAGGGTAGAGTTTTGCATGCCTTTGCTTCTACCCACTGTTTTTGCTGCTTAGCTTCCCTCCACATCTACTCTGCTTTCACCCCTAAACATCACCCCAGTTTATGCCTTTGCTTCTACCCAGGTTTTTTGTTGATTTAGCTTCCCTCTACATCTACACTGCTTTAGCCCCTAGACATCACCCCTGTCCATGTGGGGTCGGTGGCCTCGTCATCCACCAACTCCTCTTCCAATTGCGCACTGCCCCCTTACTGCAAACCGCACATGACCACAGCTTGCCTTGATGGCAACTGTGTCTCATGATCCCCACTTAGGTCCAGACAAGTCGGTGGCGGGTCCAAAACCCCAAAATTGGAAGGAAATGGCAGATGCTGCAGTATTTCTAACACCTGTTCCTGGTGCTCGGGCCTGGTCTGTGTTGTACCCTGCACCCTGCTTAACGCATCTGCCATATCCGAAGTTGTGCTGAGCGCATGCTAATGTTTCGTGTCCAGTGCAATGGATGGGATGGGATTTCACATAAGTCTGCCACCCATGGCCACTCATGGTTGAGCAACTGAGGGAGTTGACTTTGACGAACCCGAGGGTTTTGGAGTTGGAACTACATCAAAGGTCTGTGCTGCTCACACACTCTGCTCAACACATGATATGTTTAGTGCCAGCAGTGTGGAGACGTCGCACAACAGCCGTTGTTCCAGCAGGTACAGGCGTTGTAGGAGTGCATAGAGGCTAGCAGCGGCAACTATACACTTTAAAAACTATCCGCACAAGCGCCACACTTTCACCAGTAGCTCAGGAACATTGGGGTACCTTTTTCAAAAGATTAGCAGCAATGAGTTAAAAACGTGGCCCAGGCATGGAATATGTTGCAGGCTGCCAAGCTACAGAGCCAATCCCAGGTTACGGCCATTATCACACATGACAACATGCCTGGGCCCAGGTGCAGTGGCAAAAACCACATTGCCGTCTCATCGAGGATGGCATGACTCACTTTGTAGGCAGTGTGCTGTCTGGCCCCCAAGCTGATGAGCTTCAGCACGGCCCGCTGACGTCTCCCCACACCAGTGTTGCAGCGTTTCCAGCTCGTAGCTGGGGTCAATTTAACAGCGGAGGAGGGTGGTGTTTCAGCCCTCCTCCCAGGAATGTTGTGTGGGGAGACAAGTCAGGCCACCACATTTTGCGACCCGGTCCACGCCTCAACTACAGTCAACCACTGTGCCCAAATTGAAAGGTAGCGTCCCTGTCCGCATGCACTTGTCCATTCGTAACTGGTCACATGGAACTTTAGGGCTAAGCGCTGAATTTAGGGACCGCCTCATGTTTGGGGGAAAGTGCTGGTGTGGACGGCACAGTGCGGTGGCGCAGTAGACACTCTGCCCAAAAAGGGCAGAGTGTCCCCCAGCCGGGATTCCAACATCTCCTGGGCCAGATTTCTTGAGATGAGGCCGTTGAAGCCTTGGGCATGTGGGTGGGTTGCGCTGTACTTTAGCATGAAATGAAAGGCTTGGGAGATGGGGAGTTGCTGGGAAGAGGCGCATGATGGCGCGGGCAAAAGGAGAAATGGCAGGAAAAGGTGAGGATAAGGGTGAACTCCCCAAAGTGTCAGAGGCAGATGTGGAGGTGTCCTGGCTCCTGGTCTGGACTGCAGCGCCAGCCCTGTCAACAGTGGAAGAGGCAGTGGCCGCCAGGCCAAACGACGATTATCCTGCGCTTGCTCTCACCCACTGAGCCCAGGGCTTGCCTTCCAAATGATGGCACCCGCAAGAGGTGGTGAGATTCCTCTCCGCAGATCTCCAAACCATCTTGGACTTGCAAATTGCACTAAATTTGTCATGTAACTGACATGTATATGATGAGTCTATCCATTGTCTGTTCATTTTGGTGAAAGTCAGCCTGTCAGCTGACAGACAGCTGTGCTTGTCAGTGATGATGTCACCGGCTGCTTGTACCCCCAGTTTTTGCTGCTTAGCTTGCCTCCACATCCACACTGCTTTTGCCCCTACACATCACCCCTATCCATGCCTGTGCCTCTAGCCATAAGTCTGCCACCCATGGAAACTCATGGTGCAGAAAGTGAGGGAGCTGACTCTGAGGAACCCTTGGGTTTTGTAGCTGGTACTCCATCAAAGGTCTCTGCTGCTCACACACCCTGCTGAACATACGGTATCTAGGGTTAGAGCGTGTGGTGACCTCGCACAACAGTAGGTGCTTCAGGCAGATGTAGGCCTTGCTGGAGTGTATTGCGGCTAGCTCCAGGTACTGTAGACTTGGGAAAGTGGGTGTCCAAGTGCCGCACTTTCACCCTTAGCTCAGCTAATTTGGGGTATGTTTTTAAAAATCATTGCACCACTACATTGAACATGTGGGCCAGGCATGGAACGTGTTGGAGGCTGGCAAGCTCCAGAGCCCTCCAACAAGCTAAAAAACCTGGCCCCAGGGGCAGCGGGGATAAACAAATTGCCATCTCATCCAGGATGGCATCCCTGACCTCAGAGGCAGTGTGCTGTCCGTCTCCCAAGCTGATGAGCTTCAGCCCAGCCTGCTGACGTCTCCCCACACCAGTGTTGCAGCGTTTTCAGCTCGTAGCTGGGGTAAATCTAACAGCGGAGGAGGAGGAGGGTGGTGTTTCAGCCCTCCTCCCAGGAATGTTTTGTGGGGAAACAAGTCAGGAAAATTCTTGAAACGGGAGAGTTTTGCATCTTTGCCCTTGCTGCCTATGGACATCCCTTTGCCTCTAGCCACCATTTTCCCTGCTTTGCTTGCCTCCAAATCCACACTGCTTTTGCCCCTAGACATCACCCCAGTCCATGCCTTAGCTTGTACCCCCAGTTTTTCCTGCTTAGCTTGCCTCCACATCCACACTGCTTTTGCCCCTAGACATCACCCCAGTCCATGCCTTAGCTTGTACCCCCAGTTTTTCCTGCTTAGCTTGCCTCCACATCCACACTGCTTTTGCCCCTAGACATCACCCCAGTCCATGCCTTAGCTTGTACCCCCAGTTTTTCCTGCTTAGCTTGCCTCCACATCCACACTGCTTTTGCCCCTAGACATCACCCCAGTCCATGCCTTAGCTTGTATCCCCAGTTTTTCCTGCTTAGCTTGCCTCCACATCCACACTGCTTTTGCCCCTAGACATCACCCCAGTCCATGCCTTAGCTTGTACCCCCAGTTTTTCCTGCTTAGCTTGCCTCCACATCCACACTGCTTTTGCCCCTAGACATCATCCCTATCCATGCCTCTTCCCCTAGCCATAACTCTGCCACCCCTGGAAACTCATGGTGCAGAAACTTTGGTTGCTGACTTTGAGGAACCCTTGGGTTTTGTAGATGGAACTCCATCAAAGGTCTGTGCAGCTCACACACCCTGCTCAAGATATGGTATTGTAGGGTTTCAGCGTGTGTGAATGACGGACAACAGCCTGTGTTTGGACAGATGTAGGCCTTGCTAGAGTGTTTTTAGGCTAGCAGCGACTCCTGTGCACTTGCAAAAGTGGGCGCACAAGCGCCGCATTTTCAACAGTAGCTTCGGTACATTTGGGTATGTTTTTAAAAAACTTTGCACCACTAGGTTAGACGTGGGCCAAACATGGAACGTGTTGGAGGCTGGCAAGCTCCAGAGCCGCTACCAGGTTCCAGCCATTATCACAGGCGTAAAAATGCCAGGCCCCAGGTGTAGCAGGGAAAAAAAAATGCCATCTCAGCCAGGATGGCATCCCTGACCTCGGAGGCACTGTGCTGTCTGTCCCCCAAGCTGATGAGCTTCAGCACCGCCTGCTGACGTCTCCCCACACCAGTGTTTTAGCGTTTGCCGCTAGTAGCTGTGGTGGAGGTTGCAGCGTCGTAGGGTTTCAGTCTACTCCTGCCATGAATTTTGGCCTGGGAGAGGAGATAGGCCACCCCAGTTTGCACCCGGGGAACAGACTCCACCACATTCACCCTGCCTGTCATTAAAGATAAGCACTGCAGCATCCCTGACCACAGGCGCTTGTCCAAGTGTCGGTGGTCAAGTGGACCTTGCAGCAAAGCGCGGAACTAAGGGCCCACCTGATGTTGAGTGACACGTGCTGGTGCAAGGCGGGGACGCCACACCGGGAGAAGTTGAGACGGCTAGGGACGGCATAGTGAGGTGCCACAGTTGCCATCAGGTCCGGGAAGGCGGGAGTTTCAACAAGCCGGAACGCCAACCTCTCCTGGGCCAGCAGTTTAGCGATGTTGGCGTTCTAGGCTTGCGTGGGTGGGTGGTTAGCGGTGTATTTCTGCCGGCGCTCCAATGTCTGAGAGATGGTGGGTTGTTGTAAAGAAGCGCCTGATGGTGCCTTTGATGGTGCAGGAGAAGGAGATAAGACAGAAACAGGGGAGGATGAGGGAGAAGTCAACAAAGTGGCGGAGGCAGATGAAGTGATGTCCTGGCTCGTCCTCTGGAGTGCATCGCCAGCACTGTGAGCAGAGGCAGTGGCATGAACGGCGGGCGACGTTTGTCCTGCCGTTGCTGCCTGCCACTGATTCCATTGCTTGGATTCCAAATGACGGTGCATTGAAGTGGTGGACAGGTTGCTCTTCTCAGGGCCCCTACTCGATTTCGAGAGGCAAATTGTGTAGACGACACTATATCTGTCCTCGGCGCATTCCTTGAAAAAACTCTACACCTTCAAGAAACGTGCCCTCGATGGGGGAGTTTTTCTGGGCTGGGTACAAAAGGGAACATCTTCGGACATTCCGGGTCTGGCCTGGCTTCGGCAAAGCAGCTGACCTCTGCCTCTGGACATGTCTCTGCCTCTAGCTACCCTTTTTGGTGCTGCACCTGCCTCAACATCCACACTACTTTCCCAGCTTGACATCTGCCTTGTCCAGGTGGGGTCGGTGTCCTCGTCGTCCACCACCTCCTCTTCCAACTCCTGTCTCGCCTCCTCCTCCTGCACAATGCGCATGTCAACTGGCTGCCCTGACAGCAACTGCGTCTCATCGTCGTCGATGAGGGTGGGTTGCTGGTCATCCGCCACCAAATCGACCGGAGATGGAATGGAGGAGACTCTAGTGTTTGAGCATCTGGACACAGATACTCGTCTGTTAGGTCCGTGGAATCGCGAAATGGAGGGGCAGGTTGCGGTACAGTCAAAGGAAGGGAGAACAGCTCTGGGGAGCAGGGACAGTTGGGGTTATTGTTCTGAGAAGATTGGGAATTTTGGGTGGAAGGAGGACAAGACTGTTGGGTAAGAGGAGGTAGAGGCTGACTGGCTGGTGGACAATGTGCTTTAAGCGTTATCCGACAGCCATTGCAAGACCTGTTCCTGGTTCTCGGGCCTACTAATCTTTGTACCATTCAGCCTAGTTAATGTGGAACTTTTGTGCAAAGCGCAGAACTTAGGGCCCGCCTGATGTTAAGGGACACACGCTGGTACAAGGCTCAACTCACCCTAAGTGCCAAAAACACTGCTGGTGCAAGGCTCTACTCATGCCAAGGGCCTCAATCTCTGCTGGTAGCTCAGCTTAAGGTCATGTAACTTTGTTTGGAAGGGCTCATGTTAAGGGCTAGAAAAGTGAATTTTGGAAGGTCTTACCACATCACACACACACACACACACACACACACACACACACACACACACACACACACACTCAAAATGACAGTTAAGGGTGAGGGCTT
The DNA here is from genome assembly GCF_031893055.1 of Leptodactylus fuscus. NCBI lineage: Eukaryota > Metazoa > Chordata > Amphibia > Anura > Leptodactylidae > Leptodactylus > Leptodactylus fuscus. The sequence continues at coordinate 49,818,346 of NC_134271.1, read as the reverse complement.
TTGGAATTCCCATTGCCTATTCCATTTGTGGTTGTCATGGGGAACGTGATTTAAAGGGGTGGTTGTTACTGTTTGTTGAGCTTAAATTGGGGTTTGTGTCCATCCATTTGGGGAGTAAAGAAGGTTTCCAGGTATTTTCCCACTTTGATAGAGGTTTTTTTGAATGTGGAAAGTGTGTAGTTGTTAGGCAGTGATGTTGGGGTAATAGAGGGTCTTTGGTGTGTTAGATGCCCCCAGGCATGCTTCCCCTGCTGTCCCAGTGTCATTCCAGAGGTGTTGGCATCATTTCCTGGGGTGTCATAGTGGACTTGGTGACCCTCCAGACACGGATTTGGGTTTCCCCCTTAACGAGTATCTGTTCCCCATAGACTATAATGGGGTTCGAAACCCGTTCGAACACACGAACATTGAGCGGCTGTTCGAATCGAATTTCGAACCTCGAACATTTTAGTGTTCGCTCATCTCTAGTAATGATAATTTGTGTTGTGGTGTTTTTATAGCAATTTAGATGACCTACCAACAATCACGCAATGTGAATGTGTTCCTGGACTACTTGTATAGGTCATATTAGAAAGTTGTCATTGCTGAACTGATCTAAATGTTTACATACTATAAAATGGAAGTTTTTTTTTCAAGTGTGCCCCATTAAACCCCTATATCAAACGCATACCATTGACATACCTCCCAACTTCTGAAAAGCAGAAAGAGGGACAAAATGTGCCCACTTTTATGTTGACTCCGCCCATTCTCATTCATTTTTCACGTGCTCCCACACAGTATAATCCTCCTACAGTCACCCGTAAATTATATGTCCGCCCTCTATCTCTCCCCCAGTTTCATATACACCCTTAATCTGCCCCCAGTTTCATGTCCCCCCTCCATCTCTGTCCCCAGATTCATGTCCCCCCATCTCTGCCCCCAGATTCATGTCCCCCCATCTCTGCCCCCAGATTCATGTCCCCCCATCTCTGTCCCCAGATTCATGTCCCCCCATCTCTGTCCCCAGATTCATGTCCCCCCATCTCTGCCCCCAGATTCATGTCCCCCCATCTCTGCCCCCAGATTCATGTCCCCCCATCTCTGCCCCCAGATTCATGTCCCCCCATCTCTGCCCCCAGATTCATGTCCCCCCATCTCTGCCCCCAGATTCATGTCCCCCCATCTCTGCCCCCAAATTCATGTCCCCCCATCTCTGCCCCCAGATTCATGTCCCCCCATCTCTGCCACCAGATTCATGTCCCCCCATCTCTGCCCCCAGATTCATGTCCTCCCATCTCTCTCCCCAGATTCATGTCCCCCCATCTCTCTCCCCAGATTCATGTCCCCCCATCTCTGCCACCAGATTCATGTCCCCCCATCTCTCTCCCCAGATTCATGTCCCCCCATCTCTGCCACCAGATTCATGTCCCCCCATCTCTGCCCCCAGATTCATGTCCCCCCATCTCTGCCCCCTGATTCATGTCCTCCCATCTCTGCCCCCAGATTCATGTCCCCCCATCTCTGCCACCAGATTCATGTCCCCCCATCTCTGCCCCCAGATTCATGTCCCCCCATCTCTGCCCCCAGATTCATGTCCCCCCATTTCTGCCACCAGATTCATGTCCCCCCATCTCTGCCCCAGATTCATGTCCCCCCATCTCTGCCCCCAGATTCATGTCCCCCATCTCTCTCCCCAGATTCATGTCCCCCATCTCTGCCCCCAGATTCATGTCCCCCCATCTCTGCCCCCAGATTCATGTCCCCCCATCTCTGCCCCCAGATTCATGTCCCCCATCTCTGCCCCCAGATTCATGTCCCCCCATCTCTTCCCCCAGATTCATGTCCCCCATCTCTGCCACCAGATTCATGTCCCCCCATCTCTGCCCCCAGATTCATGTCCCCCCATCTCTGCCACCAGATTCATGTCCCCCCATCTCTGTCCCCAGATTCATGTCCCCCCATCTCTGCCCGCAGATTCATGTCCCCCCATCTCTGCCCCAGATTCATGTCCCCCATCTCTGCCACCAGATTCATGTCTCCCCATCTCTGCCCCCAGATTCATGTCCCCCCATCTCTGCCCCCAGATTCATGTCCCCCCATCTCTGCCCCAGATTCATGTCCCCCATCTCTGCCACCAGATTCATGTCTCCCCATCTCTGCCCCCAGATTCATGTCCCCCCCATCTCTGCCCCAGATTCATGTCCCTCCATCTCTGCCCCCAGATTCATGTCCCCCATCTCTGCCCCCAGATTCACGTCCCTCCATCTCTGCCCCCAGATTCATGTCCCTCCATCTCTGCCCCCAGATTCATGTCCCCACATCTCTGCCCTCAGATTCATGTCCCCCATCTCTGCCCCCAGATTCATGTCCCTCCATCTCTGCCCACAGTTTCATGTCCCCACATCTCTGCCCCCAGTGTCATGCCGTCCTCTCCTTCATCTGCCCCCAGTTTCATGTTCCACCTCAATGTGTACACATTACACTTACCTTCTCCTCGCTCCCCCGCCGCTCTCTCCGCAGTCTCGCTAATACTGTTTTAGGCGCGATGTGACGTCATCTGGACGCAGATCTGAGTTGAAATCGGGACATACCTCCCACCAACCGGGACTGCGGGACACGTCACCGGAATCGTGAATGTCCCGCGGAAATCGGGACGGTTAGGAGGTATGCATTGATGCAACATGATCCATGGTTCTACTGAACTGAATTTTGATCACAAGGTTCTATGGTGAATTATAGGGGTTTTCTGGTCCCAAATCGAATCTTCATACTGTTGACCTTATCCACAGCAGCTCCGTCCTCTGTATAGCAATGGTTCCAGTGAACAGCAACGCTGCTCCAATTACTTGTATAGGAGTGGTGCAGTACATGCCACCCATCCTCTATCAGAGACTGCTAGAACAGTTGATCTGTGCGGGGTCCGGCTGTTGGAACCGACAGATCACATACTGATGGTGTATCCTGCAGATAGGTGTATCCTCCAGATAGGACATCAGTATGAAAATTCGATAAAGTACCACAAAATCCCTTTAAGTATATTTCAGTAGGACTACATTGGGTCAAAATGGTATAGTTCTAGCAAAATTGCAAAATTGTATCCATATTGCAGCCTACATTTGGAAGAGCAAGTAAAAGCTCAAGAAGGATCAGGTCATAGGATCATTTGTCAAATGCATTTGGAAGGACTGGACACAAAATAGATGTCTCATCCTTGGATGTCTCAGTTTACAAAATCTTAGGATAGTAAACCCATGCAGCATCACAGGTGACCAGAATTTTATGGAACATTGTTATTTTCATGAGCCCTGTTAAGGTATGAAGCAAAGGTGAGAGAGAACGATAATAAGGCGCAAGTTACTGACCCCATACTGAGAAAAGAAATGTACTGTGATCACCAGTCTGAAAATAATACAACAGTGCTTTGTAAGGCTGGGTTCACATGGGACGTTCTCGCAGCGGATTAGCTTGTGCTGACCTGCCGGCGGCTTATCCGCTATGATGAACAGTAAAGTGAATGAAATTTAAACAAACCTCATCCACATGTTAGAAACACCCAAAGCACGGACTGACCAGCGGTGAGGGGTGTTCAAGCCACAGCATGTCAATTTATGTTTTAGGTACATAGGTTGCAGCCTGCCCCCTCCCTGTGAATTCTGCTACAAAACCACAACATTTTTAGCAGGTTTTGTTAAGGAGCCTTCACACGGAGTTAATGCGCGTGTATTTTTGCAAAATACACGTGTAAAAATAAGACTCCCATTGACTTCAATGATATTTTTTACACGTGTAAAAATACGCCTGTAAAAATACGCCTGTAAAATGTCATTGAAGTCAATGGGAGTCTTATTTTGCAAAAATACACACGCATTTACTCCGTGTGAAGGCTCCCTTAGGGTGCATTCACACTGAGTAAACGCTAGCTTATTTTGTAGAGTAAAATTACACTTGTAAATTTTGCTATCCCATTGACTTCAATGACATTTGACAGGCGTATTTTTACAGGCGTATTTTTTACAGGCGTATTTTTTACAGGCGTATTTTTACACTTGTAAAAAAATATCATTGAAGTCAATGGGATAGCAAAATTTACAAGTGTAATTTTACTCTACAAAATAAGCTAGCGTTTACTCAGTGTGAATGCACCCTTACAGTGGAATTTGTCCTGCGTGGACCCAGTCTTATTTAAACGTCAGTGTTTTCCATCAATATTTGCAAGCGAAAACAAGGTGAGGTTGAAATTACAGAATCGGTGCAAATCTCCCAAATCTCTGTGTAGTCTCCACTTCTGTTTCTGGTTTAAGGCCTCGACGGCCAGTTTTGGATGTTCTGACAGACCCCCATTTTTTCAAATCTGAAGTGTTTCACTTTATTTGGTAAAAACTCTAGAACACTAACTTATCCTAGTGATTTTGAGAGTGTTTTTCATGACTCAGTGGGGGAGATTTATCAAGCAAAATGTGCCAGAATTCTGACATCATTTTCACTTACCCCGCTTACTGTGTAAGCGGCCACAAGAAAATGGCCAGTTACACCAGGCACTGGCTTGCGCAGTTGGCTCTGACTGAGGCCCGACAGCAGAACTGACTTGCACATGTGTAAAAGTTTCACTCCAGCGCCGGAAGAAGATGCATGAAGAGGCCGTTCCAGAAGAAGATAGAGGCATCGCTGGAGAGTTCTCTTGCAGCATTGGGGACACCCTCAGTGCTGTTTGAGCGCTGAGGACCACCCCCAGTGCTGCGAGAGAACTCATTTGCATACCGAAGAAAACCAGGATTTCTTCCGAATGGCAGCGCAGAGAAGACATCTAAAGGTAGGCGAAGAATAGCCTTAAGTCTATTCCTACGTGTTAGTCACAAAAAATTGCATTTTAATGATATGCTCCCTTTATGGCTTTTCTGCCATGTATTTAGTTAAAAAGGGATTCTAATGATAGAATCCCTTTTAATATTCTGTCCAGTATATTATACCTATACATAGCCTGGTTGTTGCCATATGAGATGGGTATCTGTACAAAGAGTGTACTGTGCCTGGGTGAGCTCGGGGCCAAGGGGTTCACCTGTGACCAGTTGGCGTTTATATGTATACTGTATATGCATAAGTGTGTGTGTATGCCTATATGTGTTTGTATGTAAATGTATGCTTTTGCGCAGGTGTATGCAGATATATATTGTCCATCTCCACATTATAACAACCAAACCTTTGTCTTGTAAGTCTCTAGTTTTCAAAGGCTGACCTTGCACCCGCGCATTACTTAAGATGCTTATGGACGGCTGAGACCATAGGGATGTCTGTATTATGTCGTGGAGGGGGATGGAGCCGTTCCCTGCCTGTATTGCACCTGCAGAGAGCTCTGGGTCTAATTAAGGGGAAATTTTCTCTTGTAAAATGTCAGGATCTGCAGGTTGTGGTCAGTCGCTCCCATCACGTGACCTGCGCTAATGTTCATTAACCATTAATGCCGCAGCACTTCACACAACATTATTTATGAGTCTAAAATGTTCTCTTATCATTAGACTCACAGATATGAAATATTAATACCCAGACAGTAACTAGCTGCTCTACAGAACATACCAGGAGAATCTATTACCTGGATTGTGTATACCCTATATATTTATGGTGCTATTCTGGACACTTACTAATTGGCAGCCTGGGGATTGGGAATCATCGCCCAGATCATTTGGAGAAATGTTTTAAGATTGTCCTTTTCGGGTGATGCCAAATAATGCGTTTTTAGCTGCACTCTGAGCCAAGGCACTGGTGATTTCACTGAAGAAAGTGAAAAATTGATCGATTATCAGCTATATTTTTGAGAAATAGATGTGGTTTTTAACCCTTTTCCACTGCAGCCATTTTTCGTTTTTAACTCCCTCCCTTCCAAAAGGGAGGGTACCTAATATGCTTATGCTTGGTTTTGTTCATTTTTATTTGAGATCTAGTGAAAGGGGGAGATTTGAATTTTTATTTATTTTATTAAAAAAATATTTTACATTCATTCATTGATTTATTTATTTTTACTGGGTTTTTCTTTCCATCCCCAGGGAACTTAAAATTATTACATTGCTTGTCTCACAGACTGCAATACATCTGTATTTTAGTCTATGGGAAAATTACTGCATAACGATAGAGACCTGCCACAGGGGTTGAAAACATGGGCTGCTATTATAGTTCCAACTGGACTCTGGTGTAAAATGCATCAAAATGTGGCACATCTGACAAAATTTTTCCAACTTCCAATGTGGCATGGATTCAAGGGGTTGTCCAGGATAAACTGTATATTATCCCCTAAACTAAACTCCCTCCCCCCACCTAACTTCTAATTTGCTTCAATTTAAAAAAAAAAAAAAGTATAATTACTAGAGATGAGCGAACAGCGTTTGATCGAGTACATGTTCGATTGGATGACTGTTCAAGATGTTCGATTTGAGTTGAACACCAGGTGGCAAACTCACTAAAAATTCGATTCCCCTCCCACCTTCCCTGGTGCTTTTTTTTGCACCAATAACTGCGCAGGGGAGGTGGGACAGGAACTACGACAACGGAGGCATCGAAAAAAAATCGGAAAAAGTAATTGGCTGGCTAAATCAGGTGACCTCCAATTTATACGAATAGTGGATTTAATATCATATGAGACTGTGAACTATGTGACTGTGAGACAGGGACAGATGTACAGGCAGGGTTAGCAATGGATTACCTTTATTTAGGTGGGAATGTCACTCACACAGCTCTTTGGGGCTCTTTCTAGTCGGGATCCCTGTCAGCTTGCGATATGCGAGAGCTGACTTTTTCCCATAGGAATGCAATGACCAGCGTTGACTGGCCGAATGCCATACAGAGTACAGCATTCGGCTAATCAATGCTGGTTCTGCCGGAGGCTTGTCTGTGAGGAGGTGGAGTCTAATATTGGACCAGAATGGAGACTGCTGTGGACTGATCTTAGACTCCGCCTCCTCCGGCAGAACCAGCGTTGATTGGCCGAATGCTGTACTCTATATGGCATTTGGCCAATCAACGCTGGTCAATGCATTCCTATGCCGAGATGTAGCTGTGCTGGCCATGTGCTCAGCACTGCTACACCGGAGATGAAGCAGAGCTGAGTGTGTGCTGAACCCTGCTGCACACTCAGCTCTGATGCAGCAGAGCTGAGTGTGCAGCAGGGTTCAGTGCATCTCTGATACAGCAGAGATGAGTGTGCAGCAGGGTTCAGCGCACACTCAGCTCTGCTGCATCTCGGCATAGGAATGCATTGACCAGCGTTGATTGGCCGAATGCCATACAGAGTACAGCATTCGGCCAATCAACGCTGGTTCTGCCGGAGGAGGCGGAGTCTAAGATTGGTCTAAGATGCAGAAATGTTTTCAGGTTTGAAACTCTGAAAACTTAGCCAACTAATAGGTGGTATAAACCTAGGCTAGGCCTGATGAGGGATGCCAAAGCCGAAGTCAGCAGCCGGTGAACCAGGCAGATGCTGGGACCCAATGATCTCAAAGGGCTGAGAACTGAAAACATGGGCTTCATTAAAAATATAGCCTTATAGTCAGTGTTTTGGTTTACTAAACTTGCTGTAATCCGTCCAGAAAAATTTGGATTTATTTATACCACCCCCCCCCCCCCCCAAAAAAAAAAAAAAAAAAAAAAAGGAATTTCTGCCTCTTAATAAAAAGGAGTAATTGAGTAACAAAAATGTAAAGGGATTTGCCCCAGAGCCTTCCTGGAAGGTTTCTACCATTACAGCATCTATTTCCACACTATCTGATGTGACGGGCATTTAACCTGGTGGAACTGATGCAAGGTAGCATCCTTATGGAAATTGGAATCTACAGTATATGATTCATTTCGCC